>NC_071620.1:28650929-29280721 GCF_014839835.1 Dryobates pubescens | reverse complement strand
TTATCTTTATTCTGTTTATAAGCTGATTAAGCCCACAAGAAAGCAATTATGCAGAATGCATGTGTCCATAGAGGAATTCTGTTTACAGCACATGAGCTTTGTGTTCACATCCTGCCTTAGAATCACAAAATCACTCAGGCTGGAAAACACCCTTAAGGTAATGGAACCCAATGCTACCAAGTCCATTGCTCAACCATGTGCCTCAGCAACACACCTGCAGGGCTTTTAAATCCCTCCGGGAATGGGGACTCTGCCATTGCCCTGGACAGTCTGTTCCAGGGCTTGACAACACTTTTAGGGAAGAAATTGTTCCTTGTGTGCAACCTAAACCACCTCCCAGCACAACTTGAGGCTGTTTCCCCTTGTCCTATCACTTCTTCCTTGGGAGAAAAGACTAACTCACATCTTGTTCCAGCCTCTTTTCTAGTAGTTGTAGAAAGCCAGAAGGTCTCCCTTCAGCCTTCTTTTCCTCGGATTTAACAATCCCAGATCCCTCAGCTGCTCCTCAAAAACTTGTTCTCTAGACTCTTCACCAACTTTTTTTTCCCCCAGTCTATGCACCTGCTCCAGCAATTCAAAGTCCTTCTTGTAGTGAGGGATCCAAAAGGGAACACTTCGCTCCTCTTACCATCGATTGACACCTGGGTAGCAGAAGAAACTGTTTTGCTTATGCCTTCAGGTGTTTTTGAAAACAGTCCAGCACCAGGATCCTTGACACCCAGTGGGCATTCTGTGCCTCTTTTATAGTTATTAAATACAAATGACATGCTGTCCTTCCTGTCTTTGCTAAAATGTTAGGCTTTATTTCTTTTCTTTTTTTTTCATTTTGAATTAAGAGATGAAGAATAATCGACCAGAAACCTGGCTTCTTAAGTGCAGTATTTTATGTTGTGGTGAAAAATTTACCAAATACAAACAATCCCCAAGCCTTCACAAGATTCCTTTTAGTTTGAAGCTTTCCAGTAAAAGTTGTGCTTCATGCATGTATCACCAGTCTGCTTCTCTATGCGGTGTCACCAGCATACCCTACATGAGTTCCACTTTGAGTCATTTGAGAACGCTGAAAGCTTTGAAGCTTTTAGTGCTAGTTGCTTGTGTGCCTACTCATTGCAATCCCAGTGTCTGTGGTTTATCTTTTCAAGTTCAAATCATTTTTAATAATGAAAATTAGTACATTTTCCCTGCCCCCCACCCCCTCTCTCTTGCTCTCTCTTGCAGATATAAAGAGGCTAGCTGAAAAAGAAGACTGGGTAGTTGACAATGAAGGTTTGACATCGTTGGTGGGTATACTTCTGGGTGCTTTCTTTTGCAAGTGTAATGAAACTGGTTTCAATAGTCTCCAAAAACTGAATTACTTTGGACTTTGCCTGGTATTTGTCTGTACTGGTGTCTGTAGTTCTATTAAAATATGAAAATACAGGAAGATGGAAAACCACAAAATTGTTTGTTTAAATGGTTACCAAAAGCTCTCCTAACAGATCCCATCACAAAACACAAAAAGTTTGAGTCTTTTTCTTTTCTTCCTTTTACGAAGTTTTTATTTGTACTTCTTAAACTCTTCTTTCTGAAGTAACTTGCAGTGTTAATGGCACTACTGAGCAGCAACATTTTCAAAGCTGCAAAATGGGGAAAAAAAGAAAGAGCCTAAATAAAAGCTTTGCAGCTTTGTGCCATGTATTGAGAGAGGAAAATTCATAAGAGCTGGGTGTCAGTTACAGACATGGTTTAATGCTGCAGTTGACAGTGCTGGTTTAACAGCTGGCCTTATTGATCTTGCAATATCTTTTCCAACCTTAATGATTCCTTCATCAAGGTATGTAGCATGACATTCTACCTTAAGTAGGATTATTTCAGTCTAAGTACTGCTCACCTCTAGCATGATTTTGCTGGTATAATAATAACTTCCATTATTAAGCACCTTATTGTAGGGATGGTTTACCAAAGTAAATAATTGCTAAGGTCACAAGTTCAGCTGACATCAAAACACTTCATAATGCAGTGGGTACACTACCATGGAATTGGTCGGTAGCTGTGTGAATAGGTCACTTACATCTTATAATGAGAAATTGAACTGAAAAGCTACTAATTTAGGAGAATGCCTACACACAAGCAACAACTGCCTTGAAACCAAATTCAGATAAATTAGTGAGATGCTTTCTGGAACTAAACAGTAATGAGTAATGCCTAAAACACAGCACCTCGTAGGTGTGACTTAAAAACAATCAGCGAAAGCAGAAAGGGCCCTGTGGGAGGGAGAGTTGCTTTGTGTGTATTATCTAAGAGAATGCTCCACAAACTTTCTTAGTTTTTCTTATTTGCATCTAAAAATATGTGTTCAAAGTTGAGTAGGAGGGCATTAGGCAATCACAATATACACATTGTAGGAAGGAGTGTTTTGGGGCTGGTAGTAGTATTGCATCCAGATTTACGCTTCTGGTCTTGGTTTCAGTTGCTGCTGACTTGGGCAAGTCCCTTAACTCTTGTGCTCTTCATACATCTGAAACTGGAGGGAGGAGGAAGAATCTTCCACCAAAGCTTTGTTTCCTTATGGTTTTGCTGTATCTTAACCCATCTTTGTTTAAAAACTTAGCTTAAGTCATGGTTGGGTTTGTTTTGTATTTTGAAATCACCCACAAATTCCTTGGGTGCAGCACTTCCCTAGATAGCTTTAGAGACTGTGGTTGAGACATGCCAAATTGTAGTAGTGGCATTTGACTCTGTTTTGTCATGGTAGAGTTATTTATCCACTAAAGCAGACTTCATTTTGATTGTGTTGTTAGCAGAAATCTGGGGACATTTTAGGCTTAAGGTAGAAGCTGTATTTGAAGTTGTAGGAAATGCTGGTTCGTAACCCCTTTAGCATTTATATTCCAGGTAGAGAAGTAAGACACACAGCCAGCTTTCCTCAGTCTCACAACATAACATATCTGAATAGCTTTCTTCTCCTAAACTATGAAGCAAAAAATGAAGGAAGCACTTTACTACTCTTCATTTTCTTTTAAGTCAGCCCAAAAATAATAAATACAGATTGTTTTAGTAGCTTTGTTCATGATTTTCAGTTTGCCATGTAGGCATCACTTCCACAATCCACCTCCACACCAGCTCTGACATAACTTCTGACCCTGAAGTTGGTGATGTGTCATGAGCTATTTGCTGGATGAGGAGCAGGTTTACATGGTTTAGAAGTGGGGGGTTTGTCCACATCTTTGACCTGAACCCAATAGGATATGGTCTTCCTTCTCCAGAGCAGTGACATCTGGCTGGTTTGTGTTGCCCTGTACAGCAGCTTCCTGCCCAATGCCCGTAGGCAGGCTCACTAACAAAAAGGTGTGACTTGCCAGGCAAGAAAGAAAGACAAGGAAAAACTGACTAATGACTTGTTAATGAACTCGTTTGCACTTTCGGGGTGAAATTGATGCATGCATCAAGAAATTCATACTTCAGATTTGGAAACCTGAAGGTAAAGAAGGCCCCAAACCAGTGGGTTTTTTTCCTTCATGTAAAAACAGTTTAAATCCATTTTTCCTATAAATCTTTTGCTGAAATCAAGTGCAGAAGTATAATGTGACATTCTGTCCCAACTTAGATCAAAGAGGGGAGAAGAGAGGGTGTCACTGGCATCATCTATAATTTAATTGTCAATATATGGCACCACAAAGAAACAATAAAAATGCTTCATGACCATTTTAGAGGAGGCTCTTTGGTGTAGAAGTTCCTCATTCAGATAACAAAAACATACATAGAAGAATATAATTGTTTAGGCTGGAAAAGACCTTTAAGATCGTTGAGTCCAACTATTAACCCAGCACTACCCAATCCACCACTAAACCATGTCCCTCAGCACCACATCTACATGGCTTTTAAATCCCTCCAGAGATAATGATTCACCCACTGTCCTGGGCAGCCTGTTCCAGGGCTTTGCAACCCTTTCAGTGAAGAATTTTTTTCCTCATGCCCAGCCTAAACCTCCCCTGGGGGAATTTCAGACCATTTGCTCTTGCCCTGGTTCCTTGGGAGAAAATACCAACCCCCACTTTGTTCCAGATGACTTTCAAGGAGTAGTAGAGAGCAGCTTCCTTTCCTCCAGACTGAACACCCTCAGTTCACTCAGCTGCTTCTCTGAAGGCTTGTTCTCTAGACCCTTCACTAGCTTAGTTGCCCTTCACTAGACACACTCCAGCACTTCAATGTCCTTGTAGTGAGGGGCCCAAAAGGGAACCCAATATTCAAGGTGTAGCCTCACCAGTGCCCTGTACTGGGGGATGATCTCCACCCTGGTCCTGCTGGTCACACTATTCCTGATACAAGCCAGATGCTGTGGCCTTCTTGTCTGCCTGAGCACACACTGGATACATTCAGCTACGGTGAATGTTCTGCAGTGAAGTGCAAAAGCACAATCAGAACAAAAGGGTCCTCTGGTAATTTATAAATTGTGATTGTTGTGGATTTTTTCCCCCTCTTTGGGATTATACGGAAATGAAGATCTTACCATGTGGCCTAAAAGCTTTTATACTTGTGCTTAGCACACCTTTGTCTCTGAAGCTCATAAGTGATTTGCTTTTCAGCCGTCCCAGTTTGAACAGTGCATTATTCGTGCCCTGCAATCTCTGAAAACAGTGCTGGACTGCAAGCCTGGAGAAGCCAGTGTAAGTTAGGAGCTCTGCTTCTGTTTTCTTTCTCTTCATGTAAATTACTGTTGGGTTTCAGAACAAGAGCTTTCAGAGGATGATGCAGGGCTCTAACTTGCCTCTTCATTTTTTCCACGTACGCTTTTCCCACTGCTGCTAGCTTTTAAAACTCTGATTGTGTTTCCTTTGTTAGGAGTAGCTGTGTGTGTCTGGGGCAGGTTGGACCTGCCATTGAATCTTTTAAAAAAGCTATTAATGTAATTTTGAGATAGCACTAGATGTTTCTTTATGTACATGGGAAACAAAAAAGAGGAAGGGGGGATGTTCCTAGGGGTTACTTTTTCTCTCAGTGTTGCACCCAACTGGTTGTGAAACTTCAATTTTGCCCTTTTTTCTTCTGTAAACTTTATTCTAAATCAGGATTCCAAATTGTCCCCTTCCCCTTAGAACCCTGAGGCCCTGGTTGATTGTGGTACTGATATTTTCTTTCAGGTTTCAGTGGTCTAAGGGAGTTTGACACTTTTGTAGAGTCCCTCAGGCCCCTCCTGGATTACTGCTCTCTCCTCCCTTAATTTTAATGCCTAGCTTGTCTGGATTCTGAAATAAACGTCATTCAAAAGACTCTGCTGCATGTGGCAAATCCTTCTGATTATGGTGCAAAGATCTTTGTGAACTTCCTGAGAGCTTTTGCTGCAGTTCCATCAGCCAGCAATGATACATATCATCTGCTAGGGTCTAGAAGGTCTTCCTTTTCAGTGTGGTATTTGTTCATGCTTTTCAAGGTGTTTAGTTAGACCTGTATTCTCTCTAACCATTTCATGGTGAGGAAAAACTGAAGTTGATTTCTGAAAGAACACTGTGTCCCAGCAGCCATTCCCATAATTGTGTCACCTCTTCAGGGATAGGTTACTCAT
This sequence comes from Dryobates pubescens, assembly GCF_014839835.1. Lineage (NCBI taxonomy): Eukaryota > Metazoa > Chordata > Aves > Piciformes > Picidae > Dryobates > Dryobates pubescens. Next base: position 29,275,179 of record NC_071620.1, on the reverse strand, counting down.
CCATTCCTTGACAATAAGGCCACATGAAGCTGGCGTGCTGAAATAATGTGCTTGCATCCTCAGGTTTTCCAGCAACAGAGAACACAGGAGGACGTGTGCCAGTTGAGCATTGGGATCATGCAGGTAACTCAAGTGCTTTGAAGTATGAAATTGTGAACACAAGCAACCACCAAACATGTGCTCTGTGCTGTGCCCACCTCACTAAAGATACCACAAGTTGGTGACTGTCATTCCTCTGATTCACTGTGGGATACTGATACATGCTTAACTTTACTTAGAGCTTGCTATCTGAATCTGGTGATATCAAACCCTCAGAGGGCAAATGACATGTTCAAGTATTTTCACTCATTGTGACTGGTCAGAGGTTGAGAGGCAGTCCCATATAAACCAGAAAATGTGCATTCAAAAGGTGTAGCTAGAATTACTGAACTGAGGTAAGGTTTAACATGAAAAAGGTGTTGAGGACTGTTCTGCTTCTGTTGACTGTAGTTAAAAGTAAATATAAGGATTTTGTTTAGTTTTGGCAGTAAATTTAGACCTTACTTTGTTTTCTAGGTCTTTATAGACTGTGTGGAGCAACTGAGCACCAAACCTGATGGTGACATAGATACAGCACAGTAAGTAAATAGGACCTGAAGTAGTAGTAGTAGTTCTGAAATGGTGGGTTTGAGTCCCAGATGTCAGTGGTGGTGTGATTTTATTCCTCCTGCTGTTTCATATTTGTTGTGAATGCTTTTGCCTCTGGTTAGTGATGCTTTGAAATAAGGGCAGATACTTCTAATGCCAAAGAATTTGAGCACCACTGTGTAATATTGTGTAAGTTAATGAATATGGTGCCATTTTATTCCATGACAGGAGTTGATTTTGACATGACCATACATGGAATGAGTTGTCCCTAAGTAATGTCCAATCATGGAATAGCAGCCCTTGCCTTTCTTCTCTTCTATTTTTGACTTACTCTGTTGGTATTTCAGTTAAATTCATAGAAATGTATATGATATTAGATCATGATACACTTGTTTTAGAGACCAAGCCATGTCAGAGTGGCCTGAATTGCCAAGAGCACCTAGCGTTCATTTGTGAAAAGGAAGAGACTTGGCAAATATTGGTACCCACAGTATGCATTAGGATAGGGCACATTAACTGTGTTCCTAATGCCTCTTCCTTTTACTATTTGGATGACTCTGGCTGGAGAGGTGTAAAAATAAACTAGGATATCTGGCAAACCAGGGAAATTACAGAAAATTAAAATGTTTTCAGCAAGAAAGGTCTGTAGATAGAATAGTGCTGTCTGTCCACAGACCTCATGCAGGCTTTGTGGACACCTTGTCAAAACAAAGCCTTGTGGACTGCCGTATTTTGTGCGAGGGGGCTTGAAGCCAGATTCCATTCCAGCTGTATATTTGAATCCACCCTGTATCCAGTAATCCAAAGCACTATACTACTCACTTTTTAAACCCTATTCCTAGTCTTTCAGTTGATGTTTCATCCCCAGACATGTTTGGGAGCATTCATGAAGACTCAAGTTTCTCTTCAGTAAGTTTGGCTTCTTTTTCTAGCAGCTGCTGCGAAACTCGGTACTTCTCAAAGTTGCAGGAACGTGATCCTACTTTTAATTCAGTGTTTCAGGATTATGTTTTCCTTTCTTAAAGTGCACCTCTGTATTTTAGAGGCATTTCCTAGGTACATATGCATATAAGCATAAGAAAATATAAGGGCATAAGGCTTAAAAAGCATTGCTTGTTTATGATATCTTAGTATACATCTTAAAGTAACTAATTTAAGACATTTTGTTAAACCAGTTCCTCCTCATGCTTGAATAGATCATGGAAATCAGTGAAAGCAGACCTGACTATGGATTTGTCACCTTGTTTGAAATTATAAGAACTGGTCTGATCTTAGTTACTTCTAAAAACCCATGGAGATGCATATATTCAGTAGTTTACATTTTCCACAGACAATTACTAAGAATACATATTTGTTTGGCTTCTTTGGATTTGGTTTTCTTTATTAGGAAACAGGAAAAAAAGGGTTCATGTTCTTGATACTTTGACTTTAGTGAATGTACTTTCTTCTAGTCCAGCAGCCAATGAAAAAAATGCAGTTAATGTATCTGTTCCCTGCAAGAAATCTCTTAGGAAGTTAATATTTCATACCACAGGTTCGAAATGTTGTCCAAGGCCCAGCTTTGTCCCGTTTACAAGAGCAATAAACGTTCCTGTTACAAAGAGTGCCAAATCAGGCCATTTTTCTGGGTTGCAGACTGTCATAATTAGTTCTTAATATAGTTTTATTCATGCAACACATAGATCCTGATATTAATTGCTGACAAATAACTTTCTGTGGCTATTGCTTCTTCCCACATGTCATAGGTATGAACATTTAAATAAAAGAGAAATCAACAATTTTAGGCAATGTTTGGTTTCCATGGCACTGTATTATTTTCTTTTCTGTAAATCCCAGAACATTTTATATTCTCTTTCCTGACTGAGTGATGATAGCAAAGAATGTGCGTGGCCAGAGTAAGATTTGTCACTGTACCTTGAAAATTCCCTGGTTTTTAATAGTCTATAACCAAATGAGTGTGATTTAAAGCAGTATGCAACTGCAAATCTCAGTGCTAGTCATCAGACTACTGGGATAAAACCTGTCAGGGGTTCTCCTGGCTCTGAAAACCCAACACCATTTCTAATCACATATGCACTAGTATGATGAATTCATTGGCAAATGAATCTAAGGTAGAAAAATGCCTTCCCACTGAAAGAAGGATTGGGGACGAAGGAAGACCAAATCCATTTAAATGGTAGTTGTGGATTGTCTGGTTATTTGTCTTTTTGAGAACTAGACTTTGTTGCACCAAAGTCTGGGGTCTCCAGAATACACTTGACTTTCTTATCATTGAAAAATCACTGAAGAACAGAGATGTGTTATAAATGCCTAGATATTTTTAATTTTTTGTCATTTTAACTGCTGAAGTTATGTTTTATACCTCTGAACCCTTCTAGAACATTCAGGTATTATATAACCAATGAGTGTATTCATTCAGGACCTGTTTGGCTTCCCTGGTTTTAGCCAGCTTCAAGTGAAGGTGAAGATGACCTTCAGTTGATTTGATTGATGGTCATAATTCGTAGCAAATTTCTTGAAACAAAGTAAAGGCCAGAAAGAGCTTCCTGAAAAGCTGTCCAAAACTGATTTTAGTGGAGAAGTCTTAACCACAGTTCTGTATTAGTCATCTAGTGAGTGCTCCAGATCCTGTAAGACAAAGCATTCATGTTTCAACTGCCTTGCCTGAAATCATCACATTCACTCAGTTCTTGGGGGTTTATTGACAAAAATCTCTCTAAACTCTACTTTATCAGCATGTTTATCACACCGAGAGTGAAGCACTGTATTTACAGTATTGGTTATGCTGCTACTTCTGTTTTTCTAACTGTTACACTCTTTCTTCTCTTCAAACACATTTTTAGGAGCAGAGGCTTTTAATTGCACTCAGTAACTGTCGTTACCTGGAGCGTCACACCTTCCTAAATATAGCTGAGCACTTTGAGAAGCATGGCTTTCAGGGGGTTGAAAAAATAATTCAAGTAAGTGATGAGAGAGCACTGGAAGGAAAGATCATTGCTTGAAGGAAACAGCTCTTTTCTTTTTTTCACTTCCTGTGAAAGTAAAGTGAAAGTGTTCAGATGGCCAGAGGGACTCTTGGGTGAGCCCCCTACAAATGAGTGGGGCTCCAAGCATCAACTGGAAACAACAGTGACGTGGTCGTGTGCATTCCTATCAGGCTTCAGTGGCAAAGCTTATCAGATTTCTTAGTAAGGCAGCCTAATGTCACTGTTTTCTCTTAATGCGGAGAATAAGATTAATATCTCAGAAATACACTTGATAAATATTTTCATCTGGTAATCAGCCTTACTGAGAGCTGTTGTTCATAAACTAGTTCAAGGATTTTTGTTGTATTTTGGGTTGGGTTGTGTTTTTTTTTCTTTCAAAGAATGAAAATGTCAAAGTGGGTGTCAGTAGCTGTCTCATTTTCCTGTCTTTTTGTAAAGATTAATCATTTTTTTATGAGAAATGTTATGGCTTAATCTTTAGCTAGTTTATTTCCAGAAACACTTGTTGGTTGGAAGTAAAGTGTTATCTTTTCCAGTACACAGTATAGTATTTCCCTCCAACTGATGTTCAGAACATCCTTAACACCCTTCTGCCTGAGCATTGTTTGAATTTCTGTGGCTGAAGTAATTTTGATTAGCATTTAAATAGGGCTGATATGAGTTGCATGGTTAGCACAGTTCAGAAATCACTCTGGATATCATCCTTTGCTTCTGAGACAACAGAGAATTGATCTGGGTGCAGTTGGGGTTGTTTAGATAAGCAAGTAAGACATCTGTTATGTATATATTCAACTCTGTCTGGTATGGCCACATCACAAGTGTTACCTTTTAAAGTTTGTAAATGACAAAATTCCAATGTTGATGTTGCAGGTTAATTGCAAATCTGTGTTAACCCCTTGAAAATGCTGCCTGGAGCAGTCAGGCGTGGTAGCTGGGAGGATTTGGGGTAATTAAATCATCTTAAGAGTGAAGTTTTGAACACTTCACTTATTTGAAGGGAAGGTTAGAAGCTTACAGAGGCTTAGAGGTTTGGTTGATTTTTATTTTTGTATTTTTTTTATTCCCCCTCCCCCATCTTTTTGTTCTGTCATAGAATCACAGAACAGTCTGGTTTGGAAGGAACCTAACAGATCAGAGGAGGGCCACAAAAATGATCAGGGGGTTGGAACACCTCTGCTACAAGGACAGGCTGAGGGAGCTGGGGTTGTCCAGAATGAAGAAGAGAAGGCTCTGGGGAGACCTAATAATGACCTGCCAGTACCTGAAAGGGGCCTGCAAGAAGGATGGAAAGAGACTGTTTACAAAGGCCTGCATTGATAGGACTGAGGGGCAGTGGCTTCAAACTAGAGAAGAGTAGGAACAAGTTCTTTACCATGAGGGTAGTGGAACACTGGAACAGGTTGCTCAGGGAGATGGTTGGAGCCCCATCAAGGTGAGGCTCAACAGGGCTCTGGGCAGCCTGATCTAGTTGAGGATGCCCTGCTTACTGCAGAGGGGGTTGGACTAGACAACCTTTGGAGGGTCCTTCCAACCCAGACCGTTCTATGATTCTATGATCATCTAGTTCCAATCCCTTCCACCTAAACTTCTCTAAGTCTCTAAGTCTGGAAGTATTCAAAGTCAGTTTGTGTGAGGCATTGAGCCACCTGGTCTAGTAGGTGTCCCTGCCCATGACAGGGAGATCAGAACTAAGTGTTCTGAAAGGTCCTTTCCAAGCCAAACCAGTCTATAGTTTTACAAAGTACAGGGCAGACAGTGAGAAATTGTGATATTACAATTGGTAGATCTTAGGTTATATATCAAAATCTTCATATTAAGATAAAAACTATTATGGGCATATTTCACAGCATTGACAGAGTTCAGTTCTTTACTTGGTGCAAGCTCACGACCTGCTGACACACAGGAAAAGATACTGTTAGACATTGAGTGACCTACCTTCTCTGGCACTCCTTGTACTTCTCCCAAAAATGCCTATTCCTGAGCACAATCAGAAAAAAAGAAAAGAAAAAAAAAACACCCAAAAACCAACTTATACTCTGTAGAGTGTAGAAATAATGTGGAATTTCCTAAGTTTTTATATATGTGATTTTGAAGTGAAATCATGGTATCACAGTATCAGTCAGGGTTGGAAGGGACCACAAGGATCATCTAGTTCCAGCCCCCCTGCCAGGGGCAGGGACACCCCACACTAGATCAGCCTGGCCAGAGCCTCATCCAGCCTGGTCTTAAACACCTCCAGGGATGGTGCCTCAACCACCTCCCTGGACAGCCCATTCCAGGGCTTCACCACTCTCATGGTGAAGAACTTCCTCCTCACGTCCAGTCTGAATCTCCCCACCTCCAGCTTCATTCCATTCCCCCTAGTCCTATTACTACCTGATATCCTGAAAAGTCCCTCTGCAGCCTTCTTGTAGGCCCCCTTCAGATACTGGAAGGCCACAATTTGGTCACCTCGGAGCCTTCTCTTCTCCAGACTGAACAGCCCCAACGCAATTGCTGCTCTTCACCAAAAATTACATGAAGTAATTTTTTGGGGATGTGATTCAATTCTTGTAGTTACTGGCTATTTATTGTGTTATCTTTTTGGTCTTTTAGGTTAGTATGGAGTCCTTGAAAGAGCTGGATCAAAGACTGTTTGAAATGTACATTGAATTCAAGGCAGATCCGATCGTTGGGTCTTTAGAACCTGGCATTTATGCAGGATACTTTGATTGGAAAGATTGTCTCGTTCCAGCAGGTAAATATCTGATTATTAAACTCTAAAATTATTTTAACAGTGATTGATAGGAGCTAAAATATACTGTACAATTAAAAACTTTTTTCCAGGGCATGTGTTCAACTTTTGACAAGTCCTCATTAAAAGTTCTTTCTCACAGGCTTTACTTAATTCCTAAATAATTTTTCAAATGCCCCCAGGTGATTAAGGCAGCTTTTATCATTGATAATATCTTTAATACTTGTTTTTTGTGATTATTTTGCTTCATTGCTTATACATAATAGGAGGTACTCTAAAAGACATCTTTGCTGTTTGCTTATGAGATTCATTGGGGTTGTTTGGGATTTTTTTTTCTCCCCCAGTGAATCTGGCTACTTTTGTAATAGATGTAATTACAGTTCTGAAAAGTAACATGATGAGAAAATGAATGTTGTAAGAGTAGTTCAGCAAAGAACATTCAACCCTTGGAGAAGGGCGACTATAAAGTATTTAAGATGACTGAGGTGTTAGTCATTATTTAGACGCTTTAAGTAAGCATAATGTGAATGAGTTTTTCAGTGATGAATACTGTGCACATCAGAACATTCAGGTCCTTTTGACTATCTAATTTGTCATATCTAAAAACTAATCCTTTAGCATGTGAATGCCTGGTTAATACCAAGTATACATCAGTCACAGTAACATAAAACATGGCATTTTGAAGGGGATCTTGTCTTAATTTGGGGTAAATCAGTGATTGACATGACAACATGTACTGCATTGATTGCTTCTTAGAATTGGATATTGCAAAATTATATATAATTCATGGGGAAATGGAAGAATGAGAAGATCTGTAATAAAGGAACAGTTCCAAAGAATAAATCAGAGAAAAATCAAGCACCTTGAATTATGGGCAAGCTTTGACAAGTACCTAATATTGGAACAAAACTTTAAATATTAAGTATTTTTCTGTTCTGTCAGCGTGGTTGTGATAGGCAGAAAGGGCAATCCTCCACCACACAAACCACAGCTAACTCAAAGAATAAATCAGAGAAAAATCAAGCAGCTTGAATTTTGAGCAAGCTTTGACAAATACTTAATATTGGAACAAAACTTTAAATACTAAGTGTTTTTCTGTTCTGTCAGCATGGTAAAAGCCTGTGCTCTGCTCACTTGGCCAACTGTCCTGTAAGTGATCAGATATTTACTTAGACATACCTTTTTTTGTTACACTCTTAAACTGAAGGAAGGACAAATTGTTTACATGGGGCAGATTTTAATTTAGCCTGTGTGCCAAAACTTTCATTGTTCAGTTTTTCAACATAACTGCCCTTTGCAATATGGAAGTTCGGAATGCCAGACAGAACTTGAGCACAATGAAATTAAACATTTGCCCCTTGATTTTGATCTGAGGTGTTAGAAGGCAGCATTATTAACTTAATTAGGTTTATTGTTAATAAATAACTTTCATTCACACTTCAATTTTGATGTTGAGTTGTGAGTCTTTGCAATAAAGACTTCAATTTTAATGTGCAGCAACAATGAAATCTAGTTTGGTTTGCTTTTTCTTGTTTGAAACTGGTCTAATTTAATCTACATTATTAACAGAATTAAGAGAGATGAAAGGAATAATGGGAAACAGAATGCTAATCAGTTGCCAAGTATGTTTTTGTGTCAATCTGCTAGTTCAGCCTACAAAATGCTTTTGTGTGTGCTTGTTCATTCTTCTCTCTTTCAGCAGTAGGTTGTGTTGGATTTTAGTTCTTTTTTCAGTGCTCTGAATCTGTGTAGAAAAGATTTCTGTGTGTTGAAGTTTGGGCAGTACAAGAAAAAAGTAGAATCATAAAATAACAGTCTGGTTTGGGTTGGAAGGGATCTTGGGCATCATGCAGTTCCAAGTCTGCTGCCGTGGGCAGAGACACCTCTTGCTAGCCCAGGTTGATCAAGGCTCTACCCAGCTTGGCTTTGAACCCTTCCAGGCTTGGAGCTTTCACAGCTTCTCTGGGCAGCCTGTTCCAGTGCCTTACCACCGGAACAAAATGGTGCAGTATGTGGACATTCAACCTTTTAGATGATTAATGTGAGCTTTTTCTTGCAAGTATCAAATTACTTTTAATGATATGGTAAGTTTCATCATATTTCATTTATTTCCATATACAATGGCATAAATTTGGGGCTATAGGAAGTGTGGGTTTGTTTACTATGCAAAAGTGGGTGTTATTTTTCTGGGGTGTTCAGATATGGTGATTTCACCTCATAAATTATTTTTGAGCTGCAGTTGCTGTGCAGTCTGGCCAACATTCACTCAAAGCTGACAGCATCAGAGTTGTAGGGGCTAGTCTAACAAACTTAAAATACGTATCTTCTGTTTAGCTGGTTGTGTCAGATGTTGGGTTGTATTTTTTTAGTAGCATTTAGAACTTCCCATTGCATTGAAAGCTTCAGGTGATTTCACACTTCTAGCTGAAAGCTGATTGTTTGTGCTTTACAGCTATTCATTCTGTACTTGGCATAAATTGAATATCATAGAGGCAAATCTCTATTTCTTCTCATTTGGCATGTTAAGGGAGCATTGTTTGGAACATTTCAAATATATCAAATGCCACCCTTAAAGTAAAAGATTAAGCATGTCAGCTCTGCTAAATCAGATTCGATACACTTGTCAAATTTCTTATCTGTTATTTGTCTAATTTTAAAAATCTAGTAAAAAACATGTGATGGCAACAGCCTGATGAAAAGGGACTCAACAGTTAAAAATGAACTCTCAAAAGGTGTATTTAATTTGTAGTTACACAGTGACATACTTGTCAACCCTAACTTTTCTTCTCTTGTTTAATTTGGGGCACCAGCACCCTGCTTACATGCAAGATGACAAGTACATTTACGTCTTAAAACCATCTGGATATAGTAGAAATCTTTTTTATTATTATTATTATTGAGATATAGGCAATTACTTTCTGACTGAAACACACAAAATAGTTTGGTTTCAGATCTCTGTAACCCTTTAGATTTATTCTAACGCTCCGAATGTCTGGCTTCAGAATTATCTTGCTAGGTATAGATAATTTTGAACTCCCAACAGATCTGAAACTGTTGATGCCCTGTGTTTAGGATTTGTCTGTCTCTTATCATAGAATCACAGACTCATTTGGACCTTTAAAGGTCATCTACTCCAACACCCCTGCAGTCAACAGGGACATACTCAGCTACAGCAGGTTGCTCAGAGCCCCATCCAACCTGATCTAGAATGATTCCAGGGATGAAGCCTCTACTACCTCTTTCAGTGACCTGGGCCAGTCTCACTAGCCTCAGTGTAAGCAGTTTCTTTCTTCTATTTACTCTAAATCCCCCACTTTTAGTGTAAACCCATCACCCCTTGTCCTGTCACAAAAAGCCTTGCCAAAATATCTGTCCCTATCTTTCTTATCAGTCCCTTTAAGTACTGAAAAGCCACAATGAGGTTTCCCTGGAGCTTTTCTTCTCCAGGCTAACTCTGGCTTGGCCTATTATGGCCTTCCAGTATCTTAAGGGGGTCTGTAAGAAAGCTGGTGAGAGACTTTTTAGGGTGTTGGGTAGTGATAGGACTAGGGGGAATGGAACAAAAATAGAAATGGGTAGATTCAGATTGGATGTTAGGAAGAAGTTCTTCACCATGAGGGTGGTGAGACACTGGAACAGGTTGCCCAGGGAGGTGGTAGAAGCCCCCTATCCCTGGAGGTTTTGAAGGCCAGGCTGGATGTGGCTCTGAGCAATCTTGATGTAGTGTGATGTGTCCCTGCCCATGGCAGTGGGGTTGGAACTAGATGATCCTTAAGGTCCCTTCCAACCCTAACAACTCTATGATTCTATGAATCTGTTATGCTTAAGGAAGGCCAGATTCTGCTATTTTACTGCAGGACTGTAACATGCCAGTTAGTCTTTGTATGTGAACAGGAAGAAAACAACGGTGCTGTTGCCAGTTCTATTGCATGTAAGAAATAGATGCTATAATATTAAGGGAGAAAAAATGTTCTGTGTTGGCAAATAAAGCTGCTAAAGGACTCATATCTACGTCAAATTATAAAGGATTAGTGTGTGTGGTATTTAAATGGGAGCTCCCAAGTTACAACTTAACTCTTTTTCTTACTAGGACATCTGTATTAAAACAACCAGATGTGTCTGTGTGGGTAGCTGCCTGCATGGCGCCTGTGATCCTCACTCTTGTGCTTAGGGAACAGTTTTGTCTTGATAACTTTTAGCATGTGAGCACTATTTAAAAATAATCCAAAACAATGTGTGTTCTCTGATAAAGACATTCGGTGTCCTGTGGTGGGGATACTTCAAGGGCCATACAAAATACAGTGTTGCAGTACCTCCTGTATAGAGGAACACCTGCAGACTCTTTTTAGTGGTATCCAGCAACAGGCACTAACTGGAACATGGGAAGCTCAATCTGAACAAGAGGAAAAATTTGTTTCCTGTGAGGATGCCAGAGCCCTTGACCACACTGCCCAGAGTGTTTGTGGAGTCTACTTCTTTGGAGGGATTCCAAACCCACCTGGATATTGTGATCCTGGGCAACCTGCTTGGGGTGACCCTGCTTTAGGAGGGAGACTAGACTAGATGATCCCCAGAGGTCTCTTCCAACCCCCACCATGCTGGGTTTCTGTGATCTTAAAATCTCTGGGGTTTGCCCCAGACAGCTTGGCAGGATAGGTCAAAAAACCTCAGTGCCCTTGGTAAACTCACTGATCAGTTCATGTTCTTGATTGTGGTTTGAAATGGTGCTGAAGGGGCTTATAGTCAACCATAACACAATACTGAATTCATGACAGAAGAGGAGTGATAAACAGGATTATGCCCCTAATCCCTTGATACCTGCAGTAGTTGGGGATGCCATAGTTATTAACATATTAAAAACACTAATGGGAATAAAATCTCCAAGATGAACCTTGCCACTGAACAGCCAAACTAGCAGAGTCAGCAAGTAGCTGCTCAGTGCTTCTGCAACGCTTTCTGCCCAGGGCTGTGCCTGGTTTTGAGACTTTTAGTGTAATGAAGACTCTCATCGTTCTATAGAAAATTTCTATGCAGAATTCAGCTGGGAGCATATTCTTTCTGTAGCCAAGTTATCAAGCCCTTGAACTCTTACTTTTTAAGTGGGAAAATATGGTAGACTTCGAAGAGTTCAGCAGATCCAGTGCAATAAAAAGCTTTTCGTTGGCTTACAATTCCTTTACACGATGAACAGCAATTTAAATTTAATGAAACACTTAAACTTTATTGATGTGTGGCTGAAATTATGGTGTTGGACTTGATCAGCGCCTGAAGTAATTCAGAATTATTAAAAGCCTTTACTTTGAACTGTAACCAAAAAAAAAAACCTGAAGCTTTCCAGTTACTGTGGGTCACTCCTGAGTCCAGATAGCTTCCAAATGTCGATTTTTGGACTCAAACAATTTTTAAGAATCTATTGTTCAGGTCATGCAAAGGCATTCTTCATTTCAAATCTGTGCCCTTTTCAAAATTCTGTAGGGATTCAGTGGAACTTGGAAGGGGAAAATGGTGAAATGATGACCCTGGAAGCCAGGGTCTCACCTTTGCCCAAATAAATGGGATAAATATGTGGCCAGAGAACACTGTATGTGCATTCTTAACTATTTTTATCCCATTTTACCTTTTCTTAGCAGAGCAGAGAGCCCTAAGGTTCAGGTTTGGTTTGGTTGGCTTGTTGGTGTTGATTTGTTTTCTACTGCAGTGACATCTCTAAAAGCGGCTGTGGTCTGGTCCCAGCTCACTGCTTGTTTAGACAGATAAGTAAAGTTCTACATGAAATTCAGTTTGTGGCATTTTTTTTCCCATAAATTTAAGGTATACTTTCATGAGTTATTGTTACTAATTTGCTGATCTACCTGTGTTTGAAATTCAGTTTGTGGCATTTTTTCCCATAAATTTAAGGTATACTCTCATGAGTTATTGTTACTAATTTGCTGATCTACCTGCGTTATATGGTGCAGTTGTAAATGCAGTTAAATGCTGGCTGAGAGGCAGGCTGATGAATTCCTCCTCAGTGTCATCCCAGGTTGTGAAGTCTAGAAAAAACAACCACCTAGATTATACCATAGAATTCAGATTTGAGGATTTGATGAAAGTAAGCAGAGCACAACCTCCTTCCACAGCTTCCAAAGAATCCGCTGTATCTGTAGCCAAGGTCGTTTGCTTCAATCAGATCTTTCCTGTGACGTGATATTCCCACCGTGCCTACAAAATACCTATTAGTAAGGTAACACTGCCTTTGATTTTGTTGCAAAGTTGCTGAATTTGTTTACTAAGGACCACTAATTCTGCCTATCCACAAATGGAGCATAAAGCAATTTGGAAGAAAGGATGTAAAAACATTAACAGCCAGTCCTGTGATTCCTGTCAGTGCAGCAAGCACTGCCATTTGCTTAAGAACATTCACAGACCTTTGCAGAGTCAGGAGGGTTCCTCACAACTTCCAGTGTGCTGAGATTCTGTAATACTATAAAAGACAGGAAAATTGTGTCTTATTGCTGCTAGAAATCTCTGTGCTCAAAGCACCAGATTTAAAGGTTTCTACTTTAAAATATCCTTTCTAAAAATAGGCCATCCTCTACTTCCTTTTGCCACGTTTGGCTTTTCTTACCTGTCTTAAGTTGCTGTAATAAATGTGGGACATGTTTCATGGGTAGCTGAGGTGTTTTTCAGTATCTTGAAGGTTAGAGAGATGCAGAACATAACCAGACACTGAAATCATTAGTGTCTATAGAGAAGGGTGGTTTTAGATTGGACATTAGGAAGAAGTTCTTTACTATATGAGTGTGGTGGAACACTGGAACAGGTTGCCCAGAGAGGTAGTGGAGGTTCCATCCCTGGAAACATTAAAAGGTCAGGCTTAATGGGGCTCTGAGCAACCTGATTTAGTTGGGGATATTGTCCCTGCTGACTACAGGGGAGTTGGGCTAGATGACCTTTAAAAGTCTCTTCCAACCCAGGGCATTATATGATTCTATGTAGTTCCAAATACTTTCTCTCTGAAATTGGTCTCTTTCGGATTGGTCAGCTCCCTTTTTTTCTCTTTTCTTATAATGATAATATTTGAGTGACAAGTGAAGTAAATTCATAAACATAGGATATCTCTATGCCCATTCTTCATTTGTGAAGTTGCTGTCATTCTGCATGTGACAGGCTATTATTACAGTACGGCTGACTTCAGGAATTCTGAGAAGAACACGCCGCTTCCCAAGTGCGAGTCTCTGTTTTGAAAGGTTTTCATAATTCTAGGTTTTATAAAATCATAAAAGGACACCTCCGGGGTGCCTCAAAAATGATGTGTTTGAAAGAAATACATGAAGATTCTTGCAGACTGTGCTTGGTTTGTGTTAATGAAAGGAAATATTGCTTGAGATTTTTGGATTCGACTGTTCTCAGTTTTGATAAAGCTGTTGATTTCTTCTATACCTTACAATTACAGAAGTGACTTGCTCTTCCCATTGAATTGGTGCCATTTGCTTGGTGCCATGGTTTAGTTGATTAGATGGTGTTGGATGATGGGTTGGACACAATGATCTTGAAGGTCTCTTCCAACCTGGTTTATTCTACTCTACTCTACTCTACTCTACTCTACTCTACTCTACTCTACTCTACTCTACTCTACTCTACTCTACTCTACTCTACTCTATTGCTTGGTGAATTGGTCATTCTATATCTTTCTGGTGCATAGAGCTACCTTCTTTTATCTGTGATATACATTTTTTTTTTTATTGATGTTTCTTGTCTTCTCTAGGTGATTCTGCTCTGGCAGGTGGGGGGTGGACTAGGTGAACTTTTGAGGTCCCCTCCGACCCCCTAACATTCTGTGATAAATCCTCCTAGTCAGGATATCTGGGGGCAATGTGAAGGGCTTGGTCCATATTGCTGACTTTAGTCACCACTGGGACTTGTTGCTGGGTATTAACCTGCATGTCTGTAAAGTGAAATGTGTCTGGGATTGGCAAGGACTACCAAACAGGAGAAGTTATCACACTCAGGCTGAATCCTGCTTTACAAATCAGTGAGAACACGGTCATACCAGGGACATTTGCCCCTTGGGTTTTTCAGCACCTTACCTGCAGGTAAGATGTAGCAACAGAAAATCCTTCAGCATCAAAACTGTTGTTATAAGAGAAATCTAGTGATATTAGAATTTCCATAATGTTATGGCTATTACATGCTGAAAACTATGGAGGGGGTTGCTTAACAATTGGTATGTGATATTTACTTGGGAAGCCATCCTACAACTGATGGATTGCTTGTGGAAAAGTTTGGGTAATACTGAGACATTGTTGGATGTATTCATTTTCACATCAAGAAGGAGTTGTTGTATTTAGGAATCTCACACATAAATTTCACAGTATCACAGTACATTGCAGGTTGGAAGGGACCTCCAGAGATCATTGAGTCCAACCCCCCTGCCAAAGCAGGATCATCTAGGGTGGTCTGCACAGGAATGCATCCAGGTGGGTTTTGAAAGTCTCCCAAGGAGACTCCACAGCCTGTCTGGGCAGCCTGTTCCAGTGCTCCATGACCCTCACTGTAAAGAAGTTTTTCTTCACATTGAGGTGAAATCTTCTGTGTTGAAGCTTGTACCTGTTGTTTCTTGTCTTGTTATTGCACACCACCAAAAAGAGATTGGCCCCATCCACTTGACACCCGCCCCTCAGATATTTATACACATTGATCAGATCCCCTCTAAGTCTTCTTTTCTCAAGACGAAACAGCCCCAGGTCTCAGTCTCTCTTGATAGGGAAGGTGCACAAGTCCCCTAATCATCCTCATGGCTCTCTGTTGGATTCTCTCCAGCAGGTCTCTATCTCTCTTGAACTGGGAAGCCCAAAACTGGACACAGTATTCCAGGTGTGGTCTCACCAGGGCAGAGCAGAGGGGGAGAAGAACCTCCCCAGACCTTCTGGACACACTTTTCCTGATGCACCCCGGGATACCTTGTAGCTCTCTTGGCCACAAGGGCACATTGCTGTCCCATGGTGGTCTTCCTGTCCACCAGGACTCCAAGGTCTTTCTCCCTGGAGCTGCTTTCCAGCAAGGCAGCCCCTAGCCTGTACTGATTCCTCCCCAGATGCAGGACCCTGCACTTGTCCTTGTTGAACTTCTTGATGTTTGCCTTCACCCAGTTCTCCAGCCTGTCCGGATCTCACTGGATGGCAGCACAGCCTGACAGGATGTCAGCCACTCCCCCCAGTTTTGTATCATCAATGAACTTGATGAGGATACTCTCAATCCTCTCATCCACATTGTTGATAAAGATATTGAACAAAACTAGACCCAGTGCTAATCCCTGGGGAACACCACTGGCCACAGGCCTCCAACTTGAGTCTGTACCACTGATGACAACCCTCTGAACTCTGTTGTCAAGCCAGTTTTCAATCCACCTCATGGACCAACCATCTGTGCCACATTTCCTGAGTTTTTCTATGAGGATGTTATGGGAGACAGTATCAAAAGTCTTACTGAAGTCAAGGTATATGACATCAACTACTTTTCCCCCATCTATCCATTTGGTCATGGTTTCATAGAAGGCTGTCAGATTAGTCAGGCACGATCTCCTCTTGGTAAGTCAATGTTGGCTACTGATAACCTTCTTGTCTTCCATGTGGTTGGACATAACTTCCAGGATGAGCTACTCCATCATCTTTCCAGGGATGGAGGTGAGGCTGACTGGTCTGTAGTTACCTGGGTCTTCCTTCTTGCCTTTCTTGAAGACTGGAGTGACATTTGTTTTCTCCCAGGGTTGGTAAAAGGCCCTTTACACGTTGTTTCTGTGTTTGATGGAAAAAACCAAAAGTAACTCTGTGTTTTAACCAAACTCTCTCAAGA
Source organism: Dryobates pubescens (assembly GCF_014839835.1). Lineage (NCBI taxonomy): Eukaryota > Metazoa > Chordata > Aves > Piciformes > Picidae > Dryobates > Dryobates pubescens. The sequence goes on along the minus strand of NC_071620.1, from coordinate 29,258,997 downwards.
AAATGCACACCTATCAAACTGACCTTCAGCACCTGCACACCTTTGAAGTAAGAGTTGCTAGCAAACATATCCTCTTCCTGAGTGAAGCACCATCGGGCTTCACATTTCCTGCAGTATTCTTTTGACTTTTAAAGGTTTTGCTCCTCATCTTCTGGCCCAAAAAGCAGTGGACTTTATTGTGTGTGGTCAGAAAGCAGCAAGTATTTCTACTGCAGATGTCCCTCAAATTCTTCTCACTGTTGGGATGGAGTAGCAGAAGGTTCAAAACTGCCTCAGTGCCTTTTTTGGTGTGGGTTTTTTTGACAAGCTTAGATTGGACAATGCCATGGGGCACCAGTGTTGTTCTCCTGATGTTCTCCCCCTGTAAAGTGAAATCCATACATAGACAAAGGTATTCATCACAGTATTGGTGGAGCTTTTGCTACTCCAAGACAGCTGAAACATAGAAACTTTCAGGTTCTTTGAACTTCATGGCCTAACTTCTGTGGCTTGTATTAAAATAGTTCAAGTAATGTAAGTCTTGCAAGCCTTTGTGTTTAATGCTTTTGGAAAGGAGTTTTGGGGCTACTTCTGTCAGGTCCTTCAAGTGATATCTGCTGGTTTGCATCAACATAGTGTCATGGATGAAAACAAAAGCAAGGCACCGACTTCAGAGAAGTATCACTTTAAGGCCTCAACATGGTTATCTCGGTTCTAATTCTCAGTGATCAGACTCCATCCTCCCTTGCTTCTGAGCTTTCTGAAAGCTCTTGCCCACATTGATTGCCACTAATTTCTTCATTAAACAGTAGTTATTGATGGCTCTTTTTGAGGTCCCTATTAGCACTCAAGGACTTTCTCTGATTCTTAAGGACATGGTGTATTTATCATTACCATGAACTATGCAGAGGAGGATTTCAAGGAAACATTAATCTAATTCACAGTTTTATTAGCACGAAGTTAGTAAGAACAATAGATTTATCAAAACATTTTCAGTTTTACACTAATAAGCTATTTATAGCACACTTGTATCTATTTTTGTCAGTAGGCTAAGGACTGGCTTAGGACAAATGGGTTAAAAAACAGGAAATGTGGTTAAATAACTGGGTAATCTCTCCAGAGAGTTTCCAATTTGCCTACACGTTCACATTTTCTTTTGAATGTGCTCTCAAAACAACACCACTAAGTACAGTACCTTGAAATCCATCTCTGCTTAAAGGAGGGAATGTTTCCATTAACAGCAGGAAGTGGCCTAATGAAAAATTTTACATTCTTGGTTAAATTCAAATGAGATTTTGGAGTTACTGTCTGCAACGGGGTTGTTTTCTGCTCTGATAACGCAGGAGCAGTTGTGTGACATTTAGTTAGGTGTATCATGTGAATCCATAAGTTTGTGAATGCCACAATTATATATTCAGTTCTACACTGGTTTAATATAATAATTTCCCTCCTACTTTACCCTTTTTTTTTCTTCCTTTTTTTCTTTAACATGAGGCTGGTTTTATTTGTTAATACCCAATCACGTTTGGTCACAGCATGGTAGGGGTTGGAAGAGACCCTTGGAGGTCATCTAGTCCAGCTCTGTGCTAAAGCAGAATCACCCAGAGCAGGTTGCCTAGGATCACAAAGTGCAGGTGGGTTTGAATTATCTTCAGAGAAGGAAATAGTAAAAATAATGTTATTATGTTGGAAGAGGTTTTGTATAGCTTTAGAAGACTATGGAAAGATGTAAAAGAGGTTGTTTTCAGATAGCTTTGTGGGACAGTAGGGAAGATTTGCCTTTGCTCGAGTTAGAGAAAGCTATGTTTTGTCTTTGACTCTGAGAGTAATGTAAACACCTTGGAACTGAAGGAGACAAGCTGGGTAGAATTTGGTTGAATGTGTTAAAATATGTTTTGTTATTTTGACCTATTGTATGCCTTAATTACACATATACCAGTAGAAAATGACCAGTTGAGATGTGACACATATGCCTTCTCATAGACTATATAACTTTGCTGTATAACGTAATAAACAGTCTTTGCTTGCTTACATCTGGTCCTGAAAGCATTGCTCCGAGGTGAATCCGAGCATCTATACTTTTACATTATTAATGTAAAAATGGTGTTATTAATTAATGGTGTTATTAATCAGCTGCCAAACAGAAAGGAACCTGGGGGTGCTGATTGACAGCTGCCTAAATATGAGCCAGCAGTGTGCCCAGGTGGCCAAGAAGGCCAATGGCATCCTGGCCTGCATCATTAATAGTGTGGCCAGCAGGAGCAGGGAAGTCATTGTGCCCCTGTACTCTGCATTGGTTAGGACACACCTTGAGTACTGTGTCCAGTTCTGGGCCCCTCAGTTTAAGAAAGATGTCGAGACGTGTCCGGAGAATGGCAACAAGGCTGGTGAGAGGCCTTGAGCACAAGCCCTACGAGGAGAGGCTTAGGGAGCTGGGATTGTTTAGCCCAGAGAAGAGGAGGCTCAGGAGAGACCTTATTACTGTCTACAACTACCTGAAGGGTGGTTGTAGCCAGGAGGGGGTTGGTCTCTTCTCTCAAGCAACCAGCACCAGAACAAGGGGACACAGTCTCAAGCTGCACCAGGGGAAGTTTAGGCTCAAAGTGAGGAGAAAGTTCTTCACTGAGAGAGTTGTTAGCCATTGGAATGGGCTGCCCAGGGAGGTGGTGGAGTCACCATCCCTGGAGGTGTTCAAGAGGGGATTGGATGTGGCACTTGGTGCCATGGTTTGGTCATGAGGTCTGTGGTGACAGGTTGGACTTGATGATCTTTGAGGTCTCTTCCAACCTCGGTGATTCTGTGATTCTGTAATCAGACTGATCAACACTTGCCATGAAGGAATTTAGTGGACATGATGATGTCCGTGAAGTTCTCCAAGAGGTGGTGTCCAATTTCTTTGGGCAAAGCAGAAGCAATAACTAAATTAAAGTCATTCTGTTAGGTTTTTGACAGTTACTATTTATTATCTTATTTAAAATCAACTTGAAAAATTATTTGTGAGTCAAAACACAGAGAGAATATAATAAATAAAGCAGCCAAAGTGGTGGTAAAAGTCATGTTTTGGTGGAGTTCTGTTTTCAAGGCTGCCACCAGATCTGTGTTCTGCTCTTAGCATCCTGCAAAGAATCCATTCAAAAGATTTTATCCAGGGGAAACAGCAAAGCATGAAAGCAAATGAATTTTTAGCAGAAAAAATTAGTACTGGTATCTGAAGCTGGTTTCCTATCAAGCATCTGAAGGGTGAAACCTGTGAGCAGAGGGAAGCTGCTTTGTTATGTCCAGGGGGAAGTTCCAAGTTACATCTCAGCTTTGTTTTTTGGTGGGTTTTTCTGTGGTTTTTTTCAGTTGTCAGGTTAGGTGATGTCACTGTGTAGGTGGGGGCCCTTCACTAAACTAGTGTGACATCCTCATGTGTCAGTGCTGTAGCTCATGAAAGGCTTGGGGCTGTAGATGAGTTGAAGTTTTTGGCTACTCCAGGGCTAGCAGACTGTCTGGAAAGGTTTAGGCTTCTTGGAAATCAAAACACTGTTTCTCTAAATGAGGTGTTGCATTCACTATAGTAATTGTAAATAATAGCCAGCTTTTACAATCCTTTTCCAGATACATGGAATAAGTTAGGGCATTTCATTCATCATGGAATTTTAATTCCTGTGTTGGAATTAAACAAACTCAGTCACATTAAATGTCAGATTTCTAAATAATTGGGGGGGACAACACCTTGATTCAGATGTATTTCATGTAGTCTGCAGCATATTTAGAGGATACAGTCTCAAGCTGCGCCAGGGGAAGTTTAGGCTGGAGGTGAGGAGAAAGTTCTTCACTGAGAGAGTCGTTCGCCATTGGAATGTGCTGCCCAGGGAGGTGGTGGAGTCACCATCCCTGGAGGTGTTTAAGAGGGGATTGGATGTGGCACTTGATGCCATGGTCTAGTCATAAGGTCTGTGGTAACAGGTTGGACTTGATGATCTTTGAGGTCTCTTCCAACCTTGATGATTCTGTGATTCTGTATTTTGGACCTCATATATATCAGATGCCACTTTCTTCTTTCATCTCATTCTGGAATTCTAAGTTCTATGGTTTTTTACCTTTTGTGGGAGTTTTGGGTGGGTTTTGTTTGCTTGGTTTTTGGTTGTTTTTTATTTCCAATCCAGGTTAAGTCCTCTGGAAGACTCAATACATAAATTTCTTCAAAACAGTATCACGACCTTGAAAGAAGGTTGGAGTGAAGTGGGGATTGGTCTCTTCTTTGAAGGAACAAGTGATAGGACAAGAGGGATTAGCCTCAAGTTTCACTGTGGGAGGTTTAGGCTGGACATCATGAGAAACAATTTCTTCCTCAAAAGGGTCGTCAAGCCCTGGAACAGGCTGCCCAGGGAAGTGGTGGAGTCCCCATTCCTGGGGGATTTAAAAGTTGTGGAGATGGGGTGCTGAGGGACAGAGTTTAGTGGTGACTTGGCAGTGCTTGGTTAACTGTCAAACCTGATGATCATAAAAGCCTCTTCCAGTCTAAGCAATTCTGTTACTAAAAGCTGCTGCTCTTCTGCTGGGCTAGATCTTGGAGGTATTTTCCAGGCCTAATGTCTCCATGATTCTACAATACCAACATAATGTAAAATATTTTTTGCTATACATACTTCATGGTTCTATAGCCTGAAATGTTTTACACTTCAGGGATTAGTACAAGTCATGTTTATTTGGAATGCTGCGTAGTAAAAACAGAAGTAGTTGAGTGTTCATCTTAATTTTCACTTTTAATCTGCACTGCCTCTTGCTTATTTCTTTGGATAAGGTGGTTGATGGATAGACCTTCATCATGCATCTGTAGCTGTAGGAAGTCTGAAACTATTCTGTGCACCTCTTAGGTTGAAGTTTGCATCCAAGGCATGTCTGCACAGATTCTTCTTTTTAATTCTTACAGCAGCTCCTACATGTAGACAGCTCTGACCCACTGTGACTTCAAGCACTGTTTCAATTCATACAGCCTCTTCCCCCTCCCACCCATTTTGTCTTACCTGTTGGTGGTTTACCTTGAAAAAAACAAAACAAAACAAAATTTACATTGAGTTTAGTCGGAAGTTATGGGTTGGGTTAGACTGAAAAGTGAAATCCTGTGTGGTGTGCCAGGCAGTGGGGCAGGCTCGCTGTCAGGAAACATCCATCCAACCTGTATTTCGACTCCTTGAGCCTGCTGCATGGGCAGGACAATTCTCACTAGATGTATTAAGAGCTGCAGAAATACAGTTATGAGTTGCCATCACACAGGGGCATCGTGCTAGTCCATGGTACTGCTTGTGTAAAATGAAGTTCCACAGAGGAAAAAACATCCTGACCCACTGGAAATCACATTAGTAGTTAGAGCAGTTGGTAACTGCTGCAGTTGCTTCACCTGCAAGGCAGCCAGAATCTGGAGGAAATGGAACAGTTAAAATCAGACTGTTCAACAGAGCTCCATGGTTTTGTGGATACCATGCTTTAGTTTCTTTTTTAATGTGCACTACACAGCACTGATTAACGACTTGCAGTAGATATCTGCAAGTTGGTGTTTTACTCCAGCAGTTTCATACAGCAGATTAAACAGTCAAGAGTTGCAGGAGCTTAACTGACACATGGCTCAAACCACTTTGTGTGTGACTTGCAGTGAAGCTTGATTATGACATAGCTAAAGCTTGGAGAGCACCATTTCCAATATCATAGAATCATAGAATCAGTCAGGGTTAGAAGGGACCCCAAGGATCATCTAGTTCCAAACCCCCTGCCAGGGGCAGGGACACCTCACACTAGATCAGGCTGGCCAGAGCCTCATCCAGCCTGGTCTTAAACACCTTCAGGGATGGGGCCTCAATCACCTCCCTGGACAACTCATTGCAGGGCTTCACCACTCTCATGGTGAAGAACTTCCTCCTCACGTCCAGTCTGAATCTCCCCACCTCCAGCTTCATTCCATTCCCCCTAGTCCTATCACTCCCTGACACCCTAAAAAGTCCCTCCCCAGCCTTCTTATAGGCCCCCTTCAGATACTGGAAAGCTACAATTTGGTCACCTCGGAGCCTTCTTTTCTCCAGACTGAACAGCCCCAGTTCAGCTAAATCTGTCAACAAGGGGTCAGACAACTTTCATCCATTTGTCCTCTAAATTTACTCTCAGCATAGTGAATGAAACGTCCAGGAGCAGTCCAGTGTCAATGGATACTAGGTATAAAACACATTAGCTAGGTGTGAAAAATATTAATCTTTTGGACTAATTAAATTTATTTGTTGCTTTTGTTTAGGAAAGTTTTCAAGAAAAAGTAATCAGGAAAAAACTAGTCTCTGAACTGTGTGACATAACTCACCCACAGAACAATAAATTGTAAAAATATTTCATGCCCTTGGATGGGTTTAAAATTTGAAATTTTGGACTCCCAGGCATCGATTTTCCCAGCTCAACCAAGTTCAAGGCAAATAAATTTAATGTTCTGTTTTGTGAGGCACTGAGGAACATTGCTGCCCATGCGAGCGCTGCCTTCCTGCAGAGGCCGAATGCTCTCTGTTGTTTCCTAAACTGGTGGCTCTGTGCCTACCCAAGTCTCAGCACTGTTTCAGACCATCACAGCTTAGGTTTCTAATAAGTCCATCAGCTAAGTCTTGAAACAAGACTGGGGACTTGGTTGACGTATACAAAGAACCATTTATTCCTCAGTGGCTCCTTCTCTTTGCTTTTCCTGAACTGAGTGACAACTGTCAAACTGTGTTCCCAATGATGGCTTTCCTGACTTCTCCACAGAATTGTTAAGGCTAGAAAAGACCTTTAAGATCACCAAGTCCACCCATTAATCCAGCACTGCCAAGTCACTGCTAAACCATGTCCCTCAGCATCACATCTACATGGCTTTTAAATCCCCCATAGATGGGGACTCCATCATTGCCCAGGGCAGCCTGGGGTTTGGGGGTTTTTTTCTTGGCTCTCTGCAGCTTCTCCTCCTTATGTGTGATGTGGTTTGTTGCCGATGAGCAGAGGTACCTGCTGGTGCCACATTTTGTAAAAAGTTATGAGCTTTTATCCTTCCCTTCTCCTGTTTGCACAACAGGCAAGATGAAAAGCTTGTTCAGCAAGAGATAGCAGCAAGGTCAGCTGCCCAATTGTCCATCTCAGATGAGGTTTCAGTCTCAGAAGAGTTAAATGTGTCAGACCTGGATGCTTGGGTTAAAATTTCCTGTGTGCTTTAGTTGTCCTTGCTGAACCTCAGTTCGATCTTTGAACATTTGAAGACATGTTTGATGCTCATATCCTCCCTCTCAAGTTACTTTAGAAGGACTGGGAACATCTGAAGACCTGTGTTGCCTTCTGGCACAGAAGCATCATCCTGATGAGTTCTGTTTGGCCATATGTGTGACTTTTGCTCTGTATGTGCATGCAGTTTGTGTTAGCCTCTCCATGTCTTAAAATTACACATCTGCTGGTGCAGTTCCAGCCTTTGCAGGCTTATTCAGTCACTCTGGAGGTTTTGTAGTAGCATGGTGTCATCTGTGTACTTGGGGGAAACATAGCTCTGCGAATTACATGTGGGACAACTGGTAGCAGTACACCATCTGAAGATCTCCTGCATGACTCCCGCATTGGCAAGCTCGAAGCTGAGTTTCCGTTACTCCTCAGAACCACAAATCTTTCTCCCTTCTGCTTTTCCCATAGTTCACACAAGCATCTTTGCTATGCTTTTAGAGTGTTGTTAAAATTGCTGATAGATTTAATTTGCAGGGGGGGGGGGGGTGGATAAGTAAATAAATAAGTAGGTGATGTAAACTGGGAGTTAAATTTAATGGATAATCTTGCTAGATGTTTACTGGTGTAAATGTGTCTAGAGGGGAGGGCCCAATATTGGAAGGTGCTATTTTAAAGTTTCTGTCAGCCATTGTGATGGCTGAAACTGTCCTTCATTTTTGTGTCTGAAGCCTTCTCATCCATTTTCCTCTCAAGCAGCACTGGGGCTTTGTTAGTGGCGGCTAGAATCTCAGCGAGTGGGAGTGCAATGCATTGATGTTGTAACAGAATAATAATGTTTTCAGGAGAGAAACTGCAAGGGCTTGTCGAGACTTTCTTTACCACTTTTCTGTCAGAAGCTATGGGCAGGCATTTTGTTTATGCTTCAATATCCTGAAAAAAAGAGGTATTTTCATCTTCAGAATGTTGTGTTTCACTCAATTAGCCTCAGAGTTGCAACCTACAGCTCCGTGGTGCGTTAGCTTTCAGTGCTGTATAATAGGGCTGGCAGCGTGGTGTCCCAAAAACCGTGAGTGCGTGGGCTGCTGAGCAGTCCTACAGAAAGCTGCACACAAATTCTATTCCAGACAGAATTTTTCTTCTTTTTGAAATGAATTTCACAACAAACTCACAGTTGGGTGCCACTGTTTGTGTTTCCAATGAATCATTCTCCAGGAAAGTAATGCTTTGCTTCAGCGAAGCCTGCCACAAACACTCTGGTGATATAAATCAGAAACTGGATATTTCTTAATTGTAATTTTTCAGAATGCAGTACAATTGTTACATGCCTGCAGGTTTGGGTTTGTCTCCCCATACAGAAATGAAAATCCTTCACAAATAAGACCAAAAACAAGGGCTGGAGGGGGAAATACCCTTTTTATTTATGCTCTGTTCATGGTAGGGAGCTGACTGCCCAGTAGCAATGGTTGTTACAACACCATCTGTTTAGCAGTGTAATCAGAGCAAACCTGTTACACCATTACCTTCAATTTCCACCCTAAATTCACTGATGGTCAGTTCATTTCTACCTTTCTTGTGCCAACATTGTTCTTCACCTCAGCTTGTTCCTTGTCTACTTCCATGTGCTGGCATTTTTGGAGTGCAGTTGCAACCTCTCTTTAGTTCATTTAGCTTACCAAGACAAGGTCTTTTAGATTATTAGATGCTGCAATTAAGGCAGCTATAGTTTCCTGTACAGACTGTCTCTACACTGCACAGCTTTGCACTGTTTGTGCCAAATTATCTCCTCTTAAATTGTACCTTTCTAAGAAGGTGAGTAAATACTTGAGTTTGTGCTGAGCTCCCTTATCCTGGGATCCCCCATTCAAGACATGTAAGGAGCTACCAGAGGGAGCCCAGTAGAGGCTACAAAGGTGCTGAGGGTACTGGATCATCTGTCTGAGGAGGAAAGGCTGAGACAGCTGGGGCTGTATCACCTGGAGAAGATCAGACTGAGAGGGGATCTTCTCAATGGTATCCAATAGTTAAAGGGAGTGGGGCAATGATGGCACCAGAATCATTCCAGTGGTGTTCAGGTGACAGGATCAGGACAAGGGGGAACAGGCATAAACTGGAACCCAGGAGGTTTCATTGGACCATGAGAAAAAACTTCTTTGCTGTAAAGGTGCCAGAGCTCTGGAGCAGACTGTCCAGAGAGATTGTGGCATCTCCTTCTCTGGATAGATTCCAGACCCACCTGGACATTGTGATCTTGAGCAACCTGCTGTAGGTGACCCTGCTGTAGCAGCAGGGGGTGGACAAGATGATCTCCAGAGGTCCCCTGCAAACCCCACCATGCTGAGATTCTGTGAGTGAATGAGTGGAATTTTCATTTACTAATGAAGATGCAGTGGTGGTGCTCAGACATCCTGTAATAGTTTAGCTCAAGGGCTAACCTCCCTGCTCCCCCAACACAGAATTGAGAAGAGGAGTGGCACACACAACTCAGGATTGAGATAAGAGTTTAATATAAGAGATAAGAGTTTAATATAAGATATCATAAGCACAATGTGTAATTACCTTACCTAATAATCAAATTAATAATACAGTGCATGATTACCTAATCTGAGCCTATTTTCAGAAGAAGCATAGGGAAATACACAGGGGAAAAATGCAGCATAAAGGCGAAAACCAAAACCATCAGCAACCCATCTCCCACCCGTTCTGCTGCCATGCCTGCAGAAAAAGCTAACACCCAAGAATCCAGAAGCAGCAACCAGAACAGGAAGCCTCCCATGTTGCAATCTGAACTTCAAGCCCCATGATACTTTGCTCCAGTTAGCACTTTCTATTTTTTGAAGCTGGCATGACTGCAGCATGGTATGAATAACAGCAGCAGGTTCAGCTCACTCCGTGACACATCCATAGAGAAGGGAGACCCTCAGAGTCTTCATCTCATGCAGCAGGGGTGCAGAAGTGAAAACACGTGGTTCCCACATGAATATTCTTGCTGTTACAAGATGATGCTAGTAAAAAGCTGAACACTGCATGGGTTTGTAGACCAAAATCAACACCCTGCACCCTGAGGTTAACTGCAAACCCAAATTTGCCTCCTACCTCTTGAAGTGATTTGCATACCACCTTTTGGTGCCTAGTCAGGTTGTATTTGCTTGTGACGTGACACACATGTTCTCCTCTGTGATATGAAGCCTGCAGAGGATTTAAACTGGGGCAGAGTGAAGTAGGAGGACAACAACAGTAGAAGAGGAAAAAGGAAGGGAGTGTTGTGTTTCCACATACCTGTGATCCTTTGGTGTGGTTCGAGTAGTGGTGTGTAGCATTCATACTTTGTTTTGCACATTACAGGGGAGGATAAAAAAGTCATTGTCAGAAAATGTGTAGTATTGTTCTATTTCTCCCTCCCTTCTTTTCCTGTTGCAAAACAATCACCAAGATAATGAGAAATTACACTCTGCTGTTTGACTTGCTGGCTGGGATGGAAAAAGTGAGATTTGTCAAGAGTGAAGCTAGTGAGATAAGGCATTAGAGATGTTTTGGAATGTATGGGGAAAGGTTTCTGTTTTTCTTTACCTTTTTGTTATTCATATATCTCTCAGAGTGAAAACAGAACACTGCTTTCAAGAAGATCTTTATTCTTTTGTGTGTTCAGAAATCAAGCTGCTTTTAGTGAGAGCAGTAAAATCTTCTTTGACACTTCTTTGTTATGAGCTTCTGGAACAGAGGCTATGTTGGTGTAGAGCTCAGCTCTGTCCCAGCTGCATATTAGAACAAGAATCACCAGTCAAGGCCTCTCCCTCTGCTTCCCCTAAGCAGCCTTGCTTCCAACAGGAGACTCTCCAGGAAGCCCCCTCCAGCCTAAACTCCATTACATCACACAGGCAATGGAAGCATTCATCATGCAGGGGGGTCCTGTCATCCTTTTCCACAACAGGAACCTGCTAGCTTTGTTAACCTTTTGCTGTAAGGAGACATGCCTCTCTCCATTTGATTTGAAAAAAGGAAATAGGCTGGTGGTGTGGCTGTGGAACTTTCTCTTTCTGCCTCTGGTTGCAAAAGCACTAGTGAAAGAATTAAAAGAAAAAGTCGTCTTTGCTGAGACAATAGAATGAAAGTAATTAATTACCCCATTTATTTTGTTTCAGGTGTCAGGAACTATTTGAAGGAAGCATTGGTGAACATCATTGCTGTGCATGCAGAGGTAAGGAAACTCGAGATGGTTCCATTCTTGCATTCCTGTGGATAATTTTACTGTACTTTGCCTGGTAAATCCTGGCCTTCATGACCCCTGAAAACTGAACCTCTGTGGGGGTGTCTTCATTATAGCTGTAGATGCTTTGGGGTTAGGTTTAACCAACCAAGTGGGCAACTGCTGACTTCTCTAAGGGCAGGAGAAGAGCAGTTCTTGTTTATACTCAGTCACACTCCATCACACCTTTTTGTTTCCATTTTCTGATGAAGCGGAAAGCCAAAGTGTAAAGCTCAATTCTTCCCTTTTCATGCAGTTTAAATGTATCTATAAAGAGATATAGCAAGATAGCATGCTGCCTCTCTCCAATTAACTTTGTTTTCCACAATACATGGAAACGAGTGTGTGCTTTGCTTCAGAAGTTCAACACCTGCCCCTGGGGATGAAAAGGGAATGCATGTCATTCTTGCACGATAAAATGCTGAAACCTTCACCCAGAAAGTTTCCTAGTGTATGAACAGCACAAATTGTCTTCAGTACTTGGGTAGGTAGTGGCTTATGATAGGGAGTGCATACTATCATTAAATTATTAAAATAATATGCTTGAGAAGCTGCAGTTCTTTGGCCTTTTGTGGTAAAATGCAGGAATTTTCTATATCCTTTAAATTCCAGTGTCAGTTTCTGTAGCCTCCTTCCTTCTTACCATCATGAGTCTTACCAGATTACTATTGGTAGTAACATCATTCATCCCTTTCAACACACAACAAGTGTAGCTGCTCTACCTTTTCAATCCACTTAAATTCTGATGGAATGAATTTGGGAGTTTTATTTTATTCCTCCTTAAATTACCATAATTCACATAAATTGAAATCTTTTCAGAAGCTTTAAACATCACTTGGAGTAGTTCTTACTCAGTTTCAGTATTTACTCGGAGCAGTTTTCACAGAAGCGTTGCTGCTCTTACCCACAGCTTCCAAAAAGGGAATAAGCAACACCAAAAATACATCCCAACCTGGGTTTTATCAGTAGAGTGGAAAATCATGAAAATAAAAATGGGAGGTTTTGCTTCAGAGTCAAAGGCATTTCATAGAATCATAGAATCAGTCAGGGTTGGAAGGGACCACAAGGACCATCCAGTTCCAAACCCCCTGCTATGGGCAGGGATCAGGCTGGCCAGAGCCTCATCCAGCCTGGTCTGCAACACCTCCAGGGATGGGGCCTCAACCACCTCCCTGGACAACCCATGCCAGGACTTCACCACTCTCATGGTGAAGAACTTCCTCCTCACATCCAGCCTGAATCTCCCCACCTCCAGCTTCATTCCATTCCCCCTAGTCCTAGAACTACCTGACACCCTAAAATGTCCCTCCCCAGCCTTCTTGTAGGCCCCCTTCAGATACTGGAAGGCCACAATTCAGTCACCTCGGAGCCTTCTCTTCTCCAGACTGAACAGCCCCAACTCTTTCAGTCTGTCCTCACAGGAGAGGTGCTCCAGCCCTCTGATCATCCTCATGGCCCTTCTCTGGACACGTTCCAGCACCTCCATATCCCTCTTGTAATAGGAGCTCCAGAACTGGACGCAGTACTCCAGGTGGGGTCTCACCGGAGCTGAGTAGAGGGGGAGAATCACCTCCCTTGACCTGCTGGCCACACTTCTCTTGATGCAGCCCAGGATCTGATTGGCTTTCTGGGCTGCAAGTGCACATTGAGAACTCATGTTGAGCTTCTCGTCCACCAGCACCCCCAAGTCTCTCTCCTCAGGGCTGCTTTCCAGACAGTCACTGCCCAGCCTGTATTTGTGCCTGGGATTGCCTCAACCCAGATGCAGGACCCTGCACTTGGTCTTGTTGAACCTCATGAGGTTGGCTTGTGCCCACCTCTCCAGCCTGTCAAGGTCTCTCTGGATGGCATCCCTTCCCTCCAGCTTGTCTGCTGCACCACACAGCTTGGCGTCATCAGCAAACTTGCTGAGGGTGCACTCAATGCCTCTGTCCATGGCACCGACAAAGATGTTGAACAAGACTGGTCCCAGGACTGATCCCTGAGGGACTTCGCTTGTCACTGGCCTCCACTGGGACATGCACCTATTGACAACTGCTCTTGTAAATGTGCACACTCCTTAGATTGCTGCCACAGAGAAGTGTGCTGCCTTGCTGATTTCATCGGCACCAATACCGATTCTGGCCCAAATAAATTTCTAGATGCGAAATATTACAGACACATGAGAGCATGTGTCAAGATGAAACTCCCATTTCCACTGTTTTCTGGTGAAATTCTGTGAGCTGGGTCAAACTGAAGTTTATTTAGCAAGGCAGCAAGTTTCTGTAGCTTGAAACAGCAAAAAATTAACCATCAGCTGAACAGCAAGCACAGACTTGGGGCGGAAAGAAAATTCTTTCTCTGCCTTTGAGTTCTTGTTCAACTGCAGTCAAAATAAGGGCTTCTCACTGCAAATTTTTGATGATTCACCACTGCTGAGAATTCTTTTTTTCTGGATCTTGTGTAGTAACTTCAAGAGTGCTTGTCGTGGATGCAAATACTCTTTTCTCAGTAGAAGATTTTGGGTCATGTTCCTGGTATGTTTGTCTTGAATTGCTCAGCAATACCTGCTGCTGAGTAAGGTGACCCTTCCCAACTTGTCACTTGCTTGGCTTTTTTCCTGCTGTACAGCTAAGTGTGTCACTTAACTGCTTTGAACCACAAAAGCTAAAACAGGCTCGTGTTTGGATTATCCATTGCTATTTCAGTGGCTGAGAACTGGCATTTGTGGTCAGTGCACTCAGCAGCTATATGGGATCCCTGATACATGATTCACTGCTTAAATCCTGCATTTATTTCATTTTCTCCTTAATTCACTTTTATACACATGTATGAATACTGCACTTGTCAGGAGATCACTTCTTCATATAAATCCAAAGGCATTTTAGCAAAGCAGCATTCCACTGCTTATATTTTTTAGGTAATTTTAAAGCAAAAATCAGAAGGGAAATGTTTAAAAGCTGTGCAGCTGATTTTGCCTTCTTCCACCACTCCAATCGTGTCATCTGCATCCCTGCCTATGGTAGGGGATTGGAACTTAGATGATCTTTAAGGTCCCTTCCATCCCAAACCATTCTATGATCTTCAGTTCCTTATGTCATCATCTCCCCTAACCCTGTACAGTTTTAGGACAGCTTTATTATCACCTCTAAGTCTTGACACAGGTTTGGTCTCTCTAACCTATAATCTCACTTCCTCTTATTTCCAACCTCTTGGCCTTTTCCCCAATGCTGTGTAGAAAAATCATACTTTTCTTTTTTGTTTTTAATTCACCAACAATTTCTCACTTCCTTAAAGCTCCCTTTAAGGGTAATTGGTCTCTTCATGCTTTCCTTCAGGTATAGATCTAACATTCATGGCTGTTGTGTTGCAGTTGGTGTTCTAAACCTCACATTCAAGAAGGAGGATTCAAGTACCAGTTAAAAAAGTTATAAAATTAAGCATAAAAAGGTGGCCTTGATCATAGAATCACAGAATGGTTTGGGTTGGAAGGGACCTTAAAGATCATTTGGTTCAAAGGCCCCTGCAATGGGCAAGGAGCATTCCTACTAGACCAGGTTACTGAAGGCCCAACCTGACTTTGGACACTTCCAGGCTTGGAGCCTCCACAACTTCTCTGGACAGCCTGTTCCAGTTCCCTGCCACCCTCATGGGGAAGAATTTTCTCCTAATGTCTAATCTATGTTAAGATTCTCCCAGTTTAATGCCATTACCCCTTGTCCTGTCTCTACATGCCTCTCCTTCCAGCTCTTTACTGGAATTCTGCTGTGGAAGATTTTCTGTTATTACTACTTCTGTGCTCACACTGCTTCTTTCATAAAATCAGGTGTTTACAGTTTCCAAAGACTTGGTTCCTCGGGTGATGTCAAGGGTTGTAGAAGCAGTCTCTGAAGAGCTGAGTCGACTGATGCAGTGTGTGTCATCCTTCAGCAAAAATGGAGCTCTACAGGTACTTGGGTGCATTGTACTGTCCAACAGCTGAGTCTAGAACACTGAGAAGGACGGGGTGGGGGGATCCATCTTTGTAGCTGTTGGATTTATTGTAGCAGCAAGGGTAAGAAGATAAAAAGGATCAGATACCAGTATACAACCTATTCCACACTCGTGGATGCATACCCTTTGGAATACTGGTTGTTGGATTTGACTGTATTTTGGTGTTGTCTTTGTGTCTGCATGCATAAAAAGTCATCTATATTGTGTGAGATACACTGGTTGCTGTGGCTGTAACAAGCCAGAAGAACCAACTCACAGTTTCCATTATACATGGCACCATTCTGCATTATGATGGGAGAGTAATTGCCCAGTTGCAAACCTTATTTTCCATTTACTGGTAGTAATTAATATAGAAGGATCACAGCCAAACAAGACTGGCTGCCCATTTAAAGCCAAATCTGTGAATATCCATTTGAACCAAATCAAATCTACTCATATATCATTTTTGAGTAGACAATCCACCATAAGAACTTGCTGCATAAACCTGTAACTGGATTTCTTCTCCTTACTGTAAACTTTTCAGTCACAGTCATTTTCTGTTCCTCTGAAACTCCTGTCTGGAAGAGAGCCGCAGTGTGAGCTATCTGAGCCTGGTCAGAGTGGTCAAAAAGTACCCATTCCCAGAGAGAAGCCTGATTCCCACATCCTATAACCCATGGTTTTCCACCACCTCTGTTTAGGCTGAGGTACTTGAAAACGTGTCACTTCCCCATGGGGCTGCTGCCTCCTAAAATGCAGGAAAGACTCCAGAATTTGAAAGGTAATACTTCAGAATGTCCAAGGCTGTTCAACTTGGAACTCCATAGAAAAAGAGATGAAACATTCTGTGGTGAGAAAAGCATTTCTCAGGAGCATAAAATTGGTGGGTGGCAATGTCAAATTTTGTACCACAAAGTTTAGCACTAAAAGCATAAGTCTCAGCTGGCTTCCTACCTTAAACCCCAGCAGGTTACCTATCTGAAGTCTCTGCTGGCTTCCTGTCTGGGGGAGAGGTGAGGGGAAGATCCAAAAGCCAAAGCCTTTCATTAGAACTGGAATTAGATGTCTGTGGTGCATTATAAAAGGTTTTGTTTTGGAAGATTAATGCCCATTCAGGTCTAAATACAGATTGATTTCTGTAATGGCTAACTGGGTTAAACTTTTTGATTAACACAAAAAAATGTAAATTTGGATGAAGTTGACTTTATATTTTTTAATCATGGAATCACAGAATTATTTCATTTGGCCAACGACCTTTAAGATCCTCAAGTCACAGTATCACAGTATCACCAAGGTTGGAGGAGACCTCAAAGATCATCAAGTCCAACCTGTCACCAAAGACCTCATGGGAGCTCCATGACCGTGGCACTTGGTGCCACGTCCAATCCCCTCTTGAACACCTCCAGGGATGGTGACTCCACCACCTCCCCAGGCAGCCCATTCCAATGGCGAATGACTCTCAGTGAAGAACTTTCTCCTCAAGCCTAAACTTCCCCTGGTGCAGCTTGAGCCTGTGTCCTCTTGTTCTGGTGCTGGTTGCTTGAGAGAAGAGACCAACCCCCTCCTGGCTACAACCACCCTTCAGGTAGTTGTAGAGAGCAATGAGGTCTCCCCTCAGCCTCCTCCAGGCTAAACAACCCCAGCTCCCTCAGCCTCTCCTCACAGGGCTTGTGCTCAAGGCCTCTCCCCAGCCTCGTTGCCCTTTTCTGGACACATTCAAAAGTCCAACCACCATCTAATTCTACACTGAAATGACTTAAAGTGTTGATCTCACACATAACATTTCTGTTCCATGTAAAATCTGTGATCATCATGATTTTATTTTTTACTTAAAAGCTAAAGGACCATCTATGAAATCAGTTTAATCTTTGGAGTCCATCCTTCACCACAGTCTGCCCAGGTGAAAATTAACACCCAGACACAGGAAAGTGCAGGGGTAAAAACCCCAAGCCTGGGGTGCCCACCAGGTGACAAGCGAGAAGCCGAGCACAATCATTCTCTTTCTTTGTCTCATGGAAAAATAATGAATTTAAGAGGAGAAGCAAGAATGAAATGTGTGTTGACAGATTTTTGTGGTCTTGTGTTTTCCTCACAGCACAGCCGAGCCAGGGAAGAGAAGTTAATCTCACTGTATTTAATAAAAAGGTCATGTCCTTCTGTCTTCCTGTCACAGCACAAAGAAGACTGGGCCAAACTGAAGATTTTTTTGCTGTTACTGAGAGACAAACCAATGTTTTCACTGCTTCATAGTGACCGTGCAAACAGTTTGACTTGAATCAAAAGTAGGAAACTGTTCCTTTTCACAGCCTTCTTCACACAGCAGCGTGGCAACGAGAAATACAGGAAACAAACTGTTCAAAGCCACAGCTACAGTGTATGGCGATACTCACCTTGAAGCTTTGGCATATTGGTGTTCACCTGATGTTGTTGTTTCAATGTTTGTGTTTCTGTCTTTAGGCAAGACTGGAAATCTGTGCCTTGAGGGACACTGTGGCCATATACCTGACACCTGAGAGCAAGTAAGATGGGCTGCAGGATCCAGTTTTCTGTGTAATGGAATCCTCAGTAAACATGCAAAAGAATGTCAATTAAGGAATTTTACTTTGAATACAATCATAGACTCACAGAATCTTTTAGCCTGGAAAAGGCCTTTAAGATTACCAAGTCCCAACCATTAACCCAGAACTGCCAGATTACCACTAAACCACGCCCTTCAGCACCACCTCTAGAGAATCACAGAATCATTAAAGGTTGGAAAAGACCTCTAAGATTATCAAGTCCAACCTTGTATTGAATACCTTCATGACCACTAGACTGTGGTCGACACATTCTCTTTTTTAGCACCTCCAGGCATGGTGGCTCCACCGTCTGCCTGGGTAGCCTGTTCTGATGACTAATCATTCTTTCAGTAAACAAATTCTTCCTAATATCAAATCTAAACTCCCCCAGCACAGTGTAAGGCCATTACCTCTTCTCCTGTCATTAGTTATCTGGGAGAAGAGGCCAACACCAGTCTCACTACAGCTCCAGTTAGCTGTGTAGAGCACTGTGGTCTTCTCTCACCCTCCTCATCTTCAGGCTAAACAATCCCAGCTCCCTCAGCCTCCCCACTCACCACTTCCCTGGGCAGCCCATTCCAGGGCCTGACAACACTATTAGCAAAGAAATTGTTCCTAGTGTTCAATCTAAAGCCCCTCTGATACAACCTGAGGCTCTCTCCTTTTGTCCCTATGTGGCACCAACCTCCTGTCAGGCAGTTATAGCGAGTGAGAAAGTCTCCCCTCAGTCTTCTCTTTTCCAAGCTGAAAAACCTCAGTTTCCTCAGCAGCTCCTCATAGGACTTCTTGTGTAGATTAGTCTCCAGCTTCATTACCTTCCTCTGGACACACTCCAGAGTATGTGACAATTTGGTATCCAGTTTTTCATAGCGTTCTCACCACACGTGGCAAAGAACCTGCAAGATATCAAAGAGTCCACAGACTTGGGCCCTGCTAGAATCCCCTTATAGAGGTATGGAGAATTATGGCTGTCCACAAGTTTATACAATACCCTGTTTCTTCTCCACACACCTCACTAGAGAAAGCAAGTTCAGCTTCACTCTGTCTCTGAGAATTAAAGCCTTCAAAAGGCTTTCAGCAGTTTATCATCTCCCAGAGAGGTGCAAAACCAAAGGTAGCATGGAGGGCACCCATACATTAGTATGAAAGAGACAAATAGCAGTAGGAACATTGGTGGTTGATGGCATCAAGGCATGTAAAGCCAAACTATGATAACTGTCAGCAGCTTTGAGTGAAGTTGATTTGCATTTCTAGGTGATTATGGTGGGGACTGGATACAGGCAGGTTCATTCATTATTTTGGTTACTCACACTTCTGATAGGATCACCTGCATGTTCCTGCAGATGGCACTGGCTAAAACTGGATGAAATGGAAGTGGCTTGGTCTCTAATTGGCCAAAGCACAGTGACCCCTGGAGACTGGAGCTTCATAAATGCCTTTTTTCCCTTGACTGTCACTAGTAACTGTTGCCACAAGTCACCATATTAACCTTTTGCTGACAGTTGTGCTTACCTGCATCATTCCTGCACTTCCAGTCTACATCTGCTGCCCAGAGAAGCACAGATACCTCATTTTTGTAGTTGCTCAAAACTTGACTAAAGAATGCCCCAAGAGAACTCCTCTAACCTCAAAGTTGGCCCTACTTTGATAGCGAGGTTGGACCTGAAGACCTCCAAAGGACTCATGCAACATAAATTAGTCTATTAATCTACCTCAGTGCAAACCTACTGTAATTACTTTTGTAGGGTAGAATGGAATGACCTGCCTGCTGAGCACAGAAAGCCAAAATCCATGGTTTTATCCATGCTTCATGCTCTGATGGTCAGTTAGTTTGAGGCAGAGGGAGGGATGACAACTATCTGCAATTCTTGAAGAGTCCAGAAGGTCAAGTACAGTCTTGAATCAGCCACTGTTGTAACATTTCCCATTGAATTGTGGTGTACATCACACCTGTGACTATTTTATGTTTAATTTGCACATGAACATCAGTTCTCAAGCCAATAGTCTGTTAGTTTATTGACGTAAGAATGGGTAACGTATCTTCATGGAACCTGAAGAGAGAAACTCTGAATGCTGGGACTTGTGCCAGGGAAAAATTAATATTTCCATTTTCCTCATAGGTCAAGCTTCAAGCAAGCTTTGGAAGCCTTGCCTCAGCTCTCAAGTGGGACTGACAAAAAGTGAGTATAATAATGGACCTTCTTGCCTCCTCTCTGGTCTTTAGAATAAGTTCTTTTTACTCTTTTATGAGAACTTTGTTATAAAAGGGTCAACCTATAGAATAGAATAGAATAGACCAGACCAGACCAGGTTGGAAGAGACCTTCAAGATCATCATGTCCAACCCATCATCCAACACCACCTAATCAACTAAACCATGCAACCAAGCACCCTATCAAGTCTCCTCCTAAACATCTCCAATGATGGTGACTCCACCACATCCCCGGGCAGCCCATTCCATTGGCCAATCACTCTCTCTATGAAGAACTTCTTCCTAACATCCAGTCTAAACCTCCCCTGGTGCATCTTGAGACCGTGTCCTCTTGTTCTCGTGCTGGTTGCCTGGGAGAAGAGACCAGCCCCTGCCTGTCTACAGCCTCCCTTCAGGTAGTTGTATATTTGACCCTTCTGAATTAGAGAGCAGAAACCTCTTTGGACAGAGTTTGTTCATCATCACGCAGAAGAGCTGATAGCTTTCTGGCACATCCCTCTTGCCATTTCAGCGTAGCTTTTATGTATTTTGTCATTTCAGTCCATTTTAGCCTTTTTCATTTTAAAATTTCTCTGAGGTCCAGAGTCTTTTCTTACTGACTTAACAGCAATAAACAAACAAACAAAAATGGCCAAGGAAAATAATCCAAGCATTTGCCAGCTGATATTTGGAGAGCTACCCAAATTGGTCTGTTTAATTTTAAAAGCAAATAAGAGTCTGTGGTTCGTTCTTACACATCACAAGTTCTGGATTCCTCCTTCCACACCATAGCAATCTGTGGCAGCCCAGCTGCTTTGCTGTGTCACACTTAGCACGCTGCGGTTTGGTTTACAAGCCCAGCTTCATAAAGAAGAGCACAGTAAAGCTAAGATGGGTTTGTAATAAGCTTGTTGGTGTAACTGTAGATGTTCAGGACTTGAGAGTGGTGCTTTCAGGAACTGAGCTGCATCCATGAGTCATTTCACCCTTAACAGTTGGAATTGTAGAGTATGTTGCAGTCACCTGAGGAGACTGTGCAGCCTGTGCTTCACAGGCTGTGCCTTCTTCCAGATCTCCTCTATCTATTCAAATTTGCTCCTTGCTAGCCACAAGCCTTAAGTTACCTCCTTGCCTTACTTGGCTCTTATGCCTTATTAGAGAGACACCAGTTTTGAGTAAGGAGTTTTCTTTCAAGTCAGACTTTCTGAAACACCTGTAGAATTATTTTGTGTTACACTTAATCACAAGCATCTGAGCTTCATGGGACAGATAAGAATCAAGAACTGCATCATTTTAACATCTGCCTCAGAGTTCTGAGCCCTAGACAGTGTAGAACTGGTCCTGTTTCCCAGGTTGTTACACCATAATTGTCATCATTCCAGGCATCTTGTCATCAGTTTGTGTGAAGTAACACCCATTTATGCCCTGATGTAGAGCTGTTCCTTTATGCCTATTAGTATGAGCAGTTCATTGTTCATGTGTTTATTTCATAGTCACTGCTGTGACACTAATCAGTGAGTGTGGCCATAGTCACCTTCCAGAGGACCTAATGAGGAAGCAGAGACTGATTTTGTGGTTCACATTGTTTTTCTTGGGTTTCTCTCTTTTTTTCTTTTTTAACACACTGTATAATTTCTTCTGTTATCTGTTGTTCAAAAGTCACATCTGAGGTGATGCCTCTCTGCCCTGTCTAGCTTGGGTTTGAAACAGAGCAGGAACTTCAGAGAACTCATTCTTCCCTAGAATACAGGATACATAAAACACCCAGGCAAGGGTGTAAAACTTCCTATTGCATCTCTACTACCATAAATACCTCCTACACCAGAGCCATCAACACCCTTGGTCCCACACCTGCAACCTGTGGATTACAATGAATATTGTCCATTGCACCACACACCTTCATGGCAGCTATGCAGATGTAAAGGGACCATTGTTATGCTCCAGAGTAAGTGCCCACATAGTTCCTCTATCCAAGACAAGAACACAGTTTCCAGTGAATCAGTGTTTCTCCTAGAAGAGTCATAACCAGCTTCAAGTTTCCAGCCACGATACTTGAATCTACAAGATACCTTCCAAAGACCTGAAATTAAGCTACACACAAGAAGCTGTGGCCTTGAGAAGGGTTACTGGGTTTATGGCACACAGGCAGCTTCTGGATTTTTCCTGTAGAAGTATCTTACGATGTTTATGATGTTCTCCACCAGCCCTGTGGCCGCATCTCTCAAGGTGATCTTCATCTGTAAGATTCATCTGAGAGAGTCATTGCCATTGGAATGAGCTGCCCAGGGAGATGGTGGAGTCATCATCCCTGGAGGTGTTCAAGAGGGGGTTGGGTGTGGCATTTGATGCCATGGTTTAGTCATGGGGTCTGTGGTGATAGGTTGGACTTTTGATGATCTTTGAGGTCTCTTCCAACCTTGGTGATTCTGTGTGATATACACATTTTATCACCTTGATAACATCACGCCATGCTTAGAGACTGGGTGCCTTTAAGAAACCATAGAGTACAGGCCTCCAGAGGCCAGATAGGTCCAGGAGGTGGACCAGGAAGTGTAATTTTTGTTATTTCATTCCCAGAATGCCTGCATCTCCCATATATGAGGGGACAGCACAAGCTGTTCCTGCCCCGTTCTTCCCCTTTCCCTCTCTCTCTCCTTTGCAATGCTGCTCCCTTATCTTTAGGGGGGAGTGAGGCTTTGAGTGGCCTTGGCAGGGGTGTGAAGCTGGCAAGCTGAATTTTAGCTGCATCATGCAGGTTTGGTGATGGGGGTGCAGAGAGGCTTTGTATGGTGGGGAGGCATTAGAGGCCTGGATTTTGGCCTGATTTGGTAGAGGTTGGGGAAATTTTGTCCTAAGGAAGTTCTTGGATAACAGTGACCTGTGAATTTCTTTGTATTTTATAAGCTTTGCACTGTAGTGCGTAGTTTGTGAATTGCACTTCCATTTAAACTTCCAATAATATTCTGTACTTCTGCCCAGTCCTGTGTGGCGTTTTTCTGTAACGACTTTGAGAAGAGTAGGAGAGCCTGTCTTGTTCCTAAAACTGAGACACACATTTGTGCCTAGGTTGTCCTTCAGCCTCAGATCATCCCAACTCAGTTGGTACACTTCTACCTATCTGCAATGTTCAGATACTTGACCAGATCTGATTTCAGGCCCTTTATTGAAGTCTCAGAATACCCAAAACTTTTGGTAGCTGTTCCCTTTCGAGAGTTTGTGGAGGTTGTAACAATTTCCCTTTTACAGGTTGCTGGAAGAGTTGCTAAACAAGTTCAAGAGCAGCATGCACTTGCAGCTGACCTGTTTTCAAGCTTCTTCATCAGCAACGATGAAAACATAGACAACGACACAATGCAGACAGCTCAGAAGACAAACATCAGCTGTTTCCTGAATACTTCTTCAATTCCTTTGAAGACTCTGAAGAAAAAAGGGATTGCACTCGAATGATCATGAGATACAACCCTTTGTGTGATGGTGTGGGGAGTCCTGCTGAGTGAGACTTTTGGACATAGATACCTTAATAAAACAATTTTTCTGTCCACTCTGTTTCATTCTGAGGACAGAACTAAGCCACTTTTGTTTACATACACTCCTCTTGGCTGTACACTGATGAAGAAATGCTCGGTGGGGTGCTGCAATCTCAGCTTCAGTTGTTAAAAATGTATTTTTCACCCACTGGGATGTATTTTTAGCAAATGCCACCTGTAATTTGAGTATTACTCGCTTTGTTCAATGTATCAAGGTGTCACTTTCTTGCTGTAGAGCAGTACTGGTATGACTGGAAAACTCAACTTGTGTAAACTGTTGAAAAATATGTAATAAAAATTGCTACATACAGTGTTCAGATACAACATGGAGAAGGGCACTTTCTGCTCTTGCATTGAAAAAGGATCACTTTTTTCCCTGGTGTTTTTGAGTGGTCTTAAGTCTTCAGTTCTTGAGAGCTGCTTTTTTGCTGCTTTTTTAATTAAATGTATTCCTGCCTCTCTTATTTCTCCCTTCTATTGTAAAACTGATGGTAACCTGACAGAAACATTTCTTTCTTTGATAATGAAAGAGAAGCACTCCGAGTTTATAAGATTGGTAGAAATGTTCACATGAAATACTCTTTGGTGCTAAGAGGTAGAAAAGTTCCTAGTCCCTCACATCAGCAGAAGAAAGGAGAAGCACAACATGCCATTGGTTTTACTGCTTCTTACTCCTCTTGTCTTGTTCTTATAGGCTCATGACCACCATCTTCCTTTTCCTTCTTATTAGTCTCTCCTCACCACCACTTAATGGAATTGGTGTGCAGGGGTGTAAGGATTCAGATGGAAAGAGCAATTTTGCTGCCATTGAGCTCTAGTTACACACAGATCGTGGACCATCTTCTCAAGATTTGATGCTGACTTTCATTTTGGGCATTGGTAGAAGATGCAGGAAGCTGTAAGAACACAGCCACTAATAGAAGTGGTCCAGTTTTGGGGGCTGAGGTGTGGGTTTAACTAATAACTGAAATCACAACTTGCAGGTAAATCATGAAGTAATTATTCATTCCGCATTTGCAGCCCTCTGGAGTGGGACTTCTTAGAAACAGTGCACCGAGTTTTCAACAGGGCTGCTGATGTTGACTCTTTTCTTCTGTCAGTTCAGTTATGTGCTTAAAACACAGCATCCAGTTCCTTCATTGTTAAATACTGGAGAAGCAGCTTCATGCACATGTATCTGCTCATTAAAATTGTGTATATAGTAATAGCTTGTTGAATGGATGTTTGAAACTTCAGCTGTATGTCGTTATTGGCTTCCAGGAGAATTGTTAAAACCCCTGGAGCAAGGTTGGTTTGTTAAGTGTAGTCCTTTCTGAGTTGGTTGTAGTCTTAGCTGTTGGTATTAACCAAAATAGTCACCCAGTTTCCTCCATCTGTAAAAGATTTCTCTTTGGAGTAATAAAATAGGAAGAAAGGTGGTCAAAAGCTCTTGTTGTATTTCTCACTCTCCAATAAATGTGGTTTCTGTATGAATTTTGCCAGTGCTCATGTATCAAATATGTTCCTAAGTATTAAAAACACGTTTTGTCACAGTATCACAGTATAACTAAGGTTGGAAGAGACCCCAAGGATCATCGAGTCCTACCTGTCTCCATAGACCTCATGACTAGACCATGGCACCAAGTGCCACGTCCAATCTCCTCTTGAACACCTCCAGGGACGGTGACTCCACCACCTCCCTGGGCAGCACATTCCAATGACGAACAACTCTCTCAGTGAAGAACTTTCTCCTCACTTCGAGTCTAAACCTCCCCTGGTGCAGCTTGTCATCTGTACTGAACTGATATGTTCACAGAATCAGAATCCTCAAATCCCAGCACAGTGAGGCTTGGAAGGGATCTCTGGAGATCATCTACTCCAACTGCCCTGCTAAAGCAGGGTCACCCACAGCAGGTTGCCCGGGATCGCAATGTCCAGGCAAGTTTGTAATCTCTCCAGAGGAGAAGAGTCCACACCCTCTGGGCAGCCTGCTCCAGGGCTCCACATTCAAAGGTAAAGAATTTTTTTTTTCTCCTATTTGGATTGAAACTCATGGGTTCTAGTTCGTGTTCATTCCTCCTTGTCCTGCCACTGGGCACCACTGAAAATAGTCTGCCCCCATCCCCTTGACACTCATGATATGTGCTAATATGAATTCAACTTGATATGAAATAAATGCTTGTGGTCATGTCAGAGCACTGGATTATAATAAATCCATTTGGTGGAATGAAAGAATTCAGTGAGCAGCAGAATGTGTTGGCATCCCTCTGCCTGGAAAGAGAGTTAAGACTGCCAAGACTCCCAGGCCAATGTTCTGCTGTAGTTCCTCTGCAAAGATGATCACTAAAAACAAGAAGTGGTCAGTGTAGGTTTTGCAAAAAGAGCCAAACCTGTACAGGGCTAGAATGAAGCACAGCAAATGTTATTGGAAGTGGAAAAACGTGGGGAGACCACACTGAAATCCACAGGCAGCTGCGGGCATGCGAAGAAATGGGAGGTGGCAAAGAAATCAAAGTAGCAGAAGTGAAAGGCTCTGACATTTGAAGCAGAGGTAAATGTGGAGAACAAGAGACAATTAAGGGAATTGTTACATGAACTTGGAACCTCTAGAAAAATCTGAAATGGACTGGTAAAGCATTTAAATAAAAATCTGGAGAGCTTTAGTTTTCATTTAAGAGAAAAATATTAGGAAGTGCTAAGGCTGTGGAATGGATTTGGTGAAAAGTAGGTTAAGACTTACAGGAAAATGCAGCTGTAATATGCTGTGTTGAGATCTTCAGCCTCTGGAGATGTTGAGCCATTCTATTATTTTAAGCATGCATTTTCTATGGTCAAGAGCAGTTCAAGAGGGAGGCATAGTAGTAATAAAAAGCAAATGTTGTATCAATGTAAGGGGAGAAGAAGGAAACAGAAAAATATTTCAATTCTCCATTAAAATGATGGAGAAAATAACAGGGAAGAGTTCAATACATGCCTGAGGGTTAACTTCATGAAATAGAGGTTGTTCAGCCTGGAGAAAAGGAGACTCAGGGGAAACCACTCACTCTCTATAACTTCCTAAAAGGAGGCTGGAGCTAGGTGGGGGTCAGTCTCTTCTCCCAAGTAGCAAGGGATGGAACAAGAGGAAACGGCCTCAAGTTGTGCCAGGGGGAGGTTTACGTTGGACATTAGGAACAATTTCATCCCCAAAAGAGTTGTCAAGCCCCAGAACAGGCTG
The DNA here is from genome assembly GCF_014839835.1 of Dryobates pubescens. Taxonomy (NCBI): domain Eukaryota; kingdom Metazoa; phylum Chordata; class Aves; order Piciformes; family Picidae; genus Dryobates; species Dryobates pubescens. The sequence goes on along the minus strand of NC_071620.1, from coordinate 29,232,153 downwards.
CTGGCTCGGTCCAGAGGAGCCTTGTTTCATAGTCTTTCCACCTTCCCCCTGGGCAGCTAGTGTCACTGTGGGGAGCATAGGTGATTTTATTTTTCTTGGACATTCCAGAGGGTCTTCCACCACACCCCTCCCCAGGCAGCTGTCTGGTGAGCAGATGTAATTTTATCTTTGTTGATTTACATGTACCAGAGAGAACTCTCTCAGCTACCCAGGGAAGTGATAGAGTCCCTGTCCCTGGATACATTTAAAGAGCTGTGTAGATGTGGTGCTGAGGGCCATGATTTAATGGTGACCTGGCAGTGACAGGTTAATGGTTGGACTTCACAGAATCACTAAAATCACCAAGGATGGAAGAGACCTCAAAGATCATCAAGTCCAACCTGTCACCACAGACCTCGATGATCTTTAAAGGTCTTTTCCAGTCTAGCATGAAAGAAGAAATCCTGTCCCTTCTCACTCACAAGATGTTTCTTTTTTACATCTGTTTTCTTTACAATGTACCTTTATACAACGTGCTCAGAGTGCAGCACTGTCAATGTTAACCACCTTCCCACAGCTTTACAGAGCCACATAGCTTAAAATTTCAGAAAGAAGCATGATTCTGCTAAGTTTGATGCTTGTGCTGAATTTCAGGCCTCTGAGTAGACATGAGACTGCTTGCTCAGAAGATTTTCTAACGTTGCCCACATGTGCCTGAGGGTGTAGGAGCACTGCACCAGGCTGTCCAGAGAGGTTGTGCAGTCTACTTCTCTGGAGAGATCCCAAACCCACCTTGGCAACCTGCTGTGGGTGACCCTGCTTGAGCGGGGGGATTGGAGTAGATGATCTCCAGGGGTGACTTCCAAGCCCACCATGCTGGGATTTGAGGATTTTTCTCTTTGGAGGATCTGGGAAGTTGTATTCTGGGATGGGGTAAACCCCTTCCATTCTTCCTTAAGTAACATAAAAAGCCCCAGGACTCCAAAAGTATGATAGAAGAATTTCACAGAGCTCTTTGACTTCTGACCCTGATAAATGAGATGCATTCTTGCCTGGGAATGTCTGACACTTAGCTAGGGAAAGCCCTAGAAATAATAAAATTTTCCCAAATCTAACTCCTTTTTCACCAGGAATGTAGATGGTCAGCCTTGGGAAGAAGGAAACATCAAGACACAAATCCTTCGCCATGGTTACGCACAATCATCAGACAACGTTGCACAGGGAATTTATGCCTCCAAACCTGCTGCCAGACCATGTTCAACGCAGCTCCAGCCAACTTCTCTGAACCTGTCCTGCTAAAATAGTTTTGAAGTGCTGTGATTTTCCTTGCAATATTAACTAGTGCAAATGGTGCAGTGGGTGCAAACGTTTCTCTTTGTGTCCAAACAAGTGTCTGCACTTCGGAGCAATGAGGAGGTTTACACATTTTATACACTATAAGCTATAAGTTTTGCTCTTTTCAGGCTGTAACACCTCTAAATCGAGAAAGAAAAGAGCTTTAACTTTCTCAGAACACATCAGAACTGCAAAAATGAATGAAGGGATCCTGCTAAAGCCTAAGGTTCAAAATTCAGACCTGGATCTTTAACACTGTAAAGCTTTGGCTCGTGGGATCTGATTAATCAGGTGCATCTTCTCCTGGGACAGGAAGCGGGACCCCTGAGGTGTAGAATATCTGCAGCCTGCTCCTGGACGTTAGGGATTGTAGTTCCTCAGCATTAGCAGGAGTTAATAATGGGCTCTGAGTGCTGTGTGTGATTTATTTAACTAGTAAGAAACAAATCTGGGGAGATTATGGCTCACACAAGAGGAAAAATTTTCAGAAGGTCAATCAGCCATTGGAATAACCTTCCCAGGGAGCTGGTGGAGCCCTTAACACTGGACACTGTTAATGTTCATCTGGACAGGAGCTGGGCCAGCTTGTCTAGACTCTGCTTTGGCCAAGAAAGGTTGGGCCAGATGATCCTGGAGGTCCCTTCCAACCTGGCATTCTGTAACACTATGTTTTGAGTTAATCAGGCTTCCAGGTGGGCTGAAACATTTGGGGATTTGTTCATTGTGACGATAAACTTCAAACAGGACTTTGATCCTTCAGTCTCTTGGCATTTTTGGCCTAGCTGTGTACCTGGAATAGCTCTGGGTGACAACCCTCACCCATGAAAAAATCAAACAAGAAAATAAAAACCATTGTAACTTGCAGAGTTGTTTTAAAAACATTTTAGGGGAGAATCTGGTGGGCTTACAATTCAAGAAAAACATGATGCCAAAAAAATCCTGCTCCAACATGAATAGAATAGAATAGAATAGAATAGAATAGAATAGAATAGAATAGAATAGAATAGACCAAACCAGGTTGGAAGAGACCTTCAAGATCATCGCATCCAACCCATCATCCAACACCACCTAATCAACTAAACCATGGCACCAAGCACCCTATCAAGTCTCCTCCTAAACACCTCCAGTGATGGCGACTCTACCACCTCCCCAGTCAGCCCATTCCAATGGGCAATCACTCTCTCTATGAAGAATTTCTTCCTAACATCCAGCCTAAACCTCCCCTGGTGCAGCTTGAGACTGTGTCCTCTTGTTCTGGCTGCTTGCCTGGGAGAAGAGACCAGCCCCCACCTGTCTACAACCTCCCTTCAGGTAGTTACAGAGAGCACTAAGGTCTTCCCTGAGCCTCCTCTTCTCCAGGCTAAGCAACCCCAGCTCCCTCAGCCTCTCCTCACAGGGCTTGTGCTCCAAACCCCTCCCCAGCTTTGTTGCCCTTCTCTGGACACGTTCCAGCAACTCAACATCTTTCCTAAACTGAGGGGCCCAGAACTGGACACAGGACTCAAGGTGCAGCCTAACCGGTGATGTGTACAGGGACAGAATGACCTCCCTGCTCCTGCTGGCCACACTGTTCCTTGCCTTTTGCCATTTGCCTTCTTGGCCACCTAGGCACACTGCAGGCTCATGTTCAGCCTACTATCAACCAGTACCCCCAGGTCCCTCTCTGCCTGGCCGCTCTCCAGCCTCTCTGACCCCAGCCTGTAGCACTGCAGGCTTGCATCACTAGTTGCATTCCAACCTGCTCAGATCCTGGTAAGGAGACAGTTTGATTGACCTGTTCTGTCCTCATTAGCATTTCACTGGTCTGATGTGTCTTCACTTTTCTTAGGCTCTGGTTTTTCTGTGGTGCTGCCAAAGGTTCAAGAGGACGTTTGTAGAATCCAGCTCCCTTTCTGTTTCTGCTGTTTGAACTGCAGAGCTCCAAAAGCTTGTCTTTAATGAAGATACTGGCAAAGTATCTCCAAAACAGTAGGTTTATTCCAGAACAAAGTGTTTATTGTGTAAAGTGTATACTGAGAATCATAGAATATCTCAAGTTGGAAGGGACCCATAACAGTCATTGAGTCCAACTCCTTGCTCCTTGCAGGGCTACCTAAAACTATTTCTTTCAGTTTTACTTGACAGCCCAAGGGAACTTTCACTTGGAGAGTCATCAGTGCACCTTAGGAGCCCTTTAAAAATACTGTGTGTTCACCTCTGTTGAAGCTGGTGAGCAACTTAGATGACAAAGTTTGTGACATTCATCACTGCCCGGAAATGCTGCTTCTAGAGTAGCAGCACTAACCGATCTGCTGCGGTTTATTTTGGAGATCAAACGAGGCAGGGACTCCTTTACTGCATCTGATCTGTTCTAAACACCCAAGAAGACATTTGTGATACTTTTCTCTCCTGCCTCTCGCTACTGAAAGGCATGGAACAGAGTTTATTTTTCGTACCACTCCTCTACAAGCATTGAGGTCAGGACCAAGGAGGGGAAATCTTCAGCCAAATTCCTTTGAATTGGAAAATTTAAACAATTTGAGGAAAAAAAGGAGTAAGACAATGGAAAGCAGAATCTGCCCTTATTTGTAACAGATGCTATTAACACAGGCTTAGTTTTATAGCCCTTTTTGGCACCCTTTGGTGAGGGCTTTGGAACACAAGCCCTATGAGGAGAGACTGAGGGAGCTGGGGTTGCTTAGCCTGGAGAGGAGGAGGCTCAGGGGACACCTTATTGCTCTCTACAACTACCTGAAGGGAGGTTGTAGACAGGTGGAGGTTGGTCTCTTCTCCCAGGCAACCAGCACCAGAGCAAGAGGACACAGTCTCAGGCTGCACCAGGGGAGGTTTAGGCTGGAGGTTAGGAAGAAATTCTACACAGAGAGAGTGATTTGCCATTGGAATGTGCTGCCCGGGAAGGTGGTGGAGTCACCATCATTGGAGGTGTTTAGAAGGAGACTTGATGGGGTGCTTGGTGCCATGGTTTAGTTGATTAGGTGGTGTTGGATGATGGGTTGGACGTGATGATCTTGAAGGTCCCTTCCAACCCGGTCTATTCTATTCTATTCTATTCTATTCTATTCTATTCTATTCTATTCTATTCTATTCTATTCTTTCACCTCTTCTGAATTAACTTTAACATTAGGAGTCTTTAACCAGTCCCAGGCAAAAGCACCTGAATAAAAGGATAGTTTCACTATAGCTCATTAAAAAAAAAAAAAAAAAAAAAAGCATTAAATTCATATTAAAAATTATGAATTATCTTTGCTTTGACTCCTGAAATGGGCTTGGAGTGCAGGTAGGGACAAGGAGAACGTTGCTACCACTTCTGTGCCTTGATGACACCGGTGCAGTGAAATTCAAGCAGTTCTGATGTGGCTGCAGATATCCAGGAGGTTATCTGGAGGACAGAGTCTCAAGCTGCACCAGGGGAGGCTGGATGTTAGGAAGAAGTTCTTCACAGAAAGAGTGATTGGCCATTGGAATAGGCTGCCCAGGGAGGTGGTGGAGTCACCATCGCTGGAGGTGTTTAGGAGAAGACTGGATGGGGTGCTTGGTGCCATGGTTTAGTTGATTAGATAGTGTTGGATGATGGGTTGGACTCAATGATCTCAAAGGCCTTTTCCAATCTGGTTAATTCCATTATTCCATTCTATTTTATTCTATCTAGAGGCTCTGTGTCCAGTAAGACCTAGCAGACCAGATGATTTCTATCTCAAAACAACCACATTTTGGTGGCTGGGGGCTTCACTAATGTGACAAATCTTCTGTGGCCACAGATTCTGCTTCAGCCAAGAGGATTACATTCCTTGCTCTTCTTGGCTGGTAAGAAGAGCTTTAGCCCAGAATGTCAAATCAGATAATTGGTGAAGTAAAATTAGCAAAATGTGACAAGGCTTCCTCACTGCTCATTACTCATTTTTTCTGCTAAACTGTAGTCATTTAACTACACTGCACCTCTGCTCACAGAGGGGCTTCCCCTTCCAGCTTGTTTTCTCAGATATTCAGGAGATAATTGAAATTCAAAATGTTAACAGTGATGCTTATTTTTAGAACCTGACAGGCAGATGTAGATATGAAAAGAAATTAATAGAGACCAGAGAGGTGGATGAAAAATAGTGATAGACACCTATTCTAACCCTCTTTGGTACAGCCTGCACAAGGCAGGGAATCTCTATCCATATGTCTTCAGATATCTCCACCCACACAGACAGTAAGAGAAGAGAGCAGTGAGGTGCTGGAGTGGGTCCAGAGAAGAGCAGCAAAGCTGGAAAAGGGTCTGGAGAACAGGTCTTGTAAGGAGCTGCTTAGGGAACTGGGGTTGTTTATCCAGGAGGGAAGGAAAGGCTGAAGGGAGACTTACTGGCTCTCTACAGCTCTCTGAAAGAAGGCTGCAGCTAGGTGGGGGGTCAACCTTTTCTTCCAAAGAACAAGCTATAGGACAAGAAGTGACTTTGGGTTGCATCAGGGGAGGTTTAGGTTGGACAAGAGAAAAAGTTCCTTTGCTGAATGGGTTGTGAAGCCCTGGAGCAGGCTTCCAGGTTAGTGGTAGAGTCCCCATCCCTGGAGAGATTTAAAAGCTTTGTAGATGTGGTGCTGAGGGGGACATGGTTTAGTGGTGACCTGGCAGTTCTGGGTTAATGTTTGAGCTTAATGATCTTCAAGGTCTTTCCCCACCAACACGATTCTGTGGTGCTATGATTCTATCCTTTGATGCAGAAGCTGAGATGATTCTCTGTAATAATTGAAATGCTACAAAACTGAATAAAACAAAGCAAAATAAACTTCAGGAAAAGGTGACATCTCACCAGAACAAAATCTAGTCTACATTTTGAAACTTCCAAAGTCATCAACAAATCCAGGCCTCATTCTGGTACTCTCTCTGAGGAACCTGTCTCTTGTGGGCACGTTTTGCCCCTGCGCAGCAGCATTGCCCAGCTTATCTTTTAGGGGCGATTCTTCCAGGGCTGTGGCAAACAGGAAAGCTGATCTCTAGCTCAGTGACTGCTTTACAAGCCCAAGTCGGTCATGGATTAGTCCTGAGCAGGTCCCACACAGGTAGATGTTGAATCTCTTTTTGAACCTTGATCAACTTCTCACTCTCAGTGCTGACCCTCTGTGCCAGCACAGTTCCTTCTGTATAGATGCATTTTTCTTCTCCTAGGAGTTCTTGCTTCCCATACCCATCAGAATTGTGTTAATCCTATTGTACTTTGGTCCACCCTCCTGAAAGTCCCTGGGGACCCTTTTCATAGCATATCAGAACTTGTGTATTACCTTTTCCAGTGCCAATCCCATAATTTCACACACCCATCTTCACAAGCAGATTTTGGCACCTAGGGTGGATTGTAGGCAAAAGCCAGCACTTTAAGAGCAGGACCACATCACCACATCTCCTTCCCTGTTCCTACAGCTCCTTCACATGGTAGGCACTCACCTGGTTACCATCATGTTGCTGATTAGATACAGGCATCCTGCTCACATCCAAAATGGAACTGCAGACCTAGAGCTGAACTTCTGTGCCCTCCTAGAAGCCAGGAGCTCCACTTAAATGCCACACTCTGGGTCTTCAAGGCAAGACCCTGGGTAGAGTGACTCTCAGGAAGAACACCACAGCCATGCTCCTCTGCTGTAGGTTGTGCTGGGGTACAGAGTCCCTGTGCCCATGGTTTAAGATGTGCAGGAAGGAATTCAAGATTTCATTAGTCAGAAAGAAGGAATAAAATGGCATTTGGTTGCCCAAAGTGAGAACTAAGGACAGGTAAAGACCTACATTTTAGTCTTGAAGACTGCTGAAGTGAGGTGGGTAACAAATGCTTAAAGATGGACTTCTGACTTCATCTAACAACTCATGTAGGTGCCTCTTCATGCAGTGATGTGCTCTTGAGGCACCTCGTTAAGGTGCTTTTGTTAAGGTGTTAGGAATTGGATTCTGCTGTGGGACTGAGGCATGGCAAAGTTGGACACAGCGCTTCAACACTTGGCTCTGAGGAGCATGAGATTGCTGCATGGCCATCACAGCTTGACCCTCTTCACTTCTGCCTCAAATTCATCATCAGATTGCTGAGCAGATGGTTGCCAAAATACAAAGGCTGGTGCAAGGAAGAAGGCAGGGATCAGAGACAAGGAGCACATAGTCTAGAGCAACCCTGCTTCGCGTGGGACAAAACTGTCAGTCAGTGCCAGCAGCAGGAATGGAGGTAAGATGTGAGAAGGCTCTGCTCTACTCAGCAGACCACACCCTCCAAGGTTTCCTGCCAGTGGTGAATCGTGTCAAGTTTTATCTGTGAGATAGGTTTATAAGGAAAAAGAAAGAAAGAAAGACAGAAAGAAGAAAAAGCCCCCAAACAAAACAAAAAACCCCAAAATCAACCCACTCCAGTTCTCATGAATGAAATATTATCCAGCCCCCAAAAGCTTTCTCAGCTTCTCTGAGAAATAACTGAAGAGATACTGGTAGGCCTGTTATGGCCTCAAGTCTGACCGTCTTTTACCACAGACAGCAAAGGATAAATGTTGGCTTTAAAATGGTTTTGACCTTTCTGGGGAGCCTTTTTTGCCAGGTTGGCCACTTTGGGTTGAACAGCTACCAGATTTTCAGCTGAGCATGACAGCTCTGCTGTGCAATAGAAGTAAAGGTCAAGGCAAAAGCCCCACCCTATACACAACTATCTTTAGAAAAGAATATCACAGAATCACAGAATATTAGGGGCTGGAAGAGACCTTGAAAGACCATCTACTCCAACCCCCCCCCCCGCCAGAGCAGGATCACCTATAGCAGATCACACTGGAACGCATCCAGGCAGGCTTTGAATATCTCAAGGTAAGATTAGGGCTGTAGTCATAGAATCATAGATGGGTTTGTGATGGAAGGCATCTTTCAAGGTCATCTAGGCCAACCCTACTGTAGTCAGTAGGGACATCTTCAGCTAGAGCAGGTTACTCAGAACCCTGGCCAGCCTGACCTGGAATGGTACCAGGAGTGGGACATCTACCACCTCCCTGGGCAACCTGGGCCAGTGTCTCATAGTAATAGTCTGCAATAATCAGATGTGCACATGATATGGTAAGCCCTGGCTGACCGCATGGTGGTGAACACTCATCTGGAGCTGGGTGTTTGAGGCTGGCTAGGAGGTGTTATCAGTAGTCTTGGTGCTCCGTTCCCTCTAACAGAGTGGTTTTCCCATCAGTCGGGCTGAGGCGAAGGGGCTTTGCAAGATCAGTCAGGCTGCTTTACCAGTGCTCTTTTCTTTGTTTTGTTTTGTTTCAGCTCATACAAGTATGAGTGAACGTCACTAAATGACTCCCCTTTGAAAGTGGCTGCTGGCCAAGCTGCCATCCAACATCCTTCCTGTGCTTTTATCGTGCTGCAGAGAGTGGGGAGGGGAGCAGAGCCACACAGGGCTGGCAGAGCATCTTTTGCAGTGACTTGTCACACCACAAAATGTTCAGCATTTTGGAATCATGCCCCAGGAATTTTAATTCCTCCTGTTCTTCAACTTGGGGTTCTTTTGCTTCCTCCCACTTTCCATAGCTACATTTTGTTTGGGTTTTCTTCTACTCAGTTCACCCTGTTCCACCAAACCCCCATCGCTGGTCTTTTGTTTGGGGGCTTGTGTTTTATTTGATTTGGTTTGGCTTGGTTTGGTTGGACTTTTATTGGGAAGGGATTGCTTATGTATTTGATTTGTTGGAGTGAGTCTGTTATGAGAGAGAGAGAGAGAGGGAGGAGTGGACAGAGACTCAGTTGCCTCAGAGCTATTCCCTGGTAGATCTACCCCTGCTCAAAGATGCAAACATCCACTCCTTGGCTTTTATGTTGGCCTCACAGGGCAAAATCTCATGTCAGAGCTGCTCTAAAACCTGTGGTACCTTCCTGAGTGTGACAAGGTGGAATACGTGCTCTAGTTTCACTGGGCACAGCCTGTCCTTGCCTACCTGGTGGAATATGTCACAGCATCCCTGCAGTTCCTAATTCTGCATGAAAATGCATCAAGATGGTTGCTCTGCACCTGCACACTTGTGCTTTTCCCATGTGCATTATGAATGAGGTAAAATACTCACCTGCAGTGCTGAGTCCTCAGCACAGGAGAGACATGGACCTGAGGGAGCAGGTTCAGAGGAGGACACAAAAATGGTCTGAGGGTTGGTAGCCCTCTGCTGTGAGGAGAGGCTGAGAGAGTTGGGATTGTTCCACCTGGAGAAAAGGAAGGTCCATGCAGACCTTTCTCCATCCTTTCAACTTCAACAACTTTCAGGTTATTGAAGAGAAAGAGAGAGAGAAAAGCCTGGAGGAAAGAGATGGAGATGAGTCAGAAAGCATGGAGGTGAGTAAGTCTTCCAGCAGAGCCCAGGGCAAGTGCAGGTCAACCCTAGTGTCCAGGGACACCTTCCCCAATCCAGATCAAGGAAACTGAACCCTTTGGTGACCAGGTGGGGTAGGTGACACTGCCTGCGTGGCCAGCAGATGGGTACCAACCCTCGAACCATGGAGTTGGATTCTGCATGTAGGGTCAGGCAAGAAAAAGCATGTCAAGCCTTTCCCTGGGGCTGCCCAGAACCCCTTCAGATGCTCCTTCAGGCCCATGGGACTCTGTCCAGCCAAACTAACCTGGATGGGACGGTTGTTTATCACCCCACAGCAAGTTCAAATGCATTTCATGGAAGCCAGCTCAGAATTAAAGGCACCTCTTCATTTCAGGAAACCTCATTTTTCATTTGTAAAACACTTTCATTCAGAAAAAAAGAGGTGGCTGGGGTGGGGAAGAAAAGCTGAGAACAACAGCTTCCCAACCAGAGCAAACACACCTGCACAGCAGCTTTCATTTTCTGCACCATGTAAAAAGCATGTTTTGATGGGGCACCAGCGGGTCCAGCAGTAGCATATTGCTTCCTAATTATGGTCACTAACAGTTACCTCCAATGACAGCTCTTTGGGCTAGAACATCCCAGGTTGAAGGTTGCTCCAGTGTGTTTTCTCTGCCTGGGTATTGTAAGTGGTTGATGATCGTTCAGCTGGAAGAAAATCAGCTCTTTTCCCTCCCCACCCTGTTCCAAGTAACTTGGTGACCTTTGCTTCACGCCCCCAGGCTTTGGAAAAAGGACTTGAAATGTGGCAGAATTTTGGCTTGTGTGTCAGGAATGTGCTGCTCTCTTGCAAAAAGTCTCCCACTAAATGTTGCCAAGTTGTAGAAGATAAATCATCTTCCGAACAAGTGTTCGCTGAAGCCAGACAGATAAAATAATCCTCCCAAGCGTCATTCTGGTCTCACAGCTCCTCATGTCCCATGAGACTTTGGGAGTTTCACCCAGGAGGAAGGTTCCACCACTCTGCATGCAGAAGGAGCTGGAGTCTTGAGTACTATGTCCAGTTCTGGGCCCCTCAGTTTAAGAAGGACATTGAGACACTTGAACGTGTCCAGAGAAGGGCTACAAGGCTGGTGAGAGGCCTCAAGCACAAGCCCTATGAGGAGAGGCTGAGGGAGCTGGGGTTGCTTAGCCTGGAGAAGAGGAGGCTCAGGGGAGACCTTATTGCTGTCTACCACTACCTGAAGGGTGGTTCTAGCCAGGAGGGGGTTGGTCTCTTCTCCCAGGCAACCAGCACCAGAACAAGAGGACACAGTCTCACTCAGTGCCATGGTTTAGTCATGAGGTCTGTGGTGACAGGTTGGACTTGATGGTCTTTGAGGTCTCTTCCAACCCTGGTGATTCGGTGATTCTGTGGAGGAGAGGGCAGCTGTGGCTTGGTGGTGGGACAAGAATAGAGCAAATGTCCAGCTCTCATGCTGGATGAGAGCTAATCATGAAGATGGCAGCTTAGAGAACATCAAAGAGCTAAAGCAGCAGGATACAACAAAAGGGCCTGTAGTGACAGGACAAGGGGTGATATTTTTAAATAAAAAAGGGGAGATTTAAACTAGGTAGAAGGAAGAATTTTTTTTACACTGAAGGTGGTGATGAGACCCTGGCCCAGAGTGCCAGGCGGTAGATGCCCCACCTCTGGAACCATACCAGGTCAGGTCTGACAGGGCCCTGAGTAACTTGCTTTAGTTGAAGATGTAAAAGATGCAAAAGAACATAAAATGTAACATAAATAAATAAAGGCAACCCAAAGCAAATAAATGATCTGAAACTTCTGTGTTTAAAGAGACTTCCTACGAGAGTTCAAAGCAAGGCACTTAACATCAACAGGTTTTGTAAGTTAAGAATGGGCTATGATCATGCATGAAAAATAGCTTATTAAAACATACCTCAATTTAAGAAGGCTATTGAGACACTTGAGCATGTCCAGAGAAGGGTAATGAGACTGGTGAGAGGTCTCGAGCACAAGCCCTATGAGGAGAGGCTGAGGGAGCTGGGGTTGCTTAGCCTGGAGAAGAGGAGGCTCAGGGGAGACCTTATTGCTGTCTACCACTACCTGAAGGGTGGTTCTAGCCAGGAGGGGGTTGGTCTCTTCTCCCAGGCAACCAGCACCAGAACAAGAGGACACAGTCTCACTCAGTGCCATGGTTTAGTCATGAGGTCTGTGGTGACAGGTTGGACTTGATGGTCTTTGAGGTCTCTTCCAACCCTGGTGATTCGGTGATTCTGTGGAGGAGAGGGCAGCTGTGGCTTGGTGGTGGGACAAGAATAGAGCAAATGTCCAGCTCTCATGCTGGATGAGAGCTAATCATGAAGATGGCAGCTTAGAGAACATCAAAGAGCTAAAGCAGCAGGATACAACAAAAGGGCCTGTAGTGACAGGACAAGGGGTGATATTTTTAAATAAAAAAGGGGAGATTTAAACTAGGTAGAAGGAAGAATTTTTTTTACACTGAAGGTGGTGATGAGACCCTGGCCCAGAGTGCCAGGCGGTAGATGCCCCACCTCTGGAACCATACCAGGTCAGGTCTGACAGGGCCCTGAGTAACTTGCTTTAGTTGAAGATGTAAAAGATGCAAAAGAACATAAAATGTAACATAAATAAATAAAGGCAACCCAAAGCAAATAAATGATCTGAAACTTCTGTGTTTAAAGAGACTTCCTACGAGAGTTCAAAGCAAGGCACTTAACATCAACAGGTTTTGTAAGTTAAGAATGGGCTATGATCATGCATGAAAAATAGCTTATTAAAACATACCTCAATTTAAGAAGGCTATTGAGACACTTGAGCATGTCCAGAGAAGGGTAATGAGACTGGTGAGAGGTCTCGAGCACAAGCCCTATGAGGAGAGGCTGAGGGAGCTGGGATTGTTTAGCCTGGAGAAGAGGAGGCTCAGGGGAGACCTTATTACTGCCTACAACTACCTGAAGGGAGGTTGTAGCCAGGTGGGGATTGGTCTCTTCTCCCAGGCAACCAGCGCCAGAAAAAGAGGACACAGTCTCAAGCTGTGCCAGGGGAAGCTTAGGCTCAAAGTGAGGAGAAAGTTCTTCACTGAGAGAGTTGTTAGCCATTGGAATGTGCTGCCCAGGGAGGTGGTGGAGTCACCCTCCCTGGAGGTGTTCAAAAAAAGATTGGATGTGGCACTTGAAGCCATGGTTTAGTTAGTCATGAGATGCTGGGTGACAGATTGGACTGGATGATCTCTGAGGTCTTTTCCAACCTTAGTGATACTATGACATTGTGGAGAAACCTTTCTCATATGGTGCTTAAAGGATGCAAGGGAGCTTGTTTTGATTCCCAGGTTAACAGCTCTTTTTCCCCTGTGATCATAAGCAAGTTGACCAGTCCACTCAAAAGCAACTTCTAAGGAAGTCTTGAGCCTACACCTCCCTCTCACTGCTGCCACACAACCACTAGATGCCATCCCACCATCAGTCTAGCCAGCACCTCAGAGACCACGTGAAAGTCCCATCTTGAAGTGGCCTCACAAGCTCCACACCAACCTCACCTCTCTGTGTGGTGTGGAGATCTCAGATGTCACCACAGGGCTGAAAAGGGCTCTCTTGTGTTAATTCCAGACATAGAGAGTCATAGAATCATTTTGATTGCAAAAGACCTTGAAGATCATCATCAAGTCCAACTGTTAACTCAGTACTGCCAGGTCCTCACTAAATCAAGTCTCTCAGCAACATCTCTACCTGGCTTTAAAATCCCTCCAAGGCTTGGGGACTCCAGAGCTGCCCTGGGCAGGCTGTTCCAGTGCTCAGCAACCTTTTTGGTGAAGAAATTGTTCCTCATGTCCAACCTAAACCTTTCTTGGAATAACTTGAGGCCCTTTCCTGTCACTGTGACTCCATTCAGAAGGCACCATCCAGGTGTTAAGCCATTTTTTTTTCTTTTTTATTTCATCTTATCTTATCTTTAATTACCAGACCCTTAATGTCTTTCTTATCAAGCTTCACTTTGTATCATTTTGTCAAAGGTGGTGGTGGGGAGGGATCTAATTAGTGATGCTTCCATTCTCCTGTGACTTGCCTTGTTGATTCAGACAGGAAGATTCTGAGGAACAGAAGTGTCCCTTATTAGATACATAGAATATAGAATACATAGAATACATAGAATAAACCAGGTTGGAAGAGACCTTCAAGATCATCGCGTCCAACCCATCAACCAATCCAACACCGCCCAATAACCCACGGCACCAAGCACCCCGTCAAGTCTTCTCCTAAAAACCTCCAGTGATGGCAACTCCACCACCTCCCCAGGCAGCCCATTCCAATGGGCAATCACTCTTTCTGTATAGAACTTTTTTCTAACATCCAGCCTGAACTTCCCCTGGCGCAGCCTGAGACTGTGTCCTCTTGTTCTGGTACTGCTTGCCTGGGAGAAGAGACCAACATCCGTCTGTCTACAACCTCTGCTGTACTGGGTAACATCATTTTGGTTTGGTGTCTAGAGAGCAAAGCAGAGAGAATTAATGAAAACCAAGCACCCATGTGCCTGAAAGTTTTGTTTGATGATCTCAAGCTTCACTGGAGGTGAAGTCAAACCTCTGAGTTTTTCAAGGGTTTGGGCTGGGTGTTTTGTGTGTGTTTTGATTTTGACTCCAGAATAATGATGACCTGATTAGTCTGTGTGTGTGTGGGGGGGGGGGGGGTGTTTCATATGTGTGTGCAGTAGGAAATTCCAGTCAGAGCTGTGCAGCTTTGTCAGAAGTGATATTGGAACAAGAAAAATCAGGTTGAGTTGGTTGAAGTGATCAGCATGGAAGGAAGTCCCTCACCACTACATTCCCTGAGTAGAGCAGCCTCAGGGTTTAAAAAGAGCCTTTACTGTTTATCTTTGCTTATAACAACATGGGTAAAAGACTCCTGGTTGTGTGGATCTTTTCTAGGAACTTACTCCAGCTTCCAGGGAGGGTGACTCTTCTGGCTCTTGTGAGCTTGTGTTTACATTGTCATAGCTTTGTGAAAACACAGAAAGAGAAAGAAACTGACCACCTGTTTATGTGTGTTTTGTGTTGCTGTCACAAGCAGAGACCTCGATTCATTGCTTTGGGAACTCATGAAGTAGTAAATGCAGCTCTAACTCACATCATCGTGAGGTGTGCTGGGGGGAGAATCACACAGATTGCTAGGGGTTGGAAGGGACATCTGACTGAACTTGATGGAGGAGAGGCTCAGCAGTGAGAGGACAGCCCTTCAGCTTCACTCACTGGCAGCATCCTTGCTGCCCCATTCTCCAATGGTTAAAGGAAAGCTTAGATGGAGACATGCCACCCTGGGAGTCAGGATTAATCCTGAGGGACCTGCAGCCTTATCCAGTCAGATAAGGCTAATGGGAATGCTGTGGTTTCTCAAGATATTTGGCTGACAGGACTGGAGATCTATAGCAGGCTGCCCAGAGAGGTTGTGTAGTCTCCTTCTCTGGACATATTCCTGGGCAACCTGATCTAGGTGTGTTAGCAGGGAGGCTGGACTAGTGGACTTCCAGAGGTCCCTTCCAAGCCCCACCATTCTATGATTCTGTGTTCTTCTGAGCTGTAGACAAACTGAAAGCAGCCTATTGCCACCTTCAGCATCAAAGTGTCAAACCACCATGGCTCTTTTTCCTTCCCTTTCAGTGTATCCTTTGAGCTAACAGCTTTCTTGGAGGTGGCATCAGGCACCTCCCTTGAGAGGGCTGGAGGCTATTCCGAGTGCATACTCTGTGTTGTCCTGCACTGCAGGGACACAAAGCTCTGCAGATCTTCTGCAGCTTGGCTGTGCTGCTAAAGAAATTAGTTTTAAAGATCAAAAAAAAAAGAAGAGAAACAGCAGGAAGGAGAGCACTCATGAAAATGGTAATGGTCCATCCCTGAAGAAAGGGACACAGGTTTCATTTCAGGTAACATGAGACACACAAACACCCCAACCACCATCGAGTGGATGAAGGATGAAGGCTGCTCTCTGACACAGCCCCTGCAGATGGAACTGCCCACAGCAAACCAGCAGCTCCAGCACAGCCAGCAGCACCCAGATATTCTTGCTCATCTCCTCCTATGCACCACTTCTGAACTGCAATTCAAACAGTAACTGCTGAGGCAAGATCAAGAGAAATGGGGACAACAGCTAAAAGAGATGGAGTGAAGGTGAGTGGTGCCTTGTTTCTGCTTCTAAGTCTACTGGTTTGAGAAGCCATGCACCCTGCTACAGGGCTACCAGAAGCCACTGGCTTTCAACCCCCTGCCTCACCCACCACCTGAGCACCTGAAACCATGCTCCTCCTGAGACCTGCAGGACCAGTCCTGGCTCCCAAGGTAGTATCTCCCCATCTAGGCTTTCTTCTGACCACCAGAGAACTGGACAGCAGGGATGCTGCCAGTGAGTCAGCTTGAAGGGGTGTCCTTCCTGTCACTGAGCCTCTTCTCTATCCAGTTCAAGCCTCTCTTGCTTGACTTTGACCCCCAACACAAGAAGAACATTGAACTGATAGAAGGGGTCCAGAAGAGGGCTGCACAGATGACCAAAAGTCTTAAGCACCTGCCCTATGGGGACAGGCTTGCCAGAGTTGGGGCTGTTCAGCCTAGAGAAGAGAAGGGTCCTGGGGCAACTTATAGCAGCCTTTCAGTACCTACAAGAAAGCTGGGGAGGAACTTTTTACTAGGGCTTGTAGTGATAGGGTGAAAGGGAATGGGTTGAAGCTGGGAGAGTGTAGATTTAGACTGGATGTTAGGAAAAGATTCTTTACAGTGAGGGTGGTGAGATACTGGAACAAGTTGCCCAGGGAGGTCATGAATGCCCCCTCCCTGGAGGTGTCAAGGCCAGGTTGGACAGGGCTTTGAGCTACCTGGCCTAGTGGAAGAGGGGGTCTTCTCAATGCTGATCAATAGCTAAAGGGCAGGGGACAAGAGGATGGGGCCATACTCTTTCCAGTAGTACTCAGAGACAGAGAAAGGGGCAATAGGCACAAACTGGAACTCGAAATTCTATCTGAACATGAGGAAGAACTTACTTGTCATGAAGGTGCTGGAGCACTGTGCCGAAGCACTGGACCAGGGTGCTCAGAGTGGTTGTCTCCCCAGTCTCCCAGAAAGGAGTTTCCTTCTCTGGAAAGATTCCAAACCCACCTGGACATTGTAATCCTGGGCAACCTGCTGTGGGTCACTCTGCTTTAGCAGGGTGTTGGAGTAGGTGATCCAACTTTCATCATGTTGGGATTCTGTAAATGCTTCTGCTGAGTCACCTGCTGAGTCATGACAGCATGGGTATCCATGCCAGAGTGCCTGGGAGGACTGGGCTGGGTCAGCACTCACCTCATGACCTCCAGACCAATAGGTACTATCCAAGCTTTTGAGTGGCTGCTCTTTGATTTTATTTTGTTTTATTTATTTTGGTTTTCCTTTTGTTGGAGGCTTTACCCCCCCCAGGAAAAAACACTCCTCCCTCACTGAATTAAGAAATAAAAACAAAAGCCCAAAGCCTAAATGTCACAAAATTCAATGCTGCTTCTGCAAAACAGAATTCTTATTGTCCAGCAGCCCTATCTTATTGACAGGCAGAGGCAAAGCAGATGGACCTGTGACAGCAGTGGAAAAAAAAAAAGGAAAAGACAAAGCAAGAAAGAAAAAGCACAAAGCCTCTCCCAGGCAGAATGCAGCTCAGTTCCCAAGAATGAAGCTGATGCTACGAACATGGCTGCGAGGTGCAGGGGCACGGGGCTGTTCCCATCACCCAGGACAAGGGCTTTCCACATCCCACAGGGCTGGGTTTACTTCAGATAATGTGGTCAAGTAGCTGCTGCCACTGTATGACTGGTTCACAACAGCTGCAAGAGTTTTACCTGGAGATGGAATCACAGAACCTTTTAGCTTGGAAGAGACTTTTAAGGTCATTGAGTCCAACTATTAATCCAGCGCTGCCAGGTCACCACTAAACCATGTCTCACAGCACTACATCTACACATGACTCCACCCTTGCCCTGGGTGGCCTGTTCCAGGGCTTGAAAACCTTTTTTTTTGAGGAAAATCTTTTTCCTGATGTCCAACTTAGACCTCCACTAGAGCACCACCCTGGTCCCTCCCTAGCCATGCTCAGTTTATGTGAGCCCCATTACTGAGCAGCAGGAGCTGCCCTTCTGATGGCTGGGAATGAAAATGGTTTCAGACAACAAAATTGTCTAATACCATCAGCTGTGGACATGGTTTTAGAGTATGGGACTTCAGGAAATGCCCTGAAGAAGCTAGAGCTGTGCAGCCATGTGCATCACATGGCCATGCTCCTGCTGACATGGCTTTGGGCATATCCTTAGGATATGTTGTTTTCTTTTTAATGTGCAACAATTTCAAGGGACCTGAATACTCCTTTCAATAGTACTAAGACACCTCAAGTTGCACAGGAGACTCTCTGCCTTATCTTACCCTGTTTTCCTGGGGATGACCCAAGCTTGGCTGGTGGCAGCAGGGGCTGTTGCAGGACATGCCTGCAAGCTCTTGGTGGCAGAGAAATGCACACATGAGAGCTTGTAATCTAATTCAAACCCAGGTGCAGACAAAACAAATCATCAAAACCAGAGGGGGAAGATGAGAATGTCAGAGGGGAGTCCAATTCAAGCCTGAGCTTCTGTACTTCACACCACTTTATTTGTCTCGAAGATGATGGGGGGAAAGTTGGGGGGCATCTCTCCTCTGTTCATGCTGCCAAAATATATTAGCTGTGGTGAAAGGGGAAGAATCTACTTATATGTTTTATTTTTACTGCGATGCTTCTGAGGAGAAACAAGTCCTAGGAATTTGGCCTACAACAAGAAGTTGGGTACTAGTCAGGGGGTGATAGTCTTCAAATTAGGTAGGAGATGTAAGTGGGAGCACAGAGCTACAGAGGAATCCCTGCTCCAGGGCAAGAGACATCATGCACTTCTCAGCTGGTGCCTCATCAAAGGACAGGACAAGGGGTGACTGTTTTAAATTGGATGAGGGAAATTTAGATTGGATAGAAGGAACACTGAGAGTGGTGAGACACTGGCCCAGGTTGCCCAGGGAGGTGAGAGATGCTCCATTCCTGGGAACATTTCAAGTCAGGTTGTTTGGGGCAGTTCGCAACCTGCTCTAGTTGCTGACTGCAGGGGTTGTCTAGATGATCTTTCAATGTCCTTTCCACCCCAACACAATCTATGGTTCTGTGATTACAGGTATCCTTTTTAGCTTAATAATGAGGGAAAGATGAACAGACGAAGAGGCAGAAATGGAGGAAGATGCTGTCACATGCTGTTGGGTTATCATGTCTGACACAGCCATCATTTCATTCACTTCTGGAAACACTCCAGTGCAGACTGTTGGACCCGTGGCTGCAATGTGGACCCAGAACTGCTGCAGGGCTGAAGACAACCAGCCATAGCACAGGCACCTTGTTCTATGTATAAGAGGCCAGCTAGCAGCAGGAAACCTACTGTAGCAGGGAGAAAGAGAGCAAGAGCAGCTCAGAGTGTCCAGCACACAAACTGCTGTGTCAGCCCACCCTGTGCACCACAAAATAATTTTCTGTACCTGCTGCTCCAGAGTCAGGGCTGGGTCAGCCACCAGATGAGTGATAGAGGTTCCCTATGAACCCCTCTCTTATCTCAAAAGGAAGAGAAAAGGAATAAGGGAGAGACTGATGGGTTGGGAAAGAAAACTAAACCAACTTGAATGGAAATAGTAACAATAAAATTAAATAGATACAAACCAATGTCCAACCCAACCCCTGATGGCAGTGACTTCATCATCACCACTGATGCTGGGGGCAGACACTGAGGAAGTCCCAGACTGGACTCAGCAGCAGGAACTGGATTCAGGAGCTGGATTTGGGAACTGGATTCAGGAACACACAGATAGGGATTGAAGGCAGAATGGACAGAGTCCTCCTCGGACACTGGCCATTGAAGAAGAGGCTTGACCATGGTGATCCCTCAGCTTTAGATGAAGTCAGCTGAAGATGACATCCATGGGATGGAATCCCTGGTTGGTCAGTTTACAGTCACCTGTCCTGTTCACACCTCCCCACGGGTGCCATCTTCCCGCACCCCAAAGTGGGGCACAAGTTTTAGCAGCGCCCTTGGTCTGCACAGGAGCAAGTCTAAGCAAGAGCCTTTCTGCAGCCCAGCCCCTGACAGTCAGTGTTATCACTGCTGTCTGTGAAAACCTGCCCTGAACTTCAGAAAGTGCCATCACTGACTAGTGACTGAGCTGAGAAGTTAAATCCCTGAAGAGAATTGGTTAACTTCTGGCTCAGACCAGGACAGCCTCACACACACACTCTGCAGGCAAGCTCCAGGTGCTGCCTGCACCCTGCAGCACTTCAGTACCGTTCCTGTGGAGGTCCCTCCTCTTTTCTTGTAAAGTAACCAGTTCAAGTAAATTCTGACTCTATATTCCCACCTTTGCTTGACAAACAGAGCAGGGAAATGCCATTCACATGCAAGTGTTCCTCAAACCACCTTGTTTTTGCTACTTGCTCACTGCCAGTCACAGTGGAAACACCACTTCCTCCCACATGCTCTCAGAGCCCGGGCTGCAGCTCCCTGCTTTCAATTGAATTAGCCAGCCCGTTGCGTTTCTGTTGTCCTATCTGAGGCAGCTACATTCTGCAAGCACCTTGCCAGGGTGACTAAATCAGGTGGTGAGATAATTATTTCCACTGCATCACTTTGCCTCGCTTCCAAGCTGACCATCGAAACACAGGAGACTGGAGGGGTCATGGGATGTCCCCAGCGGTTAGGAAACACCATTGACCTGTTCCCAAATAACTGAAGTCATCTGTGTTTATTAAAAACTCAGATTTTATCATTAACGGTGACAAATAACCCCATATTGTCAGTGGAATCAGGATTTCAAGCTTCCCCCACCCCAGCTTGCCACACTCCACCTTCTCAGACTGTAAGTGATCATCCCCCTGTGCTTCACAGAATTATTGAGGCTGGAAAAGACCGCTGAGATCATCAAGTCCAGCCTATGACCTAATGCCACGACATCAACTAAACCATGCCAACAAGTGCCACATCCAATCTTCTCTTAAAGACTTCCAGTGATGGCGACTCCACCACCTCCCTGGGGAGCTGTCGAGAGTGATAAGGTCCCCTCTAAGTCTGCTTGAACAGCCCCAGCTCCCTCAGCCTTTCCTCATACTTGGCACTGGTGCGACTGCACCTCAAATACTGGGTTCAGATTTGGGGCCCTCACTACAAGAAGAACATTAAGGTGGTGGAGCATGTCCAAAGAAAGGCAATGAAGCTGGTGAAGGGTCTGGAGAATAGGTCTTATAAGGATCAGTTGAGAGAGCTGGGGTTGTTGATCCTGGAGAAGAAGAGGCTCAGGGGAGATCTTCTCACTCTCTACAACCCCCTGCAAGGAGATGGGGTGAAGTGGGGGTAAAAAGTAACAAATAAGTGATAGGCCAAGAGGAAAGGACCTTAAGTCATGCCAGGGGAGGTTTAGATTGGATGTTAGGAAATATTTCTTTACTGAGTGATCAGGCTTTGGAATAGGGAGGTGGAGGAGTCACCATCCCTGAAGGTGTTAAAAAAACACATGTAGATATGGCACTTTGGGACATGGCTTAGTGGGCATGGTGGTGTTGGGTTGACAGTTGGACTTAATGGTCTTAGAGGTCTTTTCCAATCAAAATGATTCTGTGATTCTCTGTTTCACTAACACCTCAGTTTCCTCCACAGTAATGCTTCTGGCTACTGTTATTACTGCTGTCATCATTAACAGAGCTGAGCACAGCTCACAACGTTCTGTAGGGACAAAAGAAAACTTGTGCTTTAAGCATCAGCAGAAGTGACAAATGGCATGCTTGCTTTGGGTATCTGTCTTAAAACACATCTGCTTCCAGGGTGGTTCACAGCAGATCCAAGTTCTCACACACAAGCGCAGGACTGTTAGAGGGGTGCAAGGATCACTTTGGATAGTCTTCAATCACAGGGTTGCCCCACATCTGCCACAGCCTTTGACCTAGGAACCTCACCAAGTATTTTCCCATGACACTTCAGGATAACCTGCTCCTTTGCCATGCAGAGTACCTTGACCCATGCTTGTTCAAGACCCAAAACACAGGGGCTGTGAGCTTGGAGAACTTTACAGGCACTTCCATCAGTGTGAATCCTTCTCAAGCATCATGAAGATGTCCCTTGCCTGATGTGTTTGACCTCTCCTCTCTGCCTATGGGACAGAGAAGCAGAGTGATGGTTCCCCCAGACCACAGAATGCATATAAGGGGCCTGGAAGAGATGGAGACACTCCATATGCTCATGGAAAGGACAGGATGGTTTCTGCTGAACCAGCTTGTCCAAAGCAATCTCATGCATATTGGGCTCACCCTTGCAACACACCATGGCTTCTGCTGGGAGCACAGTCATTGCATTGAGTCCAAGGGACTGGCACTTCCCAGAAATGAAGTGTTGATTAGCTATGGCAGCTCTTATCTTTGCATTATAGGCAATAAAATTAATGATTAATTGAACTATTCACCACTTAAAATCAGCCTTCCTGCCCCAATTAACCCTTTACAGGTTTGATGAGATTCCCTGATGGACTGAGCAGAAATTGCTGTCTTTATTCCAAGTGTAGCATCCTTTGTCTTTTCCTGTGAAAGATGGAGCTGGAGAGATCTGGGAAGGAGCAGGAGCACATGGGTGACTGTAGGGAGATGCTTACCTGAAGACAAGGGAGCTTCACTTGACTTTGTTGAGGAACTGAGGAATTATTCAACATCCCACTTTCACTAAGGCTTCACCACATCAGGACCACTTGTTAACTTTCACTCCTCTTAAAAAACTTCTTCAGGCTACACACTGCTCCTTATCTGATCTCTGGGCTCTCAGTTCCTTCTCTAAGGCCACCTTCTTCTCTCCCTCAGCATCATCTTCTTGTCTCTCTCTGTCTGGCCTTGCCATGACCTTGCCTGCATCACTGGACATGGCTTTGCTGCTGTTTTCAGCTATCCTCATCCCATGGCCCCCTGAAAAGCTAAGTGCCCTCAGGATCTCTCCAACAGCTTTGAGTCTGCTGCTTTTCTCTCTCTCTCTCTAGCCCAGGGTCCATTCTGCATAGCTCTATTCCGAGTTTGAGATCGGCTTTTTTCCATTCTCCCAGTGTGGCTGAAAGCCTCCTGGCATTGCCTTCCAATAACCTGCTCCTCCAGCTCCTCTAGACCTAGCCACAAGCACTGACTCCTCTTAACACAACTAGCCCTTTATTTCTGACCACCACCATCCTCTATCATTCTCCTCTTTTCTGGCCTTCCTTCCTCCCCCCTGCTTACCAGAGCAACAGTGGCTGCACCTTCCTTTTTGCTGTGCCACCTTCTCCTCAAGCTTTCTCCCCTATTCCAAGGACAACTCACTTTACCATATTCCTCAAACACCTCCACTTAGCAGCCCCACCGTCACCTTCCCCATGGTCAATGCCACTGCTGCCTCTTGGGGAGTCTTTTCTCTCCCTGTTCCCTCCTCCATCTTCCCCCAGGCTATTTCCAGGCTTGCTCCTGGACTGCTCCTTCATGATATCCCTCCTCACACCTCCCTCACAGACCTCTTCCTGACCCTCAGCAGCTCCCATTGCCCCGCACCCCATAACTGTCTTGCCCTGTGCAGCCACAAGCAGCAGCTCAGACCTGCCCTCACCCTTTTCCAGCCGCTCTGACCTTCTCTCTTCCTTTTTTTTTGTGTGTGGGGAAGCAGTGGGGAGAGCTGTCTCTATTAATTTTTTTTGTCTTTTCATGCTTTCCCTGCTCCCCACGTGCCACCTTACTTCTGAGAACTAGCTGACTTCTCCTCCTGGCCAAAATCCACTTCTCCACTCCAGACATTGTGAAAGGCAATGCTAAGTCACCACAGCAGCATGTACACAATGACCCTAATGATCTCCAGCTAAACCTGGCAAGTGACCTGTCCTCCACCAGTTGTCCTCCTCCATGCTTGCTCCTGGCATCCACTGGGTCCATGCCTGCAGCCCCCCTGCTCAGCCTTGTCCATCGGAAGAGTTTCTCTGGGGGAAGATGTAGTGTGGCTGGTATGGTAAAGAGCAATAACGTTTCCATCCTGCCAGTTTAATTTCGGTTCCAACCCATGTGCAAGGTGTGCTGGAGAGGCTGGAAGGAGAAGATGGAAGGATGAGAAGCTGCACACAATCACTCCTCTTCTCCTGCCAGAAGCTGAGCCCACCCCCTGCCAACTGGTGACCAGGGGAAGGGCTTGTTGCTACCAGAATGACAGTCTTCATCCTGGGAACAGCAAGCATGTGGGAGAAGGAGAAATGGGTTTATCAGGAGGCTTTTGGAATGTGCAGTTTGTTTTCCATAAGGCCTTGCAGGAAAGATGGAGTTCTGGAGTACTGCAAGTAGCTGCCCATGTCCCACAGTGCAACCTGCAGAGTTTAAAAAGGTCCAAGGCATCAATGGACACTGCTCCTTAGGTGGAGTCTCAAAAATGAAATGTGACAGCCTGGAGCAGCTGCCCATTCCCATGTGCTCTCTTGAACTTTCTCTCCTTTCCCCAGCCCAGGATTTTCATAGAACTTCTCAGGCATCATCAGCACCGTCTTCCACATTCACATGGAATGAACCTGCCTAGATGTGTAGAATGCCATTTTAGGCACGAGGGTGGCTTGTGAAGTGCACTTCACATCTTGCTTAATGATTCTCTGTTCTGGTGAGACCCCATAAGCATCACTGGGTCCTCTGGAGTTCTCAACACAGGAGAGACACAGACCTGTTGGAGCAGGGCTCGAGGAGGTGACAACAGTGATGCAAGGGCTGGAACCCCTTTGCTGTGAGGACAAGTGAAGAGAGTTAGGGTTGTTCAGCATGGGGAAGAGAAGGCACTGGAGAGATCTGCTTGTGCCCTTTCAGGACCTGAAGGAGCCAATAAGAAAGATGTGGACAGACTAGGGTTAGCCAATGGGCTGCCCAGGGAGGTGGTGGAGTCACCATCCCTGGAGGCATTCAAGAGGGGATTGGACGTGGCACTTGGTGCCATGGTCTAGTCATGAGGTCTGTGGTGACAGGTTGGACTCAATGATCTTTGAGGTCTCTTCCAACCTTGGTGATACTGTGGCTTTTTAGCAGGGCCTATTGTGGCAGGACAAGGGGTGATGGTTTTCAACTAGAGGAGGAAGATTTAGACTAGATAGAAGGAAGAAATGTTTTACCCTGAGGGTGGTGAGACCTTGGCCCTGTTTGCACTGCAAGGTGCCCATCCCTGGAAACATTCCAGTTCAGGTGGTTTGGAGCTTTGAGCACCCCAAGGTAGTTGCAGATGTCCCTGCTGACTGCAGGTGAGTTGCACTTTAACTGCTCCTTCCAACCCAAACCAGTTTGTGAGTCTATGATTCTGGCTTTAACATGAATTTTGCAGACAAAAAAAAAATAATAATTTATATATATATATATAAACTTTCCTAATCAGAAATGAAGCAGAGTTAAAGAACCTTGGCAAATATCTGCACCTCACAGGTTGCAGGATGGTAAGTAACATAGAAACTGTGCTTCAGATTTAAAAGAAAAAACTATTTTAAAAAAGGAAAGAAAAGAATGAAAAGAAAAGGAGAAAAAGAAAAAGAGAAAGAGAAGAAGGAAAAGGAAAAGGAAAGAGAGAAAAAGAAAAAGGAAAGAGAGAAAAAGGAAAAGGAAAGAGAAAAAGAAAGAGAAAAGAAGAAAAAGAAAAAGAAAAAGAAAAAGAAAAAAAAAAAGAAAAAGAAAAAGGAAAAGGAAAAGGAAAAGGAAAAGGGAAACAAGAAAAAGAAAAGAAACTAAAGAAAACCTTTCCTCCAATTTCCTGCATTAATCCTCTTCACACCCCCTGTGCTGAAGCACCCTGCACCACCATCTCTCAGAAATGATCTCATTGGGTTCCAGAAAACTCCTCTGTGCGGTAGGTCTCATGGATGCCTTTGGCTCTTGTGTGGGTACAGGTGCCTCCACGGCACAGGGCTGGATCAGCCGACACAGACCAGATGCCTGGCAAGCAGCAGCATGTGGCTTTGCGTGCCGGGAGCCCGGACAGGTTTGCTGTCTTTGGCGGCTGTGTCGCCACCATCGTGGATGGTGAAGGTTCAGCAGAGTCCCTGAGCCAGAGACGACCTATCACAGCTCCAGGCTGACTTCAAACTTCCTTTTTGCGGTTTCCATCACCTCGATTTATTCATTTCCTTGTAATTTGCAGATAGAGATCAAGGGGTGCTATTTTTAACCGGTGCCTGTCGCTGCGTGGTGGCTGCAGGTAAGCGTCTGACCCTCTTAGCCGTAGAGAGAGGATTTTAAAGGAAAGCAGACTTCGGGGACACCCAGCAGGCTGACACCTCAGCGGTGTGGCTATGGGTCACCTGCATTACCAGTTGCCTGGGACACAGCTCCCAATATCTCAACCATCCTGCCACCTGGAGGAGAGAAGACTGAGAGGGGATTTAATAGATGTGTATAAATATCTGAGGGTTGGGTATCAAGAGGGAGGGGACAGGCTCTGCTCAGTTCTGCCCTGGGGTAGGACAAGAGGCAATGGATATAAGCTACAGCACAGGAAGTTCCACCTCAACATGAGGAGGAACTTCTTCACTGTGAGGGTCACAGAGCACTGGAACAGGCTCCCCAGAGGTGTTGTGGATTCTCCTTCTCTGGAGACTTTCAAGACCCTGTGCAACCTGTGCTAGAGTCTATGGTCCTGCTCTAGCAGGAGGATTAGACTCAATGATCTTCGGAGGTCCCTACCAAGCCCTGACATCCTGTGATCCTGTGACCCACCATGGAGAAGGTGGTAGGTGGGTGGCAGGATCCATTCACCCACCCACCACCTCTCTCCTGGCCTTTGCACAAAGTCTGGTGACCATCCAGGCTAATTATTCCAAGTAATGAAATTGTTGTGGTGCAATGAAAATGCCCAGGATTGGGTTCTATTAGGCAGAGGAGAAGCTCTGCTTTATTGAAAAGAGACAAACAAATATAAAAATGGTTTTTACACTGCTCCCATGCAAACATCTGTCATTTATTTCACCATTTTCTTTTGGAAAGTCCAAGCCTGATGAAAAAATAAGGAAAAACTTTAATTTGAGCATAGCAGAGCACTGGAGCAGGCTGCCTGGGAAAAGCTGAGACAAGGAATGAAGATAGCATGAGTTCTTCAGCTCCACTCTGGGTTTTTCAGCTGTCTTGCAAAAAACCCCTCACTTTAAACAGCTCTGACCTTTCCTATTTCTTGGAGACTGACACCTCTATAGCAGATACACGATGAGATCACTCACCATGTTTTTAAGTCTTTCTCCTCCTCGCGTGGGTTTTTTTTCTGTGGGAGGGGACAGTCACAAAGAGGGCTAAGCCTCTTCATCATGTGTGAAAAGAGGAAATGAAAATGAGTTATTGGAGATGTAACTAGACCTGACCGATAAGCTGGGTTTCTGAGGATAACAAAAATTGTGAAACCTAGGAGAAGTCTGAAAGGAAAAACGTAGAGCATCTAGCTCTAAAAGTGAGTTTATCTGAAGCTGGATGATCAGTGCTAGAAACTGGGTATGGTCAATCATCACTTTTACAAGGGAATCATGAATGGCTGTAAAATGAGCTCGAGAAACAGTTGATTCACAGAATCACCAAGGTTGGAAGAGACCTCAAATATCATCAAGTCCAACCTGTCACCACAGACCTCATGACTAAACCATGGCACCAAGTGCCACGTCCAATCCCCTCTTGAACACCTCCAGGGATGGTGACTCCACCACCTCCCTGGGCAGCACATTCCACCGGCTAACAACTCTCTCTGTGAAGAACTTTCTCCTCACCTCGAGCCTAAACTTCCCCTGGTGCAGCTTGAGACTGTGTCCTCTTGTTCTGGTGCTGGTTGCCTGGGAGAAGAGACCAACCCCCTCCTGACTACAACCACCCTTCAGGTAGTTGTAGACAGCAATAAGGTCTCCCCTGAGCCTCCTCTTCTCCAGGCTAAACAGCCCCAGCTCCTTCAGCCTCTCACCTTCTTGAGAAAAAGTAATTAGAATGTGGTGGCAGGGGCTGAGGGAAGCTGCACACCAGCTCCCTATGGGAAAGCCTAGCCTAAATCACAGAATCATAGAATCACCTGGTCAGAAGACCTTAAGACCACTGAGTCCAAACATAACCTAACATATCCCTGTACACAGCTGTTAAACCTTGCCCATAAGTTCCTCATCCGAATGTCTTTCGAACACTCCACCACTTCCCAGGCCAGCCTGTTTCAATGCCCTTCCAGTGAAGAAATTTGAAATGATTGCCACCATTATGTTCTGCTGAGCACTTTATGCTTTCTAGGGCAAGAATCATGACTGGCAATAAGCAAGAACATCCCACTCATAACTGAGGGAATTGTGGTGGTGTCTGGAGTCTCACCTTCAAACATATTGTCCCATTAGCATCTAGAGATCTGGAGGAACACCTGAGGGAACTGCAGTTACTGAGCCTGAAGAAAAGGAGACTGAGGGGAGACCTTCTTGCTCTCTACAACTCCCTGAAAGGAGGTCGGAGCAAGAAGGAATTGGTTTCTTCTCCCTAGTAACAAGTGATAAGACAAGAAGAAATGGCCTCAAGCTGTACTAGAGGAGGTTTGGATTGAAGATTTGAATAAACTTCTTCACTGAAGGGGTTCTCAAGCACTGGAATAGGATACCCCAGGAAGGTGGTTGAATTCCCAACTCTGGAGGTGTTTAAAAGATGCAGAAATGTGGTCTAGCAGCAGACTTGGCAGTATTAAATAATGGTTGGACTGGATGACCATAAAGGTCTTTTCCAACTGAAATGCTTCTATGATTCTATGGTCATGCTTGGCAGTTTGCAGATAGCAAGAAGCACTTGTCTGCCTTTATATCTTGCTCTCAATGCTGAGGAAGATTGAGGGAGGACCCAAAACAGACTCCAAAGCGTTAGGTAGACCAACAACAAAGTATTTGGCAATTCACCAGATGCCTCCAACCACCAGTAAAGAAGAACATTTCTTTGTGACCATGTACCTAGGCTGGTACCTACATTAGATCTGGAGCAGAAGGTCTAAGGCTACATGAGAAATAAAGTCCCATGACAGATGAGTAGGACTTAGCCATGGACAGAGACAGTCTAATGCATTTTGGAGACAACAGAATTATCTGAACCTGAAAGTGCCTGATCTCTGCCTGTGCCAACCCCAGCCCTGCATCTTGCAGGCTTGATCCAGATTTAAACATCTGCTGTCCATGAAGGAAATGGAAGGTGGACAGTATGGTGAGGGTGTGATGAAGTGTGTTTCATCCATATTCTGATGTACACCTTGTGCTGGTACTGATACAGCCAAGAGAGTTGCTCTACCCTCACCAGGTTCATGTGGACATTCATAGAACTTCCCCTGGTAAGTAATTTTGTTGATACTATATGGGCATCTTCTCTGCCTGGCCAAGAAATGGATTAAAAGCTGGGGTGAGCAGTCAGGCCAACCAAAATCCACAATATTTTGGATTTCAGATACTTCTAAAGCAAGAATGCAGAAGCAAGTCATGAAACCAGAACAGAGCAAGCCCAAGGGTGGAAGATGAAACCACTTCCCAGGAATATGGAGGACACACATCTGCAAAATGAACTCCTGCATTTTGTCTCCATTATCTCCTGAGGCATGAAGCTGCTCCTAAGAGCCAGAAAAACAGACTGGGCTCTGCCTTTTCTTGACTATGGCCTGTTTGCCAACCACCACCAACCACCACTCAGACACCAGCTTCCAGAACAGACTCTGCCAGTGCAAAGTAGAAAATCAAACCACTAGCCAGCTGGTCTGGTTTTCAGCTTCCACCTGAGCACAAGGGATTGCCTTACTTACCGTCTTGCTGGTTGCCAAAAGGGCAGCAGGAACTCACTCAGTTATTTTAAGTCTATATTTCAAGGAGTATTGTTTGGAGACATCTAAGCCAGGGACTGTTGTTTTAGCGTGGTCAAGGCACTGAGAACTTTGCAGGCATTTGGGCAGCTGGTGCCTGCAGCATAGCGGTGGAGCTGGTTGCGGGATGCAGTGGATGTCATCACACAAAGAGGATGCACTTACCAAGATAAGCGCTTGGATATGCTGCACACCAGCCACCTCCTCACTGCTCTGAGACATGTGGCTCTGGCAGCTTGGCTTTGGAGTGGACCAAACTCACAGGCCCTTGATAGCAAATAGCTAACTCTTAGTCTTCTACTAGCCAGGTTGGAGTTCGGATAAAAACCACCCTGACAATTCTTAACATCTGAGTCTAGCTAAGCTTGACACATAGTTCTGCCTGAGAAAGGAAATACTAGTATTGATTCAGAGTACTTGACTTTGAGGGTTTGGGGGTTTTGGGTTTTGTTGGTTTTCTTTTTCCCCTCACAACCTCTCTACTTAGACAATGATCTGTGAGCATGGAGGAGAAAATGCTTTACCCTTTCCTGAAAGCTCTCTGCCCAAGTGATGTTTCCCCACCTCCACGCTCTGACAAACGCTGATGTAAACAGCAGGCAAGCACCCATCTAAAAGGTCACAGGGGTTTTCACGTGAATCCTGTGTTTTTTCCACAAACCCTGTTACCCTGTATTTCAGCTTAAAATGCATCTCCTCCTTTCTGGTTAACCTACAACCCTTTGAGTACAGTTTACAGTAGCAGGCAAAACCATAGAGCAGAACCCAGTTTTGAATGCAGGGACGTCAGCTCTGTGGAGGTCTGCCGTGAAACCCTTTCAAAGAAGCAGGTTAAGGATGGTCATGTTAAAATGACAGAAACCAAGAGTGACACAAATCTCACCCTGAAGTTGTCTGAGAAAACACTAGCTACACCTCTGGTGCTGAAGGGACTGAAACGTCATTTACAACTCCACCGAAATCATAACAGGAAGGAAGTAGACCTCAGAAACTATAAACAGAATTTAACAGAAGTAGGAAGTACTTCAAAAGCTTTCATGTAGCAACTATACAACAGGCACTAAAAGCAGAAAACGTCTTTAGGGTTTTTCTCTTGTGTAATTTGTTTGTTTGGGTTTGGTTTGTTTCTGTTTGTTTCTTTTTCCACTTTATATATCCATCAGTTATTTTGAACAGTAAAAGATGGGCAGAAAAGTCAAGCACAACTTCAAAGTCCTCATGTGCAAGATAATTTACAGTACAGAATCACACAGAATCCCAGCATGGTGAGGGTTGGAAGTCTAGCCCCTCTGCTAAAGCAAGGTCACCCAGAGCAGGTTGCCCAGGATCACAATGCCCAGGTGGGTTTGTAATCTCTCCAGGAAGGACATTCCACAACAGCTTGATATTACTTCCATTTTCCCCTATCCTGTCCCATCCCTCCAAGGAAAATATCTCAACCTTTTTGCTGGGTTAAAATTATTCTTTCACCTCCCATCTCTCTGTATGCAAAGCCAGTTGTGTTTGGCAAGGTGAAGAGGATGCTTTTCTCCCTCCCTCTTCACAGCTGCTGACTTTAAACCCTGCTCCTTCAAGGAAAACAATTAAGCACTTATGGGCAAAACCAAAAATGGTCCTACACCTCGATAGTCAGCATCAAAAGAAAATGCCCCTCCCCCTTTCAGAGGCTTCACAAATCTCTTAACCACTTTTCACACCTTGCTTTGTCTGCACCCAAGGACCCTTCTCAGCATTCTAATTTCCAGTAAACAGGAAAATGAATTCCTATTCTTAAGTTCACATTTTCAGTTCACTTTTTAACCTCCTTTTCACAGCTTTTCTCACTTAAAAGCACTCTGAAGGCTACAGCCATCGGTAACTGCCATCTCCAGCTCCAACTGCCAGCTCAGTGAACAGTGGCTCAGAGGGTCCCCAAGCACTGGGCTGGGCAGGGGATCACCAACCAGTCCCCAGCCCCAGGCAGAGCCCTGGTGTACATGGCGGCAACAGATCTCCAGGCGCAGGACTCTACTGCAACATCCATGGTCCAGGAACCCAACAGCCATATGGAAAACTCTGCATTTTCTCTTTTTCTGCCAACTGTAGAATCACACACATCTGCATAAGAAAAAAAAAATAATCCTTACCTTTTTACCTTCCTCTGCACTTCTGCCTTAAAACACATTTCCCCATAGACTGAGCCAGCCAGGCTGGCAGAACCAAGCCTATTAGGTGTGCCCTGCCACCAAGAAAAACACATACAAACCAAGTTGGTAGGAAATAAGGACTTTATTCTAGGATGTGAGCTGAAGCAATGAGCATATGAAGCAAACAGCCACTAGGCGGGGAAAAAAAAAGGGGGAGGCAAAACCCACATAAAAATCTTTCTGTTGTAGCAGATAAGTTTAAATGCAAAAGTCCCCTTCAGTAAAATGGATGCACAGGGAAGAAACATATGCAGACATTCTGAAGGTCAGCTAGTGCAGTGCTTTTAATGTCTAAGAAAGGGGGTTTCCCTCCATGAAAATCTTTTAAGCCAGGAAAAATGCTTCAAGTAACAAAGAAGACCCAAGTAAAAACGATCTATTAATTCCTCTTGGCACTGTGAAGAAGGAAGGGGATAACATATCCCAAAGGAGTATGCATCTTTAAGATGTATAAACTTAAAGTCCCTAGAACATGTCTGCTGCCAGACCAAGTACCATTTCTTTCTTCCTCATTTAGAAAGTCAAGTGAAGTGTGTCTGTTAAGCAGGGGGAGATGGTTTCCTGGAGTTAAAGATACTGAGACCAGAGGATCTGCTGGCCAAGAAGGAAATCTCACTGATACATATTCCCAGCAGACCTCACTCTGTGTCTCTGTAACAGCACCCTAGCACTAAAAGCTGCCAATTCTATTCAACTATACGCTATAGAATTGTTGAGCAGAAACGTTCCAACGAGTATCTCCTTGACTGTCTTGATAGGGAAGGCCAAACACTGTTCTCCTTGAGCTGTCCCTTCACATCCATTTCCATCCCAGTGGCAGCAGGCTGCGAGCACACATGGAGAGCAGAGCTGGCTCTAAGTCAAAG
The DNA here is from genome assembly GCF_014839835.1 of Dryobates pubescens. NCBI lineage: Eukaryota > Metazoa > Chordata > Aves > Piciformes > Picidae > Dryobates > Dryobates pubescens. The sequence continues at coordinate 29,199,577 of NC_071620.1, read as the reverse complement.
GTGGTGGTTGTTTTAATGTGGCTCATGCATGTGCCATCAAAAACGGGCTGGCAGAACCATTCCTGTGCTGTTTCCCAGCTTAATTATAATGCATACCTACATACATATATACACACACACACATATATATATGAGATAGATATATATATATATGTGATATATATATGTGTGAGATACACATATATATATATGTGATGATATATATGTGAGATATATATATATATGATGATATATATATATAGGACATACACATATATATATGTGATTGATATATGTGTGTGTGTATATATATATAATGCATAGTAGCTTTTGATTATAAGAAAAATGTAACTGATTTTTTTTAAACTTGCTCTTTGGGACGCTAGAATTTTAGTGGCTGACCCACTAAATCCACAGGTAATAGGAGCTGAACAATCACACAGTCATAGAATGGTGGAAGGGATCTCTGGAGATCATCTAGTTCCCCTTTTCCTAACACAGTACCATAAATGCATCATCACCTTAGAAACTGCTTTTATGGGGGAAAGGGTAGGGTAACTCACTAGAAACAGGGGCAGCAATGAAAGTCATCATCAGGACAAATGTCTGTCAGTCAGGCATTTAAAAAAATATGTCTTTGAAGAATTGCTCTGGTTTGAAAAAATACACCGGAATATTCTATAGAAGAGCACAGGCATCGCACTTAGGAATCTGAATTTACACCCACGAATGTGTGTTGGCTACTCTCAATAAACCATCTAGTAGCTACAGTTTCAGACCGGGAACACCACGAATGTATGTACCTTCCCTGAGATCAGTGATCCAAAATAAATAGTCCTGCAAATACAACAGTACAAACTCTGGATTTAAGTCTTCGGTGCACATTGGTCCTCAGAACCCCAGGAGAGCGGGAAGCAAATGTAAACACAGCAATCATTTTGTCAGTTATGAGTTATTCTCAGTGACAGCTGGAACCTATGTGAGATGTGGCATCCCAACAGTGAAGAGCCATCGTTTGTATCATACAAAAAGGGCTGTCCCAGTTCACTTTGTTATCATGAACCCCTGAACGCATCCAGCTGCCGTGTAGGTCTCCAAACTGCAACCCAGATCTGCTCCTCCACTCTGCATCATCATTACAGTGCCTTTAAAGACCCTCTTCCTGAGGGTCTTATTCTTGAATAGAGGAATGGCGAATAGATCTGTGATAATCCTCCGGGCTAGTCACAAGTTCTGGTAAGTCATAGCCTCTCAGAAGATGCCCACTGTTTTGCTGAGCAAAGTAATACAGCTGCCTGGCAAACATTGGTTCAACCTTGAGAACAGAAAAGAAAAGGTTAATTAGACATGTGACAAGATTCCATGCTCCTCATCTTAGCTGGTTACGATGGTTTCCAGCTCAACACAAGGCAGGACAAACCCCTGCTGCTTCCCAGAATGGGAAAACTATTTCAGCGGTCTCACCAATCTCTGTCTCAAGCCAGGCCTTGCCTGTTCTGCTGCCAGCACACTCCTTACCATTGACCTTCCTTTAAGAGGCACATACCAGTGACACAAATGATGTATTGTGGTCCCTTGGCCAGCCCCTAGGCGTGACTGATGTCTACAGGCCAGGCATCTCCATGGCCACTCAAATGCATGACAAAGCACTGAAAGTCTCATCTGCCTTGTGAAGTACTCAAGCTCAAAATGCTGGAGCCCTCAGGTAGACTGACATATGTTGCCAAATGACTTCAATCTAACACAAAGGTTGGCCATTTGAATGGGCTGCCCAGGGAGGTGGTGGAGTCACCATCACTGGAGGTGTTCAGGAAGAGACTGGATGGGGTGCTTGGTGCCATGGTTTAGTTGATTAGGTGGTGTTGGATGATAGGTTGGACTCGATGATCTCAAAAGTCTTTTCCAACCTGGTTAATTCTATTCTATTCTATTCTACTCTACTCTTATTTCTGTTCATTCAATCGCTGATGAGGAATCTGTTCACTTTGCCCTCACTCCTCTCTCTTCAGAAACCACTCAGGGCTTTGGGCTTTGACTAGAAATATTTAAAATGCACACTGAGAACACCTGAAGCTCTCCTTACTCTCAGGGGAAGGACAGGTTGTGGACAACTCTTTTCCACAGCCCTCTCCTGCTAGTCAGGCAGCCCCTCTACCTTAAGCCACAGGAATCACTTTGGAGGAAGGCTCAGCCTTACTCTCAACAACTACCTGAAAGGTTGGAGTGAGATGAGGGTTGGGCTTTTCTCCTAAGTAAGAAGCAATAGGTCAAAAAGAAAAGACCTCAAATTGCACTGGGGAGGTTTAGAGGGAATGTGAGGAACAATTTCTTCACCAAAAGGGTTGTAAGGGTTGCCCAGACCTGGAACAGGCTTCCCAGGGCAGTGCCAAAGCCTCCATTCCTGGAGGGACTGAAAAGCCATGTAGACATGGTGCTGAGGGACACAGTTTAGTGGTGACCTGGCAATGTTGGGTTAATGGTTGGACTTAATGATCTTAAAGGTCTCTTCCAACCAAAATGATCCTATAAAAAATACACAGTCCATGGCTCTCACCTCTGGGAAAGGAGAGACCCAGACAGGATCACCATGTTGGAGTAGCCTCACTGATCCCCCTTCCCTTCCTCTCATCAGCATTCAGAGGCAGCTGAGCACTCCCCATCCCACCATGGAGAAGATGGGAAGGTAGTGGGGCAGGTGAGCCAGAAAACTCCTGGGGCATAGCTATTTGGTGAGATGGTGGAGCTCCCCAGCTCCCAGTCCAACATGCTGAGCAGGTTGAGGTAAGGGGGAAGCAAAGTTCTGGAAAGAGCAGGAGGCACAAGTTCACAGAGAAACTTCCAGACTAAAAGATAGAGAAGGAATAATAGGAAACTGAGAGATGGAAAGATGAGAAGCCAAAATGAGGGTGGAAGAGAATTCCAGGAGAGACAGGATAAAGAGCTACCTCTAATTAGCCCTTGCACAGCTGGGGAGGGATTTGTGAGCTTCCCACCTTCCACCCCAGAAACTTCCATGCAGCAGTGTGACTATGAAAGTTAAGGGGAGGCCACAGCTTAGGACAAAAGCCTGACCTAGGGCTGCTACCAAAGGGCTTCCAGAAAATTCAGAAAGGCACCAGTTTTCTTCCCAAGGATGCAATAAACTAAGCCCTGATGCTACTGTGTGCATTATCACCTCTCTTGTGGTTTTATGGGCCAATACAGCCAATTTAGAAAGTACCTGGTCTCAGTCTCTGTCATCACCCCCTCTCAGGCAGCATCCCGAAACACTAGCTCTGAGTGAGTGTGAACTGTGGTCAGTCAGCCCAGGAGCTTGCAGGTACCTTAACTCCAGAGCTGCACAGGTAGCCTCTGCATCAGGGCTGAGGTTCCTGATATGCAGGCCGGGATTCTGGAGCATCCTCAGGTGCAGCACTTGTGGAGACACCACATCCTTCACCACCCTGGCAGCCCCAGTAGCTGCATATATGGGCTGGGGCAACAAAACTCTCCAGCTCTTCCAGGGTACCTATCAGCTTTAGGTTCTGAAGCATTTTGCAAGAGATCATCAACAAGACTTAGGTGCGACAGCAAAGGAAATGGAATCACAGAACCATGAAAGGGTTTGAGCTGGAAGAGACCTTTAAAGGTCACCTAGTCTAACCACCTGCAGTGAGCAGGGACATCTTCAACTAGAGCAGGCTGCTCAGAGCCCCAAACAACCTGACCTGGAGTGCCTCCAGGGATGGAGCATCTAACTCCTCCCTGGGCAAACTGCTAAAATCAGGTGCTCTGCCGTCCTGAGGGCTACCAGTCAGTCCTTGTCAGACCCAGAGATTCAACCCCAGTCTGGATGGTGCTGCATTTGCAGGAATTTGTTACCTCCCTCACTACTGACACAAGGCAGAGAAGCCTTACTGGCAGATTCAGATCCTCCAAGGAACATGTTTCTTTTAGGTAAGGCAGAAGTCCTACTTACATGGGCTGTAATTAGTTTCCTCTGCCTCTGTGGATCTGGAAATTCCTCCCCAAAGCACAGAGCAACCTGGTACCGTGGCAGTGGACGTCCATGGTGAGCAAAAGCTTGCAGCTCTGGGAAGAGAGAAAAGGGATGTGAGTTAACCCCAGTGGGCAGGGAAGCACCATGCAGCCACTCGCTCCCAGCAGCAGCATGGGGGAGGGAACTGGAAGGGCAAAAGGGAGACAGATTGTGGGCTGAGATAAAGACAGCTTGATAGGTAAAAAAGAACCCCCCATAAAGACAAAAAAAAACCCCAAAATAAACCAATGATGCAAAAAAGCAATCGCTCACCACCAGCCAACCGATGCCCAGCCAGTCCCCAGGCAACAGTAGCCTCTGGGAAAACCCCACCCATGTTTTACTGCTGACCATGAGGTCATATGGCCTAGAATAGCCCTTTGGTCAGCTGTCCCAGCTGGTGTCCTCTCCCACCCTCACATCTACCCCAGCCTACTTCTGTGGGCATACAGTGAGAAATGGAGAAAGCCTTGAGCAGTGCAAACTTTAGCTACAGCATCCCTGTGTTACCAGCACTCCCTGGATCACAAATCCAAACCACAGCACCACATGGGCTGCTATGAAGAAATTAATTCCATCACAGCCAAAACCAGTACAGGCTGGTAAGGAAGACTTTGTGGATGGCTAAGCTCTAAATGGAAGACCATGGAGCACAGTAGGGGAAGATAAAGTGACCCCCCAGAGGAAGACGAGAGAGGTCAGGAAAAAGACAAGAGGCAAGGAGAAGCCACTGAGGTTGGAGACTTTCCCACAGAACATCTGGCACTGCAATTTTTCTGTCTCCTTTGCCTCACAAGTTAGCTCATGTGCACAAACCAAGATGTCCTCCAATCGGTATTTTTATTGGGCCTCAACAGCAGGACCTCACAGAGCAGACAGAACTTGCTCAAGTGGACACCCAACAGCTGCACAGAAGCCAGCAGCCTTTTAGTAGAGCCAGAAACTCAAAGTGCTGCCAGCCATGGAATTCATCCTAAGCTAGACACAGCAGTGGAGGCACCATTCTCCTTGTGCCTCATGATTGATGAGGTGGCCTCAAAACATGAAAAACCTGATTTAAGCCATGCACTGAGCCAGTCTGCTGCCCTCCTATGTTCCCTTCACCAGCCCACATCCTTGCACAGAGGGAAAAGGTCACATTATATTATTACTGCAATAGTCAAAGTGGTTCCTATGACAGGGAGCAGGGGAGATCTTTATAAGAGGCTTCTACTCAGGCCACAACCAATATGTTGTATTTCAGACACTGTATTTCCTCTTAGCAAAAAGAAATCTGCATCTAATACAATGTCCTTGTTAAAGCCTGTGTTATGTGAAGTATTTCCACAGAGCTGATTGGCAAAGATTTCCTTTTCATTGACCATTCTGTTCATGCTTTCTGGAAACAGTCAAAATTCATATGAAAAGCAGTGTCTTCCCATGAAGCACCCCCTGAAGAGTCTTCAAGCTTGGCATGAAAAATGCACCTCCTTCTGAAATGCACCCCTGCCACTTCTGCTCTAACCAGAGCTTTGCAGACCAAGGGGTGAATGCAGTTCCTTCCACCTACGTGTCCCAGCCCTGGCTTGAGATTACTGGTCTTACCAGAGGGGTCAGTTGTAAGACTAAAACAACAAGTAACCCACTTAGAGCGTAAAGCACAATGCTCCTCAGAGTCTCCCTCAAAACCCTGGTTTCATGTTTTTATCCTTTCTCCCCAGTGTTATTAGGCTCCAGCAATTCCCCACAGACCTGGAGAAGAAAGCCCTTTTTCTTCTCCACCAGTAGAATAATCAAGGCTGAAGGTCAACCTTGCACTTCTCCAAACCCTTCTGCTCACTCCATCACCCTTTCCAGGCCCAAGCACATCCTCTAACACTACAGGGCTCCCCATGCAACTTCCTAAACCTTGCCCATTCCCTGATACTTGAGGTCCAGCTCTTTCTGCCAAGCCAAACCTCCTCTGGCTGCTCCCCTCATGCTCCCAAATTCCCTTCTCCTATCTCCTGCTCTCCACCCAGCCCAACGCACCACATTTACTGCTCCCCAGAGACCATCTACCTGCTTTCTGATTTATTGCTGCTTTAGCCTTCTCAACAGTACAGGCTGCTCAACTCAAGCCTTGATGCTCTGGAGTAGTTTGCAGAGTCCAGATGCTCAGTGAGGCCCTATTTGCTGTGCTCCATAGCAGTTCTGCACCTGCCCCTTTCCCTACTGTCCAAGGTTTTCTCTCCTGGCAGAGATCTCCTGCCACTCCTCCTGAGGGAGGTCCAGTTTCCTAAGACAGGGATCCTCATGATTGCTTGCATTCTTAGCCCTCAGTACATTCAAATATGCCAATGGCAAGCAGCTTACAAACCTAGCTGAGCACCAACACCTGCCAAAGCTAACTTTGCACACACCACTGCAACCACACACCTGGGGCTGCACAGGCACTGGTGCACAAATAACTCAGGAGGAGGCAAAAAATAGCCGTTGCCTGGCCTTATCTTTGGGGTTAGGCATCTGAAAAGAGACCTTCTGTCAACCATTTGGAAGAACCCAGAGTACATTTAAAAAGTCACCTGAGGAAAGGGAAAGGGATTTCCAAAACCATGATCAGAAGTAGAATTATGCATCTTTAAAGTAGCATGTGATTGAAGTCCAAGTCAATACCCCAACCACAAATTCCCCTGTAAATTCTCACATCCAGGATCAGATTTCTTTCTTTAAATGCCCTTCTTGCCTGACCATCTTGCTAGGAGGGTACATCGACATGGAGAAAAGAAGGCTCCAAGGTGACCTAATTGTGGCCTTCCAGTATCTGAAGGGGGCCTACAAGAAGGCTGGGGAGGGACTTCTCAGGATATCAGGTAGTGATAGGACTAGGGGGAATGGAATGAAGCTGGAGGTGGGGAGATTCAGGCTGGACGTGAGGAGGAAGTTCTTCACCGTGAGAGTGGTGAAGCCCTGCAATGGGTTGCACAGGGAGGTGGTTGAGGCCCCATCCCTGGAGGTGCTTAAGACCAGGCTGGATGAGGCTCTGGCCAGGCTGATCTAGTGTGAGGTGTCCCTGCCCCTGGCAGGAGGGTTGGAACTAGATGATCCTTGTGGTCCCTTCCAACCCTGACCGATTCTATGATTCTATGATCATTCCTGGAATATAATGTATGTTAAAGCTGTTGGCTTGGGTTTGCTGGGCTTATTTCATTTTTGACAGGATTATAGTCCCAAGAGAGTCATGCCAGCACTGATGCCCTCTTCTAATGAGAAAACACCCCAACCCATATGCACACTGATCACCCACAGCAATGCAACAACCTCAAAAGAGAGCCAAGGTGTATTCCTGATGCCCAAGCTGTCCTCTGGGACAATGACTGTCTCCCAGCTTCCCTGGGTGGACAGCTTTCCTCCCTCTAACAGCTCAGAAGCACTGGGAAGTGGAGTTGAGGCTCTGCCCTTTCCTTCCATGGGCTGGAAGGAGAAGACACTGTCCTGAGCAGTGTCCTTGCCCACTCCGTACTGCCTGTGGTGAATCAAGACCTGTGAAGACCTTCCCCCAGTGCTCTGGAGAGGTAACCAACTCCTTGCTGAGAGTATTAGGAAATCTCAAAACTCCAGAGGCTGTGAAATCCTCTTTACCCCAAGATATTTAAACACCAGCAAAAACTGAGATGCTTTCACCTGAACTTCATGCTGGTATTTGTATACTCTGACCAAGATCTCAGGCTCACTTTGGGTCAATAGCACCATGAGTACAGACCTAACTAGGACTTCTGTGAGAAGATCCAGCATCAGGATCCACTTCTTTCTGACACTCAGTTTGTGGAAAGACTTTTTTGTTAGGCTCCTCCTTATGCTTCTTAAAGAGATGTGGAATTTTGGGTGTCACTATCAGCTCACTCCTGCTTATTTGTGTAGGGACACTGGAGGTGCATGGAGAGCAGAATTTGACAGGATTATCCAGGAGTCAACTACCCCTTGACTGCTCTTGCCCAGAAGAAGTAAGGAATAATCCTTACCCTAAGGTTACACAGAAAGAGCCCTCCTGTAAGTCTGAAGTGGAGAGTGACCAGGTGACACCTCCAGAAACACTACCAAAGCCCTGTTGGAACTTACCTGCCAAAAATTGCTGAGTGTCAAAGAGCTTGCAGGTTTGGTCCCGCTCCAGTTTATTGGGTCGATCACTGCAGAGTGCCAGAGGCCCATCCCAGTAGATCCTGCTTTGGCAAAGTCTCTTAGCATAGAGGCCATCAGGTGCCATCCACAGTATTACTCCTCGTTCCAAGTGGCTCAGTAGTTTTTCTATGTTCTTCCTCTGGCCATTATCCTCTGGATAAGGGAAGATTACTTGCTCCAGGCTGCTGACCTCATAACTTTGGCCATGGGATATTCTGCAACCTTCAGGACTAGAAGTTGTCACCTCCTTGACCAGTATTTCACGGTAATACAAGCAGATGTGGAGTCGACCGTCTACAAGAAGGCAAAATAAAAAGCATCATTGTGACACATCAGTCTGAACATTTTATGCTTCAGAGCTGTACTAGGACCAGGCAAGCCTGAAAGAGATTTCTGAGCCTGGTAGTCACCACCACCCAGAAGACAGGCTCACAACAGCCAAAATTGCATAAATCATATAAATACTAAACCTTTTGAGACACAGTGGAATTAATGCCCTCTCATTTCAGTCTAAAGGCTACTGATGTGGGAATTTTGCAGGAACTAACACCCTGCAGACTTCATGTTTCCATTTAAAAGGAAAAGTCTGCACAGGACAAGTTGTCGCTGGTCATACTTTCTGAGGTCACATTACAATTAAACCCACAGCTCAGTTCACTTCCTCAGATTTAATCAGGAAGTAGCTGTTTCTCCCCAGATTTTGCATAAAAGAGGTTTCTGCAGAGGGGATTTGCAAGCTTACACTGAGGAGAAGCAACTGCTGCCTCCAGCTCCAGTAGGGATGTACCTCAAATCCCCAGCCTGACTCAAATGGCTACTTGGCCAACTTGGCTGACCCCTAAAAATCACACTGCACTGAATATATAGAAATATAATATCTGTGTGTATGAAATGTGCTTCTATATATAAACAGAGAGACACACACAGAGATACAGCCCCTGGTTCAGGAGAACAACCCTGCTCAAGACACCTGCTCAGTACCATACTACAGCTTGATCCATTATTGCTGTGACAAGCCCATTCCTACACCACCTCCCAGATTTTATTCAGGAAGTTCCTCAGCATCCAGATGTCTGCAAACATGGATGAAATAACTTCCCTTCCCTTTCCCAAACACCTTATTTTAATAATAATAATAATAATAATAATAATAATAATAATAATAATAATAATAATAATAATAATAATAATAATAATAATAATAATAATAATAATAATAATGATAAAACCAGGTTGGAAGAGACCTTCAAGATCATCACGTCCAACCCATCATCCAAGACCATCTAATCAAGTAAACTATGCAACCAATCACCCCATCAAGTCTCCTCCTGAACACCTCCAATGATGGTGACTCCACCACCTCCCCAGGCAGCCCATTCCAATGGGCAATCATTCTCTCTGTATAGAACTTCTTCCTAACATCCAACCTAAACCTCCCCTGGCGCAGTCTGAGACTGTGTCCTCTTTCACCAGGAATCATGAATTAGGTGACACAAGGAGAAACGTAGCAAGGTGCCCAGGTAAGACTGGGGTTTGGGGGCTCCTACCAAATGAAATACTGAACTAAAAGTCACTGAGCTCCCCCAAAATATCCAAGCTCCCCTCATTTGGTGGCTCACTGAAGAAACCCAACACTGACACTCTGAGCCAGCAAAGCACTTCCCAACTGTAACCACTTTCATCTCTTTGAGCTGGAGCTACACGCATCTAAGTATCCCAGAAAAGCAATCCCATTGGTAATGGGCTGCCTAGGGAGGTGGTGGAGTCTCCATCATTGGAGGTGTTTAGGAGGAGACTTGATGGGGTGATTGGTTGCATGGTTTAGTTGATTAGATGGTGTTGGATGATAGGTTGGACGTAATGATCTTGAAGGTCTCTTCCAACCTGGTCTATTCTATTCTATTCACCAAAATTAATTAATTGAAAAGGTTTCTTTTGTTTTTCCTTCTTTTTCTCTTTTCATCAGAAAGAAGAGATGGTGCCAGGGCAAGTCAGAAGGCAGAGCCTGTTGTCATGCTTTGCAGAAAGCCTGGAGGGGCTTGGACCTTACCTGACAGGGCGAGGGCTTCACCGGACCTTATGCTTGGCTCGATCGGGATGCCAGGAGTCTGGGACTCAGGAGGGGCACAAGCATAAAAGGTTCCTGTCACCTGACAACCTGTTTTCACAAACAAAAGTCAGTAACAGTTGCCTGAATCCTAAAGAAAAGCTGGGGCAGAGATCACATAAGTGAGTTGTCTGGGCCCCACCAGGAACTCTCTCTCTCTCTCTTCCCCACTTTCTTCTTAAAAAGATGCTCTTTCCCAGCTTTTCCAGGTATGTCAGCTCTGCTGAGCTCTCTGGATCTCCCATTGGTTGGGATGGATTTTCATTTGGGTCTGCACAAAATACCCCTTTAACATGTCAGTATTCCCCTTGGTCCTTTTCCCTTACCCAACATACTGTTCCATTACAGAGTTGATTTACCTTTTCAACTACAGTGCTCTGAGGAGCTGCCTGCTTAAACCAATCAGTCCCATGTAAGAGATTTTACTAGTGTCAGGTAGAAGAATAAAGCTGGAATTAACACTGATTAAAGAATAGGTAAAGGAATTTGTGCAGCAAGAGATTATTAGGGCTTTACTACCAGGATTATTCTTAGACTGATCCAAGAGATGCCTTTCAGTAGGTGAATTATATCAGGAGATGTTTTCCTCTGTTTGGAGGATGATGGGAATGACTTGCAGATAAACAAACACTGCCTTTCCCCAGCGGTAGGACCCACCACAACCAGGAGCTGGAGCAATGTGGATACAAACCACCCACAAGTCTTGACACTTTTAATGAGAAACTCAAAACCAACCACTAACAACTGCCTCCAAATGTAGAAAATGTGTGTGTAACTGCTGCACAGGATGTACCTCAGGGCACAGCTCATTCAGCTTGCCACCTCCATTTCTCATTAGCAAATAGCTCAGCTGTTTAAGATCTAGTGGAGACTTGCAAAGATGCTGAGGGCACTGGAGCCTCTCTCTGAAGAGGAAAGGCTGAGAGACCTGGGGCTGTTTAGAAAAGAACAGACTGAGAGGACATCTTCTCAATACTGATCAGGGGACAAGAGGATGGGGCCAAACTCTTTCCAGTGATGCCCAGTGACAGATGAAGGGGCAATGGGCACAAACTGGAACACAGGAGGTTCCATCTTAACATGAAGGAAAAACTTCTTTCCTGTGAGTGTGCCAGGGCACTAGGCCAAGCTGCCTAGAGAGAGGTTGTGGAGTCTCCTTCTCTGGAGAGATTTCAAACCTGCCTAGACATTGTGATCCTGTGCAACCTGCTCTGGGTAACTCTGCATCAGCAGTGGGGTTGGACTAGGTGATCTCCAGAGATCTCCTCTAATACCCACTATGCTGGGATTCTGGGACTCTACCTGTCAGCAAAAATTGCCCTGCACTGAGCATTTACTTTTTAGCAGAGCCAAAGACTTCTCTGGACTGAAATCTCTACAGAGCTGTCCTCTGAAAATGTAGTAACTGCTCTTAGAAGTTCCTTCTCCCTTTCCATCCCTTCTTGCCCTTCTGAGCCAGCTGCTGCTTCTCACAAAGCAAACGCCTGTGTCATCAGGTGAGTTATCCTGCAAGGCTCTACAGCACATGTTTCCCTTCCTCTCATATTTCATCCCCTGCAGAGTTCAGCATTGGCAGTTTTCACAATTCAGGCTTTTTTTCCTAAGGATGCTGAGCTTGGAAAGCCACGATTATGTCAGGCTCTGGTACTTGGAGTTCTTCAGGGAAGGGAACATCCCTTTATTCTGTCTCTGCTGTACCAGCCCCAAGAGAGACTCAGTCCATGACAAGTTGTCCTGTTGCCACAGCACTAAAATAAAGACTTAATTTCAGCTTTGCCCTGGGAACAACAATGCCATTCTAACCCACAAGGCTGGAGGGAAAAACCTCACTGATGTGTGCCTCGGAAGGTCCAAAACCAGAAAGCAAAGCTAAACACATGTTCCCATTTGGGGCTTTGGAGGGGGGTTGGTTCTCAGAGCTTTGGAGACAGCACACAACTTTTAGGGGCTGACTTGTGTCAGCTCAGAGGACTGAGCAGCCCACACACCACACGTACAGTGGCAAAGCAAGAGCCTTGAGGGCAAACGCTCTTGCCATGATCCCCAGGGCTCTCCCAGAAGGGAGCCCAGCACCCACCTCCAGCCACTTCTGCTAATTCCCATCAAAGCCACAAAGAAGCAGCCTGAAATCTGCTGTTCTTCCAGGTGACCCACCTCAACAAGCAATCCTAAACAGAAGCATCTTACCGTTTTCACAGCCAGGTCCTTGCCAGTGATGGCTGCGAGCTGCAAAGGGGACACTGGCACACTGGTAGGGAATGTCAGGATGTGGCTGCTCCGGGGCAAACTCCCTCCAGTTCCGTTCGTGGGGCACCATGTAGTTTGGTACCTATTCAATTTAACAAGATAATTCTTTTACTCAGCAGCTGTTAAACCCACTGTGATGCATGGATGGCATCAACTTCCACATCTCAGCTCCTTGATTTTCTCTGACAAAAGCCCATGGAGGTCTGAGCTTTGCCCAGGCTACACAAATGGCACTTGGCCACCACCGCGAATGAGGCTTTCCAATGAACTTCTCACCACTGGTGTAAATAATAAGCAGAGTGGAATAACAAAAGGCAGTCAAAGCATGACTGGTAAATGTCTGCCCAGAAGAGCAAGGCTTTGCTGGGTGCATGTACTCTGGCATCAACAGAAGGGCAGGGCACCAGGGTCTATCGCCCAACAGAAAAAGGATAAACAACACCCAGGGAAATCAAATTCCCTGTGGCCTCACATGACATTACAAAAGCTGCTTCTTGCATTCTCAGTTTGTGTAATGAAGTTTCTTCCCAGGGAGAAGCAGAGAGAAAAGACAGACACAGCACAAAAATGCTGCTGCTCGGCGTTCAAGTAGCAAGCGAAATGCACAACTGATGTCATACCTGAGATGGTAGTGAAGTGTAAGGAGATGTTATTGGAAAGGAATGGTTCATCATTAATGGTTGCTCCTCCATGCTGATCTGTTTTGCACCTACATTCACCAGAAGGATGAAAATACATGTCAACCACAGCATAAGGAAATCTGGAATTGGCAGACTGATGACAGAACCCCAGCATGGTGGGGGTTGGAAGGGACTTCTGGAGATCATCTACTCCAAGACCCCTGCTAAAACAAGGTCACACAGAGCAGGTTGCCCAGGATTGCAATATCCCGGTGGGTTTAGAATCTCTCCAGAGAAGGAGACTCCACAACCACTCTGCACAGCCTGGTCCAGTGCTCTCGCACCCTCACAGTAAAGAAGTTTCTCCCCATGTTCATGTGGGACTGACAAATTCATACAACTTTGAAGATAACCATACGACCTGACTTTGAAGATAACCATACAACCTGACTTTGAACAAGCAGAAGACTAAAATGGGGCAGGATCTGGGACAGAACTCCTGGTAGTCCATTCTCCTGGGCTCTCCAGTGTCTCCCAGGGAGTGTTGCTAAGCCATACCCAGTGGTGGGTACACCCACAATGCCCTCTCTGGGCCACGCCTGGCACTAGGAGCTTCTTGGAGGCCAGGCAGCTGCAGGCTGGGCAATCTTCACTCCCAGCTCTTCCCCCTGCAGCAGTTACCCACTATCCAAGCTCAAAACACTTCTGCTCTTCCCTGTATTCCAAACCAAGATCCAGCAAGCAATTTATGGAGTTTGTTTGCCATGAGGCACTTGCTTGGTTCTAGCTATGCAGAGCTGGCAGGGATGCTCCAGCTATAAGAGCAATTTCTCCAGTAATGTGCAGGACACTCATCTGTATCTCTTGCAAGGTCTCCCTTCCACTACCCTGACTCAGACACCAGTGGTCTTCACACAGATCCAGCCTTGTGAGTCATCAGGACAAGCTGCACTTGAGCCCTGCATTTTATCTCCTTACAAAGACTTAAAAAGGCTATGGGGCCATCCCAGAAAAGCACATTTTGGTCCTCATCTGCTTAAAATGGGACATATTTACACTCACACAAGGAATCTGAGATGCTTTACCTTTTTTAGCTCCTTCTGGCACTATTCTGTACACTTTATAAGGATCTGAGATGTCCAGCTGGCTTCTCTCCACCAGCTCTTCAAAGTCATTGCTCTTGTTCAAAGCACACCTTAATCTTGTCTTCCAGGTAGGGGGGTCTGGTTTATCAATGCCCTCTCTGAACTTCCCTTTGAAAAGAGCCCAAGCCTGGAAACATTTGAGATAATCAAAAGAATGAGAGAAAAAAAAAAGGAGAAAAAAGAACAGAAAGAAGAATCAGGCACAAGGTACAAATCCACAATGCTTGAAACACCATCTGCCTGTGTGCTTGTATGTGCATGAATTTACTCCCTATAGGTTTAGGCTGACAAAAAAAAGCAGCGTGGAAAGGTAGGAAAAAGTTGAGCAGACACACAGGAAAGGGGAGAAAATTATCCAAGAAATAGATGTGCTGCAGTCCCACAAGCATCAAGCTCCACAAGGAGAAGAGGGAAAGGGCGTGTGCTCTTGACCCTCAAACACAGGAGACACCGAGGCAAGAGGCAAGGCCACCCTGTAGAGCCAGCTAAAGAGGATGAGCCCTCCAGACACGCCTCTTATGACCCCAAGCCCCAAGGCCAGGCCGAGCCCTACCTTGAAGAGGGCAGCATCTTCCTCCCGGTTGTAGTCCTGCTTGCCCGCGTGCTTCCAGGGGATGCGGAAGATGCTCTTCTCGTCGTTCTCCCACACCAGCCCCGGGTACTTGCCGCTGTCGATCTGGTCGATCAGCCACTGACGAAGTTTGCCGTTGCCACAGCTCACCGAGTTCATCCCGCACTCACCTGCCTCCAAGTTCATGCCACTCGTGTCAAACGCTTGGGTGGGGGGGTTTGGGGTGCCTCACCGAGCCCGCCTCTCCGCACACACCCAAGCACCAGCTCTCGGGGGACCTGCAGAGGAAGGAGAGAGGAGCGGAATTGAGGGGGAGAGGAAAAGCCACAGGTCAGGCGCTGACAAGTCCCCGTGTGGAGCCCCACCTTCGGCCCCCAGCCACCAGTGCCACACGTGTGACACCAAACGGCAGCTTCTGCGTGCAAGGGCGGGCTGGGGGACCCGGGAAACACGGTACAGAGCCTCAGGAAGCTGGGCACAGTCCCCCACACACCTCCCCAGGCACCACTCATGCTGCAGACTGACAGACTTCCCCCCTGTCCCGACACTGCTTTGCATGAATGTACACAAGGGGGGGGTTGAAATCTGCACTGTGGGTGACTTGAGGAACAAAGCCCTCGTCCTGCCCAGAGCTGGGTGATTTTTTGGGTTATTTTCTAAACAACAAAAAAAAAAGGGGGGGGGGGGAGGAGAGGGAGCATAAAAACATTTTTCATCTGACAGGGTATGTACATAGTGTCAGCACACACAGAATTTGGAGGGATTCACATAAATTTCTGATTTATACAGCAGATAACTGTAAGATCAAAGGAGTTTTCAAAAGCTCATTTAAGCAAGACACATTGGAACGTGCTATGTCCTACACATACCTACCCCCTCCCAACTGCTCCCAGCATGCATATATATATATAGTAGCATCCAATTCTACAGATTGCAAATACCTATAAGTGGGAAGATACCAACCTACAGAGGAGCCTGGCAGGGGACCCTTGTCTCCAGGAACACAGGAGCTTGCAGCCAGCAGCACAGAGCCCTGGCTGTGTGCAGCCCTAAGTGCTGGGCACCTGCTGGAAAGGTCCTAATGGGAGGTCACCAACAGCAGCGATAGGAACTTGGTGCCAAGTTTATCTCCCTGATCTGAAAGTGCTTGAATGCTCCCAAAAGCTTAATTAGGAAGGGTTCCCCCACCACCAACAGGCTTTCATCTAATAGATAGATGTGGTGCTGAAAGACATGGTTTAGTGGTGGCCTGGCAGTGCTAGGTTAATGGCTGGACTTGGCCGTCTTGAAGACCTCTTCCAACCAAAACGAGTCTATGATTCTAACAAAAAAGTAATTCCTTACCCACAGTCTGCTTCTAGCCACAAAGGAGACTTTAAGAGGTCCTTGGAAAGGTACCCATGGGAGGCAGCACCCTCACACCTCTCCTCACTGACAGCATCCCCCAGGACACTAACTTGTTCTCCAGCTTCTGATCTGGACACAACGTGTATGAGGGGCAACCAAGATCACAGGTGACAGAATCAATCCTGTCATGGTGGGGGCTGGAAGGGACCCCTGGGGATCATCTAGTCCAAACCCCCTGCTAAAGCACAGTCATACACAATATGTTGTCCAGGACTGCAATATCTAGGTGGATTTGGAATCTCTCCAGAGAAGGAGATTCCACAGTCTCTCTGGAACAGAACAGGACCCCACTGGAACCAGCACAAAACCCCAGACAGTCTTTTCCTACACCTTAGACAGGGCACAAAGTGCATCCACCCATCCATCCACACAACCCTCCCCAGGGCAGGGGGAATCGGCAGTGCCGGGGCCAGCGCACATCTCACCTCGGGAGCAGATAATGGGCAGGTATTCTTATTGTCCTTTAGGGGGGAAACCAATTATCCCCCCCCCCCCCCGAAAAAAGGGGGGGAATGGGGGTGTGTGGAGGCTGCTGAGGTGCTGCCAGCACCAGGAGAAGCCCAAACGGGGACCAGCCGAGATGCTCACCCCATGACACACCCCGGCCCGTCGGGTCCCGCCGTACAGGCTGCTCTGGTCGGGTCCCGGAGGGGGCTCCCCGGTGCTGGAGTGGGGACAGGGGAATCCCTGCTTCTTACCTCTGTGGCGGCGCCGGGAGCGGGCAGGAGCCGCCGGATGCCGGGGCGGCTGCTGGGACCGGGCGCAGCGTGACTGGGCCGGTGGCACCGGGAAGTTTCTTTATATGATGGGAGGGCAAGAGGAGGAGAAGGGAGGGGGGGTAAGAGAGGCGGTCCCCGGCCCGGAGGTGGAGCCGGCGGAGGAGAGCGGGGAGTTTGCGAGCTGGAAAACATCTGAGGCAGTGACACACGCCCGTTGCTGGTAAACACCGGCGGCGGGGCGGGGAGGGCTGAGCCCGCGCTGGGTTTTTTTCTATCTACACAGCCAGACGCATATACATAAATAGCACGGGGAAACTCCTACCGATGGTAGCCAGGCGGCTTTTACTGTAAAAAGACCCAGATAGCTACACCCACCACAAATGGTGGCTTAGACGGCGCCGGTTGGGCCCCCGGGCTGCTCGGAGAGACGGCGGGGACATCTGCACACCCATCCACCCACCCGTTCACTCACTCACCCATCCATCCATCCATCCATCCATCCATCCCTCCCTCCCTCCCTCCTTCCGTCCCTCCCTCCCACCACGCCATGCCTGGGGTGGTACCTCCCACCCACACTCCTTGCATCTTGGCTTTACCTGTGCCGCCCAGCCGGGATGGTGGAGGGGATGAGAAACTCTCCGAAGTGAGGGCAAGTCAGTGGGTTGGGAGCTCAAGGGTCTCCCCCAGCAGCCTGTAAGGTGTGAAGCAGGGCACAAAGTTGGGGGGGAGGGGGGGGGGGCGGGGAGCAGGGGTGCTGGATCCTGCAAACAGCAAGACCCAATAGGGCAGTGGCAACTGAAGCCTGTGAAGCTGCTCCTGCCCCATTGAGCTCAGGAGATGATGCCCTGGGACTGCCCATGTTAAGTACCAGAGCAGGGCTGGGTGCTGGGGAACCAGCAAAGTCCCCTTCCCTGACGTTGCGGGGTGATGGTGTGAGATCCAGGCGTGCACGAAAGCCTTCCTTGCCACCTTTTGGGTTAGAAACACGTGTTTCATGCCACAAGTCTTGTCTTCTTGTTGCTCTGTTTCAACGTCTCCAGCACACATCCATCCACATCCTTTCTGCTGTAACGTCTCAGATCAAGAAACGAGTCATCACGCTGCTGCGCTGGCAGGCTGGAGGGTGGCCACAGGCTCTGGGATACTGCAAATCTTCAACGCCATCTTCTGAAATTTACATGTCATTATCGCCGCCTTTTGAGGGAGAAGTGAGAAGCACAGGCAGCTTTAGATATCAGGTTTATAACACCCCAGCCATCCTCTAAAATAAGAGCTGGCAGTGCCCCATCCCAAATCTTCTCCATCACGAGTTAAGGCACCTCCAAAACATGAACATATGTCTCTGAGATTGGAGGTGATTGATTGCAGGCCACCACCAATCGAGATGAGCAATCACAGCTTTACCAAAAAGCATCTAGAAAGGCTACCTAAAACCCCAGTTTCCATTCCTGGGGGCAGGAGTGTGGTACTCCGGGTGCCAACTGCAATTTTCTTGAGTATAAAAGTCATCTTGAAACACACCACTTTAAAACAAACCCTCCTGAGGACTTTTCTCTTTTGCAGCTTTTAAAAACAGCAAATTCTGGGCCAGTGTGGAGCACAGAGATTTTGATCTGCTTGTGGTCAAACCCTTCAGGTGTAAAAAACCCCACTTTCCTCAAATGTTGGAGATTGTTTTGAACAAAACAGTTGTTCTTGTCCAAAGAAATTCATGTGTGGATAGAGAGGTCGATGAGGTATACACTTTATGGATGTATGTAGTGACAGGATGAAGGGTAATGGCTTCAAGCTGGAAGAAGCTCCATCTAGATTAGACTTTAGGAGGAAATTCTCCCCCATGAGGGCAGTGAGGCACTACAACTAGTTGTCCAGAGAAGTTGTGGAGGCTCCAAGCCTGGAAATGTTCCGAGTGAGACTGCATGGAGTCTTCCTGCTCATGGCAGAAGACTGAAAGTATATGATCTTGAAGGTCCCTTCCAACCCAAACCATTCTATGATTCACCTACAGAAATCCTTGAGAGAAGACAAAAGCAACCATAACCCCCCCAGGCAGCACATATGTGGGCAATCACCTGGCTGGGTGGGTGGTTGCTCTCTTTGTGCAGCAAGAACTCCACTATCTCCAGTTGTCCAAATGTGTGAGGCAATGCTCAGAGCCCTGTGTGCACACTCAGCTTTTGCAAAGATGTCTTGACATGAGTAAAACATGCTAGTCTCAACTTTGCTGACTCCATTACTGGGGCTTTCTGTACCTCAACTGCTGAAGATGGCAAAAAGAAGTTGTTTAAGACCACCACTTCAGACTAAGAAGTAGAAAACTCTGACCAATAACACAGCTGTGGTGTCCGCATGAATTGCTGCAGCAGTTTGCCAGCAAACTTTCGTTGGGTGCTTTTTGCATGCATGAAGTGACAATTCCCCCCTAACTGGCCTGGCTGGTGAGGTGAATGCTCACAGCACCTCAAGCCTGTGCCTCTTTGTCAAGTGATTTCCACAGCACCACAAGTGCCTGACCCTTCAAACATTGCCCAAAACCCCCACTTGCCTTCATGGAAGTTCTCAGTGTCGGTGACTGAACTGAAGCCCTGGTGTGAAAATATTCTTGCTGCTGTTTCACCACGCCAGTCACCACTGGGCCCCTGGTTTTCACACTCTGAAGGTCATACTGACTAAAGGCATACCAGGAAAAGTGACTGTTTCTTCTCAAGAGTCGTTTGCAAGCCCTCAGTGCATAGAAAACTGTCTTCTGCTTTCACCAAACTCCTCTGAAGTCCCAGCTGACTCACCTGGGAATTGCACCTGAGGCAGAAAAGCAAAGCCAGATCAGATGGGATGCTGGAGGCTCTCTGGAATAGGTCCCTGTGGAGAAGTGTGGTGCTGAGGCAAAGGACACATGTATTAAACACTCTTGCACTCTGAAGTTTGCTTTTTCTTTCCTTCAGCAAGATTATTCTTGCTCTGCTGGGTGCAAAGGCTCTCCTACCACCCCCAAAACCTACCAGTCTCCTAGACACAAGGATCTGTTGGAACAGTACATCTGGCAGCAGAAGTCTTTCGAGGATTGCTGCTCATTCAGAGGCTCTCCCCTCACTGGAGGCCACAAAAAGGTGGGGGTGTTTCCTTCCCTCTTATTTATCTTTCCACATGTTTTCAGACATATGTGGTTATTCTTGGATCATTATTAACACCAGTACCCTGATAACATTTCTACTTTCCCAAGCGCCACACTAAATTGCTGCGGTAGGATCCAGTGGGGTGTAAATGAACAGCCCTCTCTTGGCCATAGATTCAGACTAGATAAAAGGAAGATGTTTTTTACAGTGAGAGTGATGAGACACTGGCCCAGGTTGCCCAGAGAGGTAGCAGATGCCATGCCTTTGCAAACATTCCAGGTCATGTTGTTTGGGGCTCTGAGCAACCTGATCTAACTGAGGATGTTCCTGCTCATTGCAAGGGGGTTGAACTAGATGAACTTGAAAGGTTCCTTCAGACTCAAACCAGTCTATGATTCTATTCTCTGACCTGCTTCTGATGTGCTGTGAAAGAAGATTCAGGCAAAGTGGGTCTCAGGAGCAGATAGCTGAAGGGAGGAACAACTCCTGCTCAGATTTGTGGACTCTCTTCTTCAGTGCACAGAAACACGTGACAAACCATACGCCGTGGAAACATCCAGCTGTAGATTTGTGTCTCCTTGAGGTCAGAAGCTACTGGTGGGTATCTAACTTGTCATTGTTTCTGCTGCAGGTTCAAGAGGTAATTACCCATTGCTGTCTGAGGAAAATGCCACTGGCTTTTGCTCTTTCTTGTTCCTTTGGCTTGTGGGCTTTTTGTTGAAGAACCCAAAATCTCACCGTTTTGTGGAAAGGGGAAACACTCAAAAGTAAAAAACTCAGCTTCTCACTATCCTTTAATGCATCAAATCATAGCAAGTACTATTACTGGTCCCTGGTTTTTAAAGTATCATCCCCAACACAACAGTTTTGGAGAGACAACCTGTTCTGAGTGCTTTTAAAACAGCATGGAGAACCATTTTTAGAACAGTCCTAATGTGGCCACCTTGTGACCATTTTTGCTTTTGCCAGTCTCTGCTGGCTGTCATACCAGCATCAGCTAAGTACTGTGCTGAGGTTCCCTGGTATCTAAGGTCAAGCCCGCATCATTTCCTGGGTCCAAAACATCGACCTGGGTTTGTGCATTTTGGGGCTGAGCTTCTACTTCAAAGACACAGAGTTATGAGAAGCCCAGGAAATTACTTGGAGAGGCAAAGGATAAGGATGACACAAGAAGAAAAATCACTGAAAACTAAACATAGAGCATTAAAAAAACTCCACGTGCTGCATGTGTGTTGTCCATCCTTCCCTGCTGCCTGCTGCAATCCTCTGTTCAATACCAAACTTTGGGTTTTTGGAGTTCAAGCATGTGAAAAGCCATGCAAATCAGGAATTTAAAGGATGAAGGGCTCAGAAATGAAGCTTTGGGAGGTTTCACAGAAATGATAGACAGAACCACAGGATCATTTGGGTTGGAAAAGACCTTTAAGATCATCAAGTCCAACCATTATCTAACTCTAACAAGTCTGCTGCTAAACCACATTCCTCAGCACCACATCTCTCTGTCCTTTAAACACCTCCAAGGAAAGATGTGGCTGCCACTGGGACTTCCCTGCCTCAAGGAAACTGGGAGGCTCTTCTGTTGCTTGTGGCTGCTGCAGGGTGAAAACCACTGGTGCCACATTCGTCCCTTTGGAAGGAGCTGTTTAAGCAACAATAGGTATAACTTACCCTGCACAATCTCAAACACGATGTGGTTTCATCCTATCTTGCTTACTGAGGGGTAAATCCTCAGCCTGGAGTTACTGAGCAGGTGGTGAGGAGGTGCAGATGGTTCTGAGAAGGAGGTGGTGGCAATGGTCTAGCAGTTTGTGTGACCTTCTTTTTGATAGACTTAAAAGAGGAACCCACAGCCCCCATTTAGTGAGCAAGGGGGGCTGTAGTCTGAATTATTTAAAGAATGTAAATCCACTAAAGAATTGCTCTTCCTTGGGCAGCAGCACAAATAATTGGAGTCGAGGAGGACCATGGTGGCACCAGGCAGGTTTGGTTGTGATCTAGGGAGAGTAAACACAACCCCTAAATGAGTGAACGGTGGAATTTCATTTTGAAAAGCAGCAAGTCAGCCTTTTAAGATGTGCAGAGGAATGATTTAAAAGGAAACAAGTCTTGCTAAGCAAGGTCTTTGATGGAGGGTGAGAACAGGGGATAAGAGAGGACATCCAGAGTTTCTCCTGCTATCAGTGGTCACTCTGGCATGTACAGAAATCAGTAAGTGCATTCTGAAGGCTTTTAGGAACATGAAATGTTTTCATGAGCTGCAACACCAAATACAATTAAACATCACTTTACCGTTCCGTCCCAGATGAATCCCTGGGTCCTCAGCACCTTCAGCTCCAGTGCTTGGATCATGGGGCAGCTGCTGTTGGCAGAGGATTTGGGGCAAGCTCCTGCAGTCCTGTGAAAACAGGCATTTGTGTTACAGCTCTCCTTGCCAGGTGCTAGGCTTGCCAGTTCCAGAGAAACAGGGAACTACCAGAGAGACTCCAGTGGAGGCAATGAAGGTGCTGGGGGTGCTGGCAGTGCTGGCTGGAGCATTGCATCCAAGGAAGAAAGGCTAAGAGACCTAAGGCTGTTTAACCTGCAGAAGAGCAGGCTGAGAGGGGATCTTCTCAAAGCTGATCAGTATCTAAAGGGCAAGGGACAAGAGGATGGGGACAAACTCTTCAGTAGTGCCCAGTGACAGAACAAGTGGCAATGGGCACAAACTGGAACCCAGGGGATTCCACCTGAACATGAGGAAAAGCTTCCTTCCTGTGAAGATGCTGGAGGACCAGAGCAGGCTGCCCAGAGATTGTGGAGTTTCCTTCCCCAGAGAGATTCCAAACCTGCCTGGACACTGTGATCCTGTGCAACCTGCCATGGGTTACCCTGCTTTAATGTTGTGGGGGTTGGACTAGAGGATGCTCAGAGATCCTTTCCAACGCCCACTAATCTGAGATTCTGCAAGTAGTGAATAGATGAAATTATAGTACCAATATGCTACTAAACCTCCTCCCATCCTTCTCTTCTCCAGATCACAGCAGCTCTGGATATCACCATGTAAGGAAGTGCCACAGAAATTGCAGATCTCCATCTGCATTGCTCTTGTCAGAACAGCACTTGGGATTCAATTAAATTTAGGCAGCAGACAATTAGGTGCTGGCCTGCAGAGATGCTGCCAGGGAGAGCTGGAAAAGCCCTGCAGAAGTGAGAGCATGGCCACACACATCTGAAGGGTTTCCTGTAGTCAGTGTTGGGTTTTACACTACAGCTCCAGAGTGGCTGAAACAAAGTGTTCTGGAACCCAAGAGGAGATGTGCAAACGGAGGGAGGGACATTTTCCAGCAGCAGTGGGGTGCTGCTTTCTGTGCATTTTAAAGCATCTCATCCAACTTGCTGCTTTTCACATTGTCTTAGGAGAATTCTTACTGTTGTCTGAGTTTCACCTGACAGTTGACGCTGGCCCACGCTGCCTTCTGAGGTGTCCACAGCTGCAGCGACTGTTGGCAGCTGATGCTGCCTGGATGGCCCTAACTAGCTCCAGGACCAGGCTGCTCTTCTCTGGTGGTGAACCAAAAGAGGTCTCTGCACGCGTGGCTGCCCTTGGGTAGTACGAACAGGAAGGACACTCTGAAGGGTGACTTACTAGCACTGGCAAACGCTTCCCTTTTGAAGCAAAACACAAATTTTCACACTACCAGTGATGACAGCTTGGCTGTGCACACTTCTGTTGAAGATGCTGCGCGCTAGAAAACACCAAGAAATTCCCTCGCCCACTGAGCATTACTCATTTGGTTACATAATTCTTCTTTTTTCTTTTCTTTTACTGTTGATTGGGTCAAAAAATAAAAATAAAAACAACAAAAAAAAGTCCTAGTGCAATGGTCTGAGAATGAGAGAAGCGCTGCCATTTATGTGCCCAGGTGACCACAACATTGTTGTCTCCCTGTACTCAGCACTGGCGACGCCACGCCTGGAATACCGGGCTCAGTTTTGGGCCCTGCACACCAAGAAGGTCAATAAGGTGCTGGACTGTGGCCAGAGAAGGGCAATGAAGCTGGCAAAGGGTCTGGAGGAACGAGTCATGTTAGGAATGAAGAACAGACCAAGAGGAAACAAGCTCAAGTTGTGCCACAGGGAGGTTTAGGTTGGTCATTAGGAACAGTTTATTCACTGAAAGGCTTGTCAAGCCCTGGAACAGGCTGCCCAGGGCAGTGGTAGAATCCCCATCACACCTGGAGAGGTTTAAAAGACACATAGATGGGTTGCTGAGGGACGTGTGGGTTAGCAGTGACCAGGCAGTACTAGGCTGTCCTCTGATTTCATCTTATGTAAGGCAAAATCGTGTCATATCTCTGTATTACTCTGTTAGCCTTCCCACCACACTGGCTGCCTCGAAAAAAGAGAGAAGAAAGAAAGAAATGGCCACTTGGTGGCCTTCACAAACTGTTGCTCAAAACACCCACAGCCAGATCCTGCTGTCACTGAGCTCAAGAACAGTTCCCCCATTCAGCTTCACTGGGTACAAAGTGTCCTGGCTAGGAGCTTGCCTGTTGCAGGAAGACAGTCTGTCCTTCCAAGGCAAGGGCCTGCTGCTGCTATCCTGCCAGAGCAGCTGTGAATTAGTTTTCCTTCCCCAGAGAGAAGGACATCCAGCAGCCTTTGAAGGGATGTGGAAAAAATTCCCTTCTAGTGCTGTATCTCTCAGAAAAATGGATGCAGCTCCTGAAAGTTCCTTCCAGCTCCCCCAGGTGCCCCTATCTTCTTGGAGAGAAGCAGCAGGAAACCACCACACCAAAAATGAGAACCTCATTTGGCATCCCGCTGAAAGCATCTTACCAGGGCAGGCCACTACGAACTCCATGAAGAGCAGGTGAGCTGTCATGTCTGTTAACCTTCAGGACCATGCACCGTGGCTGCCCAACACACCACCAGCAGCAAACTAAGAAACGCTGGGGGGAAGCTCTTGAGGACTGCAGGGAAAAGAGGAATTTGGTGACAACCCAAACCCATACAATGACCCTGAGCTTTTGGGTTCCACTACATTTTTGTGTTACTTTCAAAGATGATCACAATGGACATCTGCATGTGTGGAAACTGCTGTGTTTACCGTTCAAGCCATCAGATGCCAAGAGGATGAACTGCGTCCAGTTCTGGAGCCCCTATTACAAGAGGGATCTGGAGGTGCTGGAAGGTGTCCAGAGAAGGGCCACGAGGATGATCAGAGGGCTGGAGCACCTCTCCTGTGAGGACAGACTGAAGGAGTTGGGGCTGTTCAGTCTGGAGAAGAGAAGGCTCCGAGGTGACCTAATTGTGGCCTTCCAGTATCTGAAGGGGGCCTACAAGAAGGCTGGGGAGGGACTTCTCAGGATCTCAGGTAATGATAGGACTAGGGGGAATGGAATGAAGCTGGAGATGGGGAGATTCAGGCTGGACATGAGGAGGAAGTTCTTCCCCATGAGAGTGGTGAAACCTTGGAATGGGTTTTCCAGGGAGGTGGTTGGAGGTGTTTAAGCCCAGGCTGGATGAGGCTCTGGCCAGCCTGATCTAGTGTGGGGTGTCCCTGCCCATGGCAGGGGGTTTGGAACTAGATGATCCTTGTGGTCCCTTCCAACCATGACTGATACTATACTATGATTTTAAATGCAGCACCTCACTGGAAGTTCTTTCAAAACCTTAATATTAGGCTGCACTCATCAGTAGTCTTGTTCCAATCACCCCTTCTTAGGATGTGATCTTCATAAAAATCCTCTTATACCTAATTATTCTTGAGTGGTGGGAGGGAAGGCATGTCCTAACAGTGGTCTTCCTCCTCCTGAGTGCTACTGCTTGCCTCCAGGAATGACTTTGCATATGCAGGGCTTGATAAAAATCATCCCCAAAATGCAAAGCTCCTGTTCCTAAAGCTGCAAGAACATGTGACAGACCAAGAATATGGATCACTCCCCTTTCAAGGGAGGGCCCAAAGCATAACATTGGCTTCTGAAAAAAATGCATTGAAGGCTTATCTTAGGGCTGCATGAGATGTTTAAAGCTTCCCTTCAAGGCTAATCCTCTCCCAAAGAGCACACGTTCAGTACTACCACTGTGCAGTCAGCTCCCAGTTGCCTGGGGTAGGGCTTATCATCAGAAAGCCACATCATGGCTTTGTGCTGAGCTCAGCCTGAGCTGGGGAGGCTCCTTAGCTTAGCCCAGGTTTTACTCTGGATGATAGAGACACAACCATGTTTAGTCCAGTTTCCCAGGAGATGATGATTACACAAAATTTCATTGTCAGGTATCTCCTTCAGGCACCATTTTGGTGGCTTCTGTTGAGATGGAGATTTTATCATTTCATTCTGTCTCTTCTCAAACAGATCATAGAACAGTTTCAGTTGGAAAAAACCCTTACCATCATCAAGTCCAAGTGTTAAGACTGCCAGGTCACTACTAAAACATGCCTCTCAACACCACATCACCAACTACCTCATCCAAGGATGGTGTGTCCACGCTTCCCTGAGCAGCCAAATGTACTCCACCACAGATCAAGCTCCTGCTTGCTTCAGTGGCAGCTGCTCACTTGAACCACCTGCTGCCCATTTTCCCTCCCTCTCCCCTGACACACTCATGGGTGGAAATTCTCTTGCTCAGAGGTTCACAGGACTTCTAGAAGCATGACATCAGACTACAGTTTGTTTAAAACAGCTACTAATGCCTTTTTTTTTTTCTGCAGCCCACAAAGCATTCTTCTAACCAAAGCCACAAGGAGGTGTTTTTGAAGCAAGACTTGCAGATTCACCTGTCTTAATTACCCAGCTTAGTGCTGGAGGCCACCATGGAGAGATCAGTGAGAGCTTGAATGTCAGTAAAAACACAGAAGTGCAATGTGGTGGGGGTTGCAGGGGACCTCTGGGGAATCTAGTCCAACCATCCCCTCCTGCCAAAACAGGGTCACCCAGAGCAGGTTGCCCAGGATCACAGTATCTGGGTGGGTCTGGAATCTCTCCAGAGAGGAAGAATCCACCATTTCTCTGAGCAGCCTGATCCAAGGCTCTGACATACTCACAAATAAAAGCTTTCTCCTCAGGCTGAGACAGAACCTTCAGGGCTCCCATTTGTGCCCATTGTGTCTTGTTCTGTCACTTCACACCACTTATATCAGTCTGGTTCAACCCTCTTGCCCAACATCCTTTAGCTATTATCAGTATTAGATTCCCTCTGTGTGCTCTTCTCAAGGCTAAACTGTTCCAGGTCTCTCAGCCTTTCCTCCTTAGAGAGATGCTCCAGTTCCCTCTCCATCTTTGGAGCTTCTACTGGAGTCTCTCCAGTAACGCCCAGACTCTCTTGAAGTGGGGAGCCCAGAACTGGACACAATACTCCAGATGTGGCATCATTAGGGAAGAGTAAAGGGGGAGGAGAACTGGGAAGAGTAGCAAGGCACCATGACCTCAGCAAAATTTTTCCATGTGATTTGGATTAAATATGGTCTTTAAGAGGTGCTCGGTGGTCAAGGGGAAGACAAAGTAGTTGTGTATTTTCATTTAGAAACTGCTGATTTCCTTAGGGGGTAGAAGGAAACCTCCTATAAACTTAGGAACATCTCTTAAGTTCACAAAGTATTATGTTCTACATGAGTTTGGGCTCATTCATGCTATAGCACAGCTAAAATATCAGTATGGATAACAAATAGGGGAAAGGAAGTTAATCACACCACTGCAATATGGGTTTCATGGATGGACCACTCAATGGATAAAGAACTGGCTTGATGGCCACACCTAGAGTGGCTGTCAATGGATCCATGTCCAAGTGGAGGCCAGTGACAAGTGGAGTCCCTCAGGGATCAGTACTGGGACCAGTCTTGTTCAACATCTTTGTTGGTGACGTGGACAGAGGTATTGAGTGCACCCTCAGCAGGTTTGCTGATGACATCAAGCTGTGTGGTGCAGCAGACACACTGGAGGAAAGGGATCCATCCAGAGGGACCTTGACAGATTGGAGAGGTGGGCACAAGCCAAACTCATGAGGTTCAACAAGACCAAGGTCCTACACCTGGGTTGGGGCAATCCCAGCCACCGACATAGGCTGGGCAGCGAGTGGCTTGAGAGCAGCCCTGAAGAAAAGGGACCTGGGGGTGCTGGTGGATGAGAAGCTCAACATGAGCCACCAGTGTACACTTGCAGCCCAGAAAGCCAATCACATCTTGGGCTGCATCAAGAAAAGCATAGCCAGCAGGTTGAGGGAGGTGATTCTCCCCCTCTACTCCATTCTGGTGAGACTCCACCTGGAGTACTGCATCCAGTTCTGGAGCCTCTATTTTACAGGAAGGATCTGGAGGTGCTGGAATGTGTCCAAAGAAGGGCCACGAGGATGATCAGAGAGCTGGAGCATCTCTCCTATGAGGACAGACAGAGTTGGGACTGTTCAGTTTGGAGAAGAGAAGGCTCTGGGGAGACCTTACTGTGGCCTTCCATTATCTGAAAGGGAATACAAGAAAGCTGGTGAGGGACTTTTTAGGCCACCAGGTAGTGATAGGACCAAGGGGAATGGATCCAAGCTAGAGGAAGGTAGATTTAGATTAGGCATAAGGAAGAAGTTCTTCACCATAAGGGTGGTGAGACACTGGAACTGGTTGCCCAGGGAGGTAGTAGAAGCCCCATCCCTGGAAGTTTAAGACCAGGCTTGATGAGGCTCTGGGGAACCTGATCTAGTGTGAGGTGTCCCTGCCCATGGCAGGGGGGTTGGAACTGGATGACCTTTGACAACCCTGACAGTTCTGTGATTCAGGTGCTACATAGCAGGCAGCATTGAATGTAGTCTGCTCATAGTATTTCAGTTGTTCAAGTGGCAGAACGACCCTCTCAGCAGGGGTAGAGTCAAACTGGAGACTGTCTCTTGTCTGTGGGGAATTAAATGGGGCTTTTCCCTTCCTTACAGCATAAGTTTTTAATTCTTTTTTCCCCAGAGAATCATCATCTGCCACTTCAACTTCCTCTGACAAAGCACTGCTGAGAGCCTTGAGTCCTGGCAGTCTCGAAACCAGCCAAGTTTTACAGTTGATTAAGCCCTAACCCAGCATGCTGTGGAAAAGGAATTTCAAAAGGATGAAAAAATAAAAATGGATTCACCACATACCTTGGCCAGCACCAATCAGTGACAGAGCAACACCCAACGTTCTCTTGTTGGACTGTTCAAGAGATGCTTGTGCTATGAATCACAGGATGTTAGGGGCTCGAAGGGACCTTGAAAGCTCATCCAGTCCAACCCCCTGCCAGAGCAGGATCACCTAGAGCAGGTCACACAGGAATGCATCCAGGAGGGTTTTAAATATCTCTAGAGGGAGACTCCACACCCTCCCTGGGCAGCCTGTTCCAGTGTTCTGTCACCCTCAGTGAAATAATTTTCCCTCATGTTTCCATGGAACTTCTTATGCCTCAACTTCCACCCATTGCCCCTTGTCCTGTCATTAGGCATCAGTGAGAAGAGCCTGACTCCATCCTCTTGGAACTCACTCTTTACATGTTTATAAACATGAATGAGGTCACCCCTTAGTCTCCTCTTCTCCAAGCCAGAGAGCCCCAGCTCCCTCAGTCTCTCCTCATAAGGAAGATGTTCCATTCCCTTAATCATTTTTGTGGCTCTGCACTGGGCTCTTTCAAGCAGTTCCCTTTCCTTCTTGAGAGGCCCAGAAATGGACACAATATTTGAGATCTGGGCTCACCAGGGCAGAGCAGAAGGGGAGGAGAACCTCTCTTGACCTACTGACCAGACCCCTTCTAAATGTACCCCAGAATGGCATTGGCCTATTTGGCCACAAGAGCACATTATTGGTTCATGGTCAACCTTCCACCCACTAGGACCCCCAGGCCCTTTTCCCCTTCACTTCTCTCCAACTTGAACTCACCTGGAAGAACTTGGAGAGGGGAAGTCTCAAAAGGAGAGGGAAAAAAAGTCATCTAAGTACCAAAATGAGCTAGTCTTGTACTCCTGTACTACCTGCAGCTACTGCAGGGGAAACTGTCAGGAAAAGCCTTCCAGGTGCTAGTCATTGGCTTCAAGAACCACACAAGCAGGTCAGGTGGTAACATTTACTTTTATTTATAAAAAAATTGTAGAATGTATTAAATACAAACATTTGGAAAAAAAAAAGCAATCAAGGCTTTGCTAAGATGCCCAGGAAGAGGAAGACAGAAAATCCAGAAGCTCACCAGGTTTAAAAGTTTTCAAACCAGCTGAAGTAATCGCTATCGTTTTTCACTGACATCTTAATAGGCAACCAGTGTTATTACTGTCTTCTAAAAAAAACCAGACATGATTGGCCATACCTTCCCACTCAGCCCCAAAAATGGAAGGGAGGGACTCTTTCCAGGTTAAAAATCAGAGTAGTAATAAATATTAATGCATTCCCCCATGTCCTACACAAAACCTTTGCTTAGCATCACACTTGGATATCGATTTTTAGCCCTCACCCCCACCAAAAAAACACACAATTAAAAAACACCCCCCCCTACATTTCAGATCTGGGTATCCAACAAGGTGACAGAGACTTCCTACATTTTCCAGTGAATATCAAAATGAGGACAGTGTGTTGAAGTACAGGGAAAAGAAAAAGAATACTGAATAATTGCCTACACTATGAAGGCCACCTACAATGAGGTTGACTGTGGTCTAGGCATGTCCCAGACAGCTAGAAAGCTGAGAAGCTGGCTGGAAGACAAATTGTGTCACCTTCTCAGTCACTCAGTTCTCTCCCTTTTAAAAGGTCAAAAGGCAAGAACTGTTGTCTTAGACTTCTGTTGCTTTTCTACCACTCTTAAATGCAGTCTGCAGAACATAAGACACTCAATGAGATGCAGAAGCAGCAGACCACAGACCTCTTCTGTCTTTAAAGAGAGAAGCCCTTCCACACACTGACAACATGGCAGCCCCTCATCCTCCTGCTTTACCCTGTATCTGCTTTTGAGCTGCAGCATAACCCACTTTGATATGGCCCAAAAGCCAAATTCAGTGCTAAAATACTTCCTATTATAGGACTGACTCTTTGGGAATAACCAAGCTATTAAAGAAATCCACTACAGAATCACCTTGGCAACACAAACATTAACAGATGTCTCCCACTCTGCACTGTTTGTCAGAACAGGAGACAGCATTGCCAACCCACCAGCACTCAAGGAGGAGAGGGCCAGAAGTGTGATGGGACACCCCATCTTGTCAAGTCAGCAACAGAAGGGATGGACTAGATACTACAGAAGCATAGGCAGGATGCTCCTGAAAAAGCTGCCCCATGGGAACTGGCTGTATCCTAGAATGAGTAGAGGGTTGAGCAACAGGACCAGCTTCCTGAGTGCATGTCAGACCCTGTTACCGAGGAAAGCATTTCCCAATGACCCTCAGAGAACTGAGGGGACTGCCAACGTGGGCACTGCTGTCCTGGAGCTCCTAAACCACCCATTATTATACACAGAGCAACATTCTCAAGAAGAGTTAAAGACTTATTCTACCAGGCAAATGCAGAGTAGTTGCTGGATATACCAAATACATAGTGAGAAGCTAAAAAGCTTGGAACCAAAGTCAATTCCAGCACCTTTCCCAAATCAGCAATACCCCTTAATGTGACACAGATATGATCATCCTGCTCTTGCTATTTTCAGTAGACTTAGAGCACTTAGTGCAATGAGAACCCCGATGCAGGCTTGGACTCAGATGAAACAGCCAGGCCAGTTCCACCCCATTCCCTTTTTGTCCTTTCAGGCAATTGGTGACACCCAAGATCTGTATTTCACAAGCCAAAAATGTACTTTTGAACATATGTAAAAGATACTAATCAGCCACAGCTCACTTGGCCCCAAAAGCCTTGCTCCCATCCCAAAAATTCACTGCCCCCCAAAGCAAGTAGAAAATACCATGGATTGGAATATCCTGCAGGGATGGGAGGTCAGAGCACCAAGGAAACTGAGAGAGGCTGTCTGTTTGGCGCGCTGACTGCTCCTCCTCCAGCGCACAGCTTTCAGCAGGCTACACACCACATTTAAACCAGGGGGGTGGGTTTCTACCCTGGCTGTTTGGGAGGTGCTTTTTGTTTTCCAGAATCCTCAAGAAAAACAAGCCTTTTATCCTCGGAGTCCACAGCAAGAAACCACAGTCTTGGCCTCAATGCCACCCCCCATGACTTAATCAGAACTCAAGACACTGCCCAGCATCCCTGGTGACATCTGAAGTTACACTGAGGATACACTTGAGTCAGGCTCCACTCCAGAAGACACAAACACCACCAAGAGCAACGATCGTGTTCACATGGGTACAGCCCCGCGTTTTCACCTAGTTTAAAACATGTTTTACAAATGCATTCCCACAAACATGAGCACAGCAGAAGAGGGAGTGGTTTTAAAATGACAGAAATCTGAATTCAAACATCTCAGTTTTTAAAACAGTGAGAAATATGGGCAATCTTCACACAAAAAAAAACCCCACTCCAAACAAAACCAACCCCATAACCTCCTCCAGTACAGACACTTGTGAGGTACACACACACACACTCTCAGCCACGCACTTACTTCACTCAGTGTCAGATTAAGATTATAGAAGGCAATTCTGAAGGTTGCATGGACAACCACAATGACAAGAACAGCATTTCTGAGGTAGCTGGAGTCAAAGAGCAAACCACAGCACAGGCAACAGAAGCAGGTGCTCACACTCACACCCAAGCCCACTCTTTGGAGACACGTTCTGGTGTGTGCAGGGGCGTGTTGAAGAAGCACGTGTTCTGCAAGGAATGAAGGTCAGCAGGGCACTGGAGACCTGGTAAAGTCTTCTCCAGAGAAGCTTACTTTGGGAGAGCAGATGCACAATCAAGGCTTAAATCACTGCACATCAGCTGAGCTGCGGTAACTGCCTCAGTGCTCTTGGTCTGCAGCAGCTCTGCCAACAGCCCTGTCTCGCATGCACTGAAGCAAGTAAAACTGTGGCAGTTGAAGGTGTTATTACTCAGAGCTGTCTGTCCCACTTCTCTCCACTTGCTACTGTTGGTAGAGAGGGATACGTGCCCATACCTCACCTGTTCCAGTTTACAACCTAGCACTCAAGTCCAAGCCTACCTCCATGGTACTACTTACCAACAGACTGTGAATAGGAGCAGCAGAGACAGACCCCAGTTCCCATCTTCAGCTGCAGTAACATCTTTGCCACATTAACACCACAGAAATATCCAACTGCCACAGTTTGAGGCACCAGACTTCATCTCTGGAAGCCCTTTGCTAGCCTGTAACAAAAAGGAGCTGAGCTAACCTCACAGCAAATGCTAGGCAACGTGGTCATACGGGGCTAATGGCTGTGGCTGGCTGGTGAACGGGCTCAGCCACAGGAGCTCACCATGTCTCTGGGCACACAGAATGCTTGCTCCTGCCCAGGTTGTAGAACTGCGTGAACCACACTCACTCACTCACACACATCATGTAGTATTTGCATCGAGAAGCTTTCTACAAATCAAGTGTTTGCATGATTACTGCCAAGAGTCTCAAAGATGGGATGGAAATTATGGCAAGATGTTTCTCAAAGGCAGAAAGAAAAAAACCAACAAAACCCAAATCAACCTCCTACAACTAGGTCTCTGTTGTGTAATTGCTGTATGACAGAGAGGGCACAGAGGAGAAGTTGTTATTCCATTGTCTTCCTCCAGTACTCTGCTGCAACTCTGCCTGTTCTTTGTATTTGCTCAGAAGACTTTTGGCTTCTTGCAGGTCCTGAGAAGAGTTTTCCCCATATTCTTCTTTCAGCCACTGCCTGAACTGCAGAATCAAACACAGAAATACAGTAAGATGAAGCAATAGCATGAGACTGATGCAGAAGTAACACTCCCACCCTACAGAATACCAACAGCCTTTAAGAGCAGTACTTTTCTTTAAAGTGCTCCAAATGCTGAGCAACCTTCAAGAGCAGCACAGAACACAAGTCACAACAACAGGCTGCAAAAAGATCAAAAATCAGAGTGAGCCACTCAAATGTTTGGATTCTTTTATCCTAAGCCCACAAACACCAGCAGTAAAAAAAAATATAATGGAATATATATATTACTGTAGATATCAGGAAAGTTATTTCTAGGAAGAGAAACACCAGGAGCTTTAAAAGCTACAGAACAGGACACACTCTGTCACTAATATAAATGATTGAACATTGGTACATGGGAAGAGATGTACCAGGTCTGGGTGAAGGTCTGTCCAGAGCAGCCAGATGTAAATGGTCAGGAAAGCATCAGGCCATTGCCTGATGTAGGGCAGTAATGATAGGAGCTTCTCCCTGGTCATTTCCTCATCTTCCTGCAATTTTCAACTTAGCTACTTTGGAGGGGGGCTGAGGCAGCATTTTTGTGTCTGACAGCAACAAGGGAAATTTTCTGCCATGAGACTATTTGTGGGTTTGTTTTTGCAATCCACAAACTTTTGCCACAAGATATCTGGACATACACAAGCTTCATATTGTACCAGACCCCTTCCATCTGCATGGGGAGAAAAATTCTTTGTTGTGAGGCTGCTGGAGCCCTGGAACAGGCTGCTCGGTGTGGCTGTGGAGAGTCTTCTCTGGAGAGATTTGAAACCCATCTGAACATTGCAGTCCTGGGCAACCTGCTGTGGATGACTGCTTTAGCAGGAGGGTTGGACTAGATGACTGGGAGAAGTCCCTTCCAATCCCCCATCAGTCTGTGATTTACTGGGACATGGGGAGACAGGGCCTGAAGACAGTAACTGGACCATAAGGTCTTGTATCAAACCTGAAGCCTCAGGCAATCATGTGGAATTGTTGCAAACTGTGTTGTAGCCCCAGTGACTCAACCCCTCCTTGTAAGGCCAAGATCTAAAGGACCCCATTCCAGAAACCCCACAGGACCCTACCAAGGCATAGCAAAACACCCTGAAATCAGGAGGAAGCATACACCCATGGCAGATGGCAGTATTCCACCAAATCAGGTGTGTACACAGACACCTGCTAAGGATGTGGTTGCTGTTAAGAGACAGTAGGAAACTACAGCCCAGCCAGTGACTACAGGTGGATATTTCTTTTCACCATCTACTGCCTCCCCCTCAGTGAATAAAGGCAGAATGTGCCATCCATGGCGGAGGGGAAAAGAGAGACGTTACTGTCTTTATCAGGCTATTTGCATAGAGCCTTAATTGTCATTGCTGTTAGCCCAGACCAATTAGAGTAGAAATGACTGTGAGGGAGGAAAGCAACAGATCTGGAAAGTCCCCCTCTGACTTGTGTCTCTTAAAAAAAAAAAGAGTTATTTTACCATTTACCCCAGTCCCAAACAATCCAGGAAGCGTTCAGTTGAACATTAAACACACAAATATTTACAGCTGAGAAGTGCATCGTGCAAAAGAAATGGTTAATTTCTGAACTCCGAGCTCTCAGTGGCAGAATGAGAGGGAGGGAGTCAAAACCAACCAACATCCTTTGCCTCCTATATTTTGCTTTCCGATTCTGGTTTGCCTTTGTTGTTGTTGATCTTGCAGCAATAAGCAGAAAAGCCCAGAGAACAGCAACATGCTGAGCAATGGGAAAGGGAGGGGATGGCCAGGGCAGGTTAACAGAAGTGGAAGTCACTGATCACCCACAAGGCGCAGGTCTTTTGCGTGGGACGGTTCTTATTATGGGCAAGCAGCTCATTTTTGTTTCATGAAAACCACTTTGCAGTCTTGCTCTTCCCTCAGTTCTCCTTCAAAAAAGCCTAACTCACAGAGTCACCCAACACTGGGGGCTGGAAGGGACCTCGAAAGATCATCTAGTCCAACCCCTCACTAAAGCAGGATCATTTAGATTAGGTCACACAGAAAAGCATCCAGGCAGGTTTCGAATGGCTCCAGAGGAGGAGACTTTTGGAGCTTGCTGACTTCATACAAAGCCTTTGAAGGTTAAGAAGGAAAAAAGGTCAAATTTGAGACTGTTCTACACACCAGAATATGACATATAAGTCATAATGAGAACCCTGTTTAACTCCTGGATAGCAAAGATTTCTGGTTACGATTTCTTTCCTTCTTACTGTTCCAAATGAAAGCCTTGAGGGGGAAACCCACTGGTTTTAAGCAAGTGGTACTTTGGGTTATTCTTTATGTAACTCACTCTTTAGTTTTTACCCCTCCAAAGGTGTCAGTCTTGTATTGTGTCTTAGCACACAGAAAGCAATGACTGGATTGAGAGCTGGAGGTGTTGGGACAATGTGCTTCATCTCTTTTCCCATCCAGCATTTCCTGATACCTTCCTTTCTACCTGCACCTCCCCAGTGGAACAAGCCTGGCCAGGGAGCCAGCTCCTCAAAGCAGGTCCATCAACTAAACGTCTCAGAGCTCAAAATAATGAGAAGCAACCCACGATCTGAGACAGGGTGTTGTGTTTCACAGCTCATCTGTCTGTTGTCCATCTACCTGCTCAACATCATGTTTTTCAAAGTCTTGTAGCTGCCTCTGGAAGCCCATGTTGGGATTGGCACAGGATCTTGCTGCACGGACGACAGACAGCGCATCTTCCCAACCAAACTCTGTGATGGTCATGATGTAGGCAACCACCAGCGTTACGCTCCTGGAGACACCTGCAAGGCTGCAAGAAAAAGGAGGTGCAATGCAGCGACTCCATGCTGTGCCCCAGCTACCACAGCAACAGCAGACTGCTGTGTGGCTTGTCACCAGGAAAAAAGTACCACAGCACCTGAGTGAAAAAGTCTTGGTGCTGCTTTTTGCAGATACATCAGAACAAATCCATGACAGAAGAGGTTCTGAGAGGTAAATGCTATCAGACAGGAAAGGAAGAAAGAAGTGTTCAGTTGTCACAAAACTAGGGGATAGTGCACATGTTCTGAGTGAGATTTGGGGTTGAGTGAGGTAGAAACAAATCACCCGCTTTCTTTTGCCTGCATAGAGCAGAACAGTGAAGTAAGACTGCTCCTTCTCCACCGTGAATGGAGTCAAAATGAATTTTAACTGAAGTGCTGAAGTACACATCTTGTCGTTCAAACTCTTTTCCTGCTGCTGCTATCCATGAACTGTACAACTCAACTCTCTCAACCCCAATTTCCCCACGTAGAACGCTGGGATAAATCATTCATTGCTACTGGTTTGACAGTGCTGGACAAAGAACCCTCAACTCTGACTACCATGAGTAGAAAGAGTGTGTCTGAGTTACATCTGTACCAGGCTCTTTTCACTAGGCATTTTGACACCAGTTTATGCTTTTGGAAGGGTTCACAAATTTAAGTATGTGGGTTTTTTAAATCCCTTAGCAGAATTCAGACAAATTATCCCTGTTTTACATACACAGAGCCCTGTCATGAGTCAGTAGTAAACTGAGGATTCATGCTCAGGGCCTGTGTACAAGTCCAGCATTCAAATCATGAGATGACTCTGATTCCAGATATAGACTCAGCTATGCCACTCGGACATACAGCACAAAGACCACAACTAATAGCAAAGAACAAGAAAAAAACCCAGGGAGTTCCTTTTCTCTTCTCTGTAGTCCCAGGAGCACCTCTCCAATCAGAGACCTGCTGCTAACAAGTGTGACATTTGAATGCTCCAGCAGTTTAAAGAGGACAAAAATAAATCTCTCTTCAGGGGAAGCTGCTTTTCATAACAATTCCAAATTCACCAAAACAGCTGTTATAGAAACAAATCAGATTATGAGGATTATGACAGCCACCTTTAGAAATGCAGTGGTCAGAATAATGGGAAATAAATAATATGCCTCTAGTCAATACACATCTAGTCCAATCAGTCCTCCAAAAAGGTTTCAAAGTAAGAGAAGGTCTAGAAGAATTCCCTGGGCTTTTTATGTGCAGGCTTCTTTTATGCCCACTCTGCTGACTCCAAAGTCCTAGCATGAGGCTTTAACAGCATTTATAAATCTTCTGGGGCACTTCAAGTGTTCAAAAATGCATAGCAGTAGTGCCGAGGGACGTGGTTTAACGGTGGACTTTGCAGTGCTGGGTTAACTTTTGGATTTAAGGACCTTGGAGATCACTTCTAACCTTCTATGTTTCTAAATAAAGGGGATATTTCAATTGTGCCATAAAATGGAGATGAACACTAACTTGCCATCAAAACAAGGAACATTCAGATGAAGGCAGAGAAAGCCTTTGCTGCACATACCAATGAACTAGGCAGCCTTCTCCTGCCAGCCGGCACTCGTGGATGAATTTGATGCTCTCTCGGAAATGCCTTGCCCTGAAAACAGAAGCAGAAGGGGAATAAAGAAAGTGCTCTGTTTAGTAAAACCACTACCTAGAGAGACATACCCGAAAGCTCCCTGAGCACTGTTTCTAGAATGTAGGACACAGGTCTTACAAGGCAAAAGCTTGCATCTGCCACGACTCACTGGCATAGTTATCCTCCACTCCACCCAATGGAAAAAAAAATCTGCTGTCTTAGGTACCACAGCATCATAAATACTAACAAACATGACTGTCAAGTCTGTATTTCAGTTCATGTCTTAATCCTCTTTAATCATTTGACCTCACATGTCCCTGTGTATGCTCTGGTGTCAGATATAACTCAGCATGACACCGAGTTCTCAAAGTGTACTGTATCTCACAGAAGCATCCACCCCCCACCAACCAAATTCATGCTTAACTTGGACTTCACCTCTTCCTTCAAACCATGTACTAAGACACATGTAAGTGTTATGATTTTATTCTTTGCAACATGAAATATCTCCCTTTTGTCTCCACCATGAAAATACTTCTCAGTCTAAGGCCTGGCTTCTTCAGCTCCTTCCAGTCTCCTCCCTCAGACTGCAGGATCCCTTCTTCCTGCCTTTATCCAGGCTGTCAGCCAGCCTCTGCCTACAGCCTACCTTCAAGCAGTGGGGGAGAGAGCATAGAGAAGATTCAGATCAAACAACTGAAGGTTTGTGCTCTCATCCTTTACACAAACCTCTTCATTACAGGTGGGGCAAGTCTAAATGGAACTGAGCAGCTGTCTTCA
Organism: Dryobates pubescens; assembly: GCF_014839835.1. NCBI lineage: Eukaryota > Metazoa > Chordata > Aves > Piciformes > Picidae > Dryobates > Dryobates pubescens. Next base: position 29,160,594 of record NC_071620.1, on the reverse strand, counting down.
CCTCAGCAAATAAGGAAAAACTTTGTTCCCATTAGGGTGGGAGAGCCCTGGACCAGTCTGCCCAGACAGGTTGTGCAGTTTCCTTTTCTGGAGAGATTCGAAACCCACTTGGACATTGCAGTCCTGGACAACCTAGTCTGGGTGCTCCAGCTTTAGCAGGGGTGTTGGACATGAGGATCCCTAGAGGTCCTCACTGATCCCACTATGCTGGGATCCTGGGGTTTTGTGAAATATCCAGTGTTAACTCTTTGTATCCCAGCCCTAAGTCACTCACTCTGCAAAGCCTTTGGGCTTGCCAGCATCACCTCAGCTCAAAGAGAGATGGAGTTCATCGTGGCCTTTGACTGCTCCTACAGCTTAAGTTCACAATGTGTGCAACACAGAAGAAAGATTAAGGAGCAGACAGCATCAGGCTTACTGGCAATGCCAACCACCAAAGCACACCGCACTCAACACCCACGAAGCACAACATTCTGTATTCAAGATGTTTCTTCTCTCAGGGTGAATATTATACCACAAGGGTTAAAGAAAAAACCTCAGCCCAGTACCAGCAGCCACACAAAAAAATCAGGAATACCCACATAAAGGAAACTTCCCTTCCTGCCCAGCAGAGCAGCTGCTGATGCTATAAACACTCAAGACCTAGAGGAGGGCAACAGTGATGCAGAGTGCGAGTACCTGTGGAATTTGCAAAGGCAACAATATCGCACAAGAGGAATCCCAAAGCTCAGGACTCTCTCTCCAAAGCAGTTCTTGCATCACTGGGTACAACATGGAAAACACAGCTGGAGGAGACTTGAGTGATGCAATCCCCAAGCTTTAGGACAGCACAGCATCTTGGGATTTCATGTTTCTCAAGAAACCAGTCAAATATGTGGGATAAGAGGGGAAAAGCCTTACACACACATTTTTACTCAGACTGCCACCCCAAAACATTTGCACTGGCTGAGTTCTAACAAGTCCTGGTGCTCAGGTCTGCTGCAGGGCATGAGCAGCTTCACATCAATGAACTTAAAACCAAAGGAGATGTTGAGCTATGTGCACAAGAGATGCTGTTAATCAAAGAATGGCTCAGGTTGGACGGGACCTCAGAGATCATCTAACCCCAAACCTCTCTGCCATGGGCAGGGATACCTCTCAACTAGACTTGATTGCCCAAGGCCTAATCCAATCTGGCCTTCAATCCCTCCAGGGAGGGAACATCCACAACCCCTCTGGGCAATCTATTCCAGAATCTCACCACCCTCATACTGAAGAGCTCTTCTCTGAGACTGAAGAGATTCAACCAGATGAAGAAACTCATTAGGGCTGGCTTGACAACATCCCTGTTGTCTCACCCACACACCTTTTCTTCTCTCTAGAACATCTGGTCAACAGCACAACTCCAAGCGACTTCACTACAATGGTCTAGTAGAAGTCTTGGTTAAACACTCCAATGCTTTGTTTTGAAAAGTGGCACTTGGTACCATGGTTTAGCAGTCATGAGGTCTTGGGTGACAGGTTGGACTTGATAATCTTTGAGGTCTTTTCCAACCTTATTGATTCTATGAAGAGTGTCTGTGAATGAGCAAAGCACCTTGACAAGGCACTCAACATAGCTAGCAGTGAACTGCATTCACTGAGTTTTATTCACCCTTCCTTATTTGCTGACACTCAGTCTGTTCAAACACTGCAAAGTGTTTACATGAAAACCAGAAGAGAAATTGCCAAGCTTAGAATGAATGCTGCTCTGTAGAACCATGGCTCCTCCTTTTCTTGAGTCAGAAAGAAGGGGAAATATTCTCCACCCCAACCCTACAGTATGAGGGTCTCTGCTGGCTCCAGCAGACACTAAACTCATTGTCAAAGTGACGGTACAAACCACGTTGACATGAAAAGTAAGGCTAAGGAACAGTTTGCTGCCTGGCAAGTGCCAGACACAATGAAGAACAGCAAGTCTTACTTTAACCACAAAACAGTTGATTATCATCTGTGACAGGAAAGCGCTCGACAAATGTGTTGGTTTGCAGCCTATTTGTTGGGCTGAACAGTTACTTCAACACAATTTATTACATGATATCTGGCTTTCACATCTCCCAGCATCATCTTCAGTGGGAAAACACCACAGGAAGAGCCACCAGTAGAGCATCCTTACCTGCACGTTGTAAGAGCGATCTCAACTTACACATTAGCAAGGGGGATAATCTGAAACTAGGCTGAGGGCAGAGTCATGATACCAGATCCACACACTCATTCCTTGGTAGTCAGACTTCTACAAATATTATAAAGCTTTAAAAGAAAGCATCTGAATCAGATAAGAAGCCCCTTGATGTTTCTTTCCTTTGGCAACATAAATGCAACAAAAATCCACCTAAATTTCTTCTCTTAATAGGTTATCTGGCTTCTGTGTTACCAGCACCAGCAGCCTCACTGCTCGAGTTCCACCGAAACATACAGCCTATGACAGTTAGCTGGAACAGGATTTGATTTCCATGGAATTAACATCTTAGCAACAGATCCTACAGAAGATGACATTTCTGGAGAAGTCAGTGGTCCAAGGTCAAATTCTCACAGCCCAAGGAAAATGCTCATTCAACACCTAGGAAGTGCCTTAAGTCTCAGAAGCAACTGCTTGATTCTTCTGCTTGGCAGGAGGAGAACATGGGAGTCGATAGAAGCAAGCTTCTGAGACATGTTACTGAACACCCACACACTGACAGGGGAATCCCTGCTGTATTTCCCTGGCAGTTCATTCCCCTAAGGAAGTGAGCTTCACTGAACAAGCTCGCTAGGAGTAAATGTGTGAGGTTTCAGTGGTTAAAGGATTTCAGCTGGACCTTATCAACCTGCCAGCAGTTGTAAAATAGCAGTAAAGCTTCCGAACAGACTTGTTTTGAGAGAGACAGAAAGGAGAAGCACAAACCTGGTCAGTTGTGCTGTCATCCATTACTAAGGAAACAGTCTGCAGTACAGGATGCTGGGGTTTTTTTTAGCATCAGGAGGAAAAACTAAAAATCCCTCTTTTTGAAAGAAGAGCATGGATACACAAAGATGTTGCAGGAGGACTATTCTCTGTTCTGCTGCCCAGCTATCCCTCCCTCCACAGAGGACACCGGTAAGTACAGTCAACCACTCTGAAGAAAGAAGGGGTCAGATCCTCACAAACTGGCCACAGACAGAAGACTGTTGTGCAAACCGAGCCACATGCTATTTGTGAGAGGCACAGTTTGATTGTACTTGAAGATCTGGGCAGAAAAAAAAATCAGTTACTTATCAAGTTTTATTTTAAGTGATCAAATGTATCAGTATTAGAAGGAATGACGTTTGCTCACAACCACCCGATACCAAAGGAAGTCTTTTAGATGCCTGCAGCATGACAGAAACAATAATCATGCAAATACTCTATCTTCTTGGTGAAGCTTTATGGGCTTGGGTACTGCACCAGATGGCTCAAGCACTTGGAGGTGCTTTTTCAGTATAACCCCCCCCGATACTTAATGGTGAGGGAAGCAAACTGAACATCAATTAACATTCATCACAAGCCCCATCCTTTGTATTCTCATTCCCAACTGATCCACATCTCCATTAACAAGGGAAGCAGACATGCAAAACGTTTTCAGGAATGATGCAGATCTCAGAATATCAACATCCATATGACAACATGCGAAGTTTCTCTCTAAGCTCATTTTTTCCTTTCCCCAAAATGATTTTTTTTTTTTTTTTTAAGATTTATTTATCCTAAGTATTAAGGCCACAACAGCTGTCCATGACAAAGGCAGGTAGCTGTCTGCTTTCTCGTTGCAGATCTATCCTGAAACTTAGCATTTTGGGGGTGTTTTTTGTTGCGGATTGAGGAGGGGAGGAACTGTGGTAGGCTTCCCCACCCCAAAATGATGACAGAAAAACGTTATGAAAAGGTAAATCACCACACAAATGCCCCACTGGAATCTTTCTAAGGTAGGAGAAACACGTACTCTAAAAATATCTCCCGAAAGCATGAGCCAGAATATCGCTGTGATGTGAGCGAAAAGCAGCACGGCATTTCCTTCCGTACCTACCAGGGCTCTTTCAGCTACTTGTTTCTCTAAAATGTGGTAGCAGGATGTGGCTGAAACCCCTCCTTCACCTCTCCCCAACATAAACAGTGAGGTCTAGAAGAAAGAGTTGGTCAACATCCAAGTTCTCTTACAAAGCCTGTTTTGATTTCTCTTTGGAATCAAGACTTGTTTTGCTCAATGGCTCCTAACACTAAACACAGGGGCAAGTCAGTGAGTGTTTTGTGAACATTGGAGATGAGAAAGAGTGAGGCTGGGACACCCTGATTTCACTACATATATCCTCAAGTCACTGGAGGGCAAGAAGCTCCTCGCCATGTCAGCCTACAACTAAGAGCAGGTTCTGAGGCAGTTTCAAGAAGGCAGCTTCAAGAAGTTCAGAGCAGATCACTGCAGGGTTCGTTTGCACACCTTATCTCAAAGGCTGTGAGGAATTCAATTTCAAACCTTGAAGCATGAGGCCTCATACCTTTCTCAAGTATTTCCTTATTGTTAAGGGCTGGAGATACCTCTAACAAAAAATAAGCAGCCAAGCAAGAAGACTTACAAAAACAACGTCTAGAATAACTTGGGATTAAGTTGGGAGCAGATTGACAAAGGAATTCCTCACGTTGAAGGCCATAATTGAAGCCTGTTTACATACAGACCCTCCTACAAAGCCTTACATGCAAAAAAGCAGGGTTTGAATCAGAGCAGTCAGAATAGAAGAGTTAACTGTGTTTTCTTAGCAGATCAAAACCCACTTTTGTGGAACACTTGGGAGATCAGAGTCAGCTCAGGATAAAACAGGCATCAGAGTTACTGAGGGATTTCTAGGGTCTTGCAATTTGTTTATAAAGAAAACTTACAAGTTCTGCGAGGGCGAGTCAGCAGCAGGAATGCACAGGTACTTCACTCCCTGTGTGAAGAGAAGAAAAAAGCCAAGCTGAATACATTCATCAACCACCACACAAGCCCTCCTCCAGGTCAGTACAGCTTTTTTGCCTTTGAGGAAGGCACACCATAACTCAGACCAGAACCTGGAGGTGTTCCAGAGGGGATGGCACTTGGTGCCATGGTTCAGTCATGAGGTCTGTGGTGACAGGTTGGACTTGATGATCTTTGAGGTCTCTTCCAACCTTGGTGATTCTGTGAAATCATCTCTGTGCAGCCAGGTTTTAAAACACCATTTTCACATCTGCTTTGCTGCCAAGACACCAGCACATGGCTTAGTCATGCTCATCCCAAGGCCCAAAAGTGAGTTAGTTTGTTTTTTTAAGATAGAAGCATCTTTACTGAAAAGGTGCAAACCTTTTTCAACATCTCATTCTTTTATTTCTAGTAAAACTGAGTTGTCTTCTCCTGCCTTTCCCTTTCTGTAGGCAGATGTTACAACCCAAAAATTGTAACAAGCAATTTCTGCTCTTTTTTTTTTTTTTTAAGCTGGTCAACAAACCAAACAAAAAACATTTCAGAGAAGAAAGAGGTTTGTAGAATGGCTTTTGGGGGGAGGAGAGGGGGTTGGGGAAAGAAACTTCAAGAAGGACAACTGTAAAACTCGCTCCTCTTCCATAAAGCTATCCTCACTTTTACTCACCCATCATGGTAAGTTACAAAAATCAGTTAGGGAAGTTAGGCAACTCTTTCTGATGCATTAAAAATGTTAGTGGGTATATTTAGACCAACACTACAATCACACACTACTGCTTTGCATTGTCAACGCTTCTTTTAACTGCCGTTTTCTTTTCAAAGCTTGTTTTGCTCCTATGACTGTTCGTGGCACTTCTGAAGCATATTTAGCTAGCTTCTCAAATGGGACTTTCAAGAATAAAAGTTGCAGCTCAGACACACAAATGCTGTATCATTCACTGGAAGTCTCTTGACTAATCTTTCATGCAGAGTTATGGATATTTCAGATGCAGAGATAAGGATTCACAGCAAAAGGTTCACCATAAAATGCACCTTAGTTTACATCCTGTAACAATGCAACCCTAATCCTGCATGTTCAACACTGTGTATGGAAACTCACTCATTTATCTATAAGGGTTCCTTTGCCAACAAGGTGGAACATGATGTGCATTTACCTGGCATTTCATTTGACAGCTGGGGTGGAGGGTGAACACGTAATTGCTCAGCTGTGGTGGCTACCTGAGGCAGCATCTTCTCCAACACCACCTTTTCTCTTCTGGATCAGAAACCCCTCTTAAATTTCCCCTACACTCACTTTGTAACTTCACTTACTACCTCACACCAAAGAGCAACCCCTTTCATAAGAGGTCCTGATCCCTGGCACTATGATACTCCATCATGCTCATCTCTCTGCAAAATCCATGCACTTCACCATCCAGAAAGCATATAGTGATACCTCACCCCACCTCTTTACCACCACAGCATCAGCATCACTTCTTCAAACCACCAGAACCCCTTCAACCAGTGTTGTCTTCACAGCCATATAGATCCAAGAGCCTGCTCTGTTCCCACCATGCTTCACCTGTTCTCCACACTCTAATCAGCCATCTCCCATGTGCCACAGCCAGAGCAAAGACCCTACTGCGTACAGGCTTCTGGTTTGGGGACGGCCCAGCAGACAGTGCTGAGTGGAGATGGAGGGAAAAGGCATCATCAGGACCACACCAAGCCAGTAACAGCATTTTACGCGAGAGCTACATGGCAAAATGAAGCTGAGAGGAGAGAGAACAAAAACAAGGTCAGTTTGCAAACCAAAGCAGCTCATTGCTGGAGGAATGGCATACACAAGTGACAGTCCTTCCTGCCTTGTGTCAGGAGAAGGGGGAAATCAGGATAGCTTCTTAGCCATGAGCTGATCCACCACAGACATGTTTGTTTTGAAAGATGATGTAGCAGTAATATATTTATGGACAGGCTGCTGAGCCGAGGATGATAATTATATTGTGACAATAATAAGTATTTTGTATTATGCCCCTGAGAGGTTTATCTTGGACACTTCAAGTGAGTCACTCTGATAGAATGAAGACCTTGTGACCAGAAAGTCCCCCACACCTCTATGCGGTTCTATGCCCCAGCTCTGCACCACACCAAGGGAAAGAACAAGAAGAAAACTGCAGGCAGGAGATGGGTCGACTCCAGAGCAATGAGAAGGTTGCCACTAGTTGTGCCACAAATTTCAGAAGCTATAGTACATGCTGAGTGCTTCTTGCAGGCTGAGTGCAGAGGAGCTTTCAGATCATGGTCACTTGAAAAGCAGAAGTAGCACCAGCACAAGCTGAAGACCCACAATGTTCTTTTTTTGCCACGGCTGGCTAGCTCCCGCTACCGCAAGCAAGCACGAAACCAGCCTACAAGAGTCCACACATGGCACTGAATGGCTCATCCAGAACACGATCCCCGAGTTCTTCAGCCTTGTAACTTCTGTTGAAGCCCACAGCACACTTCTCACTGCTGTGCTCAAACCCTCAGCATCAGCCCTATTATTACAGCTTCTCAGACAAGAGGTGGTTGAAGTCACTGGAATTCAGTATTTTGACCAAAGCATTTTGCTTAAAAGGTGCTTTGGGAAGGTGGTGGTGGTGGAGGACTCCTCCCTGTGAGGAAGCAATCACACACTCAACTCAGAAATAGTTAAGAGGTGGGATTTCAGAAACACTGTGCAGTGACCTAACCCAAACTCCTGCAAAAATCAACTGTGAAACTGACTTTGAGCCAAACCCAGTTTGGCCAAGGTTCATGACTCCTGAGAATCCCACCCTACCTCTTTTGCTTCTTTTAGTTGAAATAAATAGGATCAAATAGAACTCATCATAACTGGATACCTGAAGTACAACAAGGACAGAAGGTTCTATGGGGCAGGTATTGATAAGCAAGACTCTGGGGATTTTCTGTGTGGATACTCACATGTTGATTGCTGAAATTGGCTTTTCCTCACATTGTCTTTTTTAAATGTATTGGCAATGGGGAAACAATTACTGAATGCTGCTGTGAATGCTTTTTATATATTTATGCCCCAAGATACTGCTGTCCTTCCTGTGCACATACCCTGCAGATAACATCTAAGAACTGTCCCAAAGGGACCTTTCGAAGCAGAACAGTTCATGCCAACTGAACCAGTAAATACCTGCAACATTTTAGATGCAGTACAACTATGCAAGAGCCATCACTAGTTTAGAACAATAGAATGGTTTGGGTTGGAAGGGACCTTATAGATCATCTAGTTGCAGCTCTCCTTCCATGGACAGTCATACCTTCCACTAGACCACATTGTTCAAGGCCTCATCCAACCTGGGACATCCACAACCTCCCTGGACAACCTGTTTTAGTGTCTCACCACCCTTACTGTAAAGAATTTCCTCCTAATATCCAGTCTTAATCTGCCCTCCATGAGCTTCAATCCATTCCCTCTCATCCTATCACAAGTCCTAGTAAAAAGTCCCTTCCCAGCTTTCTTGTAGGTCCCCTTCAGGTACTGGAAGGATGCTATAAAGTCTTACCAGAGTCATCTTTTTTCCAGGCTGAAGAGTGCCAACTCTTGCAGCCTATCCCCAGAGGGGGCATTTTATTACCTACCAGCTTGTTTACTGTTCTGAAACTGCACAGTATAAGATGTGAGAAGGCAACAATCACTGAAACAGCAACTAAAACAGAGTGAGCTAAATCAAAAGACTGTGGAAGAACAGACCAGCTCCCAGCAAAAAATTCAAAAGGCTCCAAATCAATACCTCGACTGCAGCTGTTAAACTTTGGCCTGGCAACAAATGCAACATCCAAAGTTGAACCAAACCCACATACGAATAAAGATGGAAAGACAAATACAAATGTTGTCAACCATATGGAAGCCTTGAGTTATTAATTTATTTCTAACTTCAGTCTGCTTTGGTTCCTGGAAATGACAATTCTCTGAAGATTATCCAGTAAAGAAAGGACAGAACCACTGCACATAGGTATTGTGCCACTTTACCTGCACACACTAAATCAGGTGCCACAGAACAGCTGCTCATTCCAAACCACACTTTTTGTTCAAAGCAAAGAGAAAAGCTTCCAAGTATAAAGACTCATGAAAAGTAGGATTTTTTTAAAATCCTAGATGAAATCATAGACTCAATAAGGTTGGAAAAGACCTCAAAGATCATCAAGTCCAACCTGTCACCCAAGACCTCATGACTGACTAAACCATGGCTTCAAATGCCACGTCCAATCCCTTTTTGCACACCTCCAGAGATGGTGATTCCACCACCTCCCTGGGCAGCACATTCCAATAGCTATCAACTCTCTCTGTGAAGAACTTTCTCCTCACCTCAAGCCTAAACTTCCCCTGGTGCAGATTGAGACTGTGTCCTCTTGTTCTGGTTGCCTGGGAGAAGAGACCAACCCCCTCCTGACTACAACCACCCTTCAGGTAGTTGTAGACAGCAATAAGGTCTCCCCTGAGCCTCCTCTTCTCCAGGCTACACAATCTCAGCTCCCACATCCACTTTATTTACTGAATATTGCTAATATATTGTCGTCCAAACATTCCTTCAGCTGGTAGCTGTGCCAATTGTCTTAACTCTCCACACAAGCTTTCCCCCCAGATTATTAATTTGCAATAAAATGAAATCAAGCCAAGAGTTTAAAACAGATGGAAGTTACAGGTGTTCTATACACACAGAATGTGTTCAAACCCAAGCTCATAGGTCAGTGAAACGCTGAGCTCACCTCTCTTCTGCTTATCTTGGTTCATCAGCACTTTCCACTGGTTACTTCTAAATCATTGCTCACTTTCTTTTCTCCATCAATCACCTTCACCACCACACACCTCTGCCTCCACCACACACGCTGCTCCAAACCTTTTCCCTAGCATTCACATGAGCACCACAACTAATGCCCTCAAACAATAGCAGCACGCCCATTTCTTTCCATGTGCTCGTTAGGATTACTCTCCCTCAAAAAAATCAGTAAAATAAAATACAGTTTACTCCTCTGTTTTGTTTCAGCACTCAGAGTAACCACCAAAACTAGATTTCTGTTTCTCTTAGGCCCTGAAACTTAAATGCTACAGTTAAACCGATACAGCGAGAGCTAACAAAACTAGAGCAAGTATTGGGATTTCAAGATTGTCAAAGCTGAAACAAGAGAGAGTTATGGAGAATGTCTAAAATTCACTGCTATTAGAGAATGACACTTGCATGATTTAATCCCAGGTTCTAGAATGAAGTCGGTTTTGCCCCAGTGGGTAGCAAAGTATGAAACCCAAAGACGTTTAGGGACGCGAGTAGGTACGCGGAGGTTTTACGCCACAGTTAAAAAAAGGATTCAGAAACTTGCAGCCATTTCCTAATTTCTACTTATTTTAGAGGTCAATCTGCTAAGATTGGAAACCAAAGTCATCTCACATTTGGAAAGAGTCAGTGAAACTATAGGAAAACAACTTCCCAATATCCTTTGCTATTAAATCCAGCATTCCGTGAAGAGCCCAGGAAATGTAACAGCCCACCTCAAGGAACACAGTTTGTCTTCTGCTTACCTATCAGCTACTTTATAAACCTCTAGATTCTTTCCAACTAAACTTGTATAAACTGGCATTTGGGGGGTTTTAGTAGGACACAGAATATTGCAGTAGTCAAATGACACAAGTCCCACACACAAGACAACAGGTCAGTGATTGAGAACAGGATCTGTAAGGAGCATGCACAAAGGGGATTGGACGTGGCACTTGGTGCCATGGTTTAGTCATGAGGCCTGTGGTGACAGGTTGGACTTGATGATCTTTGAGGTCTCTTCCAACCTTGGTGATTCTGTGTGCTGGCAACCACCACCAATAATTTCAGCTGAATAGGATAAGGAAACAAATGCTCCTTGCTCATGATGAAAGATGCCATTAAGACTGATGCTCTCGGTTTAATGACTTTAAATCACATCAATAGTTTATCCATTAAAGGAAAATGGACAGGAAAAAAAAAATGAAAACTGAGTACTCCAGCATAACAGCATGCATGAGAGTAAGAGAAATGACTGAAAACACTACTCTCTTTTTGATGGTTAGTGGGTTTTCCAAGTAAAGTTTTTCACAGACATTCTTCAGAATATTGTCCTCCCCACTGCTCTAAGGTTCTGCTTAGAACTGGAAACCTCAGTCCAGAACTGCAGATATTAAAAGGCAAGGAGAGGGGAGAAAACTCCAACTAACAAAATTTCTATTCTCAAAGGGGCGGGGGGGAGAAGGGGCTGAAAAGATTTAAGGGCAGCATGATTGTATTTTTGGCATTAAACCCCTGTATTTAAATTTATGTAAAGATAACCATCAACAACTTCCAAGAATCTTTTTTTTAACCCTAACCTCCTAAACTTACATTTGTGAACCCAGATGCAAATGAAGTAACCTCCAGCACCTGGCAAGCTCTTTCAGGTTAGTCAAAAAATATGTGTTAATTTGAGTCTTCACATCAACAGATGAGGGCAGGAGGACTTATTTTTGTTTAGGGGCATTTCAACAAAAAGAAGCTCAAGTGGGAAACAGCCAGCACAAAGCTTCCTCCAGCCAAACCAACGAGAGGTTATCAAGGGTTTTGTCCAGTAATGCACCAAACTGAAGCTGCTGAACTGAAAACCGTTCAACCGCTTGTTTGTCCTCTCGGTTACTTTCTGCAGCCATCACCATCGGTGCTGATTTCATTAATGACTCATAGAAGATACACTTGTGTTTCACAGAACAAACAACCACGGATCGACTTGAAGAGAACAACACACTCGGGTTGGAGCTTGGAAAGTGTTATAAATGAGATTGAAATTACCTGAAGATTATGAACCACAGAAAGCAGGATGCTCCTGCAGTGGAATTTATGCATTTGATTTGTGTTACCTTCAAAACTGCCACAGTTTGCACAAGTGGTGGGCCTGGGGTTTTTACAACTCATGGTTTTCTTGGGAAGCAGTCTCAGAGACACTTCTGGAAAGCCTGTATTAAGGCTGGGATGTGCCCATCACAAAGAGAAAGTGTCCTGTTGAAAGCCCTTCTTCCCCATCTTTCTAAAGTTACAAGAGGGAAACATTGAAGACTGAAGGATTTTCCTTTTCTTGCACAAGTATATCAAATCCTAACCCTGAATTCCAATTCTAACCTGGCTCATCTGACAGAATACCAAGCAAGAGACAACATTAATGGGTTTATACTAAATTGTTGTTTATCTCCTTTAGGCCACACCAAGAATATTTAGATACTTCACCTGAGAGGAAGGACCTTGTTCATCTGCCTTGACTAGATTCAAGCCCCTAGGCATGTCAGAGCACATCTAACATAGAATGGTTTGGGTTGGAAGGACCCTAAAGATCATCTAGTTCCAACACCCTGCCACAGGCAAGGAAACCACCTACTAGACCACATTGCTTAAGGTCCCATCCAACCTGGCACTACCCACCAAGGAGATATTCGAGTAATACAACAAAACAACACACCCCATTTGCTTCTTTCTTTCAGGGAATGCCAGAATATGATTACCACAGTTCTGCAATATGCTCACATTAACACGCTCTCCTTATCTCCCCTGTACCGAGTGGGCTAAAGGCGCTCTGGTGTGCATCACCAGTCTCTGCCCAGGGTACTTCGTTATGACACAATTTACAAGCCACTTTATGAAAGTCTCTTGGAGGCTTCTTAGTGGGCTACTGATGATAGAGCCAATGCCAGACAGGGCATCACTTCAAACCAGAGAGAATCATCTGCTGTCACTACACCTGAAAGAAAAGTGTTCACTATTTCGCTCAGCATGGTCTTCTGAAACATCTCACGAGGGGAAACCCTTACCATGAAAAGGCAGTGAAACATCAGAGAAGAAAGTCTTTTTTATTAGAAGAAATGCTTCTGTGCTTCCTCCTGATGGTAGCTGAAAGGCTGAAAAGTGACAGCTTCCAGATCTGGGGACAGAACATCTTAGTGCTAGAAATGGAAATGCAACTGTTTGACCTGACTAAATTATTAATTTGCAGCAATATGGTATTGGGAACTCTGATTTTGAAGGCTGTGTTGCCCTCTCCCTCTTTAATTCTTTGCACAATTCTTTGGGCTGGATTCCAAAGCCAGCAGAGCCTGTGGTAGAATCCAGACCATAATCAGCAGGGACTTCTCTTGCAGCTCAAGACTTCTGCACACTACCCAACCCCAGATCATGGATTTAACAGACTGGCAGCACTCACTTGCTGAGCAGCATCTGTTCTGAATTAACAAATGCCACCCCCCCACCCCCCCTTTTTTTTAAAGGGGCTGGTTGGTTTCCCAGTATTTCCCTATTTAGTTATTCCATGTTGAGCAGTGACATGCTTTTCAGTCCATACTAGTGCTTTCTGGAATGATGTCTATGTGAGGACATTCCTTCAGATTACAGAACCGATGAAGAAAAGCACTTGGGTATCTCTCAACACTCCCAGAGTCATCAACTGGAGGAGACTGGGGAAAAAAACACAGGGGACTGGAGCATCTATCTGACAAGGAGAACATGAGAGACATGGAGCAGAACAGACAGAGGGAATCTCAATGCTGATCATTATCTAAAGAGGAAGGGGGCGGGGGGGGGGGGGGGAAGAGGATGGAGGCAGACTCTTCAGTAACGCCCAGTGGCAGACAAGGGGCAGCAGGCACAAACTGGAACCCAGGAAGTTCAATTGAAAGGTAAGGAGAGATTTCTTTGTTGTGAGGGTGCTGCAGCAGTCTGATCAGAGAGGTTATAGAGTCTGTTTATCTGAAGGGATTCCAAATCTGCCTGGACATGGCAATCTTGAGCACCTGTGGGTGAGCCTGCTTTAGCAGAGGGGTTGGACTAGCTGATCTCCAGAGGTCCCTTCCTACCCTTCAAAGCAACAAGAAGAGCTCCCCTACAGTACACCATCATATTAAGAGCAGATACAATGAGTTTCCATAGCATAAGCCCAAATGGCTCCAAAAATACTACACAAATGATGCCAAGCAGATTGCATTGTGCCAGAAGTGCCAGTTCAGATCCCCTATAGCTTAGTTTGCTTTCCTGTCTACAACCTGCACAAGTATAATCTCAAGATCATCTGGAAACACACAAGACTGCCCTGCCCAGCTGCAACTCCAGTAAGATTTACAACATTCTGTCTTAAACATGGAACAAGATCACAAATCTTGAAGCAAGCTGCTATGACTGGATTACCTATACCAGCCCAGCAGGCTACAACCATTCAAGCTTGGAAACATCACTAAGTTTTTGGTAGGCATTCAGTCATTCAGCTCTTCACTTTCCTCCAAAGGGCTGGATTTACTAAACACTCTATTTTTAAATTAATAAAATTGATCCAGCATTTCCTCTTGTGATCTCCCCAGCTCCAACTACCTCATCCTTCACACTTTATACCTGCTCTGTATCACAGCAGACAGCTGGGCTGAACAGTCCATCCACCAAATCCATCTCTCTCCAGTTTGGAGCAGAGAAGGATGTTATGGGGGCCAGTGTCAAAGGCCTTCCAGGAATACAGATGGATGACAACCTGTTAGATAGTTCCAAGAGGTCACTTCCAGGTACATTATTATTTAAAGCACACTGAGATATATTTTGCTGTTCACCTTTCAGTGTCTCACGCTCTGAACAGAGATTTTACCACCTGAACTAGCTAAAAGAGAGTGCTCAGAAAGCAGGTGGCAAGAAATCTAATTATTCTCCTCTGAGATGGCTTTTTGTGTGGGTTTACAACACATCTGTGAGTGTTCCACGGGCAGCTGTCCAAAGTGCTCTGGATGAGCCAACTGATTCACTGAGACTGGGAACACACATGAGGCTGTTGGACACTGTTCTTACTCAAGAGGTAACTTCTGTGCATCAGAAATAGCAAACCTTGGAGTCCTTTCTCTTAGACACATCACCTGTAGGTTTCTGTAATGCAGTTGTAAGCCTGCATCTTCAAATGGCAGAAGTTATCTGTGTGGTGAAGATCCTGAGTAACAGTGGTATACTTTATTGGAACAACAGCCTTAGGATTCTCCCTAAATACAAATTCATTTCAGGACTGGCTTTATTAGAGCACAAACTTTCTTTAAGCAGATTAGATAAGAACCACCTGCAATATTGCAAGGTCAGATTTTGTCAGATTCTTTCCAGTCTAAAATCAAAGCCTTACAAAACAGTTCTGTGTCTTGTACTTAATGCAGGCTGCCAGGATCAAATTGACTTTAAACTTACTTTTTACCTCCTTACTCCAGCTTCAAAGTACAAAATAACTTCCTATAGCCAAACTTAAGAGCTAACCCTAAATCAGATATCTATGAGGGTTGTAAAAGATCTTTGAGATAACCTCTGAAACCAAATTTCAGTAGGATCTGGTGGAAGTTTTAAGAGCTGTTTTCCAGACCATTGGCACCTAAAGAGGTACACTGCATGCTGAGAAAGAAGAAATCACAGTTGGAGAAATACTTATTTCAGAGGCAGAGGTGAGTCAAGCAAGTCCACCCTTGAAGAGCCTGTACATGTTTCCATGCCACTGTAAATTTAGGACACTTGTGAACCAGATTGAGAACAGATCTGGGTAAATTTAACCCTTTGTGTCTTTTGTGGGGCTAGCTAGAGGGTAAAAAAAAAAAAAAAAATATTTACAAGCTCCCAGATCTATTCACCACACAGCTTCACAACCAGATGTACCAGCACAAGCGAGGAAGTGACCTGTGGGCTCCCAAAACTGCCACCTTCACAGGAAACACCACTGGCCTGAGGCTGCAGCTGATCTGCACCATAATAAGCCTTCTTACTTCTCTAATCATCATGCTAAAGCAAGCTTTGCCTCATGTTAGAGGATAGCACCCCAGAGAAAACACCACATCTCACTCGGTACAACTGGTTATCACCTTAACTAAAGGTGCTCCTCAAATCCAGTATCTTTCAGACAAGTATCAGACACAACAAAAAGTCAAGTGGACAGTATAATGAAGTTAACAACTAAAGCCCTGCTCCAGCACACCTAGAACCTAGGTCTAGGTCAGCACTGTATTCACCATTATTGTGGTTCAGGTTTTAGTCGTGACATAGTAGGGACACCTTTTGCTCAGCTTCCCTGTTGAGGTGCCCAGGAGAGGTGGAAATTCTGTAGTTTAAGGACTGAACTCACTAGAGATTTTTACAACAGAATGAAAAGCAAAGATTCCCTACAGCAGCTGAAGGGCAACATCAGCAACTGTCCTTATCCACTATTGCACTATATTTCATGCAAAGTGGAATGCACAGAAGAAGCAAATTTAAAAGACCAACTGTTTCCAACATAAATCAAATAGGAGGATCTTAAGCTGTAGCAAAGCCCAGCCAAAATCCCCTCCTTCCAAGGTAAACAGTCCAACACAGGAGACCTGTAGCCTGGTACCAGCTCTTCCTGTGCTCAAGATGACACAGCATGTCAAGTCATCTCAGCTCTTCAGATTGACTTCCCTTCAGTAAAACAGGAATGATATTTCATGTGTTGGAGACCTGCAGTTGCTCTGCTGTTATCAGATGTATTGTGTGAGAGGGAGAATGGGTTCCTCCCACATTCCAAGCAAAAGGACTGAAAGCCTCTTACACAAACATCTCCTATGAGGATTCAAGAAAGAGGCCCAAGTACAAAGGAGGATGTGGTAGTTGGCAAGGGGGAGAAGGAATGGTGGTGTTTATGTGATGCTTGAACCCTCTACAGAAGGGCACTTACCTTTACAATTACATTCATAACAATCTCATTACTGGGTTATATTGACTGACACCATCCTTGTCTCTTCCTTTGTCAGCTAGATTTTTGTTGTTACAACAGCAGCAAAAGCAAAATCTGTGAGTGGATCTCAAAACTGCATTGAGAAAAACCAACATTCTCAAAACACCAGTTGTGCAAAACAAGAATTTAACCCCTCAATGACTCCAACAGCCAACTGCAAAGTAAGGATTTACCACCGAGTTCCCCCATCTCTTACCTCAAGCATGGGACGGGCACTGTCATGGATTGAGAGAATGTGGGTGATGTTATTCTTACTCAACTGCTCTACATCTCGGGCATCTGCAATAGAGGAAGGGGAAAAAAGGAAAAGAATTCATTTACTCTCTTGCAACAGCCCACTTCCCTTTCAGTTGTGCTTGCTGGAAATCACTTATCCTTGGTACATATCTTTTTGAAGCTCAAGTAAAGCAAAACCCCAAATGCAGCTGTTCTAGAACACCAGGGGAAGGGGAAGGCACCCTTCTAGCTCCAAAACAAATTATATACTATATAAAGAACGAGTTCAAGTGACTCAGGAATGTGTTCTTAACTGAGAAGTTTCATGTATTTTGCATCTGAAATAGAAGTCTGTGCATGCCTGTGTGCAGGTGATGGCCATCTGAAGAAGCAGTCAGAGCTGTACAAGAAGCAGCTTACCACCTCTCTACCCACAACCCCCCCTCCAAGAGACTTATTTGCACCTGGGAGACAGACCTTGTGAAATGGAGGCTCAAGAAGAGAAGTCAAATGTACCACTTGAATGGAGGTATTAATGGGCAAGCCAAAATAACTAGGTTCTTAACTTCCAGTGGAGAAGTAGGGGAAAATATGCATTTAGCCAACGCCTACCATTATTGTAAGGCTGAAGAGAGACTGAGATGATAAAGATATTGAACACATGAAAATGCAAAAGGCTGCAGAAAGGAAGTGCAGTTATGAAAAGGTGGTTCCTAGACCAAAGGGTTTCAAACATTCAAAACGGGAAAGCAAACTGGAGCAACTGAAAATCTGATGCTAGATATTGCAAAAGTATAGCTTTGTGTCTATGGGAAAGAAGGTAAAAGAGATTATCTATCATCAGTGAGCAACTTGCCCCATACTAAACCAGAATCATGCCAGAAAATTACCTCAATGAACCACTGACACAGGTAAAAGGTAGTCTGTGTCCATTTGCTTTTGCCCTTTTTGCTCAAGAACGGCAGGGCATGGGGTAGCAATTACAGAGGTGGTTTTGTGATGTGAACACCTGCCTTCCAAATCCACCCCACACAATCTGTTCACGTTAGCCTGGCTGCACACATGAGAAAAGAGCACTGACCACAAAGGTTTCAAACCGGCTCTCTCTAGGTACAAAAATAACAATAGCATCACCTGTATGTTCCTTATGTACGTGCAAGAGTTCAATTAGCATCTCTGGCTTCGTCTTATTCTGCTCTGCTATAAGGTTTCAATGCCTTTTCTACATCACAAAGAGGAATTTGACATTTAATTATACTGCCTCATAGACAAGATCCACACAAGCACAGCAACAGACAACCAAATTCAAAGCTAATCCAACGATGAAACCTTCTCAACGGCTAATATAATGCAGAGAAGAACCAAAGTTGCATTGATTTCACTTGCCGCTGGTCAAGCCTGCATAATCAACATGATACCTGATCCCTCGGGAGAGAATTAACACAAATTCCATCTGGAACAGAATTAAGGTCAAGCTTCACAGAACAATTAAAATATCCTAAAAATCTCAGTGTCAGCATTTCCAAGAAGAAATACTGGTGCTTGCCAGGAGAGCTCTTCTAATCCACCTGACCTTCATCTTTTTCAACAGTTTATAGGACAGCCTTGATCTTTCAGAGAACACCTAAGCAGGCAAGGGTTTGGAAGCCCAGAGACCAGCTTGTGTCCCTAAAAGTCACTGCTGTCCATTCTCCAAGGGCTGAGGGCATATTTCAGAGCCTGGTGGCTGGACCTCAAGGTGTTAATGCACACCGAGTACAAGAAGATGCTGATCTCTATCAGTATGACCTACACAGTAAGAGATGGCTTGCCACACAAGGCAAACTGCTGTAAAAAGAGATATAACCCCAAAATAAATTGAAGCAGTCTGAAAGGGCAATCAACACTCAAAATGACCAAAGAATTTTAGTTTTCCAGTTAACCAAGGACTTGGGATAAAGGAAGATTGGCTTCAAACTGGAAGAAGCTGAATTTCACTTATACATTAAGAAGACATTATTCCTCATGAGGAAGGTGAGGCACTGGAACAGGTTGCCCAGAGATGTTATGGAGGCTCCAAGACTACAAGCATTCAGAGCCTGGCTGGGGCCTTGAAAAGGCAGGCCAATAGGAGATGTCCCTGCCCATGGCAGGGGGCTTGGAACTAGATGAACTTTAAGGTTCCTTCTGACTCAAACCATTCTATGCATTTCAACAAATCCAAAGTATACAATCAGTGAGAGTTCAGATATTCCTAGAAACAAGCTGAAAATGGCTGTCCAAGACCTGCACCCCAGGGTAACCAGCAGATCCTCAATATATTTAGAGAGCAACCATTCAAATCACAAAAACCGAGGAGAAAAACCTTCCCAGACACTGCCTGTATTATCTGAACCTGAACTTTAAAGAGTTTACAGAGGGGAAATTCCCCTGGTTTCCCTGGCACCTGCCATAAGCCTCTACAGATACAACAGACAAAGCTGTTCAAACAGCACTAGAGACAAGATCCTGTCACTCACTGTCTCATACCATAAATGACAAAAAAATTCAAGGGCTATTCACAGGGCCATCAAAAACCCAAAAGAATCACCACTGCCACAGCAGTTCTAACTTCTTCAGAAGGCTCACATTTGTAAATTGCAGCATGAAACACCCCACTGCCAAATTTAATGATGAAACTAACCCATCAAGGTCCACCTTGTGCATCCCTAAAGTTTCCCTCAACGTGGCATTCTGCTGCACAGTAGGTGCCTTAATACTCTGTGTAATACAGCAAAACGCTTCTCAGCTGATGTGGACTCCCAAGTGAAGCCTTTAGGAAACTATCCTCAGACAAAAGGACACAATTCACTCTGGACAGGTCTTCCTCTCTCTCTCCCCCCCACATCTATATTTATCTTCTTTTCCCTCAACTTCATTCTATAACAATTAAGACACATCAATAACTGAAGGATTCCAATATTAAAGTTACAAAGTCTCAATCATAACTACAACCACTCTCTCCTACTTCAGTATTTTAGCACCTCCACAGAGATGCAAGGTGAAGAATAAAGATCTCACCCTTTGTAGAGTTAGATGAGAAGAAACAGCTGTAGGGTCTCTTCCACCTCTACCGCTAACAACAAAACACAAAGCACCATGGGGATCGCACAGAACAGGTTGCCCATAGAAATTCTGGAGGTTCTAACCCCAGAAGTGCTCAGACAGGCTGGACAGTGCCTCCAGCAACCTGGTCCAGTAGGAGGGGTCCTTGGCCATGATGAAGGGATTGAAACTAAATAATCTTAAAGGTTGCTTCCAACCCAAACCATTACATGATTCTATGATCCTCCAGGAACAGGACAAAAAAAAGCATTAGTGATTACAGAGTCACAGAAACATTTGGGTTGGAAAAGACCCTCAGGATCACCAAGTCCAAAGTTCAAAGTTCACCCTTAAACCATATCCCCAAGCACCACATCCAAATGACCTTTAAACACATCCAGGGTTGGTGACTCAACCATCTCCCTGGGCAGCACATTCCAATGCCTGACCACTCTTTCTCTGAATTTTTTTTCCCCCTAATGTCCAGTCTAAGCCTACCCAGTCGAAGCTTTAGGCCATTCCCTCTTGTTCTATCACTAATTACCTGTGAGAAGAGACCAGCACCAGCCTTTCCAATACATCCTTTCTGGTAGCTGTAGAGTGCAATGAGGTTTCCCCTCAGCCTCCTCTTTTCCAAACTAAACAGCCCCAGCTCCCTCAGTCACTCCTCATAAGACTTAATTTTCCAGGCCCTTCCCCAGCTTCATTGCCCTCCTCTGCACTCATTCCAGCACCTGGAATCTCTCATCTCTCCTGTATTGAGATGCCCAAAACTGGCCACAATATTCAAGGTGTGGCCTCACCAGAGCTGAGTACAAAGGGACAATCACCTCCCTACTCCTGCTGGACACAGCATTTCTGATACAAGCCAGGATACCATTGGCTTTCTTAGCCACCTGGGCACACTGCTTGCTCATATTCAGTTGCTTGTTGATTAGAACCCCCAGCTCCCTTTCTGCCAGACACCTCTCTAGCCACACTTCCCCAAGCATTACTACAACTTTTAACTTCCACTCACTTATGAATTTAGAGTAGTTTACCTCCACAAAATAAGTTATTTGCATTTGGTCACATTCTTTCCATTAGCTAGCTCTCCCAAACTAGACATCCTCCCTTCTTACTCCTCCATTTCTGACTCTGGTGTTACTATGAAAAGACAGATCAGCCCAGTATGTACAACAGTATCAAGTCTCAATCTGCAGAGGTATGGAGACCCATCAACATAATATTTAAGTAACTTTTAGCATACACTTTCTTTTCTGCTTTGGAAAGAACTGGGCATAGATACCCATAGGAGAACCTCCTCTCCAGTGGTTTAGAGCACTATGAACTGTTACTGAGAATGGCTTTCCAATGGTAGAACTTTGTTCCAGAGCCCAGTGATCCTTACAGACTCAGACACAGGAACTAAGCACACAAAACCCCACCTCTCCTGTCCCCACTTCAACATTCTACTACGTATTTTGTCCCACCCTCTCAAAAGGGCCTTCCCGGGGACTGAGCAGGGTGAGGAATAGGGGACAGTACTCCATTTAATGAGGGCACTTACAGGATGTCTTCCTTCAGGAGATGAACCTGAGAAAGGGAATGGCATTTTCATCCACTCCTGCTTTCAGTACCTCAAATGGAGCCTTAGGAAAGGGAAATTTTCCCCAGAGAAATGAAGCAGGAATTAACTGGATCTATAGCCGCTTGGCAGACACTGCCTTTACATACACTTAGTAATGGAAAGGGCGGAACTTTCCCAGGAGTCCCCAGCTCACCCACAGCAGCACTGGACTCTTGGAGGGGGGAATTAAACCTCATATTGTGGCTTTCCCCTTCAAATCAAAAAGGCCACAAATATTCCACTGGAAAAACTTTAATCTTCCAAATATGATTATAAGGAAGAAGGGACACAAGCTCTTTGATATTCAAGGTAGAAACACTCTGGAGTCTCTGGCTCACTGTTGATACACCTTTGGGTTTGGAATCAAAGCAGCACCCATTTAGAAACTCCTATCAGAAAATAAAGGTATTTTTTCTATTTGTGCAGAGAAAAAGGCTAAAAAGCCATGTCATATCTGTCCCTTAAGGAACAAAGCACCTCTTTTCATCATGAGCCCAGATGCCTTTCAGGGGACATCAGGTTTCCAGCACAGAAGACATGTGGGCATGCAATCCCACAATAAATCCTTTGTCTTTTGAGAGGATTGAATTTCATAGATAAGGCACAACTGGAACAACCCAAAATTCCCTCTAAACTAGAGGCAGGAAGAAGAGTTTTCCTTTTTCTATTCACTATTTTTCTCCCTCAGCCCTTCACCCTCCCACTGGCAAAGAACTAACTCCTGTTTAACTTTCACTGAAGCAGCCCAAAAGTTCTGTTTCCTTTTGGGCTTTTGGATTAAAGTCACTCTTCGTATTTTGTATGGACATCTGTGGTTCTTGACTTTTTCTGCCCTCTAGTTATTCAATCTCAGATACACTCCCCCAGGAACATGCCACAGTTTCAGAGTGCTTATAGATCTTGTAAGATAACAAGCCCTGAAGCACACGCCAAAAGCTACACTTTCTCTAGAAAGCTTTCCAATGACTTTCTGAAGTCCTGTGGACTAAGGCAGGTTTCACTGTGTATCTGAGTGTTGCCCATAACCAGGACTGCACAGAACCTTCTACCCTAAGGAAGTTAAAAAAGCACCTCTCATTCAATGTACTTAAAAGTCTGCACAGCAGCATCAGACAAGCCAGAAGTAACAATATCAACCCCTATTTCTGCCACACATCTATATCAAAAGTTCTTCTTGGACTTCAATTTATCGCTAAGTCAAATAGAGTCTGCACTCCCTCTGTCATGAATTGTCAAGATGATTAAGCCTAGAAAGACAGCAAGAAACCCTATACATAGAACTATTCTCACACAATCATGGCATGGTTGGGGTTGGAAAGGATCTCTGGAGATGATCTAGTCCAATCCACCTGCTAAAGCAGGGTCCCACATAGCAGGCTGCCCAGGATTGCAATGTCCAGATTTGGAGTCTCTCCACAACCTCTCTGGGCAACCTAGTCCAGTGATTCAGCACCTTCAAAGTAAATCATATTGCTGAAGAGTCAATAATTTCCCAAATGTTGAATATCTTCCTCAGACAATGGCTCTCCAGGATAACAGCATTTTAACACCATTACCATCTTGCTCTCCCTCAGCAGCAAGGTAGGCATTCATTGAGGAACAGCTGTGCCTCTTCCCAGTCCCTCAGTTTCCCCACAGGTCCCACACACAGCAGGGAGACAGGAGCATGCACAGTATTTTGACTGAGCTGTGGAAGCTCAGCCTGCCCAGGCACCCTGAAGATAAAGGAGAACAGGCTATCCTTCAGATCAGAGTGATTCCAAGATTCCCTGGACTCAGCTTCTGGAGAAGGCCCCCTCCTTTCCTCACCATGAGGGTAGTGAGGTACTGGAGTAGGTTGTTTAGAGAAGTTGTGGAGGCTCCAATCTTGGAAGTGTGCAAAGCCAGGTTGGATTAGACCTTGAGCAACCTGGTCTAGTTGGAGGCGTCTCTGCCCATTATGTGGGGGATGTAACTAGATGACCTTGAAGGTCCTTTCAATCCAAACCATTCTGTGATTTTCTGTTCCCTGCACTGAGACTTTGAGGGTGCTACAAATCTAGGGACTTAGTCAGTCCTCTTACTGACAAGATGCAACTTTATTCAACTCAAACAATCAGCCCCAAGCTGAAAAGACAGGACCCTGCTCAAGAGTGCATTACAGGAATCATTTTGTACACCTCCCATCTTTGAAAGTATGTGGACATGGCAGCTACCTAAATCAGGGCCCTCTAGACAATCCCCACTGTATATGCTGCTGAGGTTCTCAGTCAATGATTCTCTTTCATGGCAGTCTGAAAATTCATTAGTCATTTGTTGAAAAAGGGCCACAAATCAGAACAGGCCCCAAGAACATGGTAGTCAAACTCCCCCAGAAAAATACACTGGTGATTAACAGACAGTCTGCTCCGAACAGGATGACTTCGCTGCAATTGCTTGCAAGCCATGAGGCAGCAGGGTGTTGAGGGACATAGGATACAGGAAGCAAATCACAGAAGTTTGCTTTTGTATGAAGGAACACCAATCTTCTCTCTTCTTCCCCAGGTACAGCAGCTGATTTGAGATTATAACAGCCACACATGAGAGCAGAACATAACGATTCAATGCAATGTGGGCAAAAGTCATAGCAATAAATACAGACATTGTGTGACTTTAATCGAATTTACACACCAGCCTCTATAACACAAACACTGAGATTATAGCTGACCCAGCCTCACTCTCTCTTATGCAGGCAGCTGAAGCATCTCAGCCTCTGCTGGTTTTCAGTTAGATTCTCAGGAATGCTGCCACTCACACCAGTTCCACATGCACATTTCTACTCCATGTGTAGAAGTGACCTGATATGCCATTTAAGGACCACTGGCAAGGAACACATGGCTCCGAGTGGCCTGAGCAGCATGAGCAGGAAGGTTGCAAGCCCTGGCAGGGGCAGGGATGCTGACTCACTCCACAACCTTGACCAACTTCACTCATCAGCTGAAAACAGAACTGCACCAGGAAACAGACACTCTGGCTGAGTTTTACTCCCCTGAACAGGCTGTCAAGCAGGACAGCCACAGCAAGAGGGACAAAGCCACATTCCCTGGGCCCATTCTGCCAGACACCTTGGAATCTAGAGGACTCCACTATCACACCTCCTCCCACCCCTCTCCTAAATTACTTGACAGAAAAGAAAGGGGGGGGGGGGGGGGGGGGGGGGGGGGGAGGGTGGAGAAAGACCCACAAAAAACCTCCACTGAACAAAAAGAGAAAATTAGTTTGGTTCCTGGCACATGCTGTGGTGTGTCCAAGGAGGAGACATGACAGGGTGCTTGGTTGCATGGTTTAGTTGGTTGGGTGGTGTTGGATGATAGGTTGGACACAATGATCTTGAAGGTCTCTTCCAACCTGGTTTATTCTATTCTAAAAGTATCCTGTTCCCGGTATTTTCCTTTTTGTCCTGCTTGCTTGCCCCCCTCCCCACTTTTTTGTCTCCTCCTCTCATTACCTACTTTCACCAGTGTAAACTCACCCTCATCCTCTCATTTTCCTTACCACAGCATGCTTACCTCCCTCTCACACACCAGTGTGGCAAAAAGCAGCTTTAACTCCACATGCCCCTTCAGGTTCCCTCTCAAGGTGAACAGTTTCCCAGGGGACAGCAAGCATTGGACCAACAACACAGGTCAGCAGGTCCACAGGCAGATAAATCGGGCAAAAAACACTGAACTCACATGTTTTGGGATGGAGTAGGGAAGGAAGGGTCAGTGTGAGACAGAGAGGAGGTACAGCACCATTATAAATCCAATGCAGACATTGTCTAGTCTGTCTTTACAGACCAGTCGTGGTATCAGACAGACCAAGGACATCACAGCAGTCTCTGCTCTTTTGTTGTAACCAAGCACAGGAAATACAGAGCCTGCATATCTCAAAACAACTGTGCAGGCACACCTAGTTTACCTCTGAGCAGGGACAGTCATCTGGAACTGCTGCTAACAGAGTGCCTTGAGAACAGGTCATTTGTTTGGATGTCTACCTAAAGCTTCCTGTGTTTTCTAAAAACAGTTTTCTGTCTTTCTGTACACACACAAAAAAATCCAGTGAATGTTATCTCTGTGACATGGACAGAGTATCAGTGGTCAGATAGTGACCCACAAACCTACCAGTCTCACAAGCAGTGATAACAGAACTCCCTCAGCAATTGTTATAAATAACTGAAATTATGAAAGCAGTGAGTGAGAGGCATACTAAGCCTTTACTTATAAGGAGGGTTTGACTGAAGCCTCACAAAGAATCTGCCCGGCTCACAGGCCTGCCTGCCAAGCAGGGGAATCAGTTAAGGCAGGCCAATGTTCAGGAATTCCAGCTGAAGCACGCTCTGAGGAGATGGCATTCATTCTTCTCTTCTCAAAGTACTTGCAGCACAGCACACAGGTGAAAAAGCAAACAAGTTGTTCTTCAAGTGCTGCTAGGTGGATCCAGAAACAAAGCAAGATGGGGTTAAAAAGCTGCAGAGACCTCAGAGAATTCCACAGGCCTGTGAAACACCACCTTAAGACCCCTGCTAAGTCATCCTAGAGAAAAGTGTTAAAACTCATCTTACCTTTGAAGTTGCCAATGAACAAGCCAGGCAGAATCTGCAAGAAAGAAAAATAGTATCAAATACAGATATCTTGTGGTAAGACAACTTGATAAAGTTCAATCTGCATACAGAATGGAACATACTACTCTAGTAACTATTGCTCTGACAATATTTTGTGCCTCTTCGTGACCCTCTCAAGCTCCACACCCCTAGGCAAGCCACTCTTCATTGACAGCCATGTGGAATCACATCATGGAGGCTCTCCAAGGACAGCAAGTGGTTTACAAACACAAAAAGTGGGCCTTAAAACTCACCCTGCCCACCACAGAAGGGCAAGAGTTACCCTCAAGACACTTCAGACAGAAAAGTTGATTTGCCTAATGTTGCTAAGCAAAAGCACTGCAAAACAACATCTTTCAAATCTTCCAAGTCAGAGCTGTGCAAGCCCTGGCTGCAGCACTGTGGGGTGCTTCCATGGGGGAAATAACGAGCTGTGTGTTCATGTAGAAGATGAACTGATGGAAGTCCTTGAGTTGCACGTTTCTCCCCCAGATAGAATTAGAGAATGGTTTTGGCTGGAAAAGACTTTTAAGATCATGGAGTTCAGCCACTATCTAACTCTACCAAGGCCAGTATTAAACCATGTCCCACAGCAGCACATCTCTGTCTTTTAAAAACCTCCAGGGAAGGGGATTCAACCACCTCCCCAGGCAACCTGTTTCAGTGCTTTGTAGTTCTGCGAAGAAGTTTCTTCCAATATCCAATCTAAGCCTCCCCTGGTAAAACTTGAGGGAATTTCCTTTTGTCCCATCTCTTGTTACTAAGGAGAAGAGACCACTCTGCTCCAAACTCCTTTCAGGGAGCTGCAGAAGGGAAGGTGATCTCCCCTCAGACTCCCTTTTCTCCACGCTCAATAACTGCATTTCCCTCATCTGCTACTCAGATGACCTATTGTCCAGATCCTTCACCAGATCTAACTCCTCACCCCAGCACTCCCAGAAGCCTGTACAGGTCTCACTTACAGCACTTTAAAAGGGGAGTTTCAAGGTCAGTGTGAGAACCAGGCTGTGCAGTCTGAGGACATGTGCATGCACACACACAGAGCAGCAGGTGACACTGTACTGCTGTCCCTGCCACAACCCTCCCAGCTTGGCAACAGCAGTAAGGACATGAACACCCTCAGGCACACCTAATGCATCCTTTGTGGCAAAGCATTTCATTCTCTGCCACCTGAGGTCCCTGACCCACACCTGCATCCTTTGAAGAGGCCAGAACTGTGACAGTCAGACTGCAGGATGCACTTCTTTGGTGCACACAGAGCATACCACCAATACAGATACATCAGTGCTGACTTCCCAGACCCTTAGCAACACTCAAATGTCACCACAAAAGCAGCAACAGTCTCTCGGGTGCAGCTATTTCAAGGGAAAACTCCACCCTTTTTCCCCTCGGTCTGATAGCCGTGAAGTTACAAAAGTCATGAAGGACTTTTCATCGGGGATTATCACCCCAGCCTCCACTTCACTGCCTCCTCCTTGCTGAAAGGCAACCCAGTTTACCAAGCAAAGGTTAGCAGGCCAATAAAAGGGCTGCAAAACAGCGTTTGACCTGCCTTAACTCCAGGGCTTTCAGCCAATAGCACCGTTGTGTTGACTGCTATCTAGCCTTGCAGAAAACAGCAAGGCTGCAGTACTTCTCCCTGTGCAAACATTCCTCCTCCTTATCTTTGCTGGGTGATCTCACACCAGCTCTAACCATGGGCTCCATTCTGCCACTGATATCTAAAGACCACTTCTCTGGGACCCTTCACTGTACCTTCAACTTCTTACAAATTAAGGGCTGCATGACAACACAGGCTTCAAGAAGAAAATGGCACTATTAAGTTCTGCATGGGTAAGTGCTGACAGCTTTTTCCCCTTTTCCTTCAGTATTCATTTTTCACTTGTACAAAGTCAACATTCATACACAGGCAGCAAAAAAAATAAAAACACTGGGTCAGTTTCCAATGCCAGAGTAACCAGCAGGGAATAGAACCCTTCCAGCATCCTGCTGTCCCTTTCTGCATGCACAAGACTCATGGTCGCATGGACCAGCTCATTATTTTAAGTGCACTAGATGACTCTGCTGGAAAAAGCAGCCCAAAGGCTACCATCTCAGGCAAGGAATCAGAAGAGAGAAGATGCTCCAGCAAGCAGAAGGCCCCAGGGCCACTGCCAAAAGCCAAAATCACAAATAAAAGCCATGCTATAAAGAGGAAAAAACAAACACACACAAATTATGAACAAATTTCACCAACCAGGTCACGCAGCCAGCTGCCTCAACTTAAGCTTAAAAAATTAAGACATGAAAAAAGCCTTTCTGATATTTTTTAAGTAGCTGTCTGGTATTTCCTGTCTGCAGCACAGATCTCAGCTCACACCACCACTACTGTACACCACAGTATTTTAGACTCCAGGACATAATTTCTGCATCAAACACATGCTCTCAAGAGAGGATAAATGCTTGAATTGCAGTCACAGTCATTAAGGTTAGGCATCATAAATTAAAGATACCAAGAAACACTTCAGGGGGTTGCAAAAATGAGGCTTCTTGGATCATCCCTGGCAAAAGAGGAAAAATCCAGCCATCTCTATTTGTGCATCATGAAGCAACACTTACTGCTAGATAGGAAATTAGGACACTGTGCAACTAAAGCCAGATGTTACCCTTGTTGTCTTAGTCATTCTAGAAGCAAGAAACATTACTATGGGTGAAAGCTACCTGGAAAGAAGTGAATCTTCATACCATGCTGACTAACACTCCAGCACTAGACTATGGCTGGGAACTTTCAGCTGTGTCATCTCACACTGCCTTCCATAACTGCAACTCTGGGCAGTGTGAAAATGAAGGCCGCTGGCTGCTAGGGGCATGTGAGAAAGAAAGGGTGGGAGTCAGAAGAAAAGACAAATAAAGGGCTTGTTTTTGTGAACTTTTCAACCACTCCTTTATGAATAAAAACAGCAGCCTCTTTCTATCATCTGAAACATTGAAGAAATGGCCATGGACTAAATAACAAACATAGAAGAATGTGGTAAGGACCGCAACGCTTATCTCTCCGCCTCGCATGAGAACGGCTCTCATTCTCTGCCATGCATCAATGCAGAGCCCTGCAACAAACAACAGTTACTCCAGCTACTCATTCTTCTCACCAGACCTCTCTGAAGCTACACCTCTCTGGAAAATGCCTTCAGGGCCTACTTTGTCATGGTCTCCTATAATAAAGACCAGCTCCTTGCCCCACACTGCTCCTAGTACTGCTGGGCACGCCATAGAAGTTCATCTTATTTTTGTGAGGATGGCAAAACATTGTAGAAGGAGCAGATGAGCCCACCTTGTGCAGCAGTACAGGACAGCAATACAGATCAGGGAAGGGGATTTGCCACTGATGTGAACTGATGCAGCTTCACTGGCTTCTACAGAATTGGTTGCATTACCCCTAACCATCCACACCAATTCATATTTCTTGTTAATCAGCTCCTGCAACAATCAGGGATTATCTGCCCATTTTTCAGAGCTAACACTCAGCCTACAGAAGTATCTGAATCAATATCAGGCAGTTAACTATAAGTGGGCAAACAAGAATTAAACCCTAGAACTAAAAGCTCTTTGCTAAGCATATCCTGTTCACAGATAATCAAATCTAAATACTCCAATCTCTTGTCACCATCTCAGATGCTAGACTTCAGCTCCTGGAAAACATCATCATTTTCAACCACCAACTAGAAGTCAAAGCTAAACATTAAGCATGAAGACAAATCAGGCCACTGAGACAATTTGCTGAGTGAGACCCCACTGCTCATCCTGTTCGTAAAATACGTATAAATGAAGCACTGAAAATGAATAGTGACTATGTCGATGCACTCTCACCAGCCAGATCTCCTCTGAGCAGAAGGGTGCATACAGACCAATGCTTTCAGTTTAATTTGGGAAAAGTCAGGAGGCTTTGGTGGGCTTAAGGGAAAACCTGAGCACAGTTCGTTTGAGAGAGAAAACTACCAACAAAAGACACACCCCGCCTAGAAAGAACACCAGGCCTCCAGCCCTCAGTCAGCAGTAACAGCCACACTAAGTGAGGTGGGATCGCTATTTGCTAAGAAACGCTTCGACATTGTGTGACAGGAAAACAGGAGGGGACTGTGCCACCGGGAGCAGCGCAGCATCCAAGAGCAGCCACAGCAGCGGTAGCAATCACTGGAGCTTTTCCTTACCGTGCTCATTATGGGTCACCACTAATCCTCTTCCCCTGGCATCAGTACAAAGAGATTCCCTAAATTAAATAATCCACCATCGGATAAACTGCTTATTTTCTCCTAACATCCACATATGGCTCTACCACGAAGAACACACTTCAGTGGGGAACTAAGAAAATTTGTATTGAGACTACACTGAATCAAGCAAATACCCACACCCCCACATCCCCAGTATTGGCATGGATGACCCCACACCTCCCCCGGCCTTTCCAACATTCACTGACTCACGAGATCAAAAGGAGCAGATGATCCAGGGGCACATTCTGAAGGTGGCAAGTACCAGACCTACATGCAGGACCCCTACAAAAATAACCCTTGATGGCCAGTACCCAGTGTGGCTGTAGCCTCCTTAAAGGAGACAGCTCCTCCCAAACTGCTAAACATTTCATCCTCTTGGATACAGCCAGAAGAGGGAAGAGAAAAATCAAGGAAGTGCTGTGCTTGACCTGAAAGGTCTAGTGGCAGAGCAACACTTAACAGTGTTAAAATGACCAAATGGGTTGATTCCTGCCCACATGGCAGCACAGCAAGATGCAATGCAGACAAAGACTGCTAAACATCAAAGGATTGAGAATTGCCCCTTCCCCCCCACCGAGGCTGCAACTTTATAGCCTTCGGTCTCCTGTCCCTCTAAATGTTTTGATAAATTCAAACATTCCCAGAAGAGTACTACAAACATACCAGGAGTCTGAAAGAAGTCTCTCCAGCTGTGTTTCTCCCTAACTGGCCACTCCTACAAGGTACTTCCAAGGAGTGGCTACCTAACATAGTATCCACAGACTTTGAAATAAAATATGGCAAAAAGGACCAAGGGATGCTCTACCTCCTACCCACTAACCCACCTGGGCTAACCAACATGATCTTTCCCTGCCTGGAGTTTCTATTTCCTTGTCTTCCCACAGGATGAAGAGGCTTCACTTCTCAGAAGGCATACTAAGCACTCTGGACCTTCACCAACCTGACTTCCAGGAACAGGACCATCAGACTTAAACAACTTGTGAGGAGCTATTTCTAGCTCTTCTCCACTTTGTTGAAGGCTACACTCACAGCAGCCCTACTCCCAAGATACTGAAAGCAGGATGTTAGAAGAGATGACTCAACTTCTGTTCCTCATAGCAAGCTATATATAAAAGGCTAGTGGCCACCACACTTTCAAACCTGGGGTTAAAACAGAGGTGGAGATACTGAGAAAAATCACAGTTGTCCCTTAATAACCATCACAACACGCCAGGGGAATCAGCAATGACAACAAGCCCCCACAGCCAAAAGATCCACCACCGTTTGCGGAACAGATCCACCTTCCTTCCTTGCTGCCATCTCCGCTAGGAACAAGAGCTTTCCTGTCCCACCAGCACCCGAACCAGCCCTACATGGGCAGCCCGAACCCTCCGGCTGCCGGGACAGAGCCTAGAGGGGGTCTAGCCAGCCACCGTAGTCGTGTTTCGGGGACTGGGAACAAGCAATGGGGAACTTAACGGGATTTAGTCGCGGACAGCTCAACGTTCCAGGTCCTGCCCAAGCCGGGCGGGTGCCGGCTCTGCCCCAGGCAGCCCCTCGAGGCACCCTCAGTGGGGAACACAGAGAGGCTGGGGAAGGACTGAAGTACCGCGGGGAGGTGGGGGAAAGACGGCGGTCGTTATCGACAGTTGGGGGCTCACATCACCCGAGGAGGGGAAGCCCAGGCCAGCACCACCGAAACCAGGGCCACCCCCCACTCCCCGCTTCTCTGTGCCCAGACTGCGGCTGGGGAAGAAGGCTCGCCCCGGGGGAACGGTGCAACCCCGCTCTCCTTCCTTCCCAGGCCGAGGGGAGGGCGATTCCCAGAGCCGAAGGGACAAAATCACCTTAACCCTTGGTCTTTGTTCTGAAAGCCCAGGGGCGAGAGAAAGGAGGGGAATCACCGGGAAGGGACCGCCGGACCCGGACACCGCTGCAACATGCACTCACGGACAGGAATAACGACAAGCGAGCGGCGTTACCTTGTTCATCCCATTCCCCATGGTTTAAGCGACCCGCACGCCAGCACCGCGGGAGGAACTTGCCGTCGGTGGCCGACTACCGAGCTACCGGCGGCGGGTCAGCGCGCATGGGGCAGTGCTTGGCCACGGGTGACTGGGACGAGCTAATTGCTAATGATGGCTGCGGCTTGGGAAGGCTAAGGCGCATCCCTCACCCGCCCGCCCTGGCCGGGGCTGTCTCCTGGAGGCGGGTTTCCGCTCGCCCTCCCCGCCACCACCGGGAGCAGCGAAGACGCACCACCAGGAACTGCCTCCTCCCGCCCCGCCACACGTGTGGTTAAAACCCCTGTGCAGGTCCGATGCTGCCCTGGGCCTTGTAGTCCGCTCCGCCCCGCTGTCCCGCCGCCGCCCCACCAGCGCCCGCCCTCGGGACTACAGCTCCCAGCGGCCCCCGCGCCACGGCCCGGCCCCCACCTGCGGCAGCCGCCGCACCGGCTTAGCCAGGCCCTCCTCCGTGTCTCGGGAGTGAGTAAGCGCGGGCGTCTGGGCTACCCTCTGTGGGAGTTATTTCACAGCTCCCAGGTATGAGCTGGTGCTTCTCGCACACCTCGGGGCACTGTCGGTGCCGGCTTTGTCTCGGCGTCAAGCGGCTGCCTCATCCTGCCGCTTGCTTGCCCGTGCGCCCCGGTTGTGCCGATGCCCAGGCGGAGGAGAGGCCCGGGCTGCGCCCAGAGCCGGGCCGCGCCAAGCAACCTGTGCCCTGTCGCAGTGTGCTGCCCGCGTCTCTGCGCTTTGATCCCAGACGTGCTGCAGGTGCAGCCGGCTGAAACATACACAAATCATAGAATCACAGAATCCTTGTGGTTGAAAGTCGCCTTTAAGATCATTAAGTCAAATTGTGGACCCAGCACTGCCAGGTCGTCAGCAGACCATGTCCCTCAGCATGACATCTACGCAGCTTTTAAATCCCTCCAGAGACGGGGACTCCACCATTGCCCTGAGCAGCCTGTTCCAGGGCTTGACAACCCTTTCAGTGAATAAACTATTCTTAATGGCCAATATAAACCTCCCGTGGCACAAGGTGAGGCCGTTTCCTCTTGTCCTGTTCTTGTTCCTTGTTCAGACCCCCACCTCAATCCAACCTCCTTTCAGGGAGCTATAGAGCATGAGATTCTCCCCTCAGCCTCCTCCATGCTAAATCCAAGTTCTCTCAGCTGCTCCTTCACAAGATGTGTTCTCCAGACCCTTCAACAGCTTAGTTGCTCTTTTCTGGACCTTCTCTAGCAGCTTAATGTCCTTCTTGTAGTGAGGGGCCCAAAACTGAACATTCAGGTATACAAGGTATATATACAGGTATATACAGGTGCGCTTCACCAGCGCTGAGTATAGGGGGCAATCCCTGCAGTGGTCCTGATGGCCACACTACTGCTGATACAATCCAGGATACTGACCACCACATGGGCACAGAGGTGAACTAGGTGGGAGCTTTGGTGTGCAGCAAGCCCCACTGCTTTCTGTATACCTGGGTCTCTCTCATGGAACTGTGACAATAGGGCAGTAGGAAGCCCACACATGCTTCAGTCTGGATTGTTTGGCATTAGGACCTTGACTTCATCTTACGACTCCCTGGCCCCTAGCCTGTCAAGACATATCAGCATGCCTGACCCTTCCTCAGCTCACAACAGGAGAACACTAGGGAGACACTGATTTTGCTTCTGAACCATTCCTGAACGTCTCCCTCCACAAGGCTCCACAGAATGTGGGGCTGGTTTGTGTCATTATCAACCTCAAAAAATCAGTGCAGTCTCTCCATAGGGTAAGCCACACAATTTAATATGCCCCCTCAATACTGCTGAAAAGTGAGCTTTACCTCAGTGAGCTTTACCTCAGACACTGGCTTTAATATTTCATTGGCAAAGCTCTCCAGAACATCGGTCGCTTTATTCTCACACCATGAAAAATGTAACTGAGGTCCAACTGGTATGAATCATAGCTTACCATAACTACTAAACACATCCTGCTCCTAAAGTGAAGGAATTCCTTGTCAGCAGCTCTGGCAAACAGTTCATTCTTGTGAGACAAAAGGACGAGCAATAAATAATATCCCTGATGGCTGCAGGGATCTGTGTTGTGCGAAGAGGCCAATGATAACTAGAAGGTGTTGTGATTAATATGCTGGAAATCTGTACTCATCAGTTCCTTTCCCCATAACTCAGTTTCTCATTCTGTAAAATGCAAGTAGCAGTATCTCTGGCCTTTGCAAATAGCTCAGCCTGCAGTGCTTTCCCAGATTAGAATTTTCTTGCATGTGCATGCATGCAGTTTTTGACAGTGAAAGAGCAAAAATCAGGGTGGGAGAATGTGAAGAACCAAGGTGAACATTGTATCCTTATCATTCCCTCATGTCTAAAGGGGATTCCTGGTACCAGCACCTGACCTCTGTCTCTTGCCACTTATTTAAAAGACTGAGCTGGAACAGAGCTAATTCTGTTCAGGGATTTGACTTCCTAGCTCAGTCTCTGCTCAGTGATGGCACTTTCTGAAGTTCAGGACATGTTTTCACAGACAGTGGCTGCCTCTAGCAGTGATAACTCAAATGGTCAGAGCTACTGTCAAGGGCTGGGCTGCAGAAAG
The DNA here is from genome assembly GCF_014839835.1 of Dryobates pubescens. Taxonomy (NCBI): domain Eukaryota; kingdom Metazoa; phylum Chordata; class Aves; order Piciformes; family Picidae; genus Dryobates; species Dryobates pubescens. The sequence goes on along the minus strand of NC_071620.1, from coordinate 29,125,579 downwards.
GCTTTTGCTTAGACTTACTCCTGTGCACACCAAGGGTACTGCTAATCCTTGTGCCCCATGTTGGTGTGCAGGAAATCAGAGGTGGCACCTGTGGGGAGGAGGAGACAGGACAGGTGACTGTAAACTGACCAACAAGGGATTCCATCCCATGGATGTCATCTTCAGGATAAAGCTGAGGGATCACCAGGATCAAGCCTCTTGTTCAATAGCTGGTGTCTGAGGAGGAATCTGTCCATTCTGTCTTCAATCACAATCCATGTGTTTCTAAATCCAGTTCCAGAATCCAGCTCCTGAATCAATCCAGTTCCTGAATCCCATTCTTGTCTGCCATTGAGTCCAGTCTGGGACTTTCTAGGTGCCTGCCCCACCAGCATCAGTGGTGATCACAATAGTGATGTCATTGCCATCAGGGGTTGTGTTGGCTATTGGTTTGTGTCTGTTTGTATCTATTTCATTCTACTGTTCTTATTTCCATTCAAGCTGGTTCAGCTTTCTTTCCCAGCCAATCACTTCCTTATTCCTTTTCTCTTCCATTTGGGAAGGGAGAGGGGTTCATAGAGAGTTTCTGCCACTTGGCTGGTGGCTGGCCCAGCCCTAACCCTAGACAGATGCATTTATGGTCCTCAGCAAACCTAAATCATTGCAAAGTGTTCGTTGTCACTTCTCAAGATCTTATTCTTTGAGCTTAGTATCTGGTTTCAATATTTTGAAAGTCCATTTTTACAAGCAAGGAAATCCTGATGCTGGACTGAATCAGTGAACTCAGAAAGTAACAGCAAAAAGTTTGTGCAGAGTTTTATAGCTGTCAGTATTACTGCAAACAGATCACATGATCATGGCCTGTAATCCTACAGATCTGGGGATTTTTCTGCTTCTTTGTGATATGAGGATGATAAATGGAGTCATCCTCGTTTCTTGACTTTGCAGGCAAATGTCTCTGGCAATGCTGAGTCTGCAGCAGCAGCGATCACCTTCAAGGTAATTGCCCAAAAACAAGCAACCAAACTGTTACTGAAACTGAACCTTCTTAGAAGTTAGATAAAACTTCTGCCTCAACAGCATGTTGAGCTTACTATGTTAAAAATAAGTAAGTAAATACTCTCTACTTCTTATCTTCTCATCTCAGATTCTGTAAAGCCTGAGGTCACACTCAGCCATAGGCAGAAGGCAGTCTGTGATCTGTAGGGAACTGATAAGACCTGGACTGGGTTCCCCCGAAGCAGCGTCACGACTTGGTTCTCAGAGGTGGAGAGAAGGGACATTACAGGGATGACTTGTCAGAAAAAGGCAGTGGAATGGTTTTCCTCCAATTGACAGAAAGGAGCTGTTTCACCAGAAATGAATAACCAAACCTTAAAATTCACAATAGCACTGGCCTTGTTTTCTAGGTGTGCTGCTGAGGAGGTCAGTGGAAGAGAAGTAGCTTGGAGCACTCATTGTTGTTTGGGGTGGTTTTTTTAGTGTTTCTGTTTGGTAACAAACATTGCTAAAGCAATTCCAGGCCTGTTTTCTGGAGAGAAGAGATAGCCTCCTGATTTACTGCCACGCAGCTGCAGAGCAGAATTCATCCACCATTTGATAAATTCATTGTCTTAAGGCCACATTTGGCTTGTATTATGTCACTATGAATCTGCAGGGTTCTTCAAAACCATTGATGCTGCAACAAGTCCTGAAACTGAAGGGAGTTAGCACTATGGTTTTCTTCAGGAAGGCAGAGTAGTTGGAAAACCATCATCTCCTTCAACCTCATACTCCTCTTACTTCCCATGGATAATATCAACAATATGGAGTACACCAGGACAAAAGGGCTGAGCCATCAAATGCAGCCAAAGCAGCACAAAGAAGAGCTTTGTGGAAGGCAGGTCTCAAATAAAATAAAAAAAAAGGGGGGGGAAAAGTGACAATTCAGACAGGAGGAACAATGCTGAGAAAAGCTAGAGCATAATTTAGATGTAGGTTAGCTGCCATGGCAACCATGTACCAAATCACTGCACTTCTGGGTCTCTAAACCTGCCAGCAGCCACCTTTCTTTGTATGTGCTTCAGGCTTGAAAAGAGATTAATCCACCTTAAAACTCCCGATGGAGCATGGATGAAGTGCAGATACTGGGATTGCTGTGAGGTGCTTGGTTTAAACATTTAGAAAATAGAGACAAAAAAATACAAGCCTAGGAAATTCTGAGTGGTTAGAAGACACAGAATTTCCTTAACATTTGTAACATTCAGTTCTAACCCTTAATTTACACTGCTTTGAGTGGCACAGATTTACCAGGCTGATTTGACACCTTTACCTCCAGTGCATATGTAAGAAAGAAATCAGTCCTAGAGGCAGCTCTGGTTTTCACTCTGAGAAACTGCCACATTATAAAAAGAGTAAAGCAGTTTGTATTAATTCAGGATTCTTTGTGAATGCAGCAAAATATTAGATCCCCAAAGAGCAGAAACAAGGCTATCAAAAAGCATGCTGCAGAGCACATGAAATTATTAGTTACTAAGAATAGCCCATTGCTGAGTGTGAGTGAAAATGTCCATCTGTGTTCCCTTGATAAGCCAGGTATGTATTCAATCCTCTGGGCACACACCAAAGTGTCCTCAGGTGTAAAAATAATGCTGTAATAACCTAACCTTTGCTTCCAGTTCATGTACATGTACTCCCAAGGAAACACAACCTTGACAAAACTTCTCTGCAAGAGGCCATCAGGCCATAATATCCATTAGACTTCTCTTATATGGTCCATGAAAACCCTTCAGAGCAGAAAGAGTTCATTTTTTAAGTTCCCATCGAAACCTGGTGAGCACCACTGAGATGTTCAGCCACCAGCTGACAGCTGTTAGGGTGTGACCTGCCAAAGTCAGCAGAAATCATGGAACAGTTAGGGTTGGAAGGAACCTGAAAGATCATCGAGTTTCAACACCTGGCCATAGGCAGGGACACCTCTTACTAGTCCCACCCAACCTGGCTTTGAACACTCCCAGGCTTGGAGCCACCACAACTTTTCTGGACAACCTGTTCCAGTGTCTCACCACCCTCACTTTAAAGAATTTCTTTCTAATATCTAATCTAAATAGAGCTTCTTCCATTTTGAAGACATTAGCCCTCATCCTGTCACTACATGCTTCTGTAAAAAGTCCCTCTCTAGATCTCCTGTTGTCCCCTTCAAATACTGGAAGGCCACAAGAAGGTCTCCCTGGAACCTTCTCTTTTCCAGGCTGAACTACCCCAACTCTCTCAGCCTGTCTTCACAGGAGAGGCACTCCAGCCCTCTGATCATCTTTGTGGCTTCCTCTGGACCCACTGTAACAGTTCCATGACCTCCTTGCGTTGGCAGCTCCAAAGTTGGACCCAGCATTGCAAGTAAGATCTTTCCAGAGCAGAGTAGAGGGGCAGAATCCTCCCTCTCAACCTGCTGCCCATGCTGCTGGGGGTGGCACGCAGGACTTCCTTAGCCTTTGGGATTCTGTGAATCAACTGCAGAAGCTGTGGTCAGTGCCAGGAGGTAGTTCCCTATTCCTCCAGCACCACATGATATGTGGTGCAGACTCTGGTATTCAGTACTCATGGTCTGTCTCCAGCCAAAATGCTGGCAACAGAGAATCATAGAATGGCTTAGGTTGGAGGGAACCTTAGAGATCCTCTACTCCAACCACCCTGCCATGGGCAGGGATGCCTCTCAGCTTGATTCAGCTGCTCAAGGCCTTGTCCAGCCTGGCCTTGAACATCCCTAGGGAGAAGGCATCCACAACCTCCCTAGGCAACTTATTCCAGATTCTCACCACCCTCATACTGAAGAACTTCTTCCTAAGATCCAGTCTAAACCTACTCTCCCTCAGCTTAAAACCATTCCTCCTTGTCCTGTTGCTAGACACCCTTATGAAAAGTCCCTCTCCAGCCTTTCTGTATGATCCTTTCAGATATTGGAAGGCAGCTATAAGGTCTCCCCAGAGTCTTTTCTTCTCTAGGCTGAACAACCCTATCTCCCTCTGCCTATCCTCATAGCAGAGTTGTTCCAGCCATTGGATCATCTTTGTGGCCCTCCTCTGGACTCAATCCAACAGCTCTGTGTCCTTCTTATGGTGGGGACACCAGAACTGGACACAGAATTTGAGGTGGGGTTTCGCAAGAGCAGAATAAAGGGACAAAATCACAACTTTTAACCTGCTGGCCACACTCTTCTTGATGCAGCCCAGGAAACACTTTGCCTGCATGAGTGTACTGCCTGCTTGTGTTGAGCTTCTCATCAATCGATACACTCAGGTCTCTTTCTTTAGAGCTACTCTCAACCCACTCTGCACCCAGCCTATATTCGTACCTGGGACTGGTCTGACCCATTGCAGGACCTTGCACTTTGACTTACTGAACCTCATGCAGTTGGCATTGGCCCACTTCTCTAGCCTATGAAGATCCTTCTGGATGGTATCCCTTCCCTCAAGTGAGTCCATGGCACCATGCAGCTTGGTGCCATCAGCAAACCTGCTGAGGGTGCACTCAGTGCCACTGTCTATGTTGCTGATGGAGATGTTTTTTTGATGACATTTTCCCAATAGTTTCTACTTGATGGGATAGGTCTTCAAGATTTCATGTGTTTAGAAAATGGGAAACACTTCAATCTACAGTTCTCCAACCCATATTTTGTTTTCTGAGACAAAATCTATGATAGCAGCTCTTAAATACCTCTTATGAACACCATAATCCAAACACTTCCATTCCCAACTTATTCTCTACCTTCTCCAAGAACATCCAGTCCCTTTTCAGGCCCTTACTAGTGGCTCATTCTTGACACAACAGTTTTACCATTCAGAGTTAGTTATTTAATTTTCCTTGCAGAGTCTTCACTTGGTTTGGTTGTTTTGGCCTGTTGCAGTTGTCTGTCTGCCCGTGACAATAGAGTCCCCCAAAAGTTGCTTCCAAGCTACCTAGTTCCCCAGAAAACCTCTCAGCAGGTCTGCAGTGCATGTGGGATGCTGAACATCCAGGACATTGCAGTAGGCTCTCTGTGAGTGGTCTGTGAATGTGAGATAGGTGGGAAGCAGAGTGCAGAGCACACTCACAGCCTCTTTGGATGTAGAGGTATAAAGTACTACAACATTCTCAGGTAAAGCAGCAGATTCAGAGCCCCTGAGTTCTCTTCTGCAAGTTCTAATACAAAATGTGTTTTCTCCCTCTAAGACCCACCCTGAGGCACCCTGAATCAGTCTGACTGCAACTACTCTCAGCAGCTGTTTACTGACTTTGGGGATGTGAATCATCTCAAGCTCAGGAAGCAGTAACAATGCCAGGACTTCAGATTCTCCTGTTTGCCTCTATATCTCTCTCCACATACTTCTGCAAATCCCCATTCCTCTGACATCACCTTTTGCTAAGCAGAGTATCAGCTGCTGACAAACTATTCCACTGGTGTGGCCCAATTAAGAACAGGTTAATATCTGATGTTGATATTTAAACCTGTACTCAATGGCATATGGTGTAAATTCAGGGTAATTCAAGTACAAACCTTTTTTTTTTTAGACATTGCATTATCCCATATGTCTTGTCCATCACATTCATCAATAAAGTTATGTCACAGAAAGTGAGAATTAATAGTCTGAATTGCGTTCAGGTTGACAGCTCATTGATCCTCTTTCCAATAAACATCTTTTTCCAAGGGAAGAGCTATCAGAACTGCTGATAACATCTTCCTTGTATGTACCTTGTTCACACAGGTGATGGGTGTCTCTTTCTGCAGCTACTGGACACCTTGCAGTTGCAGGACACAGTGCTCACACCTGCCTCTGAGCTCTTCAGATGTTACTGTGACATTTTATTCTGGTATTTTGGAGTCTCAGTCAACCCATGTGCTAAAGCACCAGCAGCATCCAGCAAGCTTCTGACCTGTCAAGAGTTAATTCAAGGTCTCTTTGTGGTCTCTTCTGAGGCTTTTTTGTTTATACCTCTGTTTAGGACTTCAGACGTAGGTTCTCAGGTTGTGTACTTCTCTCTAGTTTCACTTTCTTTTGTGGCTCCAGGTTAGACCTACCCTCCAAACAGTTCATTTTACACAAGGATGTAAGTCAGCTCTTCTGGGTCACAGCAGAGATCCACATAGCTCCACATCTCTCAACCATGACAAATAGTGGACAACTATGAGAAACAGGGTGAGTACAGAGGGTTTCCTCTCCTTTTATATCTTCCAGTTTCTGGCAGCCAGCAGATCAGGTTTTTGAGCCAAGGGAACGCCCAGTCCCTGGTCTGAATGTTAAGCTAGTGGGTTTGTGTCAACACGACTCCCAGATCTCGTTTTTGAGTGACAGCCTCTCATCCACAACTGTCTGCATTCCTTAGGGATGTGTTTTTTCCCTGTATTCTCCTGGTTTGTATTTATCAGTGCTGTCTTTTCTCTGCCATTTTGCTACCATGTCAGCTGATGAGATCCCTGGGCTTCTTTCTCAGGCAATTTTGTTTCTGAATACTGGAAACAACTTTGTACCACCAGCCACCTTGGCTGTCCACCATCTCTTGTGGATGTGTTCGACAACGCAGGACCTGGCACGGGTTCCTTCCCCTGCCTTCCTCTTGCAACTTCCTTCAATTGTGAAGGATGATCGGTAGCTCCCACCTTTGCTTTTCATCTTGTAACCAGTCACTAATCCAAGAAAGACCTTCCTCCAAACTAAGGCTTTTTAATGAACCTTTGGGGATTTGAGGAATCCTCTGAAAAAGTTTCTAAAAAATGCCACTATACAAATGCTGGGGGAAAGTGGAATGGGGAGAAGGGTGGGGAGCAAGGAGATACATAGTTGTCTTTGAGGCTGGAGTGGTTTCAGTCTTCCTTCTGTCTCAGCTTCCCCTTAACCTGAGAAAATGGTGCAGACTGACAGAGCACTACCAGTGAACAAGCAGCATATTTCCACTGAAATCCATCTGGCAGTGCTGATGGCACAGGCTCAATGTTCTCCTTATCAGTAAACTCAGTTTTATTTCATTAACTCACGTATTTGAAGCTGGTTGTGTAAGCAAAATTGCTTTTGTCTCTTTATTGAGAACAGCTTTCTTCAGAAGGAGTCAAACACATCTGAATGGAATGCAAGAATTATAGAACCATAGAATCATTTAGGCTGAAGACTTTTAAGATCATTGAGTTCAACCATTAACCCAACACTATGAAGTCACCACTAAACCATGTCACTCAGCACCACATATACATGACTTTTAAATTCCTTACAGGGTGGAGCTCTGAGCAGCTTTTTCCAGGGCTTGACAACCCTTTTGGGGAAGAAGTTCCAACCTAAACCAGCCGTCATGTAGCTTGAGGCTGTTTCCTCTTTTCTATCTCTTGTTACTAGGAAGAAGAGACCAACCCTCTCCTTGCTCCAATCTGTTTTCAGGTCTCCCCTCAGCATCCTTTTCTCTAAGCCAGACAACCCCAGTTCCCTCAGCTGCTCTTCAGAAACCCTTCACCAGCTTTGTTGCCTTTCTCTGGACCCACTCCAGCACCACAATGTCCTTCTTGTAGTGAGGGACCCAAAAGTGAACCCAGTATTCAAAGTGCAGTCTCACCAGTGCCCAGTACAGTGGGACTAGTTGGACTTGAGTAAGGTTAATGAAGATTTACACTGAAGTCCACAAAGTCACAGCCAGGGTTTGTATTTCTCCTGCCTGATAGGAGGAGCTTCTGCTGCCAGTGAAGTCAGTGAAGCTTTGTCATTGATTTCAGCAGGAACGGCAGCACCACGTGTTGTAAAAGATTCACTTGACTTAATCTTTTAGTAAATAAAGACATTTCAGGAAATTTGACAGTGCATTTTTCACTTGGTTATTATTTCACCTGCTTTGATGGTTACTTTAATGCTGGCAGAAAATGAAACTCATTTTATACTCTCTTAATATCTGAACAGAGCTCCAATGCATGTAGATGGGCTTGTCTTTAGGAGTGGTGCCAACACTGAGTAATTTTAATGTTATATAGTTGATAATATCTGACCAAATACTCTAGAATAAGCCACTATAGAAATGAAGGTAGGTTTCCTGTGTGGCTTACAATATCATACTAAAATACAAAAGAAACCTGACTGGGTTTCAGTTATGAAATAATAGATACTGAGCCATTTTCAGATGTGCTCCATATTGCCAAAGTGCTTAAGCAGGTGTGTTTCACGCAGGCTGTGAAGCAAAAACTCAGCTGAAAGCAAATCAACATTAGGAAGCAAAACCAGTGCTGAGTGATAGTGCTTAAAAACTGAGAAACATAAGTGGTTTTAAACAGCAACTGAAAGGATGCTTTGATATTTTCTGAAGCACTCGCTCGTGCTCTGAAAACACCTTATAGCTCTCTGCAGTTGTGCAGCAGGCATTGCATCTTCTAGCTGTGTAACTCTGCAGCTTGGATTATTCCCACCAAACGTCCATGTTTTTCTTGTGTATGAACATGTCAGCAGGTTTTGACAGTCAGAGAAGCACATTCATGGACCTGACTGCTAAAAAAAATGTTTGGTTTTTTTTTCAGAACATTACTTTTTATTTCCAAATGGGTAAAAAAGGCAATGGGCCTGAACCCCTCGATATCTCCACATGCCCATCAATGATTCTGTCAGGAACAGGCGTCAGCAAGTGCAAGGTTAGGCCAAATATTGTCCTGCTGAATTCAGATGACATCTGTAATCAATAGCTTAAGTCATTCTGAGGATGGACCCTTCCCTTGTGCTGTGAGCCAAACCTTTAACCACCGTGAAGAATAAGATGTTTCCCTCTGAAGCAAAACAAGGCTCAGCAGTAGCACCTCAGGCAGGAGTCAAAGACTGCTACCAGAGGTAAAGGTGGACATCATGAAGGAATTAAGACCATCTTACAAATTCTGGCTGATTTTACAAAAGTGCCTAAAAGCCTAGAATTCACTTGAAGGCAAATCACTTCATGCCTTAAAATGCACAGAAGCCTTTTGACAGCAGGACTTGTATTGCAGAGCTCTCTGACTTAGGAAGATAAGAGGTGAACAATGGAGAGTTATTAAGATGAATAATTTTCCATGCAAATTGGAAGCATGGCAGAGCAAAAGGATTGCTGTGGCTTAAAGGCACCAGGTTGTCTGCAGAACTGAACACAGAGTATCACGGCAGGCAAGAAATAGCAAAGACAAAAGCTGCTACAACAAAACTGCTTTCAGAAATGAGCTGGAGCGGCTGGACCACAAGATCTCTTTTCCTGGAAGTGCTTCCAGAGGTTCAGCACCCAGAAAGCATGCCTGAAAAGCCAGGGCTAAAAGACAACTGCAGATTTCCCAACCTTAAGAAGTTTGCAAACCCAGCCCATGAAACTAGACATATTTCCCCTGGAGTCTCACTGCTTTCAGAGTAACTGAAATACCACATGAAACAAAGGAACTAGTTGTGCATGCATGGAGTCAGGCTGTTGAAGCCCATGCTGTAAAGGACGGAACAGAGCGAAGCATCACCTGAGACTACACCACCAGTCACAACTACAAGCTGGGCAGAGATCAAACCAGGGGGAAAACCCCTTCTCTGGTCACCAATGCAAGCGATAATGCCAGCTGTTCCTGTGAAGGGTGGAATTATTCCATGATGACTTCAGAACAGAGTCACATTTAAGGTGCCCTTTGGTTCTTCTTTGCTTTAGGCACAGATGTCTTTTCAATGAGCCTTCAGTAACACCATTGTGATGTTAGTGTGGTGGCTGACTAGAGAGAAAGTGGCCATTTCAGCAGAGGTACAGAAGGAATAGGGAGAGGTATGGAGGCAGCTGCAAAGTTGGAAGGGCTACACTGCTTGGAAATGGAAGAATCTACTTCTAGATTAAGAAACAGAAGAAAACTATCCAGTTCCTGAGACCAGTACTCCCCGTAGCTGCATCTTACTATCTGCTTGACAGGGATTTGACCTCAAAACACAACTAGTCCATTTTTCACTGACCTCAGCAGTGAAGTCTAGGTGCACATAATTCTGAGGAACTACAGCGTGCCTCAGCAGGTATAAGTCTCTCTGGTGCTAAACCATGTCCCTCAACACCACATCTCTGCCTCTTTTCAACACTTCCAGGGATGGGGATTAAATGACCTTCCTGGGCAGTCTGTTCCCATGTTTGAGAAACCTTTCAGTGAAGAATTTTCTTCTGGTCTCCAACCTAAACCTCCCCTGGTGTGACTTGAGGGCATTTCCTCCTGTCCTATCGGTTGTTACTGGGGGAGAGACCGACTCCCATCTTGCTGAATAAAGGTCCAGGTTGCTGTTGAGACACATATCTGAAATATGCTTTGCATGCTTGTGACACTCACGTTATTGTTTCATTATCTGGTGGCCTCCTGAGACACCCTGTGATAATAAAGAGGTTCTGCCTTGCCTCAGGCAGCGTGTCACTATGCATGTGTGAAACAGAGGTGAGAAAACTGAGCTGGTCCAGCACCTACACAAGCACACACCATTATCAGATAGCGAGATGTAACTCCCAGTCTCAGATATTGTTACTTATGCATTTTTTCCTATCACAGTTAATATTCTGAAGAGTTTCAATTGTCACCTGTGGGTAGAATTTTCAAAACTGCGAAGCGTCAGCCTAGCTTTGCTTCCAACAAAAGCATTTTCACTGACCTTGGGGTTGGGTGATGGGTGTGCACTAGGAGGCACTTCATCTTGTATCTTGAAAGCCAAAAAGAAACCCCAAATGGAAGACCTGCTGTGTTTGAAACAACAGGTTGAGTCTGGTTAAATCCTGACTAAATTAATTCCTTCCTTCTAATTCTGCCTCCCATTCCTCAGAATAGTTTATACATTAAGAAATGTTTCTGATCAGTCAGGTGAACATTTCAGGCAAATGGCAACATAAGCCTGGGTTAGAAAGATGAGTATGTCAGCTGTGGAAAGAGATAATACCTGCAAAATCACACAAGAATCAGAATCATTTAGGCTGGAAAAGACAAGATTGTCAAGTCCAACTGTTCACCCAGCACTGCTAAGTCCACCAATAAACCATGTCCCTCAGCACCTCAGGACATCTACACAGCTTTCAAATCCCTCCAGGGATGGGGATTCAGCCACTGCCCAGGGTAACCTATTCTAGGCCTTGGCAATCCTTTTGGGGAAGAAATTGTTCCTCTTATGCAAGCTAAACCTCCCCTCAGACAATTTGAGGCTGATTCCTCTCATCCTGTCACTTGCTACTTGAGAGAAGATACCTTGTTCCATCCTCCTTTCAGGGAGTTGTGGAGAGAAAAAAGGTCTCCATTAACAAAACCAAAGGGCTTGGACTGTGTGATCTCCAGTTAGTCTCAGACACAATGATTCTGCTTCTTTTTCCCTTCTATCACTTACTGCTAAGGGATCTCACATCAAAATGCAGCTATTGTAGCTAACTATCATCTTGAGAGAAACAAAGACAGAACTTTAACCCTTTCTCTCCAAGACCACCTCCACAGTCTTCAGTATCAAAGCTGTACAAACATCTTCAGCTCAGTCTCACTGCCATGTGCCATCATTTACTCATTCAGCTCTGTAAAGCCAGGTTGGATGGGGCCTTTGGCAATCTGGTCTAATAGATGTGTCCCTGCCTATGCCAGGGAGGTTGGAATTAGATGATCTTTTTAAGGTCCCTTCCAACCCATTCAGTAATTCTGTGATATTCAAGGTGTATCCAAACATTGCAGGTTTTTTGTACACAAGATCTTTTGCACTCACCCCTTCCTTTCAGCCTTCAGGGATCTAGAGATCTGAGTTTTCTATTTGGTATTATATCTACCAAATTATTTTGTATACTTTTCCCCTGCAGTCTTTGGTGACTCACCTAACATGCTCTAGAGTATCGCAGGTTTTTCACTCCCATTATTTTTTACTTTGTTAATTAAAAATACATAATTTCTGTTAGATAAGAATTAGGATTAATCCCATGATTTTAGACCTCTTTCCTGTTCTCATAGCTCATCTTTATCACAGGGTGACAGGAAGGGTGGCAGAAAAGAAACTGGATTTGAGATTCAGAGAACTTGGGGTTACCTCTGGTATTTCAGAAGGTCTACATCACAGAGCTTCATATGAGTTAGTTCAGAGATATCAGGAGTTAGCTGTAGTACAGAAGCATTTGAAACACCTCATTTGTGTTGTGAGAGTAGAATTCTTCACTGAAAGCTACCTTTGCTGTCTATTTACCTACTGGTGTCTAAAATATACCTCAAGGCTGCACTGAGAATTGCACCTCAGGGCAAAGGGGATAATGCTGTTTCCTCCCTCTCATCCTTCTTCTTCTGCTTGTTTTGTTCTCAAGATCTTTGCAGCCAGAAATATCTTTTAATGGATGGTGGCAAAGCAAGACTACACATCCACTCTTTTAGGATTTTAAGGAGAATTTAAGAACACCACCAACAGCTTTCACTGCTTCACCTTTTAAAAGTCAGCCTGTGAAGGAACACATCTCTCTTTACATCACAGACTTTCAGAAGGGATTCCAACTTCCTAAGAGAACCAGTGAGACCAACTTTTGTCATCTCATCTTGGTCCTGCAAGTGAGGCTAGGAAATAGAAGCTGAAACTAAAATCTTACATATGGTTTCTGTTTTCTCTGCATAATTTTGAATATCAGGTGACAGAAGTGGGTGGGGGAACTTCAAGATTAGCCTTAATCAAATCTCAGCTTTTGCTGGAACTTCCCAAAGCCTTTCTCACCCTTTGCTCCTAACTGAAAGGCTTTGCTAGTTTTGGGTGCATTCCAATCAGAACTTAAAATGTTTGGGTTTGGTTTATTGTCTTGCAGTGTTCCAGGTACTTCCAAGTTTCATTTCATCATTCCTATCTGTCCCTTTTGTCTTCCATCCTGGGGTTAGCTCTAAAATGTTACCTCTGTATCTGAAATATAGAACACATTTAAACACATCTTCTGGTGGTTTCCAAAAAGTTTTTAGTCTGAATAAGGAAGAAAAGATGGATGGGGACAACATTCACAAACTGAACCCACCCTGACAGCAGCTTCTTAATACCATTTTAGAAAGAAAAGATGGGAGACAGCTTCACTGAGTTACTGTGAGGAAAGTTCACTCATTCCAGTAATGATAAGCAGAAGAACCTTCTAATATAAGAAAGTGGGTCCATAAAGTGAGAGTTGGAGACTCAGCAAATAATCCAAAACAAAGTAAACTCTTTGAAATGTCTTTCTCTGATTAAACAATTAATCTTCTTAAAGGAAGACTGAGAGTTATGATTTATTATCAGAAAGAAAACAGTTGTGGAAAGAGGTTTATTTCACTCAAAAAAAAAGCCTAATGGGCAAAAGTGTTGAGTCTTTGCAGCTATCTAGTGTCTAAGAGAATGGGTCTCCTTTCTGGTTGGGAACTTCAAAGGTGCAGCAGAATACGTGTCAGATCATACCAGAAGCCATCAACTTCTTTCAAGTGATAACTGATCAAGCATGCTGTGCTTTTCCTCTTCATTTTAGCTTGCCTTCAGCTGCTCAAGCCTTTTCTTCAGCTTTCTCCACCTTCTCACCTCACAAGTAGAATTTTTAATCTGCTCTCCTAACATCTTCTTCCACCATCATGATGCTTCCCTATTCCAGCTTCTGGTCTATTTTGCACCTCCTTCCAACTCTCCTTATCTCTTTATCTTTTTCTTTTTTTTTTTTTTTTTTCCTATATGTTTCTCCTTCCACCATAAATAACCTTGATTATATTCTATCCTCAAGGTTGTTACTTATTCTCTGGAGACTTCCAAATCCCACCTGGACACTGCAATCCTTGGCAGCTTGCTCTGGGTGACCCTGCTTTAGCAGGGATGTTGGACCAGATGGTCTGCAGAGGTGCCTCCCAACAGCCAGCATTCTGGGATTCCAGGATTCTCTCTCTCATCTTTGTTGGGACACAATTCATCAGGAAGCAGGTAAGTATTATTTTTATGAACAAAGTAAAACACCTAAAAATTTGGCCAATATTTCCGCACAAGAAATAGATACAAACAGGGGCAGCAAATTTATCCCTTCCAAATCAGGACAAGGTTGACATTGCACTTCCTGTTGATTTCTAAATGTATTTGTCTGAGCTCTATCAATTATTTCTTGTTATTAATTTCCAATATCTGTGCTATTTTTCTACCTTTTTCACCATTTACCTGTAACAGTTTGGGTTTGTTTGTCTAGTTTGCATCACATTAGTGAAGTTTTTGTGTTGGGGGGTGTGGTCGTTTATGTTCACTTTAACTTCTTTTGTCTAATTCATCATACACTAGCAGTTCCCTTCCTTAACTAGCCACAGGTCTTTTCTGAAGGCTTTATACTGGGAACATGGAAGAGCTCTTTCATTTAGACTTATTTAGCAGTGTGTTCTAACTTCAGCTTAACCCATGAGATCAGATAGTCCGAGGTTGTTGGACATGGCACCTATAAACCTAACCCATGGGGTCAGATACTCCAGGTTTTTTGGACATGACATCTAAAATTGTTGGGGGTTTTTTATTACATCTTAGGTCTCCTCCATTTCTGTTTCTGGCAGTTTAATTCAAATTCAACTGAAGTGTTTTCGCCATGGTATCTAGAGACTTCTTAACCAAAGCTTTCTGTTCTAATGCTGCAGCCGTTTGTGGACTCAACTACAACATAATGACTGAAAAATTGGCACTCATTGCCTTCACGGTCTCCATTCTCTCCTAATTCTCAATAACAACTCACGAATCTGTTTGGAGGCACCCTCACTACATTACAGCACTGCAAGGGGGACAGAGTGTGCTGGCAAACTCTATGTCTGTCTCCCTTCTCTTCTTCTGCTGCTTATCCCTTAATAGTCACTCCTCTGCTGCCCTGAACAACTTCATCACTTACAGATCTGTATTTCCACTATAGACTTGAATCATTTCAGCCCAGAGAACAACTCAGCCTGTCTTTCCGACTCACGGTGGCTGTGTACTCATCTATGTAAGCTTAAGACGGTTAATCGTCCGCTCTCCCCCACCATCCCCCCGTCATTTCTTCAATTTTTGGCAAAACAGTCTTACACCATGAAAATGTTTCAGCAAGGATGAACTTTATACCTTGATATTTTGATTGAATCTCCTTTCTTGAGACATCTCTCATGCTTTTTCTGTCACATGAAGTGCAACCCTGCTGGTTGTCTGTTTGTAGAACCTGCCACAGTCTAATCTAGTTACTGCCTTGTTTGCTATCAAGATGCTGAGCATGACAGGATCTTCCCAAATAACCTGTGATACCACCAGCTGCCAAACTTTATGTTTTCTTCTACCCTACTTAAGCACACCTTCACATTTCCCTTTAAAATGCTCTTTTGTTGTGAGTCCTAAAGAATAATGCTATAGAGAGATCAAGATCCTTCTTCATCACCAAACTGTGTTCCTCAGTTATTTTCTTGAATTACTCTTAGATTACAACCTCTGAGAGGATAGAACCACCTTAGCAGCAATGGGGTCAGTAATCCTTGCATAAAAATCCTAATTTTAGTAGAAATATATACAGATTAACAGCAAAATGAATAAATAGTACATTA
Source organism: Dryobates pubescens (assembly GCF_014839835.1). Classification (NCBI taxonomy): domain Eukaryota; kingdom Metazoa; phylum Chordata; class Aves; order Piciformes; family Picidae; genus Dryobates; species Dryobates pubescens. The sequence continues at coordinate 29,110,122 of NC_071620.1, read as the reverse complement.
TCCTTGTATTAATGCTGTGCTACAGTGTCCCTGAACACTGTAACACATCTGTAAATGACACACTCTCCACATAAAATTTGCTCCTCGAGTGCCACGGGTGAGATTTGCCAATGCTTGCATGATTCAGATGAGTGTGTTCCAAATTCTGCAGTTTAGTCACACTTATTTACTAGCTCACTTGTTCCACCACAGCCAAGTAAAATGACAGTACAGTAAACCTTCCATCCCTGGAGGTTTTTAAGGCCAGGCTGGATGGGGCTCTGAGCAACCTGATCTAGTGTGAGGTGTCTGGAACTAGGTGATCTTCGAGGTCCCTTCCAACCCTGACATTTCTGTGAATCTGCAACAAAGGGTTGCACAAATCCTGCTGCAAATGATTTTTGCTCTAGTTTTCAAGCACAACACCACACAACGTCTATTTTCAGCCTGGATACTCTGGGAATGTCTATTTTCAGCCTAAACACCCTGGGAAATTAATAAGCAATAGCTAAACAAGTAGAATAAAAACAAACAGCTATGATGATCTCCCTAAACACTTCTACCCTTATCCAGAGCATGGCAGAGATACATCCAGAATGTGCCAGTACTAGAATATGGCATGAATGCCAGGGGAAGTGATGATGCTGTTGCATGACCCCCTCCCCAAAAACAAAGGTTTTCTGCAGGTAGAGATTTATTTAACCAGTGTAGATTCTTGATCTATATATAAGCTTTTACAACAGCATCACTGGAAAGCACAGCTACAAAAGAACCTCCTGAAATTGCTGGAAAATGAAACAGTGGATTGGTAACCAAGGAACATCTATAAATACATCATGTAACCACTTACAAAACTGTAGGACAAGGTGGCAAAGATAGAATTAGCTTAAGAAATGCAAATTCAACATATTACACAAAGTTCTTAAGAAGCAGAAGTAACCAGAATTTTTTTTCCTGAATTTTACTGAGTTTGCTCTCGTCACATACCGACAGGATAGAATTAATGGAACACCACAGATCTGCTGAGTTAGTTGGGTGGAGTGGAACCTCATGAAATTCAAAGGCAAGTGGAGGGTCCTGCACCTGGGGAGGAGTAACCCTCTATATCAGTACAAGTAAGGGGTTGACCTGCTTGAAAGCAGCTTTGTGAGGAAGGACATAGGATCGCTGGTGGACAAGTTCCCCATGAGCCAGCAATGTGTCCTTATGGCCAAGAAGGCCAATGGTCACCTGGGGTGCATTAAAAAGTGTGTGGTCAGCAGGTCGAGGTCCTCCCCCTCTTCTCTGCCCTAGTGAGGACACAGCTGGAGAACTGAGTCCAGTTCTGGGTGCCCCAATTCAAGAGAGACAGAGTCCAGTGAAGGCTGAAAAGATGCTGAGGGAACTAGAGCAGCTCTCAAGCTGAGAGACTTGGGGCTGTTTAGCCTAGAGAAGAGCACACTGAGAGGGGATCTTCTCAATGCTGATCAATAGCTAAAGGGCAGGGGAAAACAAGATGGGCTCAGTCTCTTTTCAGTGGTGCCCAGTGACAGGACAAGGGGCAGTGGGCACAAACTAGAGCCCAAAAGGTTCCATCTGAACAGGAGGAAAAACTTCTTTTCTAGAGGGTGCACTGGAATAGGCTGCCCAAGCTCAGTTACTTCTGGTGTGCACTGAAGATTGTCTACACAGATGCCATTTTTTTTTTTTGTCTGAAGCAATTTTGAGGTCATTTACCTCCTCTCTCCTCTTGTCCAGCTCCCTGGGACTGCCCCAGCTGTGGCTGAATGTGGATTTCCCCCTAAATGGGGAAGTTCCCCAGAGCAGATGGGACTCAGAAAAATGAATGCAAGTCTCTAGCTGTACTGAGCACTGAAAAGATTCCCCAAGGGGCTAACAGGAGGACAATTAATTTCTTTCTTTGAACTACCTCCTCCCTGAATCTTGTGCTCACCCTTCAGAAAAAAAATACCAAAAAACTTGCAAAACAAAAACCTGCAACAAACAACAAACAGTGAAACATAAGTACAAGTATCACAATAATCTAGTAGGCAATGTCTAGACAAAGTAGAAGCGAGAATAAGGAGTATTATGAATGCAGAGAGAACATTTCTTCTAGACACTGGTTGTGAGAAAACAGAATGGGCTTCTGGGAGCTCATCCTCAATAAAGAGTGAGGAAAATGCAAGGGCCATGTTCTGCTCTGTCACACTTGAGAACCACAGGGAAAAGATGAAACTCTCAGGAAAGCTGGATGGGAAACAGTTGGCCCAGGTAAATGACTTTCAGATGCAGCCTAGGATGTTTCTGGAGGAGGTAACTTAGAACAAGAGGACATGATAGGCCAGTCCAGCTGGCCTCAGAAGGAGTGCTGCAGTGTCTGCAGATACATCTCTGTTGTTGATGATGCGTTTGTGAAAGTGCTGCCCTATTGCTCAGCCTGATGACAAAACATGAAGCCTGTCCTACTTCCAGGAGAGGCAATAGGACTTTGACCTCAATGGAACCATCAAAATGGAGATCCATACTGTACTAGGAATTGTTCTGCTGCATTTAGTTTAACTCCACCAAGACACAGATGAGGGCAGGAGTTAATCTCTTCCCTCAGTGTCGTTTTCCCTTTATTGTCTCCTGCTTCAAAACTTCCCCTTTCATTCCACTCAGGACTAGGTTGTCTTCACAGTTCACAAACTTTCTATTCTCTGTATTCTTCTTCTTTCATTTTGGTTCCATGATTCACCCACATCTTCTCTAGGGTCAAGGGCAGCTTCACATGATGAGCTGTGTGAAATGTGAGGGCATTTACAGGAACCTGGAAGCATTTCTCTAAACACTCCTATCAAGAAAAGAGCTTTGCAAATCAGAATTCAGGGTGGGTTGGGATTTTTTTTTTCCCAGATAGTTTCATGGAGTGCCTTCAGTGGTTTCCCTCTGTAGAAAGAAAGGAACTAAAAATAATCATTATTATATCATAATGGCGTGATCTGAAGCGTTTCAGAACAAGGTTTAATTAGCTCAAAGGCTTTTCACATCCGATAGTGACATCTTTTGTTTCTGCTGCAGTAGTGCAACCACTATTCTGTGCATCATTCCTTCGAAGGGTGAATCTTATAGCTGCTCTTCAGTGGCCACACATCACATGGGTTGAATTATTTCACCCACAATACCAGTTCTGCCTTTTCTCTCATGTTAGTGATGGAGATTCGTACAAATGCTGAAGTTCATATCTGGGCTTTTAACTGAATCAGATCCTGGAGCCTCTCACTTGGCATCCCACTTCCTTCCTTCTCTGTGCTGCATCTCAAGATAAAAATCTTCTATAAGATCCTTATGCCACAGACAGTAATTCATGCTAAGTTCTTACTTTCTCCCCCTATTTTAAGAAGATGTGAGTGAGAAAGAGCCATGGGGGGGGGGGGGGGAGTCTGTATTAATAGTTTCCTGTGGGTGTCTGTCAATGCATCCTGTCATAATTAAATCAGGGACTGACTTTTATGAGAAGAAAAGGAATATGGAAATGGAAGAAATTAAAAATGAAGAGGACTGTGAATCTCATCTCCAATATTCTCTTTTGTGCAGTTGTGCAATGAATTTTAATCAGTCTTGTCACCAAAGATGCTGGAGGGAAGAAATGCTGCTCAGAGTAAAATAGACTTATTTGGCTGTTGTGTACTTCTTAAAAACAAACAAACAAACAAAAAAACAAACAAAAACCACAGACAAAACCCAAACAACCCAAACCAAACAACAAAACCAACCCAACATACAAACAAAAACCCTGAACCAAGAGAAGGAAAAACAAAACAAAACAAAACAAAGAACCCAATCAAAATACTGGAGATCACTGTACTCACATCAGTGGAGAAACTTGGCTTTCACAGAATATTATGCCCTCTCTCTTTTCAGTTTGAAAAGCAGCAAAAGTGAGGTAAGCAACAAAAAAAAAAAAAACCAACAGAAGGAAATATTTGGATCCATGGCAAAGGAGTGTGACTCTTGTTGGCAGTAAATAGTGCAGTGAGACCAATGCACAGGTGTTTATGGAAACCTTTCCAACTGTAATCTCTTTGTAGTCCCTGTTTTGGAACCTTGCTGCATTGTGGATTCAAATCCATCCAAACCCCCCTAGATTCCAGCTGAACTTCTGCCAAATGGCCATGATTTCTTTTACCTCACTGAGTGACCCAAGTCAAGCTCTTCACCAGAGTGAGCCACCAGAATACACCTTTTGGTTGGTCTCACAACACAGCCTGAGGCTGCTGTCACTACACTGATCTTTAGTATAGAACTTATTTCATGTTGCTGGGCAGCAAGCCCACATGCTAAAGGCCTTCAAAGCAAGAGGAAATGCTGCATAATTTTAATCAAATATGCTTACATTATCCCAGAATCCCAGCATCATGGGGTTTGGAAGGGACCTCTGGAGATCATCTAGTCCAACCTCCCTGCTAAAGCAGGGGTGCCCAGAGTAGGTTGCCCAGGATCATAGTGTCCAGGCAGGTTTTGGAAGTCTCCTGAGAAGGGGACTCCACAACTTCAGATAGCTTCTGCCCAGTACAGTTAAGAGTAAACCCATCAGCTGCTTCTAGTCCAATATCACCTCACCAAAGCTTCCTGACAGATTTGTCTTTGTCTCCACCACCCTCCCCTCTAACTCACCCTGTGGACCACTGCCGCTGTTCAAAGGGCAAATTCCCAAGCACCTCCATTTTCCTGCACATGGTTTTCTCCAGAAGGCATCTGCCAGCTGTTAGCAAAAAAGAGGGCTTTCTTCTCAGACATCAAGCTGGTAAACCATTCTTTTCACCAGCCACCATGTTGGGAAATAATTAACCATGTAGCAATTGATAAGAGTCAGACAAAAAAAAAGGGACAGGGTTAGACAGAAATATGGACACACAACCACCACACAGAGACTTTGAAAATGGAGCAAAGAGAAGAAAGAGCCCCTTGAGTGACCACACTAGACCTCTCAGCTGGACCATGCAAAGTGTTTGAAGTGTTTGTAAGCCACATCCACAGCATGGAAAAACCTCCACAGTGCTCTGCTTGGTTAAGAGAAGGGATCTCCTTCCAATTCTATCTGCAACTTCTCTCTGCTCTGAAAACTTCTCTGAGTGGGAGTATTGAGATGAAGCAGAAAGCTGGCTTAGCTCCTGAAAGTGCCAGATGGGCAATGGGGAGAAAACCTGCCATAAGCTGCAAGCCCCAGGGAACAACTTTCCAGGAAGGGAAAGTCCCAGAAACTACCAGCAGGGGGAAAAAAAATGCCTGTGGGGAAGACAAGTCACAGTCTTTTCCAACCAAAGCTGGCCTGGCTCCAGATATCATTGAATATTCATTTTGCTGTTCCCCTGACATAGTGAAGGGAATGACCAAATACTAGACACAGGTGAAGGGAATCAAGCAGCTTACCACTTTCCAGAACCTGTATGGTATCTGCAGAATGTGCTTTTGCTCCATGTCCATGTCAAACATCTCCTAAAGGAATCCAGTGAGCACTCTCAGTTGTACACAAACCATCTAAACTCATTGTTCCAGGGCTTCAGTGATTTTCAAATCACTTCAGACAGGGAAACACTGCAGATAACAACAGCTAGCTAAGGGAGACCACACAATTTCTGCGCTCCAACCAGCACAAGCAGAGTCCTCTTAGCTCATGGAGGCAAAAGAAATCCTTCCACAGCTGGGCCACATCTATCTTATTTGCTGCCAAACTGGTGTCACTCTTGGCTTTTGACTGATCCCTGAGAGATTTCTCTTTGCCATGCTGTATTTTGCTGTCCTCCCATTGCCTCCCACTAGAAACCAGGAGGAAAGCACAGAAAGGGGTAAAGAAAAAAAACCAAACCCAGATCTGTGTCACTTGCAAGGTCTACAAAGCTATTTGGTTTATTTTTTGTCACAGACCCCATGGCAACCTGCACTTTGTGCTCAGACTGATACCAGAACAGTTTTTCATGAGAGCACAGTCAGATAATTCTATCAGACCCTGTGCTAGTGAAATTATTCAGATAACAGAAAACATCAAATTTTATTCAGAATCTTTCATTTGCTCTTTAAAAGGAGTGGCTGTGTGGGTGGCAGAGGGCTTGCCCTGCACCAGAGCCCAAGTGGTAACATTTAGGAGTTTTCTGTCCTTGATATTGTCATCCTGACCTGTGAAGTTTCAGAGAAGGCACGCAATGCTTTGATCAGCCTCCTTACCTATTGCCTCTCACTTGAAGAGGATGTGGTGCTGTGGGCTACCAGAAAATACTGATAGAAGGCGTTCCTCTTGCTTGAGAGCACATTTCAGAGTGAAATTAGCCATTCATGAGTAATTCCATACTGCAGCCTTGCACCTTGTTCCTGCTGGATGGGAGATGTCAAGCAAGCCAGACACTTGGTGCCTGCACAGCAGCAGGTCTCCAAGTTGATCTTCCCTCAGAGACAACGAGCTGAAATCACTGTGCTACTGCCTAGTGAAGGACAGAAACACATCAGGGATCTTCTGACAATTGGCAAATACTGGCTGTGAAGGTGGTCAGCATGGTGGTCAAATTCAAAGCATCAGCTATGGATTCCCAGTAGCATGGATTATAAGTGGGTCAAACACTAATTAAAATCAGCTTGAAATAAATCTGAAATTGCCTTTCAGTTCCATTCATAACTTCCTTCTCCAGCTGACTGAACACCATTGTTGACCGCAGTAAACATAATTCACCACCCTCCTGTGTGTTTCACAAACATTGGGATCCCTGATAATGAACAGAACTACACAAATGTAAAACAATTCCTTTCATATTGTCCAGGTGCCCCCGAAATGTACACAACTAACTGACCTTGCTACATTTGTGAAAACCAGTGGAAAACTGGGTTATTGAGTGTCCCAAGTGCTATCCATTAAATTAACTTTTCTAATAATGAGAATCACAGAATTCCAGCATGCTGGGGGTTGGAAGGGACCTCTGGAGATCAGCTCATCCAAGCCCCTGCCAAAGCTCTGTAACTAATAGAAGGCTAGCTTCTAGGTTTCCTAGAAATGCAATGTCCAGGCAGGTTTGGAATCTCTCCAGAAGAGACTCCACAACCTCTCTGGGCAGCCTGCTCCAGGGCTCCATCACTCTCACATGATTTTTTTCCTGATGTTTAGATGGAATTTCCTGGCTTCCAGTTTGTGCCCACTGCCACTTGTCCTGTCTCTGGGCACCACTGGAAAGAGTCTGGTCCCATTATCCTGCCCCCTACCCTTCAGATATTGATCAGCATTGAGAATATCCTTTTTCAGACTGCTTGTCTCCAGGCTAAACAGCCCCAGGTCTCTCAGCCTTTCCTTATTCATGCTAAGCTCTTCCAAAGCAGTACGATAATCAGAAGGTGATAGATTTGGTGCAGACAGCATGATGCAGACATTGTCATTTCTGAGGTTAAATTATGGCTCTTGATATTTTAACCATAGAAAGACAAAACAAGTCTGGTCAATGGGCTGCCTGCTAGAAGAGGTGACACAGAACCCCAGTACTGGGACCATGCTGGGACCACCCATGGGGAACAGAAGAAAAGCTAAATGAGAACTGTACAGCTTCACTCCATTTCTGAAGAATTAAAGGAAAAGGTGGTATGCATAAGGTCCAGAAGGGTACCCTAATGGCCACATTTTGTCCTTGTCCAAGCCCTAGGAAGCAAGGCTGACTGTGATGAAGGGATGGGTATACTCAGAGAGGCAGCAATCAACAACAGCAGGTGCTTCCACCCTTCTTCTGTTGCTCCAAGAGCAGCCGAAGTATGTTCTAAGCTCCACTATATCTCACCTCCCAATTACTCCATCTTTATCTACTTCTATCCAGCCTGGACATCTTTAGGCTAGATGTGAATAATGTGCTGTTTTGGGAAGTCAGCCCCAGTGAATGTGGTGGCAAAACCCACATGTGAGGTGTTCTGAGCCACTAAGAAAGGAAGAGTTTTCTGAACATGCATGGAAATGAAACCATGTCCAGTCACAGAACACGGATACGAGGAAATGAGGGTTCAACCAGCTCTTGGAGAAAGGGGGGCTCCCAGGCTCACTGGCACTTTCATTACTCATAACATGGTTTCATTATGTATGTGGTCCCTTTGCTTTCTCTCACAACTTCCCTCGTGCAATAAATGTGCTGAGGTACCACACTACTATTGCACGGGGAGCAGCCTCCCCATTGCTGTCAGGCTCCTCAGAAGCTGCCCCTTTCTAAACCCTTCATGTAGCTTCTACTATTTCTGTTGCATTAAACAAACTTAAAGTCTCTTCTCTTCCAACTCCTTCAGCACAATCCTCAGCAAGCCAAATATAAAGTTAAACCCTGAAGTGTGCATCAGGACTGAGATACTACTACAGCAGCTCAACAGAGGAAGGAAGCAAGCACAGGACTTTTCAACCACTACTTTTTTACAGGGTCTTCCTGGGAAGGCTTTTCCAGGCCAGCACTGTAAATTGAGCAGCTACAGTGTTGGGCTGCAGTCTGATGCAATCAATTCACTGCAGAGGACTTTCAGACTCATGGGGTTCAGCATTAAGTTGTGTGCTTTGACAAGCTTCTTGCTGTAGAAGTTTTTTTTCCTGGTATTTACATGGAGAAGACACATGGAAAAAGTCATAACAACCCCATGTACACTCCAGGCTTGCAGAAGACAGGCTGCAAAGCTGTCCAGCAGAAAAGGACCCGGGGGCATTGGTCAACAGCAGCTGAACATGAGCCAGTGTGTGCTCAGGTGACCATGAAGGCCACTGGCATCTTGACCTGTATCAGGAACAGTGTGACCAGCAGGATTAGGGCAGTGATGGTACCCCTGTACTCAGCACTGGTGAGGCCTCTCAATGCAAGAAAAACATGGAGGTGCTGGAGCAGGGCCAGAGAAGGGCAATGGAGCTGGTGAAGCTTCTAGAGCACAAATCTTGTGAGGACAAGCTGTGGGAATTTGGGTTATTTGGCCTGGAGAAGAGGAGGCTGAGGGGAGACTTTCTCTCTGCAACTACCTGAAAGGAGATTGGAACAAAATGGGGATCAGCCTCTTCACCCAAGTAGCAAGTGACCCTGCTAAAAAGCCCGTTCCCATCTTTCTCATAGTTCCTCTTTAAGTACTGAAAAGGCTCAGTAAGGTCTCCTGGGAGCCTTCTGTGTTGTCAGCTTTGCTGTAGAGCATCTGCTAGGTTGCTCTTCAGGCTGAGCCCCCAAACCACAGCAATTAATCCCAGAACAAATTATTTGGGCTTGCAAGGTGGTGTGACACAGGATGCTAAATGACAATGGGCCACAGAAAAGGTCAAAAACCCCAATGTGGGAAAGCAGTGCACATGCTGGGTGCTGCAAGAGCTGCATGGTTAACTGAGTTTGGGGGATTTCTCAGCTCTGCTCATTGCTCTGGAGGTTTGCAGTGCTGTAGATAGCAGAGAACAAAGTGGGGAGGGGAAGGGGCCAGGCAGCACAGATGTGGGGTGAGGAAGTCATTCTGCAATGTAGCAGTGTGGTGATTTGACTAGGGTGATTTGAGTCGACTTCATAGCAACAAGCTTAATATTTCTCAAACCAGAACTCTCAAATATTAAACACTAAGCACATGCAAATTATTGAATTAACAGCTTCATAGTATCATAGAATGGTTTTGGTTGGAATAGATCTTATCAAGTCTAATTGCTGACCCAGCACTGCCAGGAGACCAGTTAAGCATGTCCTTGCATCTACATGGCTTTTAAACTGCTCCAGGGATGGGGACTCTGCCCTATGCAGACAGCCCTTTAGGGGAATAAATTGTTCCTAACGTCAAACCTAAGCCTGCCCAGCAGACCAGCAGAACAGCTTAAGGGGCTGACATTTTGGACATGGGCAAATGGGGGTGGTTCCACATTTTGCTGTCTCACTTAGTCTCTAAGCATCAGTTTGTCTCTCCATCAACAATACCTTACTAGTAGTAGTAGTAGTAGTAGTAGTCACTTGTATCAAGCACTACGTCAACAATACCTCTTTTGTGAGCAAATTGTGACATGTAGAAGTGAAAGTCCAGACATCTAGATTCTCTGAGATATGGATATAGATATAGATACAGATAGAGATAAAATAGACCAGGAAAGGATGCTGGAGGTAACAAAAGAGCCTCTCAGAAGAACCACACAGAAATGAAGCAGGGAAAAGCGACACGTACGCGATGAACGTCTGCATCTGGCAGACACCAGAAGGATTTTGACCGATTCCCTATTTGTTTAGCAGCTTCAGCGGCACGGGTAAAACCACTCTGGTATGGAGGAGGATCTACTCAGCGTGTACCAAGGAGTTAAAGGAGAATCACAGGGCTGTTCTCAGCTCTCCAGCACCCTCCTCTGGCCTGCGGCCAGGCAAGCACCCTCCTCCCTTTACTGCTGAATCAATCCGTGTCAGGACACTAAATCAAACGTTGCTTTGATCCTGTTGAAGCCTTAGAGAGTCTTTTTGTGCCAGAAATTCAGAAGAGCCTTACACCCCACCCCCACACCTCTGCCTTGTGTCCTGTGCACAATAAGGTGACTCTCCTACAACAAGGTGTCCTTCTACAATAAGGTGACCTGCCGAGTGGACAAGGAAAGTGCCGTGGACAGTGTCTGCCTGGACTTTAGTAAAGCCTTTGACACTGTTTCCCACAGAATTCTCCTTCAGAAACTCATGGCACATGGCTTGGATAAGTGCACCCTGCACTGGATGAAAAACTGGATGGATGGCCAGGCCCAAAGAGTGGTGGTGAATGGACTTCAGTCTGTCTGGAGCCCGCTTACTAGTGACATCCCCCAGGGTTCAGTACTGGGTCCTGTCCTCTTTAATACTTTTGTCAATGATCTGGATGAGGGGATTGAGGGTACCCTTAGGAAATTTGCAGATTACACCAAGATGGGTGGCCGTGTCGATCTGCTAAAGGGTCGGGAAGCTTTGCAGCAGGTTAGACCAATGGGCCAAGGATAACTGTATGAAATTTAACAAGGCCAAATGCCAGGTCCTCCACCTGGGTCACAAGAACCACATGGTAAGCTACAGACTTGGGGATGTGTGGTTGGAAAGCTGCAACTCAGAGAGGTACCTGGGAGTATTGGTTGACAGTTGATTAAACATGAGTCAGCAGTGTGCCCAGGTGGCGAATGGCATCCTGGCTTGTATTAGAAACACTGTGGCCAGCAGGAACAGGGAGGTGATCATCCCCCACTGGTGAGGCTACACCTTGAGTGTTACATTCAGATCTGGGCCCCTCACTACAAGAGGGACATTGAGGTTCTGGAGCATGTCCAGAGAAGGGCAACAAGGCTCATGAAGGGCCTGGAGCACATGGCATACAAGGAGCATCTGAGGCAGCTGAAGTTGTTCAGTCTGGAGAAGAGGAGGCTGAAGGGAGACGTCATCACTCTCTACAACAACCTGAAGGGAGGTTGGAGTGAGGAGGGGGCCAGCCTCTTCTTGTTGTGAAGTGACAAGACTAGAGGAAATGGTTATAACCTCAGCAGGGGAGGTTTAGGCTGGATGTTAGGAAATACTTCTTCACTGAAAGGGTTATCAAACATTGGAGTGGTCTGCCCAGGGCAGTGGCAGAGTCACCATCCCTGTAGGATTTCATGTGGACTTAGTGCTTAGGGACACGGTTTAGAGCTGACTGCAGTGCTGGGTCAAAGGTTGATCTAGATGACCTTTGAGGTCTCTTCTAATTGGACATTTTTCTGTGATTATTCTTTGGAATACCCTCTGCATAGCTGGGTTAGGCTTGAAGCTGATCATCACTGGCTTGCTTACTTTGCCCAGCACCAGGTTATTGAACCTGATCCTGGGTAGGAGGCTGTGTGTTAAACCAGTTTTACTCTGATAGCTTTTTTACTTTGATGATTGGCATTCAGATCACAGGATGACATGTGATTTAGAGATCCTCTTAATGCTCATCAACAGCTAAGTGGTGAGGGGCAAGAGGATGGGGCCAGACTCTTTTCAGTGGTGCCCAGTGGTAGAACAAGGGGCAACTGGCACAGAGTGGAACCCAGGAGGTTTCACCTGAAGATGAGGAAATACTTTGCTGTGAGGGTGCCAGAGCCCTGGAGCAGGCTGTCTAGAGAGGTTGTGGAGTCTCCTCTGGAGATATTTCAAACCCACCTGCACACTGTGATCCTGGGCAACCTTCTCTGGGTGACCCTGCTTTAGCAACCTAAAAGGGTTGCCAAGTTCTGGAGCAGGCTGCCCAGGGCACTGGTGGACTCCCCACTCTTGGAGGGATTGAATAGTCATGGAGATGTGGTGCTGAAGGTTTAGTGGTGACTTGGTGGTGTTGGATTAGTTGTTGGACTCGATGATCCTGAATAACACTTCCAGCCTAAACGATTCTATGATTCGGTGACCTTGAGGCAATAAAATGTATTAGTTACTCAGATGTGGATTTTCCTTATTTCATCCATGAGCCGCCTCGGTTCCGCCCTGCTGGCTTTCGGGGGCGAGCTGCAGCCTTTAAAAGGAACCAGCACCACCAAAGTGACAGACCGTGTGTAGTATTAGCTGCCACCGCTAGTAACGGCAGCCGGCGTCTCTACCCCGGCCGCCGCCGAGCCCGCCCCTACGCCCGCCCAGACCCGCCGCCGGGGCACGCTGGGACAAGGGCAGCAGGTAAAGGGGCCGAGACCCGGTACCGAGGGGGTTCGGTGCAGTGTGGTGCATCCTGCACGGCACCCGGCGGGGCTGGTGTGTGGCGGCCAGGGCCAGGCTGGCGCCGGAGCCTCCCAGCCCATGGCTGGTTGAAGCCCCGAGGGAGGCGGCGTAGAGGGCCTGCCCGGCCTCGGCGGGGATACGGCTCCCGCCGGCCGCCGCCGGGCAACGGCGCCCGGGTACGGCCCGGCCTGGCCTGCGGTAGGTCCGGCGGCTGCAGTGCATGGCTTAGTGTATCTGTGTGCATACAGCACACGTGGAGAGACACGCGTGCATAGACACACACAGACATGTAGAGACAGGCACAGAGATAGTACAGATCTCCCCAGAGCCTTCTCTTCTCCAGGCTGAACAACCCCAACGCTCTCAGCCTGTTTTCAGGTGTCCAGTCCTCTGATCGTCTTTGTGGTCCTCTCTGGACCCGCTCCATCACGTGTTCAGGTGTTTCTTCTGTTGGAGGCCCTGAAGCTGGACACAGTATTCCAGGTGAGGTCTCACCATAGCATAGCAGAATGGCAGAATCACCTCTCTTGACCTGCTGGCCATGCTTCTTTTGAGGCAGCCCAGGGCAAGATCTGGCTTCTGGGCTGCAAGCCCTCATTACTGGCTCATGGCCAGCTTCTTGTCCACCAGTAGCCCCCAAGTAATTTTCTGTAGAGCTGCTCTTTGCCATATCTTCCCCAAACCTGTATTGATAATGAGGATTGTCCTGACCCAGATGCAGGACATTGCACTTTGACTTGCTGAACTTTGTGAGGTTCACCTGGGCTCACTTCTCCAGCTTGTCCAGGTCCCTCTGGATGACATCCTGTCATTCTGGCCTATCAACCACACCACTCAGCCTGGTGTCATCTGCAAACTTGCTGAGGGTGCACTTGATTCCATGGTTTATATCATTGATGAAGATACTAAACAGCACTGGTCCCAGTATGGACTCCTGAGGGACACCACTTGTCAGCCATCTCCATACATAGGCACAGACATATAGATACAGGCACTCACACACATAGAGGAACACACATGCAGAGACAGACACACACATAGAGAAACAAGCAGGCACTCAAGCACACACATGTATATGTATACATAGACACACAGACACAGATATAGATACAGGCTCTCACACACATAGAGGCACTCACATGCAGAGACAGACACACATAGAGAAACAAGCAGGCACTCAAGCACACACATGTATATGTATACATAGACACACAGACACAGATATAGATACAGGCTCTCACACACATAGAGGCACTCACATGCAGAGACAGACACACACATAGAGAAACAAGCAGGCACTCAAGCACACACATGTATATGTATACATAGACACACAGACACAGATATAGATACAGGCACTCACACACATAGAGGCACTCACATGCAAAGAGACAGAGACACACATACAGACACAGACATAGAGCGACAGGCAGGCACTCAGGCACACACACATATATAGATACACCCGTAGACACACAGACACACATACAGAGGCAGCAATCTCAGGATATTCGCCCCTCACAACCCCTCCCATCCCCACAGAAGAGTGCATTTCCTACTGAAGCAGTGATTCCTCCATGTACCTTTTCATGACATTTCTCACCACAGCACATCTGTCGTTTCAGTTCGTAGGCCCTGTCTGAGTCTCGAGACAGAAGCTGCTCAGTGCTTCCAGAAAATGGCAGGTAAGGACAAACACTCCTAGAATGCTGTTTGCCTCAGGCCTAGGCATGGTGGCCCATGGTGCATTGGTGATGTTCAGCTGGGATACTGAGGCACCACTTTTTAAAATGATTGAAATTAGAGACACAGATTGGAAGGGACATGTAAAGGTCATCTAGTCCAACCCTCTTGCAGTAAGCAGGGGCATCCCCACCTGGATAAGGTTTCTCAGAGCCCCATCGAGCCTGATCTGGACTGATTCCAGAGACAGAGCATATACCACCTCTCTGGGCAACCTGGGCCATTGTCTCACCACCCTCATTGTAAAAAAATTTTTTCCTTGGATCACCTATTTCCCCATGTTCAGTGATGAATGATAGTTTTAGAGAATTATTACAACTGAATGGCCTATGTACAGTAACATTTTGAACAAGCAAGCTCTCATACACCTTGTTACATCAGCTTAAGAAGCTCCACCCCAAAATATCTGTCTTACTGCTCAGCGTACTTTAAATCCAGTCTGTCAGCAGCTGGAGATACACTAGGCAGTTCACTCTCAAAGGAAAAAATCACAGTATTGAAGTCACTGTGATGATGCTAAAGTGGGATGTCATTTGCACAGCACTGAACAGAAAAATGAGGGCATCCCACTTTGCTGTAGGAAGATGCTCTCAGCTTTCAGGACTTGTTGCCCCAAGTCTCAGGGAATCTGGTACTGCTTTGACCACGGCCTGCCCCTCACTTGTGCTGCAGCCTGTAACCCAGCCTAGGGAGCTAAACTAGCAGGCAGCTTTTTTTTGCTGTTGGGCGAGGTTTATTGTTTGCTGTTGGGCGAGGTTTATGGAGGGGGAAACAGATGAACACAAATGCTGACTCGAGAAAGAACTAGGTGCTGCTGATGCAGGCCAGCATGACCTGCTGTGGAAACATGGCCACTGTCCACCGAGTCCCACCTTGGAGAGCCCACCAAATTGCTGGGTGGGGAGCATTTACCAATGAGTTCCTCTTTGCTGCTGAGCAAGTGTCAGATGCTGCCACTGTCATTCTCTTCCCTCTGGTTTTGTGATGTTTGGAAAACACACAGCAGAACAATGAAGGACAGGCTCCACAAGCTCTTTTGTATTTGCCTTTTATACTTAAAGGTATCTTCTGTTTTTCTCTGCCTCCAGGAAGAAAAGTCCTGATAGTCTATGCGCATCAGGAGCCCAAGTCCTTCAATGGATCTCTGAAGAATGTTGCTGTGGAGGAATTGAGCAAGCAGGGCTGCAGTGTCACGGTGTCTGATTTATATGCAATGCAGTTTGAGCCAAGAGCCACCAGAAATGACATTGTTGGTGAGAAGAACCAAAATAGGCATTTTTCAACAATAATGACAAGACAAAAGTTTCACCTTCTCTATCCTGCTGCATTAACAGCCCAGAGCTGTGCTGTTAGGTGTGTGTGTCCCCCCCCAAAAAAAAGAAAAGGCTGCTGCTATTTTGTACAAATAGCCCTCAGCTAACGAGGCAGCTTTTAAGTCCCTCCAGGGATGGTGACTCCACTGCCCGGGGCAAACTGTTCCAGGCAATCCATTTGAGGAAGAAATTGTTTCTAGTATCCAACCTAAACCCAGTACAACTTGAGGCTATTTCCTCTTGTGCTATCATTTGTAACTTAAGAAGAGACTGTCCCCCACCTGGCTCCAGGCTCCTCTCAGGGAGTTGTGGAGAGCCAGGTCTCGCCTCAGCCTCCTTTTCTCCAGGCTAAACAACTCCAGTTCCCTCAGTTGCTTCTCACAAGACCTGTTCTTCAGACCCTTCATCAGCTTAGTTGCCCTTCTCTGGACATTCTTCAGCATACATTCACAGTCTCTGAAGTCCATTTCTCATGGATGAGAGATGCCATCTGGTGGCATTCTGTGACTTGCTAGAGTTTAGTTCATGAGGCTACTGTCTCTCTCTTCTGATGGAGATTGATGGTCTATGAGTTGAATCAACAGTCAATGTAACTGTCCAATTCAGACACACTTGAGCCAGCTCACCTAAACTGCAGAGCTAGCCAGTATTGTTCCCTAGCCCCTGATGAGTTTCCCAGGTAAGGAGGCTGAAAAGCAGCCGCATGTTACTCTCCCTAATCCCTATTGTGGAGGCAGAGCAGTAAGCAAAATTTTCTTTAATGATACACCAGCATCGCCAGTCTACAGCCAAGTTTAGGTTGTCTTACTGCACTTCATATTGCTACATAAAGGTGAAAGATGTAGTACTCTCAGACATAACAGTCCTCTCCAGCTTGAAATCAAATCACCATCATCTGTGATGGTGCAAAATATCCACAAACCAAAAAAAAGAGAAGTGGGGAAAAACCGGATAGCAGCAACTCAAAACTGTAGATTGCAATGTGGATTTAATTTGTATTTAACTGCAATGCTGGAAACAGGGCAAGGAATGACTGTTTGCTTCTACATCCAGGTTGTTTGCACAACCCAGAGCAGTTTAATTATAGTGTGGAGACATGGGAAGCTTACAAGAGAGGAGGTCTGTCCAGCGACCTGGTAGAAGAGCAGAAGAAGGTGCAGGAAGCAGACTTACTGATTTTTCAGGTCATTATTTCATTATTTTAAGTTGCATTTTTTAAAAGCTTCAGTTGTGATAATAGGGGGTGGAAGAATAGGAAAGCAGTACTGAGATTATAGATTTCATTAGGAACATTCAGTCTTGCTGGGGTAAAAAGAGACAGTGCCTTTGTCATCGACATAAAACAGTCTGCAGCAATTTCAGGGCATCAGGTTCTTCTGATATGCCACGGACGTTAGAAAATACCAAGAGTCATGTGTGAACATTGCCCATGCTGGCACAGTATGAGTGTTTCACACAACTACACTGGCCTTTTTAGAGTAGGAGGGCAGCTGAAATCAGAACCTTAAACACCTGTGTAAAGTTCACAGTACTTAAAAATGAATATTCAGAAGTAACCTGATTGCGTAAGGTTTGTGACAACCGATCCCGCAGTACCTGAATCCAAACTGATTGCATTGAGCAACTTGGAGCACAAACTAGAGTCCAAAACAAGACTGTAATTCTGTCAGAACTGTGCCCTGTTACCAGGCAGTCCAGTGCTATCCCTTTCTCTTGCAGTTCCCATATATGCCTGATGGCCTTAGACATAGCCTAGATATATTTCACGGTGATTCTAGATGAAATGTAGGATGTGACCATGTCTCAGGTCAGCATTTTACTGTAAGACTTCATAATTGTAAAACTGCTGCTCCTGAGATAAGTATAGAAGAGCAAGTCCTGAAGGAAGTGGTTGCTTTCTGCTTCCTGTCTGCACAGTGCTCAGACAAGTTGAGTATGTTCTGGTGGTAAAGGGGAGGAGAAGAGAAACAGAAGGAGAGGGGAATGGGGCAAGTACTTCTGTTATTTTTGCCAGGCATAGTTACTGCCTCTCCTGACAGAGAACTAGGAGAAGGCACATGCAAGATCTGAACAAATGAAAACAGGATTTGGCACACAAACCAATCCTAAGGATGGCCAGGACTCTGTGCTAACAAAAAAAATTTACTTTTTCCTAGTTTCCCATGTATTGGTTCAGCATGCCAGCAATCATGAAAGGCTGGGTGGACAGAGTCTTGGTCCAAGGATTTGCTCATGAGTTTCCAGACTGTTATGATTCTGGCTTGCTCAAGGTATGTTTTCATAGAATCATGGACTGGTTTCAGTTGGAAGGGACCTTCAAGATCATTTAGTTCCAACCCCCCTGCCATGGGCAGGGACACCTCCCACGGGACCAGGTTGCTCAAGACCCCACCCAACTTGACTCTGAACACTTTCAGAGCAACCTGTTCTGGTACCTCCCTACCCTCACAGGGAAGAATTTCTTCCTAATCAAAATCAAGCTTCTTCCAGCTTGAAGCCATTGTCCCTTGTCCTGTCTCTGCATGCCTTTGTAAAAAGTCTCCTCCTATTGTTGAGATTGCTTTGTTAAGGTCAAGTTTTGTGCACTGTTCTTGAGGGTGTTGTTCCTTCTGTTCCATTATACTTGTTCAGAGTTCTGCCTTCATGCCCTCCTGAAATAATGTTTTGGTAACCATGTTGAGTGACTTTCTGGCACATTAAAACTGTCTGAAAGGTAATAACAGTCAATATTAGTTTCACATTTATGTTTGCTGCATATTAATCTCTGTAATTTCTCAATTTCTGCATTCCAAGGAGGATTGTAAGAAAAATATTCTCAGTAACAGAGTGCTTTCCAGCTTCAGCTTTCCAAGAAGTGCACCAGGGAGAAAAATGTTCAAAGCTGTCAGACCTCTAATTCCTTTTGTTGCTAACCTGTCTCTGCCCACAGGCCTGACACACAGCCCAGTCTCTCCATGCATGTTGTTGAGCTTTGCCTCAGATCTACCACTGCACATAAGGTCTGGGAAGGAAGTGGACATCATGTCCCCTAGAAATTTCTGCTGTCCAGGTTTCCCAGAGCACCAATTCTGCTTTAAATGTGCCTAACTCCAACGATGGTTTCTTAATTCCAGAACAAATTAGGCCTGTTTTCTTTTACCACTGGAGCACCCAGAGAGATGTATACAAAAGAAAGCATCGATGGTGATATTCGCTACCTCCTGTGGCCCATGCAGGTATAGTGTATGAATATTTGGGTGTTATTTGTCTTTAAAAAAAATAATTGGAATAAGAAAAATTAACAGGTGTATTATTGTTTTCTATGACACATCATAACAAATTGCCAGTTCCAAGCATCTGCATGTTATAAATTAGGTTCTAAAACCTTGAGACAACTTTAAAAGTCCACGTAGATTTGAAGTTGTTTTGTGCTGCTTTCTCTTGATTTGAATCTGGAGTGAATTTGCAGATGGCACCAATCTGGGTAGCTGTGTCAATCTGCTAGAAAGTAGGGTAGCTTTACAGCTGGATCTGGACAGGTTAGACCAATGGGCCAAGGCTAATTGTATGAGGTTCAACAAGGCCAAGTGCCAGGTCCTGCACTTCAGTCACAACAACCCTATTGTGTGCTACAGATAGAGGGATGCACGATTGGAAAGTTGCCATTTGGAAAGGGACATGGGGGTAGTGATTGATAGTTGAGTGAACATGAGTCAGCAGTGTGCCAAGAAAGCCAGTGGCATCCTGGCTTGTATTAGAAACGCTGTGGCCAGCAGGAACAGGGAGGTGATCATCCCCCTGTCCTCAGCACTGGTGAGGCCACACCTTGAGTGTTATGTTCAGTTCTGGGCTCCTCACTACAGGAAGGACATTGAAGTGTTGGAGCATGTCCAGAGAAGGGCAACGAGACTCATGAGGGGCATGGATCACAGGGCCTACAAAGAGGGTCTGAGGGAGCTGGGGGTGTTCAGTCTGGAGGAGGCTGAGGGGAGACCTCATTGCTCTCTACAACTACCTGAAGGGAGGTTGGAGCAAGGAGGGGGCCAGCCTCTTCTTCTTGATGACAAGCAACAGGACTAGAGGAAACAGTTATAACCTCAGCAGGGGAGGTTTAGGCTGGATGTTAGTAAATGCTTCTTCACTGAAAGGGTTACAAAACATTGGAAGGGTGTGCCCTTGGTCTTATTTTTCAGTGTATTGTATTTCACTCTGCTTAGTGTTTAGCCTTCAGTAGTGCCTGCTAGGATAGGTGATGAACTTCTGCTATTTATTTCCCTTCTCCTGATTTAGAGGGTTTAGGAAACCTGCTTTGTATTGGGTCAGAGAAACACTTTCAGATTTGAGTCTTCCATGTGCTTGAACTGAAAGGCCAACTATGTACTGAGGCATTTCTGTGTTTGCTTTGAATACAGCATGGAATCATGCACTTCTGTGGTGTCAAAGTCCTCGCACCTCACATATGCTTTGCTCCGGAATCTGTCTCCGAGGAGCAGAGGAAGGAGATGCTGACTGCCTGGGCCCACCGTCTGAAGACTCTGTGGAAGGAAGAGCCCATAAACTGCTCTTCTGAGTGGTATTTCAAGTGACCTTCAGGTACAATACTACAGAGAGCAGACTTTTTTCTCTTCCCGTATTTTTGGTGCTTTATCTCCATATCTGAATGCTAATTTCCTAATACAAACATGTTACGAGTATCTGGAGTACCACAGCTAGCAGCTTAGCTGACAATTTAGCACTTATCCTCATTGATTCTTGAGAGATTCTCCTCAATGATGGGTGCAAAACCCTTTGGAACAACATCCTGCCTAGAAGTGACTGATCACACAAGTGATATTTAGTTGTTGATTAAACCACTGCTGCTAATGGAACAGTAAATAAATTGCCATGTTTAACACTTGTTGCACCAGCTGTCACTTGATACTTTTTTTTCCAAAGACTATGCTGCCCATATTCAACCTTGTTATGGCAAATCCTCTTCTTTTAAGTACAAGCACTTGTGCCTTTGAGCTGCGAAGCCAGATGATGAGTAATGCAACAGGCCTATAGTTGCATGGTGACTTACAACAGCTGGAAAGCCCCATGGATAGCCTTGGGCTTTTCCATGTGTTTACAAAGGATGATTAAAGCTATTGCAGTGACCAGAGAAAGAAAAAAAAATCATCTAGGACCATGTGCAGTGTTTTCTTTCTCCACAGAATGTAGCTCCCATGTGTAAAGGGTGTCATTTTTGAAAATAAAAGGGAGCTTTTTGTTACCCTTGGGTACAAAATGGAATCCTCTCTGTTCCCTCCCCCTTTGTACTGGTCAGTATTGCTGGTTTGATCTAGAGAGCTGTGTGCATTCTCTCTGGCATCAGCACTGGTGGGCTTCTTGGGATGTCTCTAGTACTGGCAAGGAGAAACACCTACCTGGAAAGCTGCAGGACTACAGGCTGGCTATGATGTAGAATCTAGTGAGACAAAACGGATGGCTGGCATCTAACATCCATGATTATTACACTGAACTTCATAGAATCATAGAATCAGTCAGGGTTGGAAGGGACCACAAGGATCATCTAGTTCCAACCCCCCTGCCATAGGCAGGGACACCCCACACTAGATCAGGCTGGCCAGAGCCTCATCCGGCCTGGTCTTAAACACCTCCAGGGACAGGGCCTCAACCACCTCCCTGTACAACCCATTCCAGGGCTTCACCAGTGTCCTCCCTACTCTAGTCATGAGGTCTGTGGTGACAGGTTGGACTCGATGATCTTTGAGGTCTCTTCCAACCTTAGTGATACTGAATACTGAATACTTCATGGTGAAGAACTTCCTCCTCATGCGCAGCCTGAATCTCCCCACCTCCAGCTTCATTCCATTCCCCCTAGTCCTATCACTATCTGATATCCTGAGAAGTCCCTCCCCAGCCTTCCTGTAGGCCCCCTTCAGATACTGGAAGGCAGAGGTTTATTTTGTGCTTGAGAGTTGCTAATTCTTTTTGTGCCTATGGCAAAGGGACAGAGTCTCAAGCTGTGCAGGGAGAAGTTTAGGCTTGGTCTTAGAAAGAAGTTCTTCACAGAAAGAGTGATTGCCCACTGGAATGGGCTGCCCAGGTGGTGGGGTCAGCATCCCTAGAGGTGTTTAAGAGACTGGATGAGGCACTTAGTGCCATGGTCTAGTTGATTAGATAGGGTTGGGTGATCTGTTGGACTTGATCTTGGAGGTCTCTTCCAACCTGGTTGATTCTGTAATTCTCTAAAGGGAGAGGTTCTCACTTAGCAACAGAATGTTTTGCTTTGATCAGCTTACCTAACAGTTGGCTCCCCAACCAGAGTGACGTGTTAGTGTGATTCGGATGGTGAACTGAGTAACACAGCAAATTGAACATTCAGGAAAATACATATTGCCAGCTGAAGATGAGCCAGCATGTGCCCAGGTAGCCAAGGTGGCTGAAAAGCATCGTGGCCTGTATCAGCAACAGTGTGACCAGCAAGACCAGAGAAGTGATTATACCCCTGTACTTAGCACTGGTGAGGCCACAGCTTAAGTACTCAGTTTAGTTTTTGGAACCTTATTTCAAGAAAAGACATTGAGTTGCTGCAGTGGGTCCAGAGAAGGGCAATAAAACTGGTGAAGGTGCTGGTGAACAGAGCTTGTGAGGAGCAGCTGAAGGAACTGGGATTGTTTAATTTGGAGAAAAGGAGGCTGGGGGGAGACTTTCTCACTCTCTACAACTCCCTGAAGGGAGGTTGGAGTGTGGGGGTTGTCTCTTCTCCCTGGTAATAAGTGACAGGACAGGAGGAAATGGCCTCAAGTTGCACCAAGGGACATTTAGGTTGGATATTAGAAGAAAGGTCTTTACTGAAAGGGTTCTCTAACACTGGAACAGGTTCCCCAGGGAGGTGGCTGAATCCCCATCCCTGGAAGTGTTGACAAGACAGAGATGTGTTGCTGAGTGACATGACTTAGCACCAGCCTTGTTAGATAATGGTTGGACTTGATGATCTTAAAAGTCTTTTCCAAGCAAACCAATGTTGTGATTCTATGAAAATCTGTCAGAGATGCCCAAGATACACATGACCTCTACAAAAGGATAGACTAGATGGTTTACAGTGGTCCTTTTAGGTTATGTATTTCTGCAGCTGTCCTGTTATTCTGTTGACAAACAAGAACTCCTGCCTCCAGCCTTCCTGAACAAAAAGCTGCTTCTTTGGCAGCAAAACCACAACACACACATGCATTTCCACCATGCACCCAATTCCAAAGTGCTGCCAGTCTCAGTAACACAGACAGGTTTGCACTGTTCAACATCTGCACCAGGCTCACACAGGTATGGGGGCACTCGGAGCTTACCTTCCTTCCTCACCAACTTTGCAGGTAACATCAAGCTGAGTGGTAGGGGTAACATGCCTGAGAGATAGGATCCATCCAGAGGGACCTGGACAAGGTGGAGGAGTAGGCCCACTGGAACCTCAAGAGGTTCAACAAGGCCAGGTGCAAAGTTCTGCATCTGAGTTGGAACAACCCTGGCTATCAATCCAGGCTAGGAGATGAAGGGACACAGAGCAGCCTGGGGACTCAGGGGTGGATGAAAAGCACATGAGCTGGCAACCTGTGCCCACAGCCCATAAGCCAACCAAATCCTGGTCTGCATCCCCAGCAGTGTGGGCAGCAGGTTGAGGGAGGGGATTCAGCCCCTCTGTTCCACTCTGCTGAAACCCCACCTGCAGTGTCCAGCTCTGGAGTGTTCAGAACAAAAGAGACATGGACCTGTTGGAGCAGGGCCAGAGAAAATGACACAAATTATCATAGGGCTGGATCACCTCTGCTGTGAGAACAGGCTGAGAGTTGGGCTTGTTCAGTACTTAAAAGGACTGATAGGAAAGATGGGGACAGACTTTTTAGCAGGGCCTGTTGTGGCAGAACAAGGGGTGATGGTTTATAAACTAAAAGAGGGAAAATCAGACTAGACAGAAGGAAAAAGGTTTTTTTCACCCTGAGGCTGGTGAGCCCCTGGCTCAGGATGACCAGAGAGGTAGTTGATGCCTCATCCCTGGAAACATTCCGGATCAGGTTGGACAGGGCTGTAAGCATCCTGCTCCAGCTGCAGATGGCCCCGCTCACTGCGGGCTACTGGACTAGAAGACCTTTCAAAATCTTTTACAACCCAAACCGTTCTGTGGCTCTCCGATTCTCAGTACCGGCAGCTCTGCTGCAGGCAGAGGGAGGCAGCAGCGCTGTTAAGTGCCGAGTACCACCCCCAGGGACGACTCACACCCTCCTTCTCGGTAGAGGCGGGCGTCGCTCGAGTCACTCCGCATCTCCGCCGTGCCCTTGGCTGAGCCCGGGCCGCCTCCTCCCTCCGCTTCCCAGCAGGCGCGGCGGCGGGGCGGATCGGGCCGAGCCGGGGCAGATCGGGTCGAACCGGGCCCGGCCCTCCCAAGGGAGGCGGCAGGACGGGGTAGAGCGGCGCGCAGCCACGGTAAGGCACCGCGGACCGGGGCGGGGTACGGGACGGGATCAACCCAGATCCCCGCCGCCGCAGCACCGGCGCTGATGGGGCCGGTTCGCGGCGCTGGGGCGGCTGCCGGGGCTGAGCTGTCGAGCCCCGGGACAGAGCGCCCCGGAGGCGTCGCGGCACATCCCGCTCCCTTTCTCCAGTTACCGGTGCTGGGGAGGGTCTCCCGGTCGCAGGGGATGCCCCCGGCGCGCTGCGATGGGGAGCGGCCCGGCGAGGACAAGTGGGTTCGGAGGCAGGAAGCGCCGGGAGACGGAGGAGGAGGACGTCAGTTTGGCCAACGAGGAACTAGGCCGGAGAACCCCCGGGTTAGAGCTTCCTGAGCCTGCATTTCCCTGCGAGTGGGTGCCTCGAGCTTACCGGGAGGCCCCGGCTAGAGCCTTCTTCCGTTAGCCACCGCAGGACGAGCGCCTCTGCCCCCACAGCCCGCGCTCCTTCCCCAACAATCTGTCAAACCAGAACGAGCTGTGTGACACGGCCATGCTGCTGCAAGCCGCTACCCAGACCCCTCCTTTCCCCGTCACCCCTCCCTCTGTTCCTGGTGAAACTTCAAATGTACTTCACCTTTCCTCTGCTCCTGTCACTCGTCTTCCATAGTGCCCTTCCCACGGGATCCCCTCTGAAACCGGCTGCTGACCTGGCATGCCTCTTTTCTTTGCCATTTCCAAAAGAAAGAGAAGTTCTTCACTGCAGCTGAATAAGATGAGCAGAAGGGAAAGGTTTAGGTGGAGTGAGGTTGTGATGGTTACAGCAATGCAACTGAAATGCACTGACAGCTTTTGGAACATCCTCCACATATAGAATCATGGCATTGTTTAGACTGGAAGAGAGCTTTAACACTGAATCCAGCTGTTAATCCAGCCCTTAGCACCACATCTACACAGCTTTTAGACCCCTCCACTGCCCTGGGAAGCCTGTTCCAGGACTTGACAGCCCTTTCAGGAAGACGTCTTTCCTAATATCCAACCTAAACCTTCCCTAGCACAGGCAGTAATTTTTTGTCTTTGGCTGCAGGGACCCTTCCATTTATCTCCTGTGACCTGTATGGGTAATACCAGCTGTCATTCCCTTCCATTCCTGACCAATAACTAAGTATCCAGGAGTTTTGGTGCTTGCAGTCTTGTTCACTTTCTGCAGTTATACCTTCTAACACCTCTCAAGAGCTTGTGTGCTGTGAAAGCATCATTAGACCAAAAGGACTGCAATTACTGCATGGCTTTCTTCTATCTGATGCACTCAGCAGTTCTCCATAACTGTGCAGGATACACAAGATCTGCATCGGATCACCAGAGAAGGGCTGGTGAGAGGCCTCAAGCATAAGCCCTACGAGGAGAGGCTGAAGGAGCTGGGGTTGTTTAGCCTGGAGAAGAGGAGGCTCAGGGGAGACCTTATTGCTCTCTACAACTACCTGAAGGGAGGTTGTAGCCAGGAGGGGGTTGGTCTCTTCTCCCAGGCAACCAGCACCAGAACAAGAGGACACAGTCTCAAGCTGCACCAGGGGAAGTTTAGGCTTGAGGTGAGGAGAAAGTTCTTCACAGAGAGAGTTGTTAGCCGTTGGAATGTGCTGCCCAGGGAGGTGGTGGAGTCACCATCCCTGGAGGTGTTCAAGAGGGGATTGGATGTGGCACTTGGTGCCATGGTTTAGTAGTCATGAGGTGTTGGGTGACAGGTTGGACTTGATGATCTTTGAGGTCTCTTCCAACCGTATTGATTCTATGATTCTATTAAAATAGAGCAAACTGCTTCCAAGTGGTGATCAGGCCTGATGCGACCTAGTGACCATTATGATTCTTGGGAGTTTGTGCCCTTTGTATATTAGAAAGGAGAATGTAATCATGGTGTTAAAATGATGCCACAAACCCAACGAGTACATTTATCCCTTTCCAGAGGGACCCCAAATGTATTAATGAGCAAAAATCCCTCTAGCAACCAGTGTTCAGAATTTGCATAATGCATGTTGGCACTTGTTAAATATTGCACTTCATTAACAGCACTTTGAGATTGCCAGGTGAAGAAATGGTTCTACATCTACTTCATATAACCATAACAGGTTGAAAAGATAAATTATTGTGGTCTTTAGGTCTAAATCATCATAATGTGTGAGAACTACAGCATCTTTGGTCTCAAACTGAAGCCCTTTGCTCATCAGGTTCATGAGAGCATACACTTGTGTCCCACTCCTTACAGAGATACTTACGAGTCATTCGTCATTGGAATGTGCTGCCCAGGGAGGTGGTGGAGTCACCGTCCCTGGAGGTGTTCAAGAGGGGATTGGACGTGGCACTTGGTGCCATGGTCTAGTCATGAGCTCTGTGGTGACAGGTTGGACTCGATGATCCTCGAGGTCTCTTCCAACCTTAGTGATACTGTGATACAGCTAAATGCTTTATAATGACACTTCTTTTTACTCCTTTTTGGTCCAGGAGCACCAAGGTACTTGGGTTTAATTACCGAGCCCCAGACACTGCCAACATGTCATTGGAGGATATCCACATGAACACCCAGGATTTGCTTGAAAGAAAACAACTTGATGCTGGAGGATTTGGGACAATTTCTTTGTGCTTCCACAAGAAACACGGATATGTGGTATTAAAAACAGTGTACACAGGACCCAAGCGCACTGAGTAAGTCCCAGATCTGAGTTCTGTTTCTTTTTAATCTTTCATTTAGTCTAAGGAATCCTCCAAACCCAGTGGAGATATGTCTAAATAAGGTGTAATAATTGAACATTTTTGGATTCTGGAGATACTGTATGTGGGGAAAACAGGAGAAGAGTAGCATCTGTGCTCGAAATTTTCTTTGTAGTTCTAACTCACTGTTCCAGTGCAGTTCCCGATTCCTGTTGCAAGGTGAGCGCTGCTGTGAGTTGTTAAGCATCAGGGAGACACTTGCAGAATTAAGGCAATGCAGGAGCTCAGGGTGCACATGGTATTTTCAGGCTCGCAGATCAATTTCAAATGCAGTTGTCCAGCTGTGGATGGCCACTAGGAGTAAAACCATAGGAGCTATCAGAAGGACTCCAACCCCGTGTGTATAATACCCTCATTCCCTTGAGAAGAAGCAGGCTGAGTCAAGCCCACTGGAATTAGCTGTTGATATCATTGGATTCAGGGCACACGGCAGCTCTGCTACCTCACAGCTAAAACAATCCAAAAACTCTCTCATGAGTCATCCACTAGAGAGAGACAAAACCCCAGTTTGAGTTCTTCTAGTTCAGGTTATAATAAATAAATTAACTGAGCATTTCTTCTGCCAATAGGAAGTGAATTAGGAGCTTCTAGTAGCTCACAAACCACAAACAGCTTGGGGTGAACACAGTTCACGTGGACAAGCCTGCCTGGTTTAATTTTGGAGCTGTGTTTTCACTTTCTCACTGCAGAGGCTCTTAAGTCACATACCAAAAATCTTAAACAAATTTACAGCTGAGCCTGCTGCAAACAAAACAGCCACTTTCTGCTCTAGTTCTGGAGGAATACTGAGGGAGAGAGCAGTTGTCTATTAAGTCACAGGGTAGGAAAGCATCAGCAAGCAGCATAGTCTCGAGATTTTCTCACAGCCTTTTGCCTGATGACTGGAACAGGAGCAACAGTAAAGAGAAGATTAATTTTGGGTACTGTGCTTTAATACCCTTGATGAGCTCCCAGATGTATTACCTGTGACCATGCCTGAGGCCCAGGTAATGGTGGAGTAATTTTGCTTGAAAGAGACCTTTAAGATAATTGATTCCAACCATTTACCCAGTACTGCCATGTCACCACTAAACCAGCACCACTGGACCCTCAGCACTACATCTACATGGCAATTCAATCACACCAGGGATGGTTACTCCACCACATCCCTGGACAGCCTGTTTCAAGGTCTGACAACCCTTTTGGGGAAGAAATAATTCCTGGTGTCCAACATAAACCTCCATTGGTACAACTTGAGGCTCTAATCCTCTTGTCCTACTGCTTGTTAGGCTTTTAATTCATCCTAAACCAGTAATCATTATTAAATGTTATGAGTATCCAGTACGTGGATGGATCCCTTGTGGTAAATTCACAGTCTCAAGCTGCACCAGGGAAAGTTTAGGCTTGAGGTGAGGAGAAAGTTCTTCACTGAGAGAGTCGTTAACCATTGGAATGTGCTGCCCAGGGAGGTGGTGGAGTCACCGTCCCTGAAGGGATTCAAGAGGGGATTGGATGTGGCACTTGGTGCCATGGTCTAGTCTTGGTTGGACTTGATGATCTTTGAGGTCTCTTCCAACCTTGGTGATACTGTGACACTGTGACCATCCACTTTGTGGATGGATCCCTTGTGGTAAATTCATTCTGAATGTGAACTTTTGGGAAAGAGACCTGTAGAGTTTCCTGGACAAGAGGGAGTGGAATGTGTCTTGCTCCTCCTTGTCCAAAGGGTCTGTCAGCCCTGCCCTGTCCTGATCCTACCCCAGCTCAGGGGTTTGGACTTACACAGCCAGGGGTGCACCTACAAAAGGAATGCTTGTGCACTTTCTGAAAAGCAGGCCTTGAAATTGGGCTGAGCAGCTAGTCTCTGTGCCAGGCATCTGAGAGAACATAACCTGGAATGAGTTAGGCCCTATTAGTTCTAAACTGCCTGAAAGTATGGTTCACCTTACTGTGGCTCTAGGGATGCTGATGTTTTTGGCCATGTTCTTCATTATGAATCAACACTGTTTTCCTCCCTGTGTTATTTCAAGCCTGACACCTAAGTCCAGTGTCACTTCTGGTTTCCAGATACAACGATTCCCTCCTGGAAGAAGGCAGGATTATGCGCAAACTGCAGCACGATCGTGTGGTCAAGCTACTAGGTATTATTCTGGAAGATGGAAACTACTCACTTGTGATGGAGTATGTGAGCCGGGGGAACATGATGAAAGTGCTGCAGAAAGTGAGCGGTAACTTGCTTCATCCCTTGATGTTTCTTAGGGTTGATAAGATGCTTGAAAGGGACAGGACATTAGTGTCACCTCCAGAGAATAGTCTTTAGTTTCTCATTCTTTCTTCTGTATTAAAGAGCCAGTGGCAGCCTGGCTTCTCTAGAGACAGCAGAGGACAACCATGACTTTGCTGGACATTAGAGGACCAGGCCACGGTTGCAGATTCAAAGTTATAGGAGTGTTTGTAGAGGGATGTGGAGGGTTTGCTACAGAAGAAAGTGTTTGTAAATAGAGAGCAACTAGAATTACTTCAATGCAAAGATCTAGATCCAGGTAGGACCTTAGTTCTTTTTGACTATGGCCTGAGCAGAGGTACTTCCTGTTTAGAGAAGGGCAGCAAAGTGGGTGAAGGGTCTGGAGAACAAATACAGTAAGGAGCAGCTGAGGAAACTGGGGTTGTTTAGCCTGGAGAAAAGGAGGCCAAGGGGAGAACTCCTCACTGTCTACAACTCCTTGAAAGTGGTAGGATGAGAGGAAATGGCCTCAAGTTGCACCAAGGGAGGTTTAGGTTGGACATGAGGAAAAATTTATTTACCTAAAGGAAAGAGCTACAAGGATAAGTGAAGGACTTAAACATCTCTCCTCTGAAGAAAGACTGAGAGACCTGGGGCTGTTTAGTCTTGAGAAGAGAAGCTGAAAGAGGATCTTACCAATGTCTATAAATATCTGAGGGGTGGGTGTCAAGATGAAGGTGCCAGTCTCTTTTTGGCGGTGCCCAGTGATAGGACAAGAAACGATGGGTACAAGTTAGAACACAGGACGTTCCACCTCAGCATGAGGAGACACTTCTTTAAGGTGAGGGTAATGGAGCACTAGGAGCAGGCTGCCCAGAGAATTTGTGGAGCCTCCTTCTCTTGGAACCTTTCAAAACCTGCTTGGATGCATTCCTGTGCAGACTGCCCTAGGTGATCCTGCTTTGGCACGGGGGTTGGACTAGATGATCTCCAGAAGTCCCTTCCAACCCTTACCATTCTGTGATTACCAAGCCCTGGAACAGGCTGCTCAGGGCAGTGGAGTCCCCATCCCTGGTGGGATTTAAAAGTCATGTATATGTGGTGCTGAGGGACATGGTTTAGTTGTGACCTGGCAGTGCTTGGACTTGGTGATCTTAAAGGTGTCTTTATGATTTTATACTCTTGGGACTGAGAATTTATTTTTTTTAAGACTGCTTTTTAATTTGCTGGTTGTAAGCATTTTATGAACAGATGGTATTTCTTCTTCTTTGCCTTAGCTCTGCCTGCCTTTGTCAGTGAAGGGGCGTTTTGTGCTGGAGATCGCAGAAGGAATGCTTTATCTGCATGAGCAAGGCTTCGTACACAAAGACCTGAAACCAGAAAACATTCTTGTGGACACAGACTTCCACATTAAGGTACTCATTAGAATGTCAATGGAGATATCTTGTGCTTAGGATTGAGGAACCCAGTTGAGCTGCATTGGTTAGTATTGCCCGGTGGTAGATGAACTCCTTTGTTGTCTAGTGAGCTATCACTGACAGACTGTTAGTAGGACGACACAGAAGGGTGGTGGCCTGAGATTTGCAGAATCTTCTCCCAACAGTGAAAAAAAAAATCACTGGGGGTATTAAAAATAATTATTAATATTTTTGAGAATTAATGAACTGGAAATAACAAAACAACTAGAAAGAAAAAGCAAAGATTGAAGCAAAACAAGATGTCTTACAGATTGTGTCTTTTGTCCTCCTGCCTTTACCTCTTCCTTTTTATTCCTTTCCTTCTTCTGTCTCTCAAGTCTTCCTCTTTTGTGTCCCTCTTTTTTCTCTTAGTCATCACTTCTAAATGACAGCCAGCAGCTACAAAAAAAAAACCCAGGAGACTACTTCAAAGAGTGGTTTATAAGCCAGTTACTTTCTTCACCACCAACCATTAGGTTTCAGTAAGGTCACCTTGTCAAGCACAGAGTACCCAGGTACTTCTGCTTTAACTCTTTCCACTCGTTTTCCATATCTCTTTGCCATACACATCACATCATTTTAGCTGTGGGAGGATATAAGGAATTTGTGTTAAATGGAGTCTAAATGGAAAAAGCAGTGAGAGAGGGAGGATATCTGCCCATCTCATTATTTCTGGGTTTGAATCTTGAGTTCTTCTCATATGGATCTTCTACCACAACCAGTGCAAGCAGATCTTGAATGTAACTGTCAATATGAGCAAACCCAGACTTACTTCCTCTTTACGTTGTGCAATTGTTCCACGTAGGGTTAAGTTAATAATGAAGGCTCAGCCTAATCATCCTCAGACAGTTTATTTAGGAATAAAGCCACCATAAAATGACCAGTAGTTTGTTTTCATTTCTCATAGTGGCCTTTTTAGATCTATTATTACCAGCTGTTCATTATAAACCTGAGTGCTACATGACACACTTCACTTCTCGCCACAGCATTAGCTCTGATGAGTCTCACTCTTCAGATTGCAGATCTTGGAGTTGCCTCCTTCAAGAACTGGAGCCGGCTGACCCAAGAAGAGACTGTCAGACAGAAGCAGATCAGGAGCATGTGCCAGAACAATGCTGGGACTCTTTTCTACATGGCTCCCGAGCATTTACGCTGTCTTAATGTCAAACCTGTGGAGAAGTCAGATGTTTACAGCTTTGGCATAGTGATCTGGGCAATTTTTGCTAACAAGGAGCCATACGAATGTGAGTGAACTCCAGAAGGTCTCTGTCACAAAATTAGGTTCTAGAAGTTAGTCATTTGGAGTTAGAAATTTAAGATTAGTCAATTAAATTCCCTGTGGTTGAAAACAGCACCTGTTAGGCACCATTAAGAGGCATTAGTGGCATCACTCCTGACTTCTAACCATGGATAAGAACATCCAAATCAAAATGCAGGCGTGAGCCCAACCTATTCGCATCCACACAGTGTGCTCGGTGGCAGAGGGTAAGATAAACTGTAGACAGGCCAAAATGGAGGCTTCAATGTCCACTGCCTCCTAAGACCAGTTATGGGTTGGTTTTGTTTTACTGGGAAGGGTCACAAAGCTGTGTGGTACTTGTTTCTCCACACGCAGTAATGTGCTCATGTAGAGCAAGGAGAGCAGGCTAGGGAATTCCAGACACATGTGGTTATTGTTTTGAATGGAATTTTGATGAGTATATGTTCCCCCTCTGGCCACTTTGTTTGTACCCAATGCAGAGCAAAAGGAGATTCAGCTTCTAGAGAGCAGGATCTGTCACCCTTACTCTGACCTATATAGAGAGAAGTGGGCTCAGGAGAACCTCATGAGGTTTGATAAGGTGAAGTGCAAGGTCCTGCACCTATGGAGCAATCCTAATTATCAATACAGGCTGGGGGCTGATATGATAGAGACTATCCCTCCAGAAAAGAACTTGGGGTACTGGTGGGCAAGAAGCCAGACCTGAGCCAGCAAGGAGCACTTGCAGACCAGAAGGCAAATGACATCCTGGGCTTCGTCAAAAGACGGAAGGCCAGCAGGTCAAAAGAGGTGATTCTGCCACTCTATTCTGGTGAGATTACACCTCGAGTTGTGTCCAGCTATGGAGTCCTCAGCACAGGAAGGATGTGGACCTGCTGGAGTGGGTTCAAAGGAGGTCCGTGAAGATGATCAGAGGGCTGGAACACCTCTCCTGTGAAGACAGGATGAGAGTTGAGGTTGGTCAGCCTGGAGAAGAGAAGGCTCTATGAAGACCTTGTAGCTACATTTCAATATCTGAAGGGGACTTACAGGCAGGCTGGGGAAGGTCTGTTTAGAAGGACTTGGAGCAATGGGACAGTGGGCAATGTTTTTTTTAAGCAGGGTAGATTTATGTTAGACATAAGGAGGAAGCTCTTCACAATGGGGGTAGTGAGACACTGGAATAGGTTGCTGAGAGACACAGTGGAGGCCCCATCTCTGGAGACATTCAAGGTCAAACTTGACATGGCCCTGAGCAGCCTGATCCAATGAAAGATGTCTCTGCTCACTACAGGGGGGTTGGACGAGATGACCTTTGAGAGTCCTTTCCAACCCAGTGCATTCTATGATTCTAAGATTCTGCTCATACTTGGGCATGTCTTACATTTATATAAAAGTAAATCTATTCATCTCCAAATAACTGTCTGATGCATTGAAGTAGAATCAGTCATTAAAGTGAGAATTTTGTAGCTGGAAATCAGTCACTTTTCTTTGAGCTCTTATTTCAGCTATGCACAAGCACACAAGATGCTGCTTTCCCTCTACAGAATGACAGTAAAACCCATGAGCAGGATCTGATAAGAAAGTTTATTTTTCAGATGGTATAAATGAAGCCCATATTTGCTTTGGTATCATGAATGGAAATAGACCAGACATAAAGGAGATCACTGATAAATGTCCAGAGGAAATTATTGACTTAATGAAACAATGCTGGGAGCAAGAGCCAGAGAAGCGGCCAACCTTTGCAGGTAATGTATCACTTTGGGGCTCTCTGTGACAGTAGTTTGTAATGCAGCAAAACAAGCTTGAGTGTTTTCATCTTAAAATACTATGTTTTGGCTTTGAAGACAGAAGTATCAACTCACATTCCCAGTAAAGTGGGCTCCCTGTATCCTGACTGATAATGGGATCTGGTCCAGTGCTTACAGACCCAGGGAATACTAGTGAGTGGATGGAGCCATGACAGTTTATACCTGCTGATAATTTGTTTTCAGCACAGTATCATCTTCCTGCTGTAATTCACATTAAATGTAACAACAAGGAACATGGAATATCTTGGATCTGACAAAAAAAATACCCTCTTGAAGCTAGCTTCAAAAGGTGGCCCAGTTTCACCTTCCCCAAATAATGCAACAGCCTTTAATCATCCTTTTGATGGTCAGATTCCAAAACCTTGCAGGCAGTAAAAGTCTTGACTGAATGCTCTGGATAGAAGACTAAAAGTATCCAGCAGATAAGTCAAAATTCTTTCTCTCCTCTCTTCTCAATGAGTAGTGCCAAAAAATCCCAAACCCAACCCCTTCCCTCCCCCCTAAAAAAAACCCACCACCACCACAGCCAAAACCACAAATAAACCAAACAACCAACAAACAACCCTACATGTGACAAGAAATGTAGGTTTGGATTTAGACAGGCTTACCAAGAACTTCATCTGCAACAGCCACACACTGAACTCATCAGAGAAAATATGTATGCCAGAAGGAACCCAGCTACTACTTCCATATTTGACCCACAGAATCTGCTGCTGCTCAATTACTTTTAAGCTTGAGCTGGATTTTACCCTTGCAAAATGCTGCTATTTACTGTGCTAGTGATGGTTTCAGTAATTTCATCTTTAGCAGAGGTGGGATAGTCAGTTATCAAACTGAATGTATCTTACTTCTTAAAACGAGGCAAACTATCTTTTGGCCAGTCAAGGAAAGGTGCTGACAGCCATAGAGCATAGAATCATAGAATGGTCCGGGTTGGAAGGTCATCTAATCCAACCCCCTCTGCAGATCATAGAAAGCATTCATCCCCAAAATCAATACAGCAATGAAAATCCCAGAAATCATCCTGTTTGTGTCACTGTATTAAGGCTAAATGAGTCATGGTACCAGATTCCAGATACGTTTATAATTTGTCTGTTTCTAACTTCATGCAAGTCTTTATTCAGTCCTCACTAACTGTCTAAATCAGTGGAAACCACCCTCACTTAGTTCTTTCCTCTTTGCAGAAATCAGTCAAAGATACAAGCCATTTTACTATCAAAATCTAGGACAAAATATTGAAGATGATCTGAAGGAGTTAAAAGTGAGTCATTTTCTACGCATTTTAAAGTGATGGCCCTCTGCATCCCCTCTCCCCAGCCCCAGTCCTGCCCACATTCTGCTACTTTGAGGCTGATCCCGCTTGACCGACCTGGTTTTCTTCTGTGATAAAATGGTTGGATCTGTGAGTGAGGGGAGAGCAGCACATGCACTGGAAGAAACTGCCCAGGGAAGTGGTTGAATTCCCATGCCTGGAGGGGTTTAAATATCCTGTAGGTGTGGTGCTGAGGGATGTGGTTGAACACTAAACTTGGTAGAGTTAGGTAATGGTTGCACATGATGATCGTAGAAGTCTTTTCCAGCCTAAAAGATTCTGGGTCATTTACCTGGAGACTTTCAAAACCCAGTTGCACAAAGCTCTGAGCTACCAACTCTTATCTCAGAGTTCAGGAGTAGGAGGTGGATGTGTGGTCTCCCAGGGAATATTCTGACCTGAGAGACACTCTGATTCTATGAAAACACTTTGCAAGAGGTTCTCATATATCCATTAATTCTCACTCTTGAAATACAATGTTATTTCTAGAGATCTGGGATCTTCTCAGTGCTTATCTAAAGCTAAAGGTCAAGAGGATGGGGCCAGACTCTTTTCAGTGGTGCCCAGAGACAGGACAAGGGGCAGTGGGCACAAACTGGAAGGCAGAAGGTCCTATCTGAACAGGAGGAAAAGCTTCTTTTCTGTGAGGATGCCAGAGCCCTGGAACAGGCTGCCCAGAGAGGTTGTGGAGTCTCCTTCTCTGGAGAGATTCCAAACCCACCTGGACATTGCGATCCTGGGCAACCTGCTGTGGGTGACCCTGCTTTAGCAGAAGGGTTGGATTACATCTTTTCTGGAGGTCCCTTCTGCCATGCTGGAATTCTGATTCATAAGTGGCAGAATCTGATTTTGTAGATAAAGAACTCTGTAAATTCTTGGTGATTTTTGTCCTGGTTCAATCTGTGTCCAATGAGTCCCAACCTGCATGAGAGCAGGAAGCTGTTCTGCAGCAATAACAACAAGGAAACTTCAAAATCAAGATAAGTTTTCCTAGTGTCCAGGTTGTTTTCTCTTACTTTTCTGGCTGTAGGGTTATAGATTATGATAGAAAGAATTATTTCCTGAGTTAAAATAAGAGAACAAGAATTTGTTGAACAAGGGGCTGATGATGGAATCTTTTTATCACAGATTTTATCTATTTATTTTGGTAGAATAGAATAGACCAGGTTGGAAGAGACCTTCAAGATCATCATGTCCAACCTATCATCCAACACCACTTAATCAACTAAACCATGCAACCAAGCACCCTATCAAGTCTCCTCTTAAACACCTCCAATGATGGTGACTCTACCACCTCCCCGGGCAGCCCATTCCAATGGCTAACAACTCTCTCTGTGAAGAGCTTTCTCCTCCAGCCTAAACCTCCCCTGGCACAGCTTGAGACTGTGTCCTCTTGTTCTGGTGCTGGTTGCCTGGGAGAAGAGACCAACCTCCGCATGTCTACAACCTCCCTTCAGGTAGTTGTAGAGAGCAATAAGATCTCCCCTGAGCCTCCTCCTCTCCAGACTATGCAACCCCAGCTCTCTCAGCCTCTCCTCATAGGGCTTGTGCTCCAAACCCCTCCCCAGCTTTGTTGCCCTTCTCTGGACACGTTCCAGCAAGTCAACATCTTTCCTAAACTGAGGGGCCCAGAACTGGACACAGTACTCGAGGTGAGGCCTAACCAGTGCAGTGTACAGGGGCAGAATGACCTCTCTGCTCCTGCTGGCCACACTGTTCCTGGCCAGCAGTAGTAGTGACAGCTATTGCTGAGAGCTCAAGGCATTTGGGGTTTCAGTGCAGTGAGGCTCAGAAGTACAGATAAACAGTTACTTTAACTAAGAAAACCAACTTCCTTTGTGAAACCACTCATTTACAGTTATCTTTAAAATACTTCCTCTGACCACCAAGTCTCCAGCTGTGGAAATGAAAGTTTCTGGCTTGGAGAACATGGGATGTTTATGAAGCACAAAAAAAACCCCAAAGAGTTTTCTAGATTCACCCCAGGTTGGAAGGGATCTCAAGGATCCTCTAGTCCAACCTTTCAGAGTAAGAATAGTTTCAATGAGATGGCCCAGCACCCTGTCAAGCTGGGCCTTGAAACTCTCTAATGCAGGGGAATTGACCACCTCCCTTGGGAGTTTATTCCAATGTTTTAACAGTTCAGATGGTGAAATGTTTTCTTCTGGCATCCAATCTGAATGTCCCCAGTAGCAACTTGTGCCTATTATCCCTTGTCTTTACCATGGGACTCTTTATAAAAGGGAGTCTCCCTCCTCATGATAGCCAACCT
This sequence comes from Dryobates pubescens, assembly GCF_014839835.1. NCBI lineage: Eukaryota > Metazoa > Chordata > Aves > Piciformes > Picidae > Dryobates > Dryobates pubescens. The sequence goes on along the minus strand of NC_071620.1, from coordinate 29,072,989 downwards.
TTATGTACTTGTACATGGTTATGAGGTCTCTCCTAAGCCAGTTCTCTCAGCCTTCTTTTATATGACAGGTCTTCCAGTCTCCTGATCATTCTCGTGACCCTTCTCTAGACCCTTTCTCTGCATCCTTCCTGTATTGCAGGGACCAAAACTCTGCACAGGTGTGGCCTGACCAGTGCTGAGCAGAGTGGGAGAATGACATCTTTGTCCCTGCTTATGATACCCTTAGTAGTGCAGCTCTACAAAATGAAAACAATGGAACAAATTTCCTGGACTGGTTTGACCAAACTAATTCACAATGTGAAGTATATGTGTTAGAGGGTTTGGACATAGACTTTTCTCCTCCCCCCCACCAGCAATTGTGGAAGCAGAGCCTGCAAGCTTTGCAGGGGGGTTGGACTCAATGATCTCTGGTGGTCCCTTTCAGTCCCCAGCATTCTGATTCCATCATTGACAGGATGTGGTCCTCCTAGTCACTTCACAGGACTTCCTTTGGTCAAGATTTTGATCATTTGTTCTTTCTTGCATGCAGAAAATGTGGCCTGAGGAAAATGAAGTGCTGGATAGGATGCAGTCCCTTCAGATTGATGCTGTTGCAGAGGATGCCAGTAGCAGTCAAATAGGTGAGTCACTAGCCCATCATTATTTTGTGTCTTCTGCCAGAGCTGAAGCTGTGTACATGTACAAAGGAAGTCACCTTACCATTAAGGGATTATGAAGAGACTCAGTGGTTCAGCACATAAGCACTGAAAAGATTAAATCTTCTCCCCAAAGTCACACATACTGCACTGAATTCGCCACAATCTACACTCTGAACCCATCTCATTTTGCAGTCCTCTGCTTTTCTCTCCCATGCTGGAACATTTAACATTAGATTTTACAGTGCTCCCTTTAATAATTAGTTTTCTTACTTGATCTTTCTTCCCATACTTTTAGTCATGCAACTGCTTGGTCTATAGGCTTTAATTTCACAATGGCTTTCCCTTTTTCTGCTCCAGCCTTCCTTGTGAGTGCTCTGAATACAACCAGGACACATAATTGCAACTGAAAAAGACCTTTCACATCATCAAGTCAAATCATTAACACAGCACTGCCATGTCACCACTAAACCGTGTTCCTCAGCACTACACTGACACATCTTTTAAATCTCACCAAGGATGGGGCCTTCCACTTCCTCTTGTTCTACCAGTTCACAGAATCACAGAAACATTCAGGTTGGAAAAGACCCTCAGGATCACCAAGTCCAACCAATAGACGCCCCCACTTCATCTTCCCAAAGCAGCTACTGCTCCCTCTACACCATCTTCCACCCTGCCTAAACAGCTCCTGCTCCACCACCATTTCTGCACCTATCCCAGAGCCAGGGGCAAGACCCTCAACCAGCCAAGACACCACCCGGAGGAGCTCAGCCCCAGTAAGGAGGCCCAGCCAGCACCCGTGGATGGTATTGGAGTAGTCATCAATTCTGGCCCTGGTGGCCCCCCGGCCTTTGTTGTCACCACCACCATCACCCAGTGTGCACCATGGGGGCACTCACCAGCGATGAGAGGAGGATCCCTCAGCCCACATGGGCTCAGCTTAGGGCTTCGGTCTTTCCTGGGAGTTATTAAAAGGGCAGTGGGTGGGGAGGGCTAAGTGGCCACACCTGGGGTGGGAGGAGGCTGCAACAGAGCCCAGGTGCTCTGGGATTTGAGGAGAAAAAAGGGGGGAAATGGGGTGGGTGAGGGACTTGTAGGGTGTCAGGTAATGATAGGACTAGGGGGATGGGAATGAAAATAGAAATAGGTAGACTCAGACCGGATGTTAGGAAGAAGTTCTTCCCCATGAGGTTGGTGAGACACTGGAACAGGTTGCCCAGAAGGTGGTGGAAGCCCCATCCCTGGAGGTTTTTAAGGCCAGGATGGATGATGGTCTGGGCAACCTGATGTAGTGTGAGATGTCCCTGCCCATAGCAGCAGGATTGGAACTACATGATCCTTGAGGTTCCTTCCAACCCTAACAATTCTATGATTCTATGATCACGACATGAGGAATATCTAAAAATAATCCTTCCCTCAGAAGTTGCACTTGCAATTCTTTTCAGTTACTTTTCATTGTTTTACTAGAGGAGAAACATTTCCAGGAATTATTGTACTAACCATTATATTTAAAAATGAGCCCTGGAACTACACTGCCATCCCAATAAATATCATTTAACGTTCCTTGTTGTGGAAATATGTAACAGACAAGCCAAGAGGGTTTTATCTTTTTTATTTTTCATTCTCACAAATGTATGAAAATATTAACAAATGCTCACATCACTACTCAAAATATTATGGGTCAGATCTAAGCAGAGTGGAGAGGTCAATGATCCATCATCATGGCTTTATATCATTATGGGCTTTAGGGCATAATAGCCTGTGAGGAAGCTTGCTTAAAAAATTGGAAGGAAACCTTCTCTGGGAGAAGAGACTGACCTCCACCTTACTCCAACCTCCTGTCAGGGAGTTGCAAAGAATGAGGTGGTCTCCCCTCAGCCTCCCTTTCTCCAAACTAACTAACCTCAGTTTCCTTGGCCAGACCTGGTCTCCAGACCCTTCACCAGCTTCATTGCCCTTCTCTGGACCACCTCAATGTCTTTCCTGTAGTGAGGGCCCCAAAACTGAACACAGTATTCAAGGTGTGGCCTCACCAGTGTCCAGCACAGGGGGACAAACATTTCCCTGGTCCTTCTGGCCACACTGTTGCTGACACAGACCAGGATGCTTGCTGTTGGCCTTCTTGGCCACCTGGGTACACTGCTGGCTCATATTCACCTGCTGCTAACCAACACCCGTAGGTCTTTTTCCACCATATGGTTTCCAGCACTCTTCCCTCAGCCTGGAGCATTCATGTGGTTGTTGTGACTCAAGTGCAGGACCTGGCACTTGGCCTTGTTGAACCTCATTCCACTGCCCTCAGGCCATAAATCCAGGTCCTTCTGGAGAGCCTCCTCTCCTCAAATAGATCAGCACTGAATCCCAACTTAGTGTCATTTGCAAACTGCCTGGGGATGCCCTCAATCCCCTTGTCCAGATCATTGATAAAGATAAAAAAAATCTAAGTAAAATCCTAGAATCAATAAGGTCACCCAAGACCTCATGACTACTAAACCATGGCACCAAGTGCCACGTCCAGCCTCCTCTTGAACACCTCCAGGGATGGTGACTCCACCACCTCCCTTGGGCAGCCCATTCCAATGGCTAGCCATGCTGTGAGTTCTGACACTGCTTGACTCAGTGAGGTTTTGACACTTGATGGCTTAAATCATCCTCTTGTGTCTTAGATAAAAACCTGTCGTACTTCTCTCTGAAGGCATTCATGCTGGATGTAACATTATCATTTCAACTTTTATATATTACCACGATGTTAAAAATGATTAATAGATTCTAGTATCACCACAACAAGTTACATACACTTACATTCAGAATTATTTAATCTTCCTTCCTTTCAGATCAGCCTAATTCTCTGCACAGCTCCCCAGGGCCTGCAACCAATCAGGTTAGCAATGCCCCGCTGCCTGCTTCCTATGAGAACCAGCCTGTGGAGAGCTGTGAGACCTCCTTCATCCCTGCTGATAACCTGGAAAGAAAACTGCTGCGTGAATTCAACTACCACGTGTCTGGGAGCTGGATGGATAAAGCAGCTCCGCCCGTCGTGTACACCCCTGAAATGAAAGAGATAGAAAGGAGGAGAAGAGTTTCCCACGATCCATTTGCAAAGTCATCTCCTGCTCCTCAGTGGAGTGAACTGTATCCAAGAGCTGAAAAACCAGGGTCAAGCCCTCACCTGTACTTTCGAGCCCTGTCAGACACAAAACCAAAATGGGGAACCGCAGAGGTTTCGTATGGGTCAAACCCCAACAGCCTGCTGACGGGAAACACCGAGAGTCTCTATGGACTGGCTTCAGCCAGCACCCTCAGCCTAACCAAACCTGCTGTGCCTGAATCCACCCCAAACCAGCCATCACAGACCAGTGCAAACTGGTATCCAAAGAATGCAGATGCAGAGACAGGTGAGACTGCTCCTCCCCCAACACCTGTGGTTCTGAAGGCCCACTTGTTCTCTAAAAATGAAGCAGCCAAGAGAGGTTTGTAGCAGCAACCTGCTTATTGCTAAGAGCTGACCTGTAACATACAATCATAGAATGGTCTGGGTTAGAAGGGACCTTAAAGATCATCTAGTTCAAACTCCCCACCATGGGCAGGAACACTTCCTACTAGCCCAGGTTGCTCAAGGGTGCTGAGATAAACTGATTTAATGAAAGGCTCTTTGTTTGCCTGAAGTTAATTTGGGTCACTAAACCACTCTAGCGTTGACTTCATTGCTCCACTTTCACTGGTTACAGGTTGTTAACTTAAGTGAACCCTTTATGAAGCATCAGTATCCTAGAGGAGCATAAGACCTAATGTCTGGCTCTTCAGCTACCAGCAAAGTCATTGCAGACAAGATACAAAAACCCAAGAGCTGCTACCAGTCATTGTAGGAAAGCAAAGGAGAACTTGGGACCTTCAATAACCCAATTCCCATGCCCAGGTTGCCAAGAAGTTGTGTCAGGGGAGGTTAAGGTTGGAGATTAAGAAAAATTCCTTCCCCCAAAAGGTTGTCAAGCCCTGAAACAGGCTGCCCCATTTAGATGTGATGCTCATGACTAAGTCCCATGGTCAAGACAAGGGATAATGGGCACAAGTTGCTACTGGGGACATTCAAATTGGATGCCAGAAAAAAATATAATTCACCATCTGAACTATTAAAACATTGGAATAAACTCCCAAGGCAGGTGGTCAATCCCCCTGCATTAGAGAGTTTCAAGGCCCAGCTTGACAGGGTGCTGAGCCATCTCATTTAAACATATTCTTACCCTTGGACTAGATGATCCTTAAGGTGCCTTCCAACCCAGTACTCTATGAATCTATGAATGAATAAATTAGAGGTAGCGTGAGACCCATTAGCACCTGCTAAGTACTGGATATTTTTAGTGCAGTGCTTTTCTGGATCATCTCACAGGAAAATCAGGGATGCCAGCTGTTTACAGGCAGAATGCCACAAAGGTGTTACTCTGGGAAATTATTTATGCAGAGGCTGTGATTAGTTGTTTGTGGGAGTTTATGTAGTGAAGTGACTCTGACAGCTGTCGTGTCAGCAGGCAGAGGTCAGAACTGTCAGCATTACTGATAAAGTCAGACCTTCTGTTTAAGAAAAGAAATTAGTGGAGGGAGGCTGCTTGCAAGAATCTGGCAGGCAGCAGACTGAGAAGCAGATGAGAAGCACTGAAGCTCTTCCGTTGTTGGGTGACCATAACCTGGTCACTCTTGCTACCCCTTTATGAGCTGAAGAGCTAGAGCTCATCCATGGAAACCCAACTCAATTGCTGCCCTGGGCTGGAAGTTCTCTCTCTGTCAGATGTTACTGCCACCAGCAGAAGGTGCAGTGATGTCTCATGCTTTTCCTGGAGCAGGTTAAACCAGTGTGCTAACACAAACTGGCACCTGTCTCATCACGCTTGGTGGTTTGGTGTTTTTCAGTTTGAGTATCAGATTTGAGGCAGCTCAGTCCATTACTGCACCGTGATCCCACCATGACATCTACCAGCCAGGTATTCACCCTGCTATGGGGGAGCCCACTGCCCTCACTGGGATCCAAGGCTTGGTAAAGGCCATTAGTCACTGAGCAAAACCACAGTAAGGTCACTGCTTTAGGCAGAGTTCTTCAAGGAGATACAACCCTGTTAGTTAAAAAAAAAAGCTTGCCCTCTCTTTGTAGTCAAGAATACCAACTGTACTCATACTGCTACAAATGTGGCAGCCTGCAGAGGAGAAGGCTCTGAGGAGACCTTAATGTGGCCTTCCAGTATCTTAAACTGGTGAGGGACTTTTTAGGATGTTGGGTAGCGATAGGACTAGGGGGAATGGAGCAAAAATAGATATGGGTAGATTCAGATTGGATGTTAGAAAGTTGTTCTTCACCATGAGGGTGGTGAGCCACTGGAACAGGTTGCCCAGGGAGGTGGTAGAAGCTCCCCATCCCTAGAAATTTTTGAGAGCAGGCTGGATGGGGCTCTGAGCAACCTGACCTAATGTGATGTGTCCCTGCCCATGGCAGGGGGTTGGAATTAGCTGATGCTTGAGGTCCCTTCCAACCCTGACAAGTGTATGATTTTATGATTTTTCAGTACTTCCCCCCACTCTTATTTTAGGTAACAAGGAATCCATTTCTCTCTCAAGGGGAACTTTTTCATATTATTCTGCCACACCCAGGGTGAACACAGGTAAGTGGTGTAACTTTCATCTGTCCTTGTAGCCAATAGGCATTGCATCCTCATCAGTAAAGCAAGAGCCTGTAGGACCTTGAAATAATTTATATTACTGCTCAATACCTCTAACCAGAGCTGATGTTGCCAGCATGTTAAATTCCTGTCTCTGGCAGCACCCGTACACATTGTTAAATATATATTTGATGGGTCAGGGACAACATCTTTTGCTCAAAAGAGCTTTTAAACAAAGGAAGATTGGATAATAGAATACATTTCTTAATTGAAAGGTTCTCAAACTGGAAGAGGCTTCCCAGGGAGGTGGTTGAATCTCCCTCCATGGAGGTATGTAAAGACATAGATGTGGTGTTGAAGGACATGGTTTAGCACCAGGCTTAGTAGAGTTAGATGATGATTGGACTCAATGATCTTAAAGGTTTTTTCTAACTGAAGTGATTCTATGAAGGCATTTTAAGACCTCTTGTACACCTAAACTGGTCAGCTGTGTACACAAAACACCAAATTGCTGTGACTCTCCCCAGCTCTACATGCATTTGGTACACTTGTCCTTTCTCACACTGTATTTGTAATAGACATCTCCAGCTGAAAGCTTTGTGCTGATCAGCTTTCCTCTGGGCATATATCTCCACCTGGAATACCATCCTGTCCTTCAGGAGTTGTTACTCTATGGTCCTTTCAAGTTGTGTGGTTTGGGGCACCCTGAACTCTTAAATTAACCCTTTCAAGGTGTGCCCAGTTTGTAAGTAGTTGATGTTTCCACTCTGGTTAAAGAAAACTTGGAACAGCAGATTTCTGTCTTCTTGATTATAGTCTTTAAGAGTCAGAGAATGACATAATTGTTTAGGGTTGAAAAGATCTTTAAGATCAACTCCAACTGTTAACCCAACACTAAACATGTGCCTCAACACCACATCTACACAGCTTTTAAACTCCTCCAGAGATTGTGACTCCACTACTTTCCTGGGCAGCCTTTTCCCTCTCAGGGAAGAAATTTTTCCTTATCGCCAACCTAAACCTCTCCTGTTGCAACCTGAGGCCATTTCCTCTCATCCTATCGCTTGCTAATTGAAAAGACAAACATCCACTTCACTCCAGATTCCTTTCAGAGAGAGAGAGAAGGTCTTCCCTGAGCCTCCTTCTCTCCATAAAGTATCTATGAGAAGTAAAGCTGAGAGGCTTTAAGATTTAAACAAAGAGTACTTTCCAGTAAAGACTGACCAGCTGAAGCTGTTAGCCAGCAAAACCAGGCTGTTGCTGCTACACATTCCTAAAGTACAGGGAACATCTAGTCATTCCCACCATGTAAGCCTTGGTTGTGACACTGCTGTAGAACAGAAGAGGAAGGGCTTTCACTACAGTACATTTATGTCACACTGCATAATGAAAATGTGCTCCCACTTGCTAGTAAATGGCCATTTCTACATTAGCAGAACCTTCTTCCTCCTTCCCTCCTCCTCTTGTTACTTCTTGGCATATTGGATCACAGGCTGCTGCTCCTAAAACAGTATTCAATTCCCTTATACAGAAGACTCAATCAAGTACAACATAAGCAACAGTTCTGGAATTCAGATTGGATCCTACAATCACATGAAGATTGAAGAGCAGAACCAACACATCAGCACTTCTCCTGTTGCCACAGAAATACCATACATGCATTATGAAGCACTGGGTGTATTTGGTAAAAGAAATCTCTTCCTACTTTTACTCTATTCTCCCCATGTATTTGCATGAGAGTCATTAGGTTTGGATTGTAGGAAAGCAGCAGAGCTTTATCCCAATGATATTTGAGAAATAACTTTTTGGGTCCTTTCTACTACATTCTTGAGTGTATAAAACAAGTGAGGGCTTGTGCTGATCTTTTTCTGTGATACCATGAGCCTTGCTTGTCCTGTAGAATCAGAGAATCACAGAATTGTTTTGGTTGAAAAAAGACCTCTAAGATCATTGAGTCCAACCATTGTCTAATTCTACCAAGGCTGGTGCTAACCTATCTTTTAAGCACCTCCAAAGTGGTGATTCAACCACATGCCTGGGGAGCCTGTTCCAGTGTTTGAAAACCTTTTAAATGATGAAGTTCCTTCTAATATTGAACCTAAAACTCCCCTGTTGCATCTTGAGGCCATGACCCCTTATGAGACACCAGACATGAGTATAGATGTTATGTGCCTCAAGAACAAGAGGAATAACAGCACACAAGTTGATATAAGCAAGGTCAGGATTGGTGGTTCTCACCTGACTTGTAGTTTAAATCATAGACCCTTCTGGGCTAGAAGGAACCCATGAAGATTATTGAGTCCAGCACCCCAAAGGCACCAAGAAACCAAAAGTTAAGCCATATCTCTAAGAGCATTGTCCAAATGTTTCTTGAACACTGACAGGCGTAGGGCCATGACCACTACATTTGGGTGTCAGTGAGAAGATAGAGAAATTTAATTGGATCTTATTGGTCAGTACTGGATTAAACTATTCCTGTACATTCCTAAGCAAGGAATTAATAGTGTCCTGGGATATAAAATATCATATAGACCTCAGTCAGCTAAGAACTCTAGGAAGGAGCTTTCTGTGTTGAAGATGTTTAAGTGACAAACTATGACAGCCTTAGTTCAAAAAGTAGGTCCAGCAACTGGCCTGTGGATACACGTGTTCTGACTGGGAGGTTCTTGCCTGGCATCACTGTCTCCATGAAACCCACTTCTGACTCTACCACAAAAATTCTGTCCCCAGATATTAGCAATAAATAGCTGGGGAAGGACAATAAATAGTTACGATAAGGAGAGAAGCAGAAGGAACATTAAAGCAACACCCTTTCCTTACCCTCTTTTTCTGTCTGCAGACAATCCCACTGTCCTGACTGAGAAACATCTGAATCTAGTGAGGGAGAATCTGGCTAAGCAGTGGAAGCACTGTGCCCGGAAACTGGGCTTCTGTGATCCCGAGATTGACGAAATCGATCATGACTACGAGCGAGATGGACTGAAAGAGAAAGTGTACCAAATGCTGCTGAAGTGGGGGATGCGGGAGGGCTCCAAAGGCGCCACAGTCGGGAAGCTTGCCAAAGCCCTCTTTGGCTGTCAGAGACTGGATCTCCTCACGAGTCTGATGCAAATCAATGAGGAGTAAGTTGACTGAGAAGTGTGGTGAAGTGAGAGCGGTTTCCCCAAGCACCTTCCAGTACCAAGTAATAATTTTGAACAGGCTTTCTGGAGCTGTCCTTTTTGCACAGACCTTTTGGAATGCCTTTTTTTTTTGCCAAGTGGTTTTCAGTGAGTACCTCCAGTAAATTAAGAAGACTATGTCAAGGTAGTTGGTTTTGCAGAGGAGCACAGAATCCCAGTATGGCAGGGGTTGGAAGGTACCACTGGAGATCACCTAGTCCAAATCCCCCTGCTAAAGTAGGGTCACCCAGAACAGGTTGCCCAAGATCACAACATATAGGCAGGCTTGGAATCTCCCCAGAGACTCCACAACCTCTCTGGGCAGCCTGCTCCAGGATTCTGGCACCCTCACAGATGGAATCTCCTGGTGTCCAGTTTGTGCCTGTTGCCCGTCACTGAGCATTGCTGAAAAGAGTCTGGCTGCATCCTCTTGTTCCCCACCCTTCAGCTATTGATCAGCATTGAGAAGATTCCATCTTACTCTGCTCTTCTCCAGGCTAAACAGCCCCAGCCTTTTCCTTATCAAAGAGATGCTCCAGTTCCCTCAGCAACTTTGTAGCTTCCTTTGGTCTCTCTTCAGTACATCTCAGTCTCTTTTCAATTGTGGAGCCCAGACCTGGACCCAGTACTCCAGACATGACCTCACATGGCATCTTCCTCAACTTGCTTGCCACAGTCTTCTGAATGCATTCCAGGAAACCATTGGCCTTGGCCACGAGGGCACATTGTTGGCACAAAATATACAAGATAAAAGAAAATAAGCAGAGAATCAATCAGGTTGGAAAAGACCTCAAAGATCATCAAGTCCAGCCTGTCACCCAAGACCTCATGACTACTAAACCGTGGCACCAAGTGCCACATCCAGTCTCTTTTTCAACATCTCCAGGGATGGTGACTCCACCACCTCCCTGGGCAGCACATTCCAGTGGCAAGCAACTCTCTCTGTGAAGAACTTTCTCCTCACCTCAAGCCTAAACTTCCCCTGGTGCAGTTTGAGACTGTGTCCTCTTGTTCTGGTGCTGGTTGCCTGGAAGAAGAGACCAAACCCCACCTGGCTACAACCTCCTTTCAGGTAGCTGTAGAGAGCAATAAGGTCTCCCCTGAGCCTCCTCTTCTTCAGGCTAAACAACCCCAGCTCCCTCAGCCTCTCCTCATAAGGTTTGTGCTCAAGGCCTCTCCCCAACTTCGTTGCTCTTCTCTGGACACGTTCAAGAGTCTCAATGTCCTTCTTAAATTGAGGGGCCCAGAACTGGACACAGTACTCAAGGTGTGGCCTAACCAGTGCTGAGAGCATCTTCCTTCTGAATAAAACGGTTGTACAAAGAGAATAACACCACAATGCCACACTAGTATTGACTCAAGGAGAACATGTTGTACCACATTTCTGGTTTCTGTCTTGAATTGTGTTGGTCCCTTCTTCAGTTCTGAACAGAAGTGTGTCATCTCAGCACAGCTAATAAAGCAGGAACCACATGTGAAAGACTCACCCACTGCTTGAAAAACCTGGACAGAAAGCCAAAATCAACTCTTAAATTCTGCCATTGGTGCAAATACTTCCATAGGCTGGGTATGCTCCCAGATTGCTCCAGGTTAATATTTTTTTAAACCTTTTTATAATGTTTACTAAATACAGCTGTCTGGAATTAAACAGAAGAGTGATGTGAATAAAAGCAGAAAAATAATTTTGGGCTTAAAAAGTATGTAGTTGCTACTCTTCTTTCCTTGATTTCCTTATTGTGGCCTTTCATTACCTAAAGGTGCTTCTAAGAAAGATGGGGGCAAACCTTTTAGCAGGGCCTGTTGTGACAGGACAAAGGGTAATGGCTTGAAACCAAAAGAAGAAAATTCTGACTAGATGTAAGGAAGAAATTTTTTTAACTTGGAGATGATGAAACCCTGGCCCAGGTTGCCCAGAGAGGTGGTTGATGCTCCATTGTTATGGTTTTGACTCAGCTGGCAGCAGAGTTAAAACACAGTTGCTGTAGTGCAACTCCCACACACATCCCCCCGACAGGGACAGGCAGGAGGGTTGAGAGCAAGAGAAAAACACAAAGCCCTGTTAGTTGATATAGGGAGAGTTTAATGGAATAACAGAAAAGGTGCTGGATTTTGCAGGGAGCACAGAAAAGGCAAGCAAGGAAGGCAGAGACAGAGAATAGGAAAGCCAGAAACCTAGGAGCTGAAGAACAAACACGAGACAGCAGAAACAGGAATCATCACAGGATACAGCTTGAAGCCCAGGTCCCATCCTCCTTTGGCCCAGCCAGCCCTTCCCTTATATGAGGGGCGTGATGTCAGCGTGGTATCAAATACCCATTAGCTGGTTCAGCTGCCTATGGTGGCTGTGTTCCTCACAGCTGAATCCTAGACACCCATCCCTGAAACCATTCCAGGTCAGGTTGTTTGGGACCCACCGGGCAATCTGCTCTGGTTGAAGATGTCCCTGCTGACTACAAGGCAGGGGTTGGACTTGATGACCTTGAAAGGTGAATTCCAACTCAAACTAGTCTGTGGTTCCATCACAGGCTGATACTCTTTAGACTCTGTAGCAGGGCTTTACAGAGGGATCTAGACAGGCAGAATTGATTGACTGACATCATAGAATCGTAGAATCAATAAGGTTGGAAAAGACCTCAAAGATCATCAAGTCCAACCTGTCACCCAAGACCTCATGACTACTAGACCATAGCACCAAGCGCCACATCCAATCCCATCTTAAACGTCCATGGGATGAGGTTCAACAAGGCCAAGTGCTGAGTCCTGCACTTGGGTTGCATCTCCATTTTGGTTTGTTTTGGGGGTTTTTGTTTGTTTGTTTGGGTTTTTTTAATCAATTATTTTTGGTTAATGTTTCTATTGGTGGTTATTTTGCAGGGAGGGGGAGGTGAGTTTTTATTGCTTTGGGTTTGGGGGTTTGATTATGTGTTGATTGGTTGGTTGGCTTTTTCTCCTGTGCGGTTTTCTTGTTGCATGCCTCTTTCATCGGTTCATTTTTGTTACTTTTAAGAATGCTCTGGGTTAATTTTTCTGTTAATCTTTTTGTTATTATCAGGGGGTTTTTTAGGGGAACAGTTGGTTCATTTAATTTTTTTTTTATTGTTAAGTTTTAGTGGGGTTCTTTATATTATTTTGAGGAGGTTGTTAATGTTCTTGTTTGCTTGTTACTGCTATTTTTTGGTTAATTTGGGGGGTAGAGGGTGTTCATTTGGGGAGTGTTGGCTTTTTGCTATTTTACCATGAGGGGGTTTTTTTGTTACATTTTTTTGTTACATTTCTTCTCGTTACTTTTTGCTATGTTTTTTGCTACATTACTTTCTGATACTCTTACATTTCTATTACACTTACATTTTTGTTACACTGTACACTGCACTGGTTAGGCCACACCTTGGGTACTGTGTCCAGCTCTGGGCCCCTCAGTTTAAGAAGGACGTTGAGACTCTTTGAGGCCAGTTTCCAAGGAGAGGCAACACTTGAGAACTTGGCCTCTGATCAAGCAGTTTTAACTAAAATGTCACCTTTCTCTGATGAATTTTCTGTCCCTATACTACCACAAATGAAAGCTGCCTTTCAGCCTTGGCTGGACATGGAAAACAGAACAAGAATCTTCAAGTCTGAAACCTGCCTAGTCATGTACATAGTGAGGAAGAGCTGAGAAACAATGTGGGAAGGATCATCCAGGGCAAGCAGGGCCACCTTAGAGCTAACCAGCACCAGGGAAGAATTATTCCCCTAGACCCCAATGCCTTGTAGGCATTTTTTCCACCTTCCTTATCCCAGTCTCTAGAGAGTGTGGACCATGCTCTTCACAGAATGCCCTGTTTCCCTCCTAGCACAGCAAGGAGCATCAGGAGCCAGCCAAATGTTCCTCATTTGTTCCTCATTACAAAACGGCAGCTCTCACACTCTACCTGTAACACAGCCCCTGGGCAGAAGGACTGGGGGGGAGTAAGGACCAGAACAGGGTCTAGGGTGCAGAGTCTTGGAGCTTTCTTTTTGCTGGAGGATGCATTGCCTGAGTGAAAGGAAGGGAAACAGACACCAGACTTACACTGGGTTTCCCTCTCCCACTCCTGCGCTTTAAGTAGGTCACTTCCTTTCTCTTTAGTAGTTTCCTCTTTTCTTTGGTACACACACAACTTCTGCTAGAACTAAGATGTGGTCAGATAATGAGCATTAAAGCTTACAGAGCTCAGAGAGATGCTTGATCAGAGCTATTTGAGAGAAAAATCCAGGCTAATCACCTTAACAAACCAGTAATACTGCTTGGATTTTGAACGACAGACCGTAGCTCCTGGACGTCCCACACATCTCAAGAGAACTAAATGCAGCACCAGAAGGGATGTTTGGGTCACGGAGTTCACTAAGAGATTCATACAATCTCTTCCAGATACATACCATGAACCATCTTCTGAATGCCTCTCAAAGGCAGAAGATCTTTCTGCCTTTGTACCAGAGCATTTGAGCAGTTTCAGGTCTCTTAATCTGAAATTCTCTGACTGAACAAAAGTTACACCAACTGCTCCTGTTTACAGGATGGAGATCAAACTCAGCTTTGAAATCATGAGACCACCTCACACTGACATGTCAGCACTTGGGCACTTCTCTTTACAACTCCCTGAAAGGAGGTTGGACCTAGGTGGCAGTTGGTCTCTTGTCCCTACTAACAAGTGGTAGATTGAGAGCAAATGCCCTCAAGTTGCACCAGAGGATATTAAAAGAAAAATTTTCACTGAAAGGGTTTTCAAACATTGGAATAGGCTTCCTAGGGGGGCTGACTCTCTTCTAATTTACCAAGTGGTGAGCACCCCATGGAGAGGAGTACTTTTGTCACTCAAGCTTCACATCCTGTGAGGTCTTACCTGTGAAGGCCCCATTGCCCTTAAAATCCTTCTCTCTTTTGACCTTGTGCAACCATTTCTGCTAGACATGGTACTACCTTAAAACAATCACTTATACAAATACCTGAAGACTCAAGACCTTCTGGTATCACTGGGGAGCTGAGCAGGTTGAACAGTTTGAAGCTGTAAATTCACACTGTTTTTGTCCCCAGATCAACTGTGACATGCATCTAGCCTTGGAAGGGTCCTGCTTTCACAGCTGCATCCGGCGGTATTGCCCTGTGCTCCTCGAAAGCAGCTCTTTGTCACCTCTCATGGTGAAACTGTAAGGGCTTGTAGATGTCACTAAGCACGAGTGAAGGCAGCTTGTCCTGATGGTGGATTGCTTGTAATTAGCCATACTAAAGACCTTAGTCTTAAATGGTTTGATCTGCTCAGGGGATAAGCTGAACCAGTATGCTCACACAGCTGAGTTAATCTCTGTGCTGGGATTTGTTATGACTGTCCTCCAAGACTCGTTAGTCCCATGCAAACAAATGGCAATGGAAGAGAACCCCAAGCCCCACTACCCACAAGCAAGGCAGAGCTTCCACAGAATTTCAGCATGGTGGGCATTGGGACTTCTGGGGACCATCTCATCCCACCCGCTGGCTAAAGCAGGGTCACCCGCAGCAGGTTGCCGAGGATCACAATGCTGAGGCAGGTTTGGAATCTCTCTGGAAGAGACTCCACAACCTCACTGAGCAGTCTGTTCTGGGGCTCCAGCACCCTCGCAGCAAAGTTTTATCTCATGTTTAGGTGCAACCTCCTGGGTTCCAGTTTGTGCCTGCTGCCCTTTGTTCTGTCACTGGGCACCAGAAAGAGTCTGGCCCCATCCATTTGTCCCCCACCCTTTTGCTATTGGTCATCATTGAGAAGATCCCCTCTCAGTCTGCTCTTCTCACAGCTACACAGCCTGAGGTGTCTGAGCCTTTCCCCCTCGGAGAGATGTTCCAGTCCCACCAGTATCTTCATATCCTCTGCTGGACTCTCTCTAGTGGTTCCCAGTCTCTCTTGAAGTGATGAGCACAGAACTGGACACAACACTCCAGATGTGGCCTCACCAGGGCCGAGTAGAGGGGGAGGAGAAGCTCCCTTGACCATCTGGCCACATTTTTCTTGGTGTGCCCCAGAATACTGTTTGCCTTCTTGGCCACGAGTGCATATTGCTGGCTCATAGGGAGCCTGTTGTCTGCCAGCACCGCCAGGCCCTTCCCATCCGGGTGTCGCAGCTGCGACCAAGGGTCACACTGCCTGTGGGGAAGACGACTTGAGAGGAGGGAGGCGGGACGAAAGCGAAAGCCTCGCCCCCAAATAATGGCCGTCCTGTCTCGAGTGACACCGCCGGCGGCCAATCAGAGCGAGGACAGCGTGCGGGCTGGCAGCGCCAGGACAGAGCGGCAGCCCCGGCGGGCAAGGGAGGGGGAGAGGAGGAGTGGCGGAGGCGGCCTCTGCCGCTTCTCCGCTCTCCCCTCCCCTTCCCCGCCGGGGTGGCCTTAGTAGGCAAAATGGTTCGGACGGGCCTGTGCCGGGCACTCCGGGCGCTGCAGCTGCTGCAGCCGCCGCTCAAATCCCGGGGACCGGCCGCCTGCTACGGGTAATACTCACAATCGCTTCCTTACCCCTCTTTGCCCTGCTCCATCGTCCGTTCCATCAGCCCGCAGCTTTCGGAAGGTGACATCTGACAGGCCCAAGTGGTGTCATTATTCGGGGAGGAAGGGGGGGGAGGGGGAGAGGACGGGGGCGGAGGGACGGGACAGCGGTGAACAAGGTGATTTAGCAGTTGTGAGGGTGCCAAGGTGGGGATGCTGACGGTAACCTGTTTCTGCAGTTGGCTGAGGAGCTTGGTCTGGCTTGGGAAGGAAGAAGCCTTTTCCTTAGATGCTTTCTCTTTGCGGCAAGGAGCTGTGTAAGCCCCACAGCCCTTTCTTGTCAGTGTCTGTCACTATTCCTTCTCCCAGTCCATTTCCCCCTGTAAGGCCCCTTCTGTCAGTGTCTGCCACCCTCCCTTCTGCCATTTCCCCCTGCAAGGTCCCTGAATGTCCTCTGACACCTGCGATGGTGTTTCTTGGGGGCTGCCAAGACATATATAAAATATATAATACTGCTTATTCTGCAAATCCTAGTAAGGAAGACAGACATAATACCATCTTACACACACACACACAGGGATAAAAACTAGGTTGTATTGTAGCGCTGCTGGAACAGAAAGGTAGTTCCCAGTTTAAGATGTGCTGCTACAGAATATGAGCTTGAGTGTGGCCTCCAGTAAGACACAGTACAAGATCATAGAATCATACAATTGTTAGGGTTGGAAGGGACTTCGAGGATCATCTAGTTCCAACCCCCCTACCATGGGCAGGGACACCTAACACTAGATCAGGTTGCTCAGAGCCACATCCAGCCTGGCCTTAAAAACCTCCAGGGATTTGGTTCCTACCATCTCCCTGGGCAACCTGTTCCAGTGTCTTACCACCATTGTAGTGAAGAACTTCTTCCTAACATCCAATCTGAATCTACCCATTTCTCTTTTTTTCCTTTCCCCCTAGTCCTAGCATTACCTGACACCCTAAAAAGTCCCTCACCAGCTTTCATGTGGGCCCCCTTAAGGTACTGGAAGGACACAATAATGTCTCCTCAGAGCCTTCTCTTCTCCAGACTGAATAGTCCTGACTCTTTCAGTGTGTCCTCATAGATCTGCCTATTCTGCATCTGTGCTGTCTTGATAAACCTAGACAGTACATATCCAGCACTTCTTGGAGAGCTTTAAACTTTAACATTACTATTTCAGTTACAGAACAGTGGGTTGGGTTTTAACATCATTTGTGATCATGCCAACCAATACAGTCTTTAAGAAAACTTCACAGAAGCAAGGTCATCATGCTGAGAATACTCCTGAAGTTATTTCAGAAGTCTGCAAGGAAGATCAAATCTATCTTAGCTGTAGCCATTTTCTCATGACATTGAAATACCCAGCTCTTAGTCCAGAAAGAGTTGAAAATGCTGTCTATGTTAAGCTCCCAGTTTCACTGGACTTTACACCGAGACACAATCCAAAAGGACCAAAAAAGCTTCTCACAAACTCAGCAAAATTCTCAAGCTCTTGCCGTTAATAATTAACCTCCAAAAATGTAGAATTGTGTAAAATAGCACAAACAAATGAACAAACAAAAACCCAACAAACAAAAATCCCCCAGCATCTGAACTAGAAAAAGAGAATATACATCCTTTGTCGGTTCAAACTAGGTGTTGGTAATCTTAGGTAAGAACAGGTAACAAGGTGGCATTTATTTCTGGTGTGTTTGAAACTGGGAGTGGTTTGGGCAATTATGAATCAGAATACAAGAAAAAAAAATCACTACATGAGCTGAGTATAATGTTGTGTATTTAATATTACTTAAATAATATTAGTTGTTACTGCATTATTACATGTGTTTCCATTGCAGCCCATTGGTCTCCTTTCCTTTTACCTATTCCCTTTCTCAAAGGTGGGAGACACTGGCTGATAGAACAACAACTTACCTACTTAAACACAGTTAATCACATATTCCTATGAAATCTAGTAAGAACAAGGTGCTCATTTGCTGTGGTGAGAACTGAGAACTAGGGTCTAGAGCACAAATATTCTGAGGAGTGGCTGAGAGAGCTGTGGTTGGTTGGCCTGGAGAAAAGGAAGCACAGGGGAGACCTCTCTCTCTACATTCACCTGAAAGGAGGTTGGAGTCTGGTCCCATCATTTTGCTCCCCACCCTCTGGCTACTGATAAGCATTCAGAAGATCCCCTCTCAGTCTTCTCTAGGTTAAAAAGCCATAAATTTCTCAGCCTTTCCACATTATAAGGTGAACACCGGAATTTCAGAAGTTCTGCTGAGGCAGAATGAGGTTTCTTGTCTACTAGATTTCTTTCAAAGCATTTCTATAGCCACCTAAAGCTGCTTTTATGTTCTCCTTATATCTCAGTCAAGACTTCCCCCCCCCCCCCCCTTTAAGTCATTTAGATGCATTGTGAAACCTAAATACAAATGCTCACAAATGGTCACAATTTGGACCATTGGGTTGGATTGGTTGATAGGTTGGACGCGATGATCTTGAAGGTCTCTTCCAACCTGGTCTGGTCTGGTCTGGTCTGGTCTATTCTATTCTATTCCATTCTAATTGAGTATTTCTCTGCTCCTGACAAGTATTTTATTTAGTCTTCCATACACTCACAAAAGACAAGTGACCCATTTAAATCTCATTGTGTTGTCATTAATATCTAGAGAAAGTGATTATTCCATATTCCTTGAGTGACCATGCAGGAATGAGAATTAACTCTGTTTCCCTTTCTCTTTCCCCATCAGTACTTCAGTAACATCTGCCAAAATCCAAGTGAACGGAGTCCACCTGCACTATCAGCAGACAGGAGAAGGAAGCCATGCAGTTCTTCTGCTCCCTGGCATGCTAGGTCTGGAGATTTTGTCTTGTCTTTGTAGAGCAACCACCTTTTTTGACAGCCTGTCTCAAGCCTGAGTGCACAAAACTGTTTTGTATTGTGTGCAACTTTGGCATTAAAAGATTGCTGCACGGAGAGGAAAAGGCAGAATTATTTCAACTAGTTCACAGCATTTGAAGACTTAATTTATCTCACTGAGCACCTTTTGTGCAAAGTCTTGATTTGTGTAACAGTCACCCACGTTTTGGGACTTACATGTGCAAGGGGAATGTCCAGCACATGTGGCAATCAGCTAAACAAGGTGCAAAATCACAGAACATTAAATATATCAGGTCTGCTCCATTTGACACAGGGACTGAATTACAGATTCTTTTTAGAAACTAGATGTGTTCCCAGTGAATTAACAGACATAATGCAGCACTTGGTGAGGGTTGGAAAGGACTTCTGTGGATTGCCTAGGACAACCCTGCTGCTAAACAGGGTCACGCACAGAAGGTTGCCCAGGATTATAATATCCAGGCAGATTTGGAGCCTCTCCAGAAAAGGAGAGTTTACAACCACTCTGGCACCACCTCTAGAAAATAGTCGGGCCCCATACTTTTATCCCTGCTGTTTAGCTCTTGATCAGCACTGAGAAGATCCCCTCTCAGATTACTCTTCTCCCGGCTAAACAGCCCCAGACCTCTGAGCTTTCCCACCTCAAAGAGACGCTCCAGTTCCCTCAGGAACTTTGTAGCTTCTGCTGTTCTCTCCCTAGTACTTCCTAGTCTTGAATTAAGGAGCCCAGAACTGGACCCAGTACTCCAGATGTGTCCTCATTGGGCAGAATAGAGGGAAGGAGAACCTCCCTCAACCTATTGGTCACACTCTTCTTAATGCACCCCAGGAGACCATTAGCTTTGGCCACGAGGGCACGTTGCTGGCTCATGGTGTCCACCAGTTGTAATATTATTTTCATTAGGTGCACATTACTACTGCTCAATTAGGATTATTACAAACAGTACTAGTTAGGCTTAGTATCTTTACCATTATTAAGGTTATGGTTTATTATCTTTGGGCAGCATGGCAAGGTAAGCTTTATGTTCCAGCTGTCACCTGCTTCTTCCCTTTGTACTAAGTGTTCACTATTACTGTGCACTACTTACAGTGTTAACAGAAAAAGAAATGTCATGGCAACCAGCTATATGATTTTAGCTCAAGAGAATTAATTAGTCTCTAGATTATTTGTAAACTAGACTAAACTAGGAGTGATGTTTCTCTTTCTAATGAGAAAAAGCCCTGAGAAAACACAGCCTGCTGAAGATGAGCCAGTGTGTGCCCAGATGGTCAAGAAGACCAACAGCATCGTAGCCTGCATCAGCAACAGTGTGGCAATCAGGACTAGGACAGTGGTTGTCCCTCTGTACAGGACACTGGTGAGGCCACACATCAAATGCTGGGTTCCATTTTGGATCCCTCACTCCAAGAAGGACCTCAAGGTGCTGGAACATGTCCAGAGAAGAGCAACAAAGCTGGTGAAGCATCTGTACAACAGGTCTTGTGAGAAGCAACTGAGGGAATTGGGGTTGTTCCACCCAAAGAAAAGGAGATTCAGAGGAGACTTCCCTCTCTACAACTTCCTGAAAGGATGTTGGAGCCAGGAGTAGGGGGAGTGTGCGTGTGTGTGCCAGTCCCTTCTCCTTAGTAACACGTAAGGTTTAGGTTGGACACAAGGAACAATTTCTCCCTTAAAGGGCTGTCAAGCCCAGGAACAGACTGCCCAGGGCAATGATGCAGTTGCCATCCCTGGAGGGGTTTAAGGGCTGTGTAGATGGGGTGCTGAGAGACATGGTTTAGCAATGAACTTCACAGTGTTGAGTTAATGTTGGACTTGATGATTTTAAAGGTCTTTTCTAGCCTGAATGATTCTGTGACCTGAGTAGAAGGTGATAAAATTATCACATGACCATAATGCAAATAAGAAAGGACTTGCAGTCTTACCTTCATGTGAGTGTTTGTAGAGATCTAGTACCACTGACTGGAGTACCTCAGCTCTTAATCCTTTGAAGGCTTAAGCCACTGATAAAAGCAGCTGTTCTGCATCAGGAAAACATCCGGTTGTGGCTAATTTTGGTAGCATGCACGTTGGAGAAATCACAAGTTTAGCTGTCACTACTGTCCCCTCAGCAATGAAGTATTTAAAGCTCAGCTCCAGGCCCCAGTAAGTCACTTCCAACCAAAACCATTCTATGATTCTGTGAGTGCTACATTATGTATGTTTCATGGTGTAACAAAAAACTGGTGATGTTTCAGGAAGCGGCCAAACTGATTTTGGACCACAGCTGAAGTCTCTGAATAAGCAACTTTTTACCATAGTTGCTTGGGATCCTCGTGGCTATGGACAGTCCATTCCTCCGTCTCGAGACTTCCCTCCAGATTTCTTTGAGCGGGATGCCAAAGATGCTGTGGATGTTATGCAGGTAAATCTATTCTATACCTCTCCTACGAAGGCAGGCTAAGAGAGTTGGGGTTGTTTAGCCTAGAGAAGGATGTGGGGAAAACATACCTTTCAGTACTTGAAGAGGCCTGTAAGATGAGGAGAGACTTTTTAGCAGGGCCTGTTGTGATTCAACAAGGGGTGATGTGTCTGAACTAAAACAGGGAGATTCAGATGAGATAGAAGGGAGAAATGTTTTACCGTGAGGGTGGCAAGACCCTGGCCCAGGTTGCCCAGAGAGGCAGTAGATGCTCCATCCCTGGAACCATTCCAGATGAGGCTGGAATTGTTATTATTTCTGTATATTTCTGTAACAAGCAGCAATCCTGCAGAAACTCCTTTGAAACTGCAAATGCAGCCTTCCTTGAGTGTTCTGCATAGCAAAACAAAGTAAATCTGACAGTAGACTCAGGATTAAGGCCTAGTTTTGCCCTCTAACCATAAAAGCAATCTCTCTGCACAGTATATCATCAATTTCTTTTGCCTTGCTAACAAAGAAAATAAAGATGCTGCCAGAGATAGGTGACAATTTTTTTGTGTGTAAATGGCTGTAACCCCCATCCCTGCCTCTGTTCCAATCCTAATAAATGCAACATAGAAACCAGAGCTGTCCCTAGAGAGCACATAACCATGTAGCTTCCAGTCCATCAGGGTAGCAGCCTGCCCGCCTCAAAAGCTGCCAAAAATAATGAGACATTGTATTTTATGAGATAAGCTTGTAGCAAGGAGGTAGTCAGTTTCTTTCTCCCAGATAAGGAGCAACAGAATTAGAGGAACTGGCCTCAAGTTGCACCAGAGAAGGCTGACATTGTACATTAGGAACAGTTTCTTCCCTGAAAGAGTGGCTAAGCCCTCAAACAGGATGCCTAGGGCGGTGGTGGAATGGCTGTCCTTCGAAAGATTTAAAAGCCAGGTAGGTGTGGTGCTGAGAGATGTGCTTTAGTGATGACCTGGCAGTGCTGAGTTAGCAGCTGGGACCTGATGATCTTGGATATTCTGTGATTGATAGAAGTATCTAACAACAAATCATTTTAGCATAACCTAAAAGACTCATCCCAACTAGAATTTCCAGTCATCACTCCTGACAAGGGCTTTGTAACAATGCACTGTTTACATACATCATGTGGCCTACACTGAGCCAAACAACCCTCCATGTAGGTGGCTTCAGAGGCTCCTTCAGATGACTCTGTCTCTGCAGGAGCTGAAAGTGTTGCAAGGTCTCTATGAAGTAACTCAGGCTGAAACTGTGCACCATGACGCTGGTGACACTGCTCTCTATCACCATACATGTTCTGTGAAGGAGCTTGCTTGACATAAAAGGAATATCATGCAAATAAGCTCACTTTGCAAATAAGTTCACTCCATATCAGTGCCTAATGCTGCAAAGGCCAACAGCATTAAAACAGTCATGGAAATAATTAGTGTGGATATTTAAGAGGTTCTTGATGTTCAGAGCTGCTGTCCCAGGAAAAGGATGAGCTTGGGCTTCTCCATGATTTTGTAGATCAGCTGCAGCCCTTACTTGTGATATGCTCCCTGTGCTCCAGTTGAAGCACACAGTACAGAGTGCTGTTGTGTTGCAACTCACTGGTGTAAGCTACTTCTGTCACAATGTATGTGATCATCTGATTGCATTTCACACAGGCCTAGATGGAGGAGACAAATGGATGGATCTCCAAAGAGATTTGGTTCGCTCACAGGGCAAAGGCAGCACAAAATCCACCCCCAGAACTGAGCTGTGCAACCTGCCCTCAGGATATTGGCAGTGTTAGGCAGAGGCTTGTACCATAAGTAATTCAAGATGAAAACCACCAAACCTGTGTGCCATATCCAACACATCTCTTGCATTGCATTGGCTTTTGGAAGGCTCCAAAGGCTAAATTAAATTCCTCCTGCTGGAAAGGCATCCTGAGACAACTCAAAGAATGCATCAGGATAATGACTAGTAAAGAGAAGTGCTGGAGGCAAACAGATCTCAGCTGAAGCATTGGCAAATAACCTGTCATGAAGAACAAGAATTTTAATCAGCTCTTCCAGCCATCAGCACACTCTGAGATCCATAATTTGCTGTTGGCAGTAGGCAACAGCAAAAACTTAAGCTTTAGGAGCATTGCTGCCAGCTTCTGCAGCTTGCCAAGACCAGGGCAAATTTGTGATCAGCTTTTCTCTTTCCTTGCTGTTAGCTCTTACTTATGTCTTTTTTCCTTCTCCTACCTGTTTTCTGTTTTGTAATTAAGGCATAGCAGAGTGAAATCCAGTATTGAGCATTGCTACAGTGAGCCTCATACCAAAGAAGAAGCCAAAATCAGGAAAGAGATAAAGGTTGTCTCTCACTTGAGCATAGGTTTACAAGCAGACCACCACTGCCCTAGGCAGCCTGTTCTAGGACTGGACAGCCTTTTGGGGAAGAAAATTTTCCTATGTCCAACCTAAACCTACCCTGGCACAACCAGAGGCCATTTCCTTTCATCCTATCACTTGTTACTAGGGAGAAGAGATGAACCCCCACTTTGCTGCAACCTCCTTCTGGGGAGTCGTGGAGAGCAAGGTGGTCTCCCCTCAGCCTCCTTTTCTCCAGAATAAAGAACCTCAGTTCTCTCAGCTGCTCCTCAGAAGACCCATTCTCCATTATTTTTCTACTGCTCCTTGTGACCATAATAACAACACAGCAACTCAGAGAGACCCCAGCAGAGATCGTGAAACTCCCTTTTTCACACCCTTTCCATACTACAAATTCCAGTGCTTGTTATTTGCTCATAAAACCAGGAGATGATTTACTTACAACTTTCTTCTACAAATCAAGGCACTGAACTTCAAGAAGTTCTCTCTACTGGGCTGGAGTGATGGTGGAATTACAGCACTCATTGCAGCTGCAAGGTATCCAGCTCTCATCCACAAGCTGGTGGTCTGGGGAGCAAACGCCAGCGTTACTCAAGAGGATGTGAGAATTTATAATGGTATGTACAATCTGAATACTTTACCCTAAAAGAATTACTTTCATTTCTTCTTGACCTGGGGATCTTAGCCATGTCACATCTAACTGGAGAGCTGAGGACACAACAAACCTAAAGTAGCAGGGCACAAAATTCACGAAGTTCCTAAGGAGAGGGACAGGCTTAGAGCTGGGGTTGTTCAGCCTGGAGAAGAGGAATCTCCAGGGAGACCTTGCTGCAGCATTTCAGTGTTTGATGGAGCCAATAAGAAAGATGGGGACAGACTTTTTAGCAGGGCTTGTTGTTACAGGACAAGGAGTGATGGTTTTAAACTAGAAGAGGGAGATTTAGACTAGATGTAAGGAAGATGTTTTTTACACTGAGAGTGATAAGACCCTGGCCTAGGCTGCCCAGAAAGGTGGTAAATGCCCCTGGAAACATTCCAGGTGAGGCTGTATGGGGGTCTGAGCAACCTGCTGTGACTGAAGACATCCCTGCTGACTTCAGGGAGGTTTGGCTGGATGACCTTTAAAGGTTCCTTCCACCCCAGACCTGACTGTGATTCTATGATTTACGTCACAGTGAGAAACTCCCTAACAACTACTTCAGGGTAATACAACAGTCCTTTTAACAAGTCCTTACCACCTTACACCACTGAAAAGCAAAAGCTAGAAGAGCTTATCAGTGGTTTCCAGAGAGTCAATTTTTTGTTGCTGTAACAAATTCATGAGGATAAACTGCAAATAATATTATTTTCCCCAGGCCTGATTTCTATTCTCACATCTTGACTGACCTTCAAGCAATGTCCATAGAAAATCACTGAGCTCACACACAATGGTTTTTGCCTCTGGGGCCTATATAATCCATAGAGAGTAAGAAAACAAGCTCATAACTTACCATTTGAGTTCAGGGAGCAAATGAATCATTCAAGTAAATCTCTGAGGATGCCTTTCTAATTTGCATTCCTTTCAAGTTAATTACTGTGGTTACAAAACCTTTGCAAGGCAAAGAAACTTGGGATTTCTGATCCTTATTCCAATCACATGAAACAGAACCTGACCATTTGTCACTTTAAAGAAAAACAGCAAAACCTGGTATTTAACTCATAGAGAGACCTCATTTCCTTTTGAGACCAGAAATTCAAGGACTTAGCCACGCAGGCTCACAGCAAATGTAGCCCAGTATAGCTTCATTTAATCAGCTGGACTTTGATCTAGACCAGTAGTGAAATCTGACTGCTTCCTTCAGCTGAATTACAAGTGGTAGTAGCAGCATATTTTGTACTTCAGTAGGCAAAACGCTTTTTACCTCTGTAGAAGAGCTTTCTTTTGTATGTATGAAGTTTTTCTCCTACAGTTATGAAATGCCTATCAGTTACTATTAGACAACAATCTAAAATGTAAAAACAAACCCCAATGCTAATTAAAAATGTCTCATTTTACACTGAGCACCCACTGCAGTGCTGAACTGTGGTTTCTTCAGGGACTGGTGCTTTCCACATCACTCTCTGCATGATGAGGCTCAGAGCAGCAGCACAAGCCTTTCATAAGTGGACCATCAGCTCCAGTGAAGGGTTTGATAGGAAGGAAAGGGCATTTTTTTCCCCCTCCTCTTCTTAGATTAAGGCCAACCACAAGGATAAGCCAGTAGATTCTATAAGGGAAACACCTGTTCAGCGGCAGCCAGCCTGGGGTGAGCAAACGTATTTCCAACCAGCTGCTGTTATAAAACCCTTTCAGTCACTGCTCCCTTTCTCATTTGTCTGGACAGGTTCTGTTTGTTAATTAGCACCCACCTCCTTTCTTCCCTTAATTCTCATTTGAAACCAATTAAAAGCTTTGGTAGTGGCATGTATTGCTGTTTGATGACTCAGTGCTTTTTAGGTCTCTTTCAAGTTCTCTGCTATGCCAACACTGGTTTGGGTTTTAGCTGTACAGAGTTGTGCAGCTGAGATGTAGTTCAGTGCAAGTCACCCTTGTGGATATCTGTTTTGTGAACAGTGCTGAAAATTTGAAGGGGGAAAACTAGGTAAGTCAGATTAGACTAGAATGTCAGATTTATTTGTACAGCTTTAGCCAGCCTGCCATGAGTCACAGGACTCTTCTGAGTAGAGTTCTCAGTTTTCCATAAGACCATGGCAAACGTACCATGATATCAGCCTGCTGGAATGCCTTAGTAAGAGCTTCCTTCCTCTCAGTACTGGTAGGAGGCGTGGAAGAGCTTCCATCCGTGAGCCAGAGCAAAAGGCTGGAGGACATAAAGGGGAATTGTTATGAAACAGTCCCTTTTTTATACACAAGATATCTCCTGTAGCTTCTCTCCCACAAGCCCTCCAAGAAGAAACATCACAAGTTTTAGGACTGAGTCATAGAATCATAGAGTGATTTTGCTTGGAAAAGACCTTCAGGATCAAGTCCAACTATTATCCAGCCCTACCAAGGCTGGTGCTAAACCACGTTCCTCAGCACCACATTTCTGTGTCTTTCAAACACCTCCAGATACTCAATCATCTCTGATAGCACCCTATTCAAGTGTTTGAGAACCCTTTCAGTGAAGAAGTTTATTCTAATATCCAACCTAAGCCTTCCCTGGCACAACTTGAGGCCATTTCCTCTTATTCTATCACGTGTTACAACAGACAAGAGACCAGCCCCACCCGCAGCTGACTCCAGCCTCCTTTCAGGAAGTTGTAGAAAGCAAGAGGGTCTCCCCTCAGCCTCCTTTTCTCCAGTCTAAATAACTCCAGTTTCCTCAACTACTTCTCAGAAGACCTGTCCTTTGGTGATTATTTTTCTATTGTTTCTTGTGACCATAGTAACAAGACAGCAACTCAGAGAGACCCCAGCAGAGATCACAAAACTCCTTTTTTCTTTTACCCCCTTTCCATACTGCGAATTCCCTATAACCATCCCATGCAGTTTCAAGTTTGAGCTACACATCTGCAGTCCAGTCTGAAAACTTACTCACAATAGGTGTTGAGAGCCCCGGGTTGACTTGCTGGAACGTGTCCAGAGAAGGGCAACAAAGCTGGGGAGGGGTTTGGAGCATAAGCCCTATGTGGAGATGCTGAGGGAGCTGGGGTTGCTTAGCCTGGAGAAGAGGAGGCTCAGGGGAGACCTTATTGCTCTCTACAACTGCCAGAAGGGAGGTTGTAGCCAGGTGGGGATTGGTCTCTTCTCCCAGGCAACCAGCACCAGAACAAGAGGACACAGTCTCAAGCTGTGCCAGGGGAGGTTTAGGCTGGATGTTAGGGAGAAATTCTTTATAGAGAGAGTGATTGGCCATTGGAATGGGCTGCCTGGAGAGGTGGTGGAGTCACCATCACTGGAGGTGTTTAGGAAGGGACTGGATGGGGTGCTTGGTGCCATGGATTAGTTTATTAGATAGTGTTGGATGATAGGTTGGACATGATGATCTCGAAGGTCTCTTCCAACCTGGTCTATTCTATTCTATTCTATTCTATTCTATTCTATTCTATTCTATTCTATTCTATTCTTGTTACTGTAAAGGACCTAACATATTTCCATGGCATTTTATGTAGGTATCAGAGATGTTTCAAAATGGAGTGAAAAGGTCAAGAAACCGTTGGAAGAGATGTATGGACACAAGTACTTTGCCACAACCTGTGAGGCTTGGGTAGATGGAATATCTCGCTTCGCTGAAAAGCCAGGCGGTAAGGCTTTTGTAGAGTTAAACTGCAGCAGTTGTAGGAGTAGCCAGTTCTGGATAAAAATCTAGCAGCCAGTAAAGGAAGGAACTCTGTTCATGGCATTAAAAGCTGGGTCTGACTCACACTCTTGAATAAAGCAATTACTTTGTAGATGGTTCACAGAACCAGCAAAGGACAGGAGGAAAACACATTTATGGAAAGCATTAGCTGATGTGTCTCTCTTCTTATTCCACCACAAAACAGCATTAAAACACTGCTTTCCTGCAGACTGAGCAGGAGAGGTTCTGCTCCAGCTCCTCTCTGTTCCCTCAGTGTAGTTGGTGACATTAGGATATCCCAAAAGTGAGGTGTGTTCATTCCAGTTCCAGCAAGCAGGAGCTGAAGAACTATTTCAAACCTAGCAGAAAACAAGTTAAAAAAGAAGGAAGTTCAGGTTTTGAGATCTCACAATTAACAAAACACCTTTCAAAAACTCTCCTGGCATACCTTAGGTGCTTAAAAATACAAAATATACCCAAAAAAAAAAAAAAAAAGAAAGAAAAGGAGTTAAATTAGGCACTATAATTTTTAAATGTTAATCTCTGAAGATTCCTGCAGTTCCTTTGCATAGACTTTTGCAGCCACGGAGACTCTGAGCAATAACTGGAGCTCTGTTTTAATTCAGTGGAAAATTGCTTTCAATTTGTCAAAAGCAGAAACAAATAAACCAAGGAGGATGGAATTCTCTTAATGCATGTTTTTCTGTAGCTCTTGGAATGAAATACAGGAGGTGACACACACTACAAGGAAAACATTCCTTCATTGCCTATTTTTCCTTTGAGCTTTGCACAGGACCAGCAAGATGGTACTAGAATTTCTCCCAGTGGAGTCATGTAATGAATTATGACCTGATTTTATTTTACCCTTTCTGCCTTAAAGCTACTTTATTGTTAAATCCAAGCCCAGGCTAGTGACACTCTGGCTGTGACTTCTTTTACTGCCTATGCATACCTCAGACACTGTTAGCTGGAGTGTCCAAAATTGAAGACACATGGAGACATGTAACAAGGAGATGAATTACCCAGAGGCTCTGACTGAGTCAGACACTGGGAGAAGTGAAATGATGGCCAAGAAAGATGAGGAATTATCAGACTGCAGGTTTTGTCCTGGGGTAGCCTAAGGAGGCCTCCTTGGAATTAAAGTCAGGACACATTACATAAAATTTGCAGATATGGCAAATACAAGAAAAGGGGTTAATAAAATCTGTCAAGTGCAAGCCTCCTGCCAGAGCACGATCACCTACCTCAGATCATACAGGAATGCATCCAGGTGGGTTTTGAATATCTCCAGAGGGAGACTCCACAACCCACCCTGGGCAGCCTGTTCCAGTGTTCTGTCACCCTCATAGTGAAAAAAAAAATTTCCTTGTGTTTCCATGGAATTTCCTATGCCTCAATTTCCACCCATTGGCTCTTGTCCTGTCATTGGGCATCAGTGAGAAGAGCCTGGCTCCATCCTCTTGAAACTCACCCTTTACATATTTATAAACATGAATGAGGTCACCCCTTAGTCTCCTCTTCTCCAAGCCAATGAGCCCCAGCTCCCTCAGTTTCTCCTCATGAGGAAGGTGTTTCACTCCCTTAATCATTTTTGTGGCTCTGCACTGGACTCTTTCAAGCAGTTCCCTGTCCTTCCTGAACTGAGAGCCCCAGAACTGGACACAATATTCCAGATGCAGCCTCACCACAGCAAAGGAGAGGGGGAGGAGAACCTCTCTCGACCTACTAACCATACCCCAAGATACCATTTGCCTTCTTGGCCACAAGAGCACATTGCTGGCTCATGATCAACCTTCCATCCACTAGGACCCCCGGGTCCTTTTGCCCTTCCCTGCTCTCCAACAGGTCAGTCTCCAGCCTATACTGATACCTGGGGTTGTGCTTTCCCAGGTGCAAGACTCTATACTTGCCCTTATTGAACTTCATCGAATTTCTCCCTGCTCAACCCTCCAGCCTGTCCAAGTCTTGTTGAATGACAGCACAACCCTCTGGTGTGTCAGACACTCCATCCAATGCACACAGCACAAGTAACAAGCAGGAGGAACTGAAAGCCATTGTGCTGCAAGGCAAATATGACGTAGCATCCACAGAGATGTAGTGGGACAACTCATGTGTCTGAAGTGCTGCAGTTGATGGATACCAGCTCTTCAGAAGGGACAGACGAGGAAGGAGAGGTGATGGGGTGGCCCTCTATGACAAGGAGGGATATGTATAATCATAGTATCATAGGCTCATAGGATTGTTAGGCTTGGAAGGGTCCTCAAGGATCATCTAGTTCCAACCCCTCTGCTTAGTCACAGTGATGATGGGGTTGAATGTCTATGGGTAGAAATCAAGGGGTGGGCAAATAAGGCAGACACCATAGTGGTAGTCTGTAACAGACCACCCATTCAGGATGATGAGGCTGATGAAGCACTCTACAAGCAGCTGGTGGGGGATTTCAACTTCCTGGATGTCTGCTGGGAATACAATACTGCAGAGAGGGAACCATCCCAGAGGTTCCTTGTGTGGGTGGGCGACAAATTCCTAACACAGCTGCTGAAGGAGCCAATAAGGGAGGGAGTCCTCCTGGGTCAGCTGCTTGTTATCAGGGAAGGACCTGTGGGAAATGTAGCAGTTGGAGGATGTTTAGAAACAGTGACCTCAAAATGATAAGAGTTTTCAGTTGTCAGGGAAGTAAGGGGGGGGGGTGTTAGCAGAACAGCCACTTTGGACTTCTGTAGGGCAGATTTTGGCCTGTTCAGGAGGTGGATTGATAGAATCCCTTTAGAGGCCATCCCGCAGGGCAAAGGAGTCAGGGAGGGCTGGCAACTATTTAAGAAGGAAGTCTTAAAGGCACAGGCACAAGCCATCTCCATGTCCCAAAAGATGAACTGTTGAGGAAAGAGACCTGCATGGTTGAACAGAGAGCTTTGGCTGAAGCTCAGGAACAAGAGGAGAGTTCATGGCCTTTGGAAGAGTGGGCAGGCCACTCAGGAGGACTATAAAGATGTAATGAGACACTGTAGGGAGAAAATAAGAAGGGCCAAACCCCAGCTCAAACTTAATCTGGCTACTGCAATGAAGGAATACAACAAATGTTTCTATAAATACATCAAGAGCAAAAGGAGAGCTAAGGAAAGTCTCCATCCTTTAATGTGGGAGGAAACAAAGGATGATGAAAAGACTGAGGTACTCAATGCCTTCTTTGCCTCAGTCTTCAGTAACAAGAATAGTTGTTCTCAGGGTTCCTAGCTCCCTGAGCTAGAGACAGGGAAGGGGAAGGGAATGAGGCCCCCATGCTCTATGGAGAAATGGTTTGAGACCTTCTACAGCATGTAGATGCACACAGGTCTATGGAACCAGATGAAATCCACACAAGGATGCTAAAGGAGTTTGCAGATCTCACCAAACCTCTTTCCATCATTTTTCAGCAGTCTGGCTAACCAGTGAGGTCCCAACGGACTGGAGGTTAGCAAATGACATGCCCATCTACAAGAAGGGCTGGAAGGAGAGTATGGGAAGCCACAGGCCTGGCAGTCTGATTTTTGTGCCAGGGAAAGTCATGGAGCAGATCATCTTGAGTGACATTATGCTTCACACATGGGACAAGATGATTTGGCCCAGTCAGCATGGGTTTATGAAGGGCAAGTCTTGACTGACAAATCAGATCTCCTTCTATGATAAGGTGACCCACGTGGTGGATGAAGGAAAGGTTGTCAGCATTATCTACCTGGGCTTTAGCAAGGCTTTTGACAGAGTTTCCCACAGCATCCTCCTGGAGAAAATGACTGCATGTGGCTTAGACAGACTCATGCTATGTTGGGTGATAAAATGGCTGAATGGTTGGGCCCAGAGAGTTGTGGTGAAGGCAGTTAAATCCAGTTGGTGGCCAGTTACAAGTGGTGTTCCCCAGGGCTCAGAGCTGCAGCCAGTTCTTTTTAACATCTTTATCAAGGATTTGGATGAGGGGATTGAGTGCACCTTCAGTAAGTTTGCAGACACCACCAAGTTGGGCAGGCATGTTGTCTTCTGCTGGAAGGGCTCAGCAGAGACATCTGGACAGGCTGATAAATGAGCTGAGGCCAACAGTATGAGATCCAATAAGGTCAAGTGTTGAATGCTGTACGTGAGCCACAACAACCCCATGCAGCACTACAGGCTTGGGGAAGAGTGACTGGAGAGCTGCTTGGCAGAGCATGATGTAATTGAGTTGACTGAGGGCCAGCAACATGCTCAGGTGGCCAAGAAGGCCAATGGCTTCCTGGCTTGCATCAAGAACAGCATGGCCAGCAGGTCTAGGGATGTGATTGTTCCCCTCTACTTGGCAATGGTGAGACCACACCTTGAATATTGTGTGCAGTTTTGGTCCCCCCACTGCAAGAGCATTAAGGAGCTGGAATGTGTACAAAGAAGAGCGAGTAAGCTGGTGAAGGGCCTTGAACACAAGAGTTATGAGGAAGGACTGAGGTAACTGGGAGGCTGAGGGGAGACCTCATCACCCTCTACAAATACCTCAAAGGAGGCTGGAGCTAGGTGGGGGTCAGTCCCTTCTCACATGCAAAAAGTGGCAAGAGGAAATGAGCTCAAGCTGTGCTAAGGGAGGTTCAGATTGGATAGTAGGAAAACATTTCTTCACAGAACAAATTATCAGGCATTGGAACAGGTTGCCCAGGGAGGTGGTGGATTCACCATCCCTGGAGGTATTTAAAGGACACACAGATGTAGCACTAAGGAATGTAGTTTAGTGATAGTAGCTCAGCAGTAGCTAGGCAAGCAGTTGGACTTGATCTCAAAGGTCTCTTCCAACCTCAAGAGTTCTATGATTCAGCATCAGCCTTGGTAGGGTTAGACAATGGTTGGACTCCATGATCTTAGGTGTCTTTTCCAACTGAAAATCATTCTATAGAATGTGGGGCAGAAGTTCTCCATTTGCTTTATCCCTTTGTGCAAGTACCCATTAATGAAGCCAATTTCAGCAAAAACATTTTGGAGAAAGAGATATTGATTATAGTCCTAATTACACAGTTGTGTCAATTTCATGCTGTCCACAAGGAAGAGGCAATAGCTAGGACCCAGTGGAGATCACAGCCTTCTGCAGAAGCAGTTTGTGTTTCCTACTGTTTGAAAACAAAACATGACCTTCATTTTTCTCCCTAGGTAGTATCTGCCAAGAGCTGCTGCCAGATATTAAGTGTCCCACATTTATAATTCATGGAGTGAAAGACCCTTTGGTTCCACAGCCTCACGCAGAATACATTCATAAGCACATCAAAGGCTCTCGGTAAGTTATGGTGGCGTTTTTATCACTCATTGATGAAGAAATGAAGCAGTTCAAACCCACAATGTAAAAACCAAGAGGATGTGGACAAGGTGTCTGTGCCACAGACAGAGGTATTCTAAACTTCCTGAGCAAGCTGCAGTGCAAACAGCATAGGTGGATCTTTCTTGCCATATAATAATGTTTTAATTAACTTCTTGAAGTCCTTGTCCACCTAGATCCTTTTCCTTTTTCTACTTGACACAGAACAACACCCTAATATTTATCAAAACCAGTACCAGAACAAGAGGACACAGTCTCAAGCTGCACCAGGGGAAGTTTAGGCTCGAGGTGAGGAGAAAGTTCTTCACTGAGAGTCGTTCACCATTGGAACGGGCTGCCCAGGGAGGTAGTGGAGTCACCATCCCTGGAGGTGTTCAAAAGGGGATTGGACACGGCACTTGGTGCCATGGTTTAGTAGTCATGAGGTCTTGGGTGACAGGTTGGACTTGATGATCTTTGAGGTCTTTTCCAACCTTACTGATTCTATGAAAACAGGCTAACTACTTCTATGATGGCCATTGCATTCCTTTTACTGCAAAAGACCTCCCATCTATCCCATTCAGCTAGGCAGTAAAATGAAATTAAATGCTATGAACAGAGGTTCCCAGTTACTAGAGAAGCAGAGGATACTGATGTCTGCTCTGCCTGGTCACTGTGAGCTGCCTCAAGGATTTTGGTTTTCCAACAGTCCCATGAATTTTCAGTGTTCTCCATAAAAGGAGAATAAGAATAAATGTACAACTCTGCTGAGAGATGCTACTTTATCACCAAGAAAAATCTCGAGCCACCATCTGCTTCCTTGGAAAAGCCCAGAAATGCTTCCTATAAAAAGGTGGGGCTTCATCAGCTGAATTTTCCTCATGGATTTACACACAAATTCAAGAGTGGTATTATTGCTTAACAACGCTGTGATGATTAACATGGGAGGAAATAATTAGGAGCACAAACCTCCTTACTATGAATGCAGAGTATACAAACTGCTTTATTCTGAAAAACTCAGTGATGTTCATAGGAATTAATTACACCACAGGAAAGATGAGAACAAGAAACCTTCCCAATCACATGCAGGTAATTGACTCCATGTCTGCTGGTTAGTACTGCCACATGCCCTGCTCAGAACACCAATCATTGTTAAGTTTGACTGAACTATGAAACCCTCCAGCTGCTAAGGCAAATCACAAAACCTGCATCAGTATCAGAGAGCTCCTAAGGAAACACTGTTAGGAGTTGTTAGGCAATAAATTGTGATTCTCTGCACATCCTCATGCTCCTCAATGTGTGTCCTCATCAGAAATCAGACTAACAGTGTTAAAGAAGTGTTAGAAGTACATACCTGGTGTGTCAAGTTCTTCCCAGGTGGAAAGCAGTGGCAAGTAGTGTTTTGGGCTTCTCACGCTCATGTCACTATTAAAGGTTGAACTTTCTCCACGTGCTACTTCTAAGCTGAAGAAGTCCTGCCTTCCCTTTTACCTTAAACTAATTAATTAATTTACTTTGGGATTGTCTTTTTCCAGGAAGACTAGACAAAGTTCAAGCACTAACTAGGTTTGGGTAGTGACAAAATCTACACTTCTGTAGTGATCTCTCCAGTGTCTTCACTACCCAGTGCAACCTCTCAAAGAGGCAAAACACTCATACTTCACCAGGATGCAGAGCTCTGGAATCCTATTTTCATTGCAGACTACCAGAAAGATTCCTAGAAACCAGCCCTAAAGCAGGGCAAGCAACGTGCTCATTACTCTTGCTGTGGGGCTCACATTCTGAACCACAGAGAGAGGGAGAGAGTGGACTTGCTTAAAGCAAGAGTTCTGTACTTCATTTGGAGATGCTCTGCATTTGGGGAGCCAAGATCACGGGAAAGACAACAAATAACCACTTATGCTCACAGCATACAGATCTATAGTCACCATTGGATTATTCTTTTTTCTCTTAAGATTGCTTCTCATGCCAGAAGGAAAGCACAACCTACACCTACGCTTTGCAGAGGACTTCAACAGGGAAGTGGAAGATTTCCTACGCTGATGTGAACTGTAATAGGCTGGAGGTGTTTAGTCCTCAGGAACTTTATTTGGCTATCCATTTTCATTCAAGCTACACGTAGGCTTGAATCCCATAAGATAAAATAACACTGATTTATATGAGAAAAATACACTGAAAATACATAAACCTCAGTGGATCAAAGTACACCACATCGCGCTACAAGATCTATGTGTCTTCAAGGTTCTTACATGTGGGCCAGATAGATGTTCTTTGTTCAATAAAGTGCTAAGAAAGAAAACATGATCTAGAATACATGCCTTTATGCTCTCTTACCATTAAAGGACAAAACCATGGTAATAACAGGGATTAAGGGCTGTTACACCAAGAAACCTGTCAAAGTCACAAGCTCTAAGATCACTGGGGACACATCTTCTAGAGAACATGCTTCACCACCATTAAGTTATTCAGTACACATGCCTGCTTTACAGAAGTTGCTTTGATATCAGGGGGCCTAAGCCTCATCCTCCTCTCCTTCCTCTTCAAACTCGCCCTGCTCATCAGCAGTGGCATCCTGGTATTGCTGGTATTCAGAGACCAGGTCGTTCATGTTGCTCTCGGCCTCTGTGAACTCCATTTCATCCATGCCCTCACCCGTGTACCAGTGCAAGAAAGCCTTGCGCCGGAACATGGCGGTGAACTGCTCCGAGATCCTCTTGAAGAGCTCCTGGATGGCCGTGCTGTTGCCGATAAAGGTGGCGGACATCTTGAGGCCGCGTGGCGGGATGTCGCAGACGGCCGTCTTGACGTTGTTGGGGATCCACTCCACGAAGTAGCTGCTGTTCTTGTTCTGCACGTTGAGCATCTGCTCGTCCACCTCCTTCATGGACATGCGGCCCCGGAAGATGGCAGCCACCGTCAGGTAGCGGCCGTGGCGGGGGTCGCAGGCGGCCATCATGTTCTTGGAGTCGAACATCTGCTGCGTCAGCTCGGGCACCGTCAGGGCGCGGTACTGCTGGCTGCCGCGGCTGGTCAGCGGGGCAAAGCCCGGCATGAAGAAGTGCAGCCGCGGGAAAGGCACCATGTTGACCGCCAGCTTGCGCAGGTCGGCGTTCAGCTGGCCGGGGAAGCGGAGGCAGGTGGTCACGCCACTCATGGTGGCCGACACCAGGTGGTTGAGGTCCCCATAGGTGGGAGTGGTCAGCTTCAGGGTGCGGAAGCAAATGTCATACAGGGCCTCGTTGTCGATGCAGTAGGTCTCGTCCGTGTTCTCCACCAGCTGGTGCACGGAGAGGGTGGCATTGTAGGGCTCCACCACTGTGTCCGACACCTTGGGGGAGGGCATGACGCTGAAGGTGTTCATGATGCGGTCAGGGTACTCCTCCCGAATCTTGCTGATCAGCAGGGTGCCCATCCCGGAGCCCGTGCCACCGCCCAGAGAGTGGGTCAACTGGAAGCCCTGGAGGCAGTCACAGCTCTCCGATTCCTTCCTCACCACATCCAGGACAGAGTCCACCAGCTCGGCACCTTCCGTGTAGTGCCCCTTGGCCCAGTTGTTGCCAGCCCCACTCTGACCTGGGGAAGAGACCACGAGCAGCATGCTACGTTAGCAGCCAAGGAACAACAGAGAAAATACCACATCTCCTGCCCCATAGGGTTCATATAAGCATTGAATGAATTGTAGAATGATTTGGGGTGGAAGGGGCCTTGAAAGGTCCTCAAGTCTAATCCCCTGCAGTAAGCAGGGGCATCTTCAACTACAGTAGGTTGCTCAGAGCCCCACATAACCTGACCTGGAATGCTTTCAGGGATTGGGTATCTACCACCTCTTTGTGCAACCTTGGCCAGTATGTCTCCACCTTCAGTATCAACAATTTCTTCCTTCTGTCTC
This sequence comes from Dryobates pubescens, assembly GCF_014839835.1. Taxonomy (NCBI): domain Eukaryota; kingdom Metazoa; phylum Chordata; class Aves; order Piciformes; family Picidae; genus Dryobates; species Dryobates pubescens. Next base: position 29,035,952 of record NC_071620.1, on the reverse strand, counting down.
AACTGACATCAACTGAGATGGTCTGGCATTGACCTGGCCCAGCATGAACATGACCCCTCCCACTTTTAGATTCTTCCATTGCACAATTACTCACCAAAGACAAAATTGTCAGGCCGAAAGATTTGTCCAAAGGGGCCAGAGCGCACAGAGTCCATTGTGCCAGGCTCCAGATCCACCAGGATGGCACGGGGGACGTACTTGTTACCTGCCAGAAGAACCAGAGCAGTGTCACATATGGTCTGTTGTGTGCTCTTCCATCTCCCTGTGTTTTCATGGAGAGACAATGCTCTCTCCATCACGAGTACTGTGAAATCAGAGCAGCTTACCAGCAGCTTCATTATAGTAGACATTGATCCTCTCCAGCTGCAGGTCACTGTCCCCATGGGAGCTGCCAGTGGGGTCAATGCCATGCTCATCACTGATCACCTCCCAGAACTAGAAGAAATTGTTGGAGAATAGCAATTACCACCTAGTGCCAGTCACACACACCACTGCAGGCAGGTCTCTATATCCCATAGTCTCCTCCTCTCCTTTGTACAGAAAGGCAGCTGCCCATGTTGAGGCAGGTCAGTACTCAAGGGCTTCTCTGGCCCTAGCATCTGAGTTTACAACGGGCAGAGCAGCAGCTGGTCATTCTTTCCTAGCTTGAATTCACAGGCTATCTCTGCTGGCTCGTCTTCCATTGTCCAGCTACAGCTCCGTTCTCCATCCACCACAAGAAGATGGCAACATCCGTTGCACATTCACGGAAGGGCTTACCCGCAACGCTGAGCATCTCCCGTTCCCTCCTATAGTGGGGAGGCAGCAACTGTAGCCTGGCCACATCCTACCTCCGGCAGCCACGGCAACCAGCGCCGCGGTGCCTTTGAGAACCCGGAGTCGCTTTTCAGCTAGGGGCCAGGGCTGCTGCTACCCGCAGGGAGACATCCTGGGGCCCTACAAACCTCGAAACCCCCTCCTCGCCCGTACCTTGGCGCCGATCTGGTTGCCGCACTGCCCGGCCTGGATGTGCACGATCTCACGCATGGTTCCAGCCTCCGCTTTCTCCCCCGGCTCCCGCACTCGCCGCTGCAGCAGCCGCGCCCCGCGAACACCCTTAAATGAGGCGCCGCGCCGCGCCCCGCCATGACGTCACGCCGGAGCGGCGCCCGGCCAATGGGGGCGCGGGGGCGGGGCGGGGCTGCGGCATTGTCCTGCCGCGGTGGGGCGGGGCGGGGTGGAGTCTGTCGGGACGGACTCGTTTTGGCTGGGACCGACCTCTGGGGTGCTCGGGTCCAAGTGCTGCCTAACTGCCAAGTCTGGTGTTAAACCATTGTGACACGTATAAACGCCCTGACAGGCACAAAAAGCTTGACAAAGGGCCGAGGCTTGCTAGGAACTGATGAAGATCTGCTTGACTCCTGGCAGACATTAACTAGCCCTCAGGGCCCACGCCTGACCTTGCTTTTGTGTTGCTTGGAGGACTCAGCCTTCAACTCATTAAGAAATTGCAACCTAGTGCACCCTCAACAGGGTATAAATGGAACCCACTAGGAAGACACTGGAGAGAGGGAGTCTCCACACAGCAAGCAGCCTGGCAGCTGGATTGTCTCCTTTAGACTGGGAGTTTGTCACTCTCTTTTTTATGAGTGTATGTATTTGAGGTACCTGTGGGGAGATTCTCCCTCTGTGAGTGCACATTTTGCTTCATCCCTCCCTTTGGTGAGCTCTATACAATCCAAATGCTCCCTAACACACAGAGCCACCCCACAACCATTCCTTCATTGCCTATCCCATTGTACCACTCGAGTTACAACAGTCATCCCACCACGTTTCTGTGATGACAACTAAGTCATAGCTATCCTGCTGCACAATGCCTTCTAGCTCCTGTTTGTTGCCTGTACTGTGTGCATTGGTGTAAATGTAGCACCTGAGCTAGGCTATCAATTTTCCCCCTAACACTGGCATGCCACCCTAGGCTCATCTTTAGTGAGCCCAGTTTTAGCACCTTCCCCCTTCAAACCTACTTTAAAGCCCTCTCAAAGAGCCCTGCGAGCTCATGCGAAAGAATCTCTTTCTTATCACCAGCAGGCCCAATGCTGTGTAAATCTCCCCGTGATCAAAAATCCACAAATTCCACTGATGCCACCAGCCTCTTGGCCAGGTGTTAATCAGGTGTGTTTTGCTGTTCCTTTCAGTATTCATCACTGTTAACTGAAGGGATTGAGGAAAACACTGCCTATGCTCCTGATCCTTCAACCAATTGCCCCAGTGCCCTGAAGTCTCTTTTAATCGCTTGTAGACTTCTTTTCACAACCTCATTACTGACAACCTGCATAACCAATAATAGGTAATAATCAGAAGGTTGTACCACACCAGGGATATTCCTAGTGGTGTCCCTAACCCAGGCCCCAGAGAGACAGCAGAATTCCCTGTGGAATGGACCTGATCAGCATATTGAGCCTTCTGTTCACCTCAGAAGGGAATCTCCTACGACTGTTACTCTCCTTTTTTTCCTTCATGGAGGCATTTGTAAATGTGTAGGGGTGACTGACACACCCTAGGCAACCCCCTGGAGGGGCCTTCCTCTGCATCATCATTTGTCTCAAGTGCCAAAGCCCCATACCTGCTGTGTAAAGGTAACTGGGAAGGTGAGGGAGGCTGGGAGGGGATTCACATGTTGCCCTGAGCAAGGACTTGTTTCCATTCCCCCTTGTCTCTTAGGTCCCCTCCATCTGTCCCGTGGCAAGAGCATAGGGGAGCCTCTCTTTCTTGTGTCATCCACAGGCATCCTGTGGGTCCCTGTGCAAATCCATGTGAAGATGACAGAGTTTACAGTCACTCCAAAGCAGCATGACCCTGGTTTGCATAGTGGCACCAAACTGTGTATGTGGGGCTCTAATTTCAGCAACATACAGGGCTGACATGGAATCATAGATTAACAGTATCCAAGCATGGTGGGGTTTGAAAGGAACCTCTGGCAATCGTCTACTTCAAGCCCCCTGCTAAAGAAGTGTCACCAGAGCAGGTGGCCCAAAAACACATGCAGGCAGTGGAGGCAAACTCCCAACTGATGTAACTCTGTTTAATCTGCTGACCCTAAAAGGAGGTACCTGGTCACATATGCAAGTTCCCTGACCTAAAGCAGTGCTGACTATCCATAAACACAGCAATGATTTCAGTGTAAATTCAGAACCCTCCATTTTGGCAAACCCTTGAACAAATCAAAAGCCATCAATGCTGTTTAAATAGATTCAATTGTTCCCCAATGTCTTTTCTAATAGAGCTCTAGAACTTCCTGGTGTTCAGACTGCAAATTATATCAGATCTCCCCCACCCAGACAAAGACAGCTCATGTGCCCAGGAATGCCCTCAGCAGACAAAACTCTGCTCCTGCCTTCATCAATCCCTACCTTCCCAGTTTCCAAGGCAACAGCAGAGCCCATGTGATGGATGCACAAGGGAATCAAGAGGGATCCCACACCATTTTCCTCCCTCTCCCCCATCCCCATTGTTTGAAACGTAATCACAAACATACACATGTAAAAGCTGCTTGAGCACACAAAATGTCTGCCTGTGGCTTTGTTCTCTTATTGGTGATGGGTGATGTCATGCACTGATCAGTGTGTGTGGGAGAGAGGCTACACAACTTCTGGAGCCTTTCTCTTGGTACTCAAAGGAGAAGGCTCTGCTCATTAGCTTAGCATTTGCCTTTGACCTGGTAACTGCCATATTCCCACCTGTGCAAGGTCACCTTTGGAGACTGCTGCTCAGGCACTTGCCACATGCACTGAGACAGAGGAATATTTATGCCAGCAAGAGGATGGAATCATTGTGGAGGTGTGTTTAATTCTAGTGATAACACACCAACAAGGAAAGTGTATTTCTATTTCAGAATCACTACCCACTGCAGGCAGAAGGAGCAATGAAATACTACAGCATTGAGCAGGCTTTTATGAATGAGCCAAAGCAGTTTCAAAGTAGCTTGTGATTATTGTGCCTGACAGTGCAAGTGTTTGGCCAAGAAAAGGAGAGGACAAGCTCGTGGGGGAACATCATTTTACAGAGCAGTTTAGAGCACTGTCAGCTCTAAAAGAACTCTCATTGCTCCTTTTGAGGAAAGAACTGCTCCTTATGAACCTCATATTTCTTCCATAGGCCATGGTTTCTCTTGGCAGCTTAGATTATAACCTCCATGAGTCAGGGATTTCTGTGACTGGTTTTACAGGACAAAGCAAGCAGAACCCCCTTTGCTTGGCTCTCAAAGCTACCATCACAAACACCATGTCACAAAAATGACTCCAGAAAGGTACAAATTTGCTGCAGATCAGGCAGCAATTTACTGAGCAGAAAGACAAGACAATGCAGGCTCTCATTATTTCTGCTTGGCACAGCAGATGTGATGGGGAGCAGCCAGATGGCTCCTGCCCCCAGCCAGGCTGCATCAGGGTCTGGAGAGCAAGTCTTATGAGAAGTGCCTGAGGAAACTGGAACCAAGTATGGAGAAGAGAAGGCTTGGGAGACCTTATTGCTCTCTACCAGCACCTGAAAGGAGGTTGCAGTGAAGTAGGTGTTGGTCTTTTCTCCCTGGTATCAAGTGATAGAACATGAGGAAATGGCCTCAATTATAGAATCACTCAGGTTGGAAAAGACCCCTGGGGTCAACAAATCCAGCCACAACCCTATTCTACAAAGTTCACCTCTAAACCATATTATCAAATACCACATATGAGCAACCTTTAAACACATCCAGGGTTGGTGACTCAACCACCTCCCTGGGCAGCACATTCCAAAGTCTGACCATTCTTTCTGTGAAAACAAAATAAATTTCCTGCTGTTGAGTCTAAATCTGCCCTGTTGCAGTCTGAGCCCATTCCCTCTTGTTCTATCACTAATTACCTGTGAGAAGAGGCCAGCACCAGCCTCTCCACAATGTCCTTTCAGGTAGTTGTAGAGAGCAACGAGGTCTCCCCTTTGCCTTCTCTTTTTTCAACTAAGCAGCCCCAGCCCCTTCAGTCACTCTTCATAAGTTTTGTTCTCCAGGCCCTTCACCAGCTTCGTTGCCCTCCTCTGCACTTGCTCCAGCACCTCAATAGCTTTCTTGAGGTTCCCAAAAGTGGACACAATGCTCAAGGTGTGGCCTGAGCAGTGCAGAGAACCACCAGTCCCTTTCTGCCAGACAGCCTTCCAGCCACACTTCCCCAGGCCTGTAGTGTAGCCCAAGGGCAGGACCTGGCACTTGCCATTGTTGAAGCTCATGCATTTAATGTTGGCCTGCAGATCCAAGTCCCTCTGTAGAGGCCCCCTTACCCTTGTGCAGATCAACACTCACACCTAACTTGGTGTCATCTGTGAACTTACTGATGATACATTCTATAACCTTATCAAGATCATCAATAACTTCTCCTGAACAGAAGTGGTCCCAACATTGATCCCTGAGGAACACCACTTGTGACTGGCCACCAGCTGGGTGTAACTCCATTGATCACCACTCTTCACATGAGGGGAAGTTTCAATTGGGTGTTAGGAAGAATTTCTTTACTGGAAAAGCAGTCAAGCCTTGGAACAGGCTACCCAGGCAGGTGGTGCAGACATGCCACTTGGGACATGGTTTAATGGGCATGAGGTTTTGGGCATTAGTGGCTAACTGTTGGAGTTTATGATCTTAGAGATCTTTTCCAACCAAGGCAGTCCTATGATTCTACCCTTTAAGATGGCTTAAGAGACGCAATACAGCTGCTGCCCCCACGAACTGGTTCCTCCTGTCAAGACAGGATTAAGATTCCAGCATAAACAAATGAAACAATCACATTTTCCAAGGTGCCTTATTTCCTGCATGTCATTGAGAACAAGACAGAGTGACTTGCAACCCAAGAGTTAGAAGTAACTCAGACACCCAGCAACCTCTAAACTTCACCTTGTGACATCTGCTAAGAGATGCAGAAGTTTGTGGTGGGATTCAATGAGCAGTGTTTAAATTTGGCCTGGTTCCTCACAGGAAGGTTCAGGATGTCTCAGCTGGTTGAATCAACTGAACATCTTGTTCTGCTCCCTCCTGCTTCTGCCTTTTCCTACTCCTTTGCACCAGTTCTCCCTCCAGTACACTCCCTAATCCAAGGAAACCCTACATTCTCACCCACAGTTTGCTATCCATTACTGTGGAGTTCAGGAGCTGGTGGAAGGGTCAGACTTACCCTGGAGCTGCTTAAAAGAAAAAACAAAAAGGCCAAACCTGAAGCAGGGCATGAGGAACAGGACCATTCATTCTTAGCAGCTAGAGGATACTGAACCAGCCCTGTCTACAGAGCTACCCCACTTCTGCCAGTGGCAGTTTTCTTAGTGCCCTGGAAATCTCTAATCCAGGCTTGCTCTCTCTCCTTCCTGCTAGGGTGGAGCTGAAATTCCTCAAACTGGTCATATAATTAATTTATTAACCCTAAGAGCAGCACAATGCTGCATGAGAAGCAGCAGACAATAAGAAGTCAGTGCTTGTATTTCATTTAATGCTTGTAAAGCTTGTTGGGAGACCATTAGAATTCAGCTTGAGAACCCTGTTTAATTATTCACTCCGAGGGCAGGCAGCATCTCTCTACCACACTAAAGCAAAACAACAGAGAAGCATTTACTGAACTAGCTACACCACGTCTCAGGATGGCCATGTCATCCTCTGCAGCAAGTGTTTGCATGCTCTGCTTAAGGTGGATTATTATTAACATTTCTTTTTGCAATGATGGAGAAGCAAAATGTGCCTTAAGCTTACCAAGGCAGCCAAGTGAGAAAAATCATTTGATTATCTGTCTGTGGAGAAATTGAGACCAGCTAGAAAAGCTCCACCCTGCAAGAATTAAGCATTAATAAAAAAGAATTTAACAAAGCTGACTTGATTTCCTCCCTTGCGAGTGGAATTCTGCCTGGAAGGGGAAAATGACTTTGAGTAGAGGGGAGGGAATGACCTACTCTGAAGTTATTATTTTGTTTGGTTTTGTTTTGCTTAGATACTATAAATAACCTCCTTTGAACACAATTTAAAGAGACATTTTTTTCTGACATTCACAAACAAAATGCTTGAAATAGGTCTTGTTAAACCTCTATGGGAGAGGTAAGAATCCTCACCTGCACAGTGTCCTTGGCCAGCAGAATGGCTGTCATAGCTCCTCCTGATATCTTCCCTGTGCCCTGGCTTCAAATGCTTAGAGGGTTCCAGCTGGACAAGCATCCAGCAGAGTCAGGGCCAGGAAATGTCTCTTTCCACATGTACCATGGCCTCAGGCAGCTTCCTGTGACCAAAAGCTTCCATTCTGAATTTCCATGTGGGCAAGTCAAAGATACTTCCATATTAGGTGGTGGTTATCTGAGCTCAAATAGTCAGCTCTTTCCCATCTTAACTAAAGAAGCAGGACAGGTGACTGCCAGAGTACAAAGGCATGAGCTTGGCATGAAGGAATTCTACATTGGAAGCAGGAAAACTCTCTCTCAAAAAAACCCAAATCATTTAGTCACATTCAAGATCAGCTTGCCACACTTATTGACAAATGTTTACTCCAAGTTTAAGAACAGGGGGGGAAAAAAAAGCCTACCAATCTTACTTGGCTTACCCCTTGTACTTACAACACATCAAAAGAGTGATGAGCTTTGCTCTGTGGAAATGTCTAAGAAGCTGGATAAAGCAGGGTGAGATTGAGAAGGCATGATGCTGGAGGTGTTCCTGATGTGGTCAGAGTAGCCCAGCCTGGATCACACTGATGGGGAGGGTGCCCACTCCAGAAACCATGCCACTGCCCAGTAAAGTAGGTCAACTGAAAGCCCTGGAAACAGTCACAGTTCTACTCCTTCACTACATCCAAGACATTCCACCAGCTCTCAGTACCTTCCATGTATTGCCCTTTAGCCCAGTTGTTGCCAAACCCACTGACCTGGAGATGAGACCAGAGGAAAGCTGATGGTTAGTTCCCAAGAAGGAAGAGAGTCAAGATAGCTTCTCTTGCCCCATGGAGCTCATAAAATCATTGAATGAATTTTAGAATGGTTTGGGTTAGAAGGGACTGTTAAATGTAATTTGGTCCAACAATCCTGCAGTGAGCAAGGACATCTTCAGCTAAAGCAGGGTGCTCAGAGCCCTGAGCAACCTGACCCAGAATGTTTTCAGGGATGGGACATCTACCACCTCTGGGCAACCTGGGCTAGTCTCATCACCCTCACTGTAAACAAATTCTTCCCATGTAGACTAAACCCAACCAAGTTGACCCAGCATCTGGAGCTTCTCCCACATTCACTCAAAGACAAAGTTGTCAGGCCAAAAGATCTGTCCAAAGTGACTAGAGTGCACAGAATTCATCGTTGTAGTAGACACTGACCCCTTCCAGCTTCAGGTTGCTGTCTCTGTGGGATCTGCCAGTGGAGCCAATGCTCAGAACTAGAAGAATTGTTGGAGAAGCGCAGTTACTGACCACAACGACCCAATACCAGTCGCAGACCAATCTCTGCATGCCATGGCCTCCACCACTCCCTGACACAGCAGAGCAGCTGCCCAGGGTGAGGTGGGTCAGTGCTTCAGGGCTTGCCTGGTTCCAGCAGCTGAGTTTGCAACAGGCAGACTGGCAGCTGGAGCTCATTCTTTCCTAGTTTGGATCCCAATCCTGGCTGTCTCCCTGTTTAGCCACAGCTTTAGGCTCTCCAGCCACAAGAAGATGGCAACACTTGCTCCTCCACGGGGGAAGAGGTTAGCCATGGCAGTGACAATATCTGCTTCCCTCCCTGGGTAGCTGTCACTGTGGCCACAGCACAGAAGCAGGGACCAGAGCCCTGCTTCTGGTATGATTCATCCTTATTTCTTCCATATAGGATGCCTCTTGCAAGACCTTTGGCCTTAGAAATGTGACTCATTGACACAAACCAACCAACACCCCACAGAGGAGGTTAAGGCAGCCAGATTGCCTGAGCCAAAATCCTCTCAGTAGTTCTTACTAGGTGAAACAGAAGTGCAACCATAACCCCTTGAAGACATTTGATTGTTGCCTGGCATACAGCAGCAGCAGTTTCTGTGGTTAATGGTCTCCTGAGTGATAGATACAGCTAAAGTTCAAAGATCCAAGAAAAAAAAACTACAATCCCCAGGGTGAGCCTCATCCTCCTTTATAGCTGACTTACTGTTCCTGCCAAGTTGTTCTGACCATCATCTCTACATCTTCCACTTGTCTTTGCCACTCCACTCAGTGCTACTGAAATGGTTTGATTCTTCATCTTTTTATGATGGGCAAATGTATTGATGAAAGGAGAAGTTTCTGCCTGGAGTATCTGTATTTACAAGTTCTCTTCCTCTAGAACACAGAGCACAACCAACATCAAGTGATGTGGGATAGTGTCCTTACTTCCCCATAAAGGATCTATAGTGAACTGTGTCCTGTGGCTTAGCTGCAAGGGCTAACTTTTAAGGGTTGACCAGAGTGCAATTACACTAAGAGTTAGAAGCTGGACCAGATGATCACTAGTGAAGCCTGCTACAGCCCCACAGCAGAAAGGAAGATCTTTACCAGCTTCTCATCTTCCAGAGAAACTGTTGACATTGGTTTGCTGGCTCCTCCCCTCAGCTTTACAAAGCTGTGTGACAACCAGGTCCAAGTGCAGGTCCAACCAGGTAATCTCAGAGGAAGGTTACTGTGACAACCAGCTGTTATATCCCCAGAGGGCCTGGGGCAGCAGCTATGAACTCACCTACTGAAACAACCTCCACTTGCTTAATGCTTAATCCTAGAACTGCTCAAGCACTGAGAAATACAAGTGCTCTGGTAGGTACATGAGGTTGTACTTGTTCACTGACAGCTCAGGCAGTTTAAATGTTTCTTCATCCCCCTTACAGGCTGTACACCAGGAACGAAACACAAGGAAAAAAGCTTTAGCAAATGCCTATTGTCATGCACACCGGGCTAATAGGTCCAGAGGAAGACCCAGACCAGTGTCTGCAGACAGCTAAGTCACTTAGAACCAAACCAGGCACAATATTAGTCATATACAGCAGCTCCCTTACAAGTCTTTATTCCAGTAATACCATGGAAGCATTCCATTATGGGATCACAGAAGCTTGCACACATGGGAATAGCAGCTATGAGCAGAAAGGACCACAGTAATCATGACACTGGTTCTGAAAGTAACCCTTTTTTAGCCTAGGAGTACACCCCTAAGTGGCATTTGGGTGAAAACCTAAGCTCTCCTAGTGGATAACCACAATGCTCCAGAGATTTCACTCTGATTTTATAGGAGGAAGAAGCACTTCCTGACACTGTAAACTTGGGGTTCCTGCATCCTTAAAGCATATGGTACCACAAATCCCCTTCCACCACCATAAGGAAACCACACTTACCTCTGCACAGATGCACAGCAGGGTTCTGTGGCACACTGCTCACCTGCCTGGGTGGAGGTCCAGGTCCTGACGCAGGGACCAAGAGCATCAAGCAACAGCCCTGTGAATGCATCACTCAGAGGTGGGAGACAGCTATTGTTAGGGTGATGATTCCTAAACTGTAAATATTCACTAGGCTATGTCATCTGGAAACTTGCCCATCACATCTTGTCTCCTCAAGGGAATTTATTAGCCTGAAGAGCTGATCCCTTCACACAGTTACAGGAAGCTTTGTGGCTGTTTGGGGGAAACACTCATTTTTATGCCTAAACAGGAAGTTCAGGTTCTTAAGTTATCAAGTTGTCTGCTAGTACAAAGCTATGCCTCTATGCATGGCTATTTAATATATAGTGAGGAAGAAACAGGGCAGGTCAGCATCAAGTCAAGCCACAGGCAGCTAACCATATGCATGTACTATACAAGCACAAGTTCAGGAAGAGGTGCTGAATGTCAGCTGGGAAGTCTGCAGCCATCCTCTCACATCAGTTTGGACAGCTTGCAATGTGGAACTCAATACCCTCTCACTGACCTCACTACCATGTATGTCCATAAACAGGAGTGGCAGGATTCTCCAGAGCAGCGCCTCATCTCTATTAGCTAAAGGCAGCTTCCTCCCCATCAACAGATTAGCTGCTAGACACAAGAGTGTCTAACAATGGATCCCTATTTTCCCTAAGTATAGTTTCCATAACCCCCAGCTACCATCTTCAAAGGACAAGCAGCAGTTTCCTTGCACTACTAAATCAAAATCTTGCTTTATTGAGTTAGAGCTTTCAAGTCAGGTTAAGGGTTAAACTGAGAAGAGAAGAAAATAATACAAGAGTTATTGTCTTAAATCTAGAGAAAAATAAGGCAGAGGAGACAGTTTAGGACACAAAAAGCCTTTATGTTTGAGAAGTTAACCATTTCAACAGAAGACTCTGAAGTATTTTTGCAACTACTGTTACATTGGACAGTCAAGGATACAAAACTGCTGACAGAAGCAACAGTGGAGAGCACCAAATTAAAAAAATGCATGCTTCAGCACAACTGCACAGATTCCTTCTCCCAAAGAACACTTGCCTGCTCAGACTATACTTAACTCCTACCCATTCCAACTTTATGCCTCATCCTCCTCTCCTTCCTCTTCAAACTCGCCCTGCTCATCAGCAGTGGCATCCTGGTATTGCTGGTATTCAGAGACCAGGTCGTTCATGTTGCTCTCGGCCTCTGTGAACTCCATTTCATCCATGCCCTCACCCGTGTACCAGTGCAAGAAAGCCTTGCGCCGGAACATGGCGGTGAACTGCTCCGAGATCCTCTTGAAGAGCTCCTGGATGGCCGTGCTGTTGCCGATAAAGGTGGCGGACATCTTGAGGCCGCGTGGCGGGATGTCGCAGACGGCCGTCTTGACGTTGTTGGGGATCCACTCCACGAAGTAGCTGCTGTTCTTGTTCTGCACGTTGAGCATCTGCTCGTCCACCTCCTTCATGGACATGCGGCCCCGGAAGATGGCAGCCACCGTCAGGTAGCGGCCGTGGCGGGGGTCGCAGGCGGCCATCATGTTCTTGGAGTCGAACATCTGCTGCGTCAGCTCGGGCACCGTCAGGGCGCGGTACTGCTGGCTGCCGCGGCTGGTCAGCGGGGCAAAGCCCGGCATGAAGAAGTGCAGCCGCGGGAAAGGCACCATGTTGACCGCCAGCTTGCGCAGGTCGGCGTTCAGCTGGCCGGGGAAGCGGAGGCAGGTGGTCACGCCACTCATGGTGGCCGACACCAGGTGGTTGAGGTCCCCATAGGTGGGAGTGGTCAGCTTCAGGGTGCGGAAGCAAATGTCATACAGGGCCTCGTTGTCGATGCAGTAGGTCTCGTCCGTGTTCTCCACCAGCTGGTGCACGGAGAGGGTGGCATTGTAGGGCTCCACCACTGTGTCCGACACCTTGGGGGAGGGCATGACGCTGAAGGTGTTCATGATGCGGTCAGGGTACTCCTCCCGAATCTTGCTGATCAGCAGGGTGCCCATCCCGGAGCCCGTGCCACCGCCCAGAGAGTGGGTCAACTGGAAGCCCTGGAGGCAGTCACAGCTCTCCGATTCCTTCCTCACCACATCCAGGACAGAGTCCACCAGCTCGGCACCTTCCGTGTAGTGCCCCTTGGCCCAGTTGTTGCCAGCCCCACTCTGACCTGGGGAAGAGACCACGAGCAGCATGCTACGTTAGCAGCCAAGGAACAACAGAGAAAATACCACATCTCCTGTCCTATGAGGCTTTCCCCTCCCTTCGATCCCAGCTGTGCTATGAGCCTGCACGCTCATTTTGAGTGCTCTCAGTGCATGAAACTCCTGCATTGGGACTTTTCCACGTTATGGTTACTCACCAAAGACAAAGTTGTCAGGACGGAAGATCTGTCCAAAGGGGCCAGAGCGCACGGAGTCCATCGTGCCAGGCTCCAAGTCCACCAGGATGGCACGGGGGACATACTTGTTACCTGAGGGAGGAACCAGAGCAGTGTTCTTGAAACCCTGCTGTGCTCCCTTCCACCTCCCTGCAATTTACTGCCCGTGACGTTGAGAGAATTAGGAGGGAGGTGGTTGGGGTTGCGAGTACAAAGCAGCCATTGAAGCTGCACCGGGAAGCGAGTTAACGGAGGGGCGTTACCGGTGGCTTCATTGTAGTAGACGTTGATCCTCTCCAGCTGCAGGTCGCTGTCCCCATGGTAGCTGCCGGTGGGGTCGATGCCATGCTCATCGCTGATCACTTCCCAGAACTGTGAACACCGGGGTTTGGGGGGAGGAAGAGCAGTCAGTGGGGCCACGCCCTGCCGCAACCCCCCGGCCAAATCCCCGCCACGTGGCTCTCGGGGATTCGCTCCCGCAACCCCCCTGCCCCAGACAACGAAGGGAGGGGTGTGGCACCGGGTCGGTGCCTGCTTTCCCCGCGCGCTCGGGACCCCCACAGCCAGATGGCAGGGGTGCCCCACCCCTTCGACACCGCGGAACGCCCTTCCTCCCTCCACATCTCCAGCAACGAGCAGTGCTCGACAGCGGGAAGACAGAACCCTCCCAATAGCGCTTTCCCCAGGGACACGCGGTTAGAACGGGCACCGCCCCGGAGCCGGCACTGCCCTAGAGCCCTGGGCAGAGGAGCAGGGCGCCGGGCCATACCTTGGCGCCGATCTGGTTGCCGCACTGCCCGGCCTGGATGTGCACGATCTCACGCATGGTGCCGGTGTCCGCCGCGCCTTCTACCGCCGACTTCTCCTCCTGCTCCCGCACTCGCCGCTGCAGCGGCCGCGCCCCTCGAGCACCCTTAAATGAGGCGCCGCGCCCCGCCCTGACACTGACGTCACACCAGAGCGGCGCCCAGCCAATAGGACCGCAGCGGCGGGGCGGGGCTGCGGCATTGTCCGGCGGCGGTGGGGCGGGGCCTGGTGCGGTGGGACGGGGCCAGGGCGGGGCTGCCTGGGAGCGGCCGGTGCTGCTGTCGCTGCCGGTTCGAGTCTGACAGCAGGGACAAAGAAGCGGAGGGCGGCGGTAGCTCATACGTCAACCGGCCCCGCTGCTGGCGGCCGCCCTCCCGCAGTCCTCTCGCAGTCTTTTGTTCCCCGTAGACGAGCGGCTTTCCCTGCCGCAGAAGCAGGCGGAGCCGCGGAGGGGAAAGAGAGGGATCTGTGCCTACCCCCCGCCCTCTGCCGGTGCCTCCGTTCACACGGTGCCGGAGGGAGAATCCCCTCCCCGTGGGGACAACACGCACCCCCGGGCATCACTAAGCCCCGGTAACGACCGTCCCGCACAAGCCGCACCGCACTGACCCGATTCATCCACCGCTTTTAGGAACCGGGGGTGTGTCCCCTTCCCCAACACAGGCTGTGCCTTGTAACCTCCGCCGTCCACCCTGCCCTACATACAGCCCTCCCCTGAAAGACCCCGCCCGGCGCCGAGCTCAGCTTTTCATTCCTCCCCTAAAAAAGTCGGATTCAGTCCCCTTAGCCGAGACCCGCTCTCTAGGAGCACGACCGGCACCAGGAGGGAGGTCCCCATGCTGCGGGTGGCCACCAGCCACCCCTCAGCCAGACAATAGAGCAGGCAGGTGCCATTGCACAGGGTCCGGGGACTTGGGCGGGGGGGGAACCCAAGATATTTTTCCTTTGCTTTGCAGCAATCGGTCTTTAAACTAGCAGCACTTTGTGGCTTTGTTGTGGATTTACACCCGCTGAGGGATGAAAAAGGAAAAACGGGGGGGAGGAAGGTTGATGTGCACGCCGGGAATGCTCTCCCCGGTGTATTTCCAGCAGTCCGGTATGGTACCGCGGGCATGACAAGGGCAGGGCATATGCCCACTGAGGAGGAGGACGCTGGGAGGAGGAAGAGCCCTCCGATGCGGTCAGCTTGGCGTGTTGGCTCCTCCTCGGTATCGTCTGTTCCATATCGGGATTTATGTGAGCCTGTGTCGCGATGGGAGGGTGCGGCTGTCCCGGGAGAGTGCCCAGAAAGCCGGCAAGGGCAGGCACCCACCCAACCCGGTCAGTGACTCTCTGAATGAATACCACAGCGATTCTGGAAGGGCAGACTCGAGTCCATCAGTTTCCAACCCACATTTCTTCAATATATTCTTTCCTTCGTTCTATTCATGCGCTGAACCCCCTCATCTGTCTAAGCTGCTTTCTGCCACGCTGCCTGTGGATCACCCCAGGTACGGTTTTACGTCCTTCCAAAGCAGTCTGCAGGAGAACTCGGCTTCCTCTGATTGACGTGCTGAAGCATCCACACCTTTCTTTTGTTCTCTTTACAAGGAGAAGGCATCCTAGTTCCAAAAAGGGGAGGTGGAAAATTCACTCCCAGGTTTGTCTCTTCAGTAGTGATTTTGGTTTAAATAAATACAATCACCACCACCCCCCTCCCCCCGAGATGTTAGTCCTGGTGTAAAGCCAGGAGCGATTTAATTATTTGGTTGACTACGCTTGGCGAACAATGTGGAGCTTTAATTCCGAATGAACAATTTCGGTGGCATGCTAACTGCATAATCAACACCCACATCTAGAATGGCTCCGTTAAAAATAACTTGCAGATTAGCAGCTCCAGCAGACCACTGACTGCTTCAGGTAATTGTTCAGAGCAATTCCAGCCTTCCCATGGCTGCGGTGGGTGTGATCCTGGAGCAGCAAGGCTCAGTTACAGTCGGGCTGGTGCGAAATGCAGGTAATGGGACAGCTCACTACTATGATTCCCAAGTATTCTGTGTATCATAATTAGTTATTTACTAGAAGGATTGTTGACATTTCAGCCTGAAAGACGGTTTTACGCATCCTCCACACCTATGCTAAGCTCTTTCCTGACAGCTTGAGGCTTCAAAGGAAGCCATTTTAAAATCCAATTCAGGGAAAAGAAATTATTAGCACTGGAGGAAAGCAACCCACCCCAAAGGCTTGATCTTAAAGAAACTCACCCCAACTGCTTGATCTGAGCATAAATTAATTCACATTTTTAATGGTGGGGGAGAATTCAAGTAGATCTTCTGTGTAGAACTTGTTGAGGCTGGAAGAGAGAAACAACATGAAATGGTTATTTTTGGAATAAACAGCTGCATTTCAGAGGGATGAGGGAGGAAACCCATGTCTGGATTTTCTGCAGCCCCTAGGCAAGAGGCAAAGAGCAGACCTCAGACATGATCCAGCTTAATTTGAAGGTGAATATTTGCCACAGAGGGTTTCCCAAAGGTTCAGCATAGCTTGTTGGGAATTACTTGCAGGGAAATGAGCTTCTCAGCTGCTGGTGCCCCTCTCTCCCCTCTCTGTATTTGCCTCACATCGGTGCGTCTGTCAGCTCAGCCCCTGCTCCAGCCCCAGGGCTGGCCCTGGCTGGATTCCTCCATCCCCAGTCTCCCCGGCAACCACCCTCCCACCCCAGCAGAAAGGAGCTGCACAAAAAAGAATGGAACAAAAACAACAACAAAAAAGTCTACAACATTTTCCCTCGCCGGGCTCATTTCCCAGGGTGGAAAAGCAGCAGGGTGGGTGAAATTCTGCCTCACAAGGTTGTTTCTCAGCCATCCTCACTGGACGTAACAGAGGAGGACTAGCATGACCTCAGTTAAGAGTTTGTTTAATGAAGCTCAGAGGATCAACCCAGTTTTATCCAATGTATCCTCTCTGCAGCCCTGGATTTCATGGTTCCCATCCTACCAGCAGCAGGGTTGGGTGTGATCACTGGCAGAGCCTCTGTCTTAAACCACTGAAGGGGTCACCAATGAAGTCCCCATTCCCTTGCAGGGTGCAGGAGGTAGTAAAAGACAGCTATATAAAGCCCAAGGAGGTGACTCAATCATTTCATTTCATGATAGGAAATATGTGTGTTTGTCTAATGTCCTGCAGCACAATTTGTAGGTCATTAGGAGTTTTTTTCCCTGAAGAAAAACTCACTTTTCCTGTCACAGATTGCACTGGGTTGGAAGGGACCCTCAAAGATCACCTTGTCATCAGGGACACCTCCATCTAGATCAGGCTGTTCAGGACCACATTGAGTCTGAATTTTAATGTCTCCAGAGCTGGGGTATCCACCACATCCCTGGATAACCTGTTCCAGTGTCTCACCACCCTCATCATGAAGAAATTCCTTCTGATGTCCTGCCCAAATCTCCCCTGCCCCAGTTTCAAACCATTGCCCCTCGTCCTATCACTACAAGCCTTTGGAAACAGTCCCTCCCCAGCTCCCCTGTAGGTCCCCTTGAAGCACTAAAAAGTGGTTATAAGGAATTTGCACTTCCACACAATTTATCAAACCCAGACCTATCAGCAGCTCTAACACACGCAGCCATCCCATGGCTCACCATCACATTGTATGGCTCACGTCCTCAGCTCTGGCTCCTCTCCTAAGGATGTGAATGACTTAAAGATCTGGAAGTCATACCTGAACATCCAAAAGTGGCACCGAAGCTTGCCATATCTTAACGATTGGGATGCTGTATTATACCAAAATGAGGAAGGAGTTTGGACTCTTGAAACCACAGGGAGGTGGTTGAATCCCCATCCCTGGAGGTGTTGAAAAGACACAGAGATGTGATGCCAAGAGATGTGGTTTAGCACCCAGCTTGGTAGACTTAGATAATGGTTGAACTTGAACTTAAAGGCCTTTTCCAGCTGAAGCAATTCTAGATTCTTTTCTAAGTTGCAGTCCTACACCACAGCCCAGTCTAGACAGCAGATGACCCGCATCTAGGGCATCATTAGGTCATGTAGGGCAAACCTCCTCTGCATGTATCATTATAACTTGGAGGAGGGGCAGGCTGGGAGGACCCTGGGTACATTGGAGAGGCATTCAGCATGGTGCTTATGGAGAGGGAACATTTTGTATCTGTTCAAATACATTTTTTGTTGGGGATCTTGCCTCTTTGTTTTTATTACAGGCTACACCAGTGACTGGACCCACCTGGGCTAGCTGGTGGGAAAGGACAAAAGGCAGGACAAAGCTGGTAGCACCCATAGCTGTGTGCTAAGCATGACCTTTGCTACTCTTGCCCCCAACAAAAGCACTGGCTATAAGATGGCCTGGCTGCACAGCCTTGGTCCAGGCTCTCCAATGAGTTGAGCTATGGGCAAGCCATCAGTGCAGCACCATGCCTGAGGAGAAAATGTATAGATGCAGGAGGAGGTAGGATGATAGGAATACAATCATCAGTAGGTCAAGGACTGAGGAGAATCAACACCAGCATGGAAAGCTGTGAGCCTCTCATTACAAGGAGGATATTGACGTGCTGTAGCAGGTCCAGGGAAGGACAATAAAGCTGTTGAAAGTTCTAGAGCACAAGTTTTGTGAGGAGTGGCTGAGGGACCTGCGATTGTTTCATCTGGAAAAAAAAAGAAGGCTGAGGGGAGAAATTCTTGCCCTCTACAACTCCCTTAAAGGACATTGTGGCTCTGTGGGGGTCATTCTCTTCTCCCAGATAACAAGTGATAGGAGGAGAGCCCTCAAGTTGTGCCAGGAGAGGTTTAGGTTGGACGTGAGGAACAATTTCTTTCCCCAAAAGATTGCCAGGTCCTGCAACAGGCTGCCCAGGGTAATGGTAGACTCACTGTCCCTGGAGGGAATAAAAACCCATGTAGATGAGGGGCTAAGGGACGTGGTTTAGTGGTGACCTGGCACCTGGTTTCTTCCACCCAATTCAATTCTGTTAAATCCTAAAAGAAAATGGGAAAGTGACAGAAAACTGCAGCACATCAACACAGAGGCCATGTTCGTAGGAGCAGCAAAGGCCAACTCTCCTCCCTTCACCCATACCTGTCCATCCAGTACACCAGTAGCTGCCTCTGGTACTGGCCACTTTGGGATGTCCCTGGCCCCGGGAAGGATGAAACGGGGGGCTGCTACACACCCCACTCACAACCAGATCATGGGATTATTTTATTCTTTTTTACTGCTGCTTCAAGCCACTCTTTCAAATAGGTAAAAATTCTTTTCAGGCGACCACCTTTCTGCTCACCAGTAACTCCTCATTAGCCAAGATAAGGATTGATCCCACAAAACAAAAGCTGGAGGAAGGCTATGGGCCAGAATCCTGCTCGGCATGCTCTGGAAAGAAAACTCCACGTCTCAGATTAAGGACCTAAGCTGTGGCACCTTGTCAGCAAAAGTTAAGCAGGAAGAAGCCCCAGAGCAGGCTCTAAGGGTCACACCAGCTACCTTTCATGTGCATAGCGCCATGTGCTGTGAACTCAGCACATGCTGGATCTGCCACAATGCTGTTTCTTCTTTCATCCCATTCATACTGAGGCTTACAGGTATGCCCTTGTGTAAGAAGCAAACAACTCAAGCATCTAATAACACCTCCAGCTGCATAGGCTAGACGAGAAGACAAACCACAGAAGTGTAAGAAGACAGATGAAAGATGGTCCCCCTAATTAGAAAATCATTGAATGAGGAGAAGCAAAGAGCAGGCAGGAGGCAAAGGGCAGTTTTCCTGCAGTGGGGTGAGAGTGCTGATGAGAAATTGATCCTCTCTCTAATCAATCTGCTTGCTTGACTGCCAAACACGGCAAGGTGCTGTGTGGATGCCGGCATCCCCGAACCGACGTTGGGAAGGCATTTTGATTCCTCTGTGCTCAGCTTTCCAGGCATAAATATTAATAAGGTTCCAGCCCCAGTGCTGGTGCTGATGCAGCTGTTTCTACATTCATGTGGAACAAATTCAGTGAATGCAAAAGAGCGAGGCATGAAAGAAAAGAGCCACTTGCTTGTCCCAGTTATTCTTGAAATCTGCTCTTGGCCCTTTCTTTCCTAAGCAGGATTTTGTGTGTGTGTGTGTGTGTCATTGTGTGTCTGGGCTGAACTGAGACCGGGCTAATTTGCATCACTTGAGGATCTGGTTGCAAATGACAGTGTCAGAGAGTAAAACCACTGTTGG
This sequence comes from Dryobates pubescens, assembly GCF_014839835.1. Classification (NCBI taxonomy): domain Eukaryota; kingdom Metazoa; phylum Chordata; class Aves; order Piciformes; family Picidae; genus Dryobates; species Dryobates pubescens. The sequence goes on along the minus strand of NC_071620.1, from coordinate 29,016,206 downwards.
ACCCTTGTTTCCTGCTATCAGATCAGGAGCTGGAAGTGCCGCAACACAGAAGCCACATGCCCAGCAAACATTCCTTTTTCCTTTCATCCTTGAGCATTATTGCTCTCCACCCTAAAGACTCGTTCTTGAAACCCCTGACAGCAACATGCTGCCCTGCATCCTTACCAGGCTGAGTTTCTACCAAACCCATTGCTAGGATTTGTTCTGTTAAGGAAGCAGGAGTCTTTGTGAGCTGCTTGAACAAAGCATTCATTTTTTTTCCCCCCCAAGGTCTTCTGCCACCATCCTGCTCACTCCTCCCTGTAGTAATATTGCGGCTGGCAGCACTGTTTGCCGTAACACAGAGTCTGCTGTCAACTTGTTAACACTTTCTGGTTTCCCTCTGCAAAAGGTGTGGTTGTGCAAAAGAATGTTAAAGATCATATTAAGCTGCTCTTGGGTGCCTCTGAAATGTATCTTTCAGAAGCCTGGAAAGAGAATAAATATCATTCTGAAGACTTAAAAATCAATCAATCAACAAATAAATGCCCTCCCCCCCAGATCACTCATATGTGTAATAAATCTCAGGCTTAGTGGGAAAGAATATTACTGTTTGGAAAGATTTCTTTCTTCCCAGAATCAGTTGTCCTCCCTTTTGGGGGTGGAGGGAGATGGGCTGGGTACTGTGAGCTTGCAGAAGAAAAAAGCAGCATTTAGGGCAGCAGAGGGGAGGTGTAGGGCTTCGGTGTGCTGCCAGTGCAGCAGTACAGCCTCTCTGCTGATGGCAGAAGACAAAGGCTTTGATCATCTGCTGTATTAAAGTTGGGAGCGTCCTTGCCAAGCTGGAATCTGTGGCAGAGATGAAAACAGCTTCCAGCCCTTCCTTCTCCTGGTCCTTGAAGGAATTTCTGCCACTGAGATTGCAGCAATGTGGGAAAGGGGGCAAAATTGTGATGTGGTGGCACAGGGCTGCTGTGCCAGGACTGATATGCAGGGTAAGCAGGGGAAGGAGTTGACCTGTGCCTACGGAGCTGCAGGGGTTTTACAGGTTGAAGGCTTATCTTTGCAGGGGTAGGGACGCAAGTATGTGACCATGCTATCCAGCAGCAAACAAAGCCCAAACTTTTGCATTTTGGACAACTGCTTAGCAAAGTTCATTGTTACAAGGTTTCTCTCTCACCACAAGAAAGACATTGCTGAAGTAGGCTCCAGAAAAGGGCAATGAAGCTGGTGAACGGTCTGGAGAACAGGTGTTGTGAGGAGCAGATCAGGGAACTGGGCTTGTTCAGCCTGGAGGAAAGGAGGCCGAGTCAAGACCTTCTCTCTCTCTACAACTACCTGAAAAGAGGTTGGAGCAACATGGGGATTGGTCTCTTCTCCCAAGGAACAAGCAACAGGACTAGATGAAATAGCCTCAAGTTGTATCAGGGGAGGTTTAGATTGGATATTAGAAGAAACGTCTTCACTAAAAGGGTTATCAAGCCCTGGAACAGGCTTCCTAAAGAGGTGGTTGAATCCCCATCCCTGGAGGGCTTTTTAAACTGTGTAGATGTGATGCTGAGGGACATGGTTTAGCAACAGACTTAGTAGCATTGGGTTCCTGGTTGTACTCTATAATCTTGAAGGTCTATTCCAGCTTAAACAATTCTATGACTTTTCATGCTTGCTGAAAGGAAAGGATGCTTTTGAATATGAAAATGTATTCTCCTCTGCAGAAAGACTGAAAGAACTGGGTCTGTTTATTCTTGAGATGAGAAGGCTGAGAGGGGATCTAACTGACATCTATGAACATCTGAGGGGCATATGTCAAGATGAAGGTGCCAGGCTCTTTTAGGTGGTGCCCAATGATAGGACAAGGAACAATAGGTACAAGCTAGAACACAGGAGGTTCCACCTCAACACAAGGAGACATTTCTGTATGGTAAGAGTGATGCAGCACTGGAACAAGCTGCCTGGAGAGGTTGTAGAGGCTTTCAAAACCAGTCTGGATGTATTCCTGTGTGGCCTGCTCTGGGTGACACTGCTTTGGCAGGGGAGTTGGATTTGATGATCTCTGGAGGTCCCTTCCAATCCCTAACTTTCTGTGGTTCTGTGGTTTCTCATGCTTTCTGAGAAAAAAGGATATTTCTGAGCAGGGAAGAATATTTTTCAGTTGCTGTTCGAGGGCAGGTCACAGACATTGAAGAGGCAGCTCCAGCCTGTTGGGATCCTATCCGTCCTTGAAAATACAGCAAAGGAGCTCTGATAACATTTTCCTGTGCTCTGACAACATGGCTGCTCTCTCAGGCAAACAGGCAACACTCCCATCTTTGGATACTAGTGCAAAGCATAATGTTTTGTTTGTTTGTTTGAATTCCTGGAACTGGAGACAGGTCAATGAAGCCATTATTTGTGAAAGTTACATTCTATGCAACCATCAATAGCTTCAGATACACTGATTAGGAGACAGCTGTAGCTGTTTGACATATTCCTGCTAGGAAATCACATACATCCATGATCTAAATGATGCTGCTCAAGAGGTGTACTATAAACTTGGAAAGCCTGGTCTGAACAGCCCTATCCTTAATGGATCAGACAACATTAGGCTACTCTCTAGCAATGTACAGGTATTAAGCTACTGCTTTGGATATGCACTCATCCTGCTAAACCACTGTATTTGACAAAGCAGAAATGAAAAAAAGAAGAGAAAAGACTGGTTTGAGTGAAGCTACCTGTGAGGGAACACTTGAGGGCTGCTAAGGGACAATGCCAGGACTTTTATGCTCTGCTCCTTTTTCTGGGAGGAGGAAGCAAAATAATCAAAGATGATTTTGTCCAGGTAGTTTTGCTTGCAAAATGCAAAATTAAAAAGCCATGGCATTACTTTAAAAAGTGATGAAAGAACATGGCTCCCTGGAGAACCAGACTGAGAGACAGACACTTGCTGACATGCTTGAGGAAGGGAGAAGCTGTGTGCAGGCATGTTCTGTGGGCTAAGGCATGCAGTGACACAGTCTATTAAGTCCAAGGCCCAGTTTAAGAAGGAAAAGATTCATAGAAATTCTGGCAGCAGCAAAGGGAACGTGCCCAGAGGGATGGGGAAGAGACCAGAAGTGCAAGTCCCATAACCATGACAACAGCAAATTACATTTAGGAAGAGTGAGTTTCATTCAGCTTCCAAAGCAGCCTGAATCTTGGTCAGTCCTGGTTTGAGAATCAAACCTTTATGTGGCTGCCAGCACTGCATGTTGGACCAGTGATTTCCATGGCTAAAGACACAACTCTTTGGGACCTAAGCAGATGAGTCAGTCCTTAAGTCAGTAGCAGCTCAGCATTCCCTGTTTCAAGCATACTTTGTGTACCTCAGCTTTGCATCCCACAAGGTGGCTCAAGGACAGAAGAACAGCAGGAGCCATAAGGTGTGTTGTGTGAACTGAACAATATAAGGGGAAATATTCAATATAATATCACATTTTTTTTCTTCCATTCTATGTTTAGCCTATACTGGGACTAAATTACAGCAGTTGCTCTGTCACCCAATGACTCCTACCCATCAGAGAAGGAGGATCAAAAAAAGGAGAGAAGATCTGTGGGGCATCTTGAAAACAGATTGCCATTACAAAGTGTAAAAAGTTATACCCAGCCCAGAGAATGTCCCAGGATTACAATAAATGGGAAAATATCCTCAGGAGAAGGATGGTGAGCAAGACCCTCCAGGGATGTGGAGAAGCAGGAGGAGAAGGAAGAGGAGAAACAGAATCAGGAAACCCCCCTCACCCTCCGCAAACTTCCCCCTTTATACTCAGCGTAATTTTACTGGTCTGGAACACACTTGTGGCCAACTCAGGTCAGCTGCTCTGGCTGAATCCAAGCTGCTAACAGCCTGCAGCTAGTGGCTGGCCAAGGATTCCATCACAGGACACCTTCCCAGCCTTTCAAAAGCTCAGTTCCATCAGACCTTCATGCCTTTCACCTCTTCCCTGTCAGGTCACAGGTATGTAACAGCCCAATTCACCTGAAAGTCTCATTACACCTGCTGGCTTCTACACACTGGAGCTGGTGTTTGGGAGATGCTTTGGGATGCTCCTCTGCAAAGTAGTCTATCTGCATGTAAAATGTGATTCCTAGTCAAATGTGTAAACCTCTTCTTGTCCCTAGGGGGAACAATGAGTCTCTCTATGTTAGTGCCTCCCATTCAGCAGCTATGGGCCCACATGTCTCAAATGCTCTGATGGATCTAAGACAAGTTCCTCCTATGACTCATATAATAGGAGAAGGAAAATGTCTCATCAGATAACAGCAGAAATTTAGTCTGGGCACAGAAAGGCCTTTACGAGTTGTGTGTTACACAGACTTACTCAGCTGCAAGGAGATAGGCAGCAGACATTGTACTCTTCCAGTCTGCAGAGGGGTGAAATGAAGAGAGTTCCACAAGGCCACTATGCCAGTGGGGCACAGATCCTAAGAGCCCCAGTTTCTAGTATCAGGTTCAGTTTTGGGGCCTTCACTACAAGAAGGACATTGAGGTGCTGGAGCAGGTCCAGAGAAGAGCACTGAAGCTGATGAAGGGTCTGGAGAACAAGACTTGTGAGGAGCAGTTAAGGGAACTGGGGTTGTTCAGCCTGGAGGAAATGAGGCTGAGGCACGACCTTCTTACTCTCTACAACTACCTGCGACCAACGAGGGGGTTGGTCTCTTCTCCCAAGGAACAAGTGATAGGATAGTGCATGAGGACTGGAACAGGGCCAGTGTCACTCTAGTCTTCAAAAAGGGCAAGAAGGAAGACCTGGGCAACTACACACCAGTCAGCTTTACCTCCATCCTTGGAAAGGTGATAGAGCAGCTCATTTTGGAGGCCATCTCTAACCACATGAAAGAAAAGGCTATCAGAAGTAGCCAGCATGGATTTACTAAGGGGAAATTGTGCTTGATTAATCTGATAGCCTTCTATGAAGACATGACCAAATGGACAGATGAAGAGACAGCAGCAGATATCATCTATCTTGACTTTCCCCATAACATCCTCATAGGTAAACTCAAGAAAAGTGGGTTAGATGATTGGACCATGAGGTGGGTTGGTAACTGAGTTCAGAGCATACAGAGAGTTGTGATCAGCAGTGCTGTGTTCAGGGGGAGGCCTGTGGCCAGTGTGTTCCCCAGGGATAGGTACTAGGTCCAGTTTTGTTCAATACCTTCATCAATGACTGGGATGAGGGGATGGAGTGTACCATCACCAAGTTCACTGATGATACAAAACTGGAAGGGGTGGCTGACATGCAGTCAGGCTGTGCTGCCATCCAACGAGATCTGGTTGGGCTGGAGAGTTGGACAAAGGTGAACCTCAAGGTGTTCAATAAGGATGAGTGCAGGAGGAGGTGTTCTGGGGAGAAATGACACAAGGCACCAGTACAGACTAGTGGCCGTCCTGCTGGAAAGCAGCTCCATGGAGAAAGACCTTGGAGTTCTGGTGGACAGCAAGTTATCCACGGAACAGCAATGTGCCCTTGTGGCCAAGACAGCCAATGGCATCCTGGGCTGCATGAGGAAAAATGTGTCCAGCGGGTCTAGGGAGGTTCTTCTCCCACTCTACTCTGCCCAGGTGAGACCACACCTGGAATACTGAGTCCAGTTTTGGGGCCCCTGGTTCAAGAGAGACAGGGATCTGCTGGAGAGAGTCCAATGGAGAGCTACAAGGATGACTGCAGGACTTGCACATCTCTCCTATGAAGAGAGACTGAGAGACCTGGGGCTGTTTACTCTCGAGAAGAGAAGCTGGAAGGGGATCTTATCAGCGTTTACAAATAGCTGAGGAGTGGGTGTCAAGATTAAGGCAATGGTCTCTTTTGGGTAGTGTCTAGTGATAGGACAAAGAACAATGGTACAAGCTGGAACACAAGAGGTTCCACCTCAACATAAGGAGAAACTTCTTTGCAGTGAGGGTGATGGAGCATTGGAACAGGCTGCCTGGAGAGGTTGTAGAGTCTCTTTCTCTGGAGGATTTAAAAACCAGCCTGGATGTATTCCTGTGCTGTTTGTCCCAGCTGATCCTGCTTTGGCAAGGATGTTGGACTAGTTGATCTCTAGAGGTGCCTTCCAACCCCCAATATTCTATGATTCTGTCCAAAGGGAATAGCCTCAAGTTGCACGCTGAAGAACAGCTCACATGTACTGGTCCCTAAAAATTCCTGCTTCTCTCTGCTGACAAAATGAGCTCAAGGCAATTCTCCTCCATTACCTCTCCTGCATCATCTGCAGATGTCACCAGGATCTCACTATCACCATCACTGCCACCATGGTCCCAGCAGATCTTTTATATCCCAGATGAAAAGCCAGGGTTTTTTTATTTCTGCAATGCTTGTGCCCCGTGGTGGTTTTCCCTGGTTTAGCTGGTGATCTTTGCTCCTTGCTGAGGTCTCAGCGAGCGAGCAGAGAGATGAACGCATTGCAGAGGGAAGCAATTGGTGCATGCAGCCAGCACTTGCTCCCTTCCAAGGGGAATTTTTTCACCTATTTATCTGTCTGATGTCACAGGGTAAATGTCATTTAGCAACAGGCTATAGGGATAGAGAAAGGCTGCTTTTCAAGCCCCAGTCTCTGCATATACCTTGGAGCAGGTGACACAGGGACACGTGAGAGATCTGAAGACCAGCACAAGCCCGCTGCAGCCCCAGCAGCAAGGTGGGGAAAGGCATAGCTGGAATCTGCCATCATCTATACCATAATGCTTTGTGTGAGCAGCAAGTGACAAATGTAGGGCAGAGGACGTAGCCTGCAACACCCACACCTCCCCCCTCTTTCCCTCCAAGTTGATCCTGTGCCATGGGATGCTGGGCTATGGCAGCTGAGCTGAGCTGAGCTGCCTCCCGGGATTTAGCATGGATGCGGCAGCACAGGCAGAAATGAGCAGAGCTGAGGAGTGTGTCTTCTGGCAGATGTCAGAGGAACCAGAGCAGCTTAGGGAGGAGCAGTGAGGGACAGAAGCTCCCTTTCTTTCACCATTTCTTCAACATGAAAGTGATGTTTCAGGATTTGAAAGCGGAAAGCTTGATTTCCACACACAGGTACAAAATGGGAAGTGGAGGGAATGCTGATAAAAAAGCCACACCTTGAGTGCTGGATTCAGTTTTGGAGCCCTCGGTACAAGAAGGCTTTGAGGTACTGGTGTGGGTACAGAGAAGGGCAATGACACTGGTGCAGGGTTTGTAAACAGGTCTTGAGTGGATCAGCTGAGGAAACGGAGCTTGTTCAGCTTGGAGAAGAGGAGGTTGATGCAAGACATTCACACTCTCTACTACTACCTGAAAAGACGTTGGAGCAATGTGGGGGTTGGTCTCTTCTCCCAAGGAACAAGTGACAGGACTAGAGGAAATAGTCTCAAGTTGCATCAGGAGAGGTTTAGGTTGGATATTAGAAGAAACTTCTTCCCTGAAGACGTTGTCAAACACTGGAACAGGCTTCCCAGGGAGGTGGTTGAAGCCCCATCCCTGGAGGTGTTTAAGAGGCATAGAGATGGTGTTATAGGACATGGGTTAGCACCAGATTTTGTAGAGTTAGATAATGGTTTGACTTCATGATCCTGAAGGTCTTTCCAACCAAAACGATTCTATGATTAACCTGTTTGTTCTTTGAGCAATCACCCTGCCTGCAGTGTGAAGATGATTCTGACCATGCAGGGCTCATAACTATCACTGTGCCATCTGTATTTGCATTAGCAAGAGACAGTACAGTTAAGGGAAATCCTTTTCAGTAATCTCAGCATGGTGGGGGTTCAAAGGAACCGCTGGAGATTATATAGCATAAAGCAGGGTCACTGAGAGCAGGCTGCCCAGAATCACAATGTCCAGACAGATTTACGGTCTCTCCAGAGGTGACACCACAACCTCTCTAGACAGCCTGCTCCAGCTCTCTGACACCCTCACGGCAAAGAATGTGTGATGGGCACATCCATATCCAAAATAGGGCCTTTCATCTCTCTTGGTCCCATATTCTCCTGAGCTCAGCCAGCCTGAGTCGGTGGCTTTGTAGGATCCCTAAACCCCTCAAGAGCTGAATAAAGCCAAGGCTGCTAAGATCTTCCTCTTTCTCCTCTTCCCCCGGAAGGCTGTGCAGCGTCACTCCAGATCCTGAAAGCCCCGGGGATCCTGCCGGGTGGCTCCCGGGAGCCGCTGGCACGCTTTTTCCGGCGGTGTGTCCGCAGCCAGCGCTTCCCCTGCCATCTAGTGGGGTTTCTGCAGCCCTGCAGCCCTACCGATCTGTACTGCAGTGGAGCCCACACCGAGCGGGGCGCGGACATGGACCGGGAGGAGTATGCATCGCCCAGGGCGGGGCTGAGCCCCGTGGAAGCGGCAGTGTGCAACGGGAAGAGGCTGAAGGCGGTGGAAGGAGGGGGGAAGACCACGGTGGGGGCGTGCACCGGGATTGTGCACGCACGAGGGTATTGTACACCGGCGAGAAGGTGTAAGCGCCGGGGAGAGGCTGCGTCTTTCAGGGAGGGGGCGATGTGAGGCGTGCGCACCGATCAGGGGTAGTGTACCCTTCGGTGGGTGGTGTTACGGACGGGGAGGTCTGTGCGCGGAGGGATGCCCCGGGAGCGAGCCGTGCGCGGTGCGGGCGGCCGCGGGGGGGCATTCAGCCGGGGAAGAACAGACTGAGGGAAACCCGCCCTGGGAAACACGCACCCATCCCACCACCCGGGAACTACCGGACGTGGCGTGACCGGGGCGGGCACAGCGGGGCGGGGCGGAGCGGAGATCCGCCTCCCCGGGCAGCGGGGAGAGCGGGCTGCCCGGTCGGGCCTTGCTTGCCGCGGGCCTGGCCGCAGCGGGAAGAAAGGCCGATGGAGGAGGCGGCGGCGGGCGACGGGGCAGCGGCGGGGTCGGGGGCAGCAGCGGGCGGCATCGCCCTGCACGACTTCAGCGGGTGGCTAGGCGAGCAGCGGGTGCATTTCCACGCCATGAGGCTGCAGGATTCGCTCTTTCTGTGGGTGGGAGCCGCGCCCGCCCTCGCCAGCCTGGCCGTCGCCATGTGCAGTCCCCGGGTGAGTGTCCCCGCAGCATCTCCCGGGATGCTACCGGGGCGCGGTGCAGGGATGGAGGGTGGCCGGCGGGGTCCCCCGCGCAGCTCTTCGCCGGGGACTGATCCGTGCGCTTCTCTGTGCTCCTTTCGCAGGACAGCATCCCGGTGGCTGCCTCGCTGCTGGGGGACCCGTCCGATACCACCTCCGCCTGCCTCGCCCGACGCTTGGGTAGGTGCCGGTGTGGCGGCTGCGCGCTCCCATGGTGTGCGGGGAGCGGAGCCCGCCAGGGCCGAGGCGGGGGGACAGGTCATAGAGCCAGAGAATCGTTTTTGTTGGAAGAGTCCTTTCAGATCATCAAGTCCACCAAGACCACTAAACCGTGTCCCTCAGCACCACAGCTAGATGGCTTTTAAATCTCTTCAGGCATGGGGACTCTCCCACTGCCTTCGGCAGCCTGTTCCAGGGCTTGACGACCCTTTTGGTGAAGAAATCATGTCCAACCTAAATGATTCCTGGCACAACTTGAAGCCGTTTCCTCTCTTCCTATCACTTGTTCTTTGAGAGAAAAGACTAGCTCCTACCTTCCTTCAGCTTCCTTTCAGGTAGTTGTAGAGAGTGAGGTCTCCCTTGAACCTTCTTTTCTCCAGACTAAACAACCCCAGCTCCTTCAGCCACCTCTCACAAGACTTATTCTCCAGATCCTTCATCAGCTTTTTTGCCCTTCTCTGGACCCACTCCAGTACCTCAATGTCTTTCTTCTAGTGAGGGCCAGAAAACTGAACCCAGTATTCAAGGTGCAGCCTCACCAGTGCCCAGTGTAGGGGGATGATCTGTGCTCTGGTCCTGCCACCCACAGTATTGCTTGTAGAACATGTAGGCTGGGCCTGGGCAGGACCATTTCTGGTGGCCTCTGGCCCATCCATGCTGGTGTGGATTTCATTTTGAACTTATTTCAGAAGCATCCAAAATCCACCAGAAACACTGACATGCTTTCCAGTGGCTAATGGCATTTTGCATCAGGCCAAAACTGACAGTCACCAGGCTTGTACTGCCTATTTCAGTAAGGTAGAGAGTTTTGCTTAATGTACCAATACTCAGGTTCTTGTTCTCCTCTTCCTTTATGGCTGCATCCAGCACAGCAGGAGTGGAGAACATTGTGTTGGAAATCTGCATGGTACAGGTTTTTAAAGGCTTGCTTGATCACCATCATCATCACCTTTATATAACAGCAAACTGGAGCTGAAAACTCTGTTCTGTGTTTCAGCCAGCAAGACCAAAAAACAGATCTTCGTCAGCTACAATCTTCAGAACACTGACAGCAATTTCACCTTGCTCATAGAAAACAGGATCAAAGAAGAGATGATGGCATTCCCAGAGAAGTTTTGACTTTGCACTGCTGTGAAACAACCTCAAGTTTTTGTTTTAGAAAAACTGGTTGCAAGTTTCACCCTGCTGTCGAGTCGGTATATTTGGGTTGTACTATTTTGACTGAATTTGCAGTTATTAAATACAGATAGATGTAAATAGAGCTGGACCTGGAATTGGTTATTCCTCCCCCCACTCCGCCGTGCCAACTTGCTGCCCTGTGAGTGAAGAGAGTAGAAAATAGGCTGCAGTGTGTGAGCATCATTATAGAAGTGCCTGGCTTCCATTCAGTGTTGGGATCTGCTGGAAAATCATTCCAAATTCTATCTGTACAACTCATCTGCCATGGACTAGGATTGAACATAGTGTATCAGCTTTTAGTGGTCTGGTAAAAAATCCTCACACTTCCATGCTGTAAAGCTGTGTCATACAACAAATGTTACTTCGCTTCCTTCAGCCCGGCTGCCGCCACCGCCACAAAGCGTCCTCCTGCTCTCTGGACCTGCTTTTAGGTAGAATGGGTTTCTGTTCAAAAGCAGATCCATGGGCTCTTATGTCCAATGAGAAGTGTAGCTAAAAGGTAACTCTGTTACAACCCTCAAATCAGCTGTGGAGACAACAGCATGGTGAGCATTGGCAGATGTCAATACATGCTGGGGCACACCGTGGCAATTTGGAGGAACCTGATGAGTTGCAGGTTCTCTCTTTTTCATTGCCAGTTGAGCCCTGACTCAGCCATAAACTTCTGACACAAAACTGGTGCTGCTGTTCCGAAGAAACACAATGAACTTACCCTGTTGTGGTGCCAAAATGGGCAACCAAAAACTATTAACTGAGGTTGCTGAGGTAGAAGGTACAGCCCCTAGATGAGTCTCATCCGAAGGGGTCTGAACACCCAGAAGGCTTCGAAATTGCAGATTTGCATGTGGGTCTAGAGGGTCCTTCATTACCTGGTGAGATCAGGTCCTTGGCTGCAATTGAACATCCGAACAGCAAAAGCAACTGCTGGAGATTATTTTTCATTTACACCACCCAGGAAACAGTCAACTATTCTGTGATTGACTGTAAAGGATAATTAGTTGCAAATCACCGTGCTGATTTAATTTGCCTGATTTACAGTCAGCTCATGCTGTTTGGAAAGGAAGGTAGGACAGTTTGATGAGGCATCACCAACCCGTGACAATTAGTTAGCTGCTGCTGGGCTGTTCCAGAAGTCACTGTAAGGGAGCCAGACCACGGAGAGCAAACTGATGGGACGACGTCATTTTATTCTGTACATTTACATACAAAGTTCTTCTCAGTAGGTACAACGGATGTAACATCATGCAGACATTTAGCTTGTAAGACTTTGTTTTCAGTACTTGATTTAAGCTTGTGCTATGAGGAAGCACCACCAGACTAATTCATGGTCAGAAACATACAGTAACACGATTCTTTAGAACTTCATCAGAAACTGAAATGGGGAGGGAGGTCTCACCCGCCGGACAGAACACACCGCACTCCTTTCCCGAGACACTTTACACAACACATTTAAAATGAGGTTTGTCATTTTTCTTTTAAAAAGAAAAAAAAAAGGCAAGAACCAACAAAACAGAAGGAAACAAAAAAAAAAAACAAAGAGTGAGAGGGGAGATCATCCACTCCCCCTCCACTTCATTGTGTTGTCTTATGTGCTGGCTATAGGCGCAACTTGACTTGACATTCAGAGTTCAGTTAATGGCACTTCTGCTTCCAATTTGGTGACCTTTACTGTTTAGCTCCAGGAAGTGACAGCAGCTGAGTAAAAAATAATACTATTTCCATTAAAAATAAAAAAGGAAAGAAACAAACAAAAGTCTGCTGAAGGAAAGCTAAAAAGCAAATCACAGACCTGCCTTTTCTGAGTGGCCACACGCCACCCACAAAACAGGCTGACAGTTGTTAGCTATTTGCAGCATCTGGCCACTGAAAAAACCTTAAAAAGGGGACAACCGCCCCAAGATCAAGCATAGTGGCACATTCACATTTGTGTTTAAGCTCACAAAGAGGGAAAAAAGCCCTTAAATGGTAAACCCAAAGAAAAATGCACTGATGGGCTGAGAGATTACTGAAGGTTCACAAGGCCAAAATAGACAGGGCTGCTTTGACTTTGTGGTGGCCAGAAAGAGCCACCAGAGAAAAGCCTTTTCCTGGTGCTGGCTGTGGAGGAGATGCAGCTGAGGAGCTGATTGTGGAGCAGACTGGGACTCCAGCAGAGCCCTGTCCTGCCATGGGACTGGGCAGAGCAGAGTAAGTATCTCCTTTGTGCCCTGCTGCATCCATCACCTGGTACCCAGCTCCGCCACACAAGACACGCTTAAGCCAAAGCTTTCCAGCCCTGTGAGTGTGTGTGGAAAAAAGAATATGATCACAGAAATGTTCATCTTTCCAGGAAAAGGAGCAAAACTGGAGCTGCCAAGACAGGAAATTAGTTTGTGGTTTGTTGTCGTGACAGAGGCAGAGGGCCAGACGAACTTGAGAAGCTGGGGCTCCCCACGCTGCAGAAGATCAGTACCAACTACCTGCTTTCAGCCCAAAACCCCCCCACCCCAAAAAGCAGCAAATCAAGTCAATTTCATAAGGATTTTACCAAACAAAATATGTAATTGCTGCATGTTCCTGTCACCTTGCTTGTTTACTGTATAAATGTTGGTATGTTTAAACAGCCATTCTCTTCCCTGGGCCTGTCTGCCATCAGAGAGCAACTACTAGAATGGGAAATGATAAAGTGCTGTGGCCAACAGCAGGCAGCACACCAGGACCACCGACCATGCCAGCAGCAGCTTTGGGGATGGTCTACAAGAGCTGAACTGCAGTTTGAGCACCCGGATGCAGAGCCGGAGGGAACCGCTGGCCCCGCAGCAGGGTGGATGGCAGGATGCTGCTCTCTGCACTGCTACCTTCGCCACTTTCAGGCTCTTTTTCTCCTTTCTTGTTTTGTTTCTTGAGTTGTTGTTTGTTTTTTTTTGTGGTGAGCCCCCTTTCCCCTCACCTCACTCCACGTTCTCCAGTGTGTGGGGCTTGCTACAAGCATCTTGCGTCAAAGGCAAAAAGTATTGCACAAATTTGGCACATGAATACTGCACAACGGAGTAAGGGCTGGGATTTCTCCTGTATGTGAATACAGACTGCAGAAGTCTCAGCACAGAATGAAGAGAGAGAAGCAGCTGTGCCCACACTCAACAATAACACTGGAGCGTAAGGAAGGTCAGGCTCTGGGTGTCCCAGCAAGTCTAGCGAAGGTGAAAAAAATCCCAGCAGGGTAACTTTGGGCAAAAGTACCATCAACTGGTCCAGTGTTTCTTACCAGGCTCAAGAAGAACCTGAATGTCCACATCGGTAGAAAAATTAGCAGCTTTAGGACAGTATTGTTACTCCGAAGGCAACAATCTCTGCTGCTTCTGCAGGTTTACCTGTCTCCTTGCCCTTGTCAGCAACTGAGGCTGCTACTCTCCAATTTACTGGGGACTTAAGAGGGCAGCCTAATGGAGGATGGAAACTGTTAAGTACAGTAGTTAATCAACAATATACACAGCAAAGGAGAAAAGGGGGAGGGGAGGGAGAGGAGGAAAGTGCAACCGGGTGCTTTCCATGCGTCGGGGCATGAGATGTACACCAAACCAAGTGGCAATCGTATGGACACTCAACACAACATCAACATCCCGCTGCTCTGCTTAGCTCAATGTCTGTGCTAGTGAGCAATCACAAATGGATGGCCTGCGTGGGAGAGGAGGGGAGGGAGAGCAAGGAGGGTGGCTGCAATGCAAGAAGCTCTTTGTATAGAAAGCCCTTGCATTGAATGGGATCCTCACCATATTCACGCAGGGTATAGGGGCTAGAGAAGTCAGGTGGCCTCTATCAGAGTGCCACCTACACAGTAGGAGACAAATTGGATGTTCACTTTGTTCATCCTGTAGTAGGATCAGGGAAATTTGAGTAAAGTGATGTTGTGGGGTTTTGGGGTTTTGTTTGTTCTGAATGAAAATTCTACAGGAGCAGTTGGGGACTGGGGGGAAATTTGAGTAAGTTCACTGGACATTGAGTAAGAACAAGAAAACATCTCCCATGGCAGCCAATAGCAGGCTGTAAATCATTATTCACAGGCTATCAATTCATTCCTTTCCAGTGGTCATTTTGTCCACCTACATTGTAGTCAAAGTCAGGCTTCATGCGGCTCTGAGCGACCTGCTCTAATTAAAGATGTCCCTGCTCACTGCAGGGGCATTGGACTAGCTGACCTTTAAAGGTCTCTTCCAACCCAATGCATTCTATTACTCTACGGTTGAAAATTCAAACCTTGGTTCTAAATCCAGGTAAGGCAATGCCAGCACACTTATTTCTCAGGAGCGGGAATCCCACCTCTGCTGCCTTTTGGAATAGAAGTGCAGGTTGTAGCCCGTGCTCCTTACTTTTTATCCTTGCTGGTCCATGCTCTTCTCCTGGAGCAGTTAATCTGAGGGTTTGGGTCTCCCAGTAACTAATGCCATTCTGGGCAACCCAAATCTTTACCTCATTGGTCAGATCATTTACATAATCCACACTTACAAGCAAGAACTGTTTAAAATAGATTAATGGACACTAAAAATGCAGAAGGCTGGTTCTGACTGGAAAACCAGCATGTTTGGGCAGGATCTTCTTCACTGCATTCACTGGAAAGAAAACCCCAACTGATTTAGAAAGTAACTTTTAAGTGCGCACGGGCTATAAAAACCAAAGAGAAGCTGCCTAAAATGCAGTCAGAGTTTGAGTCACAACAGGTTTTGCTTATTGGGTGTTTGTGGGTTTTGTTTGTTGGGTTTTATTTCTTCTTCTTCTTTTGGGTGTTGTTTGGTTTGGGGTTTTTTTTTGGTGTATACAAACACAGCAGGCAACCTGGGCGCTTGGACTTTCTAGACAGGCAGAAGAATGTCACACAGGTCTAAATTTCAGTCAGTTCAACTTTGCAGTGGATCCCTCTTTTCCTTTAAAGAAACACAAAAAAACAAAACAGAAAACAATCCCCTCCCCCTGTGGTTTCTCTCTCGGAATGGCTGCACCAATTATAACAAGATGGCTTCGGTTTTGTTATCTATGACAGGAAAAGGAAATAAAGTGCTTCTTGAGAATAAATCAAAATAAATATAGTTATTTAATGGCAGGGGGGGAAAAAAAAGAGTTCTGAAGGGCTACCTCCAGCCAAGTCTTTTCTCAGGTGAGTCTTTTTCCCCATCATTCTTTTTTTTTTTTTCTCCAAGAGTAATCTGCACAACAGTTGAAGATGCCAAGTGTTGCTTTAGCAGCAGAGTTGAATTCCCCCAAGTCTGTGTCTGCTCTGTCACTGGTCTGTAAATTTTGTGCAAAACACCTTTGCCCAAAGTGCTGCTCCTCCTGCACAACAGCGTCAAACAAAATACAAAAGAAAGAGGAGATGGGGCGGGGGTGGGGAGGGACCCCCCCCAAACCACAAGGAAACAAACTAAAACCAACCCAACTGAAGCCAAAACAAAACAAAAAACCCAAACCAACCCAACCCCCAAAAAAGAAACCTAAGGAGGGAAAAGAAACCATCCACCCGGTTACATGGACTTCATTCCGTTGGCAGTGGTGTTCTCCGAGATGCCGTCACTGACGGCCACCGAGTCGTGGAGGCCGGAGTAATCCTTGAGTTCAGAGTTTGTCAGGAGCAGCGGCTGCTCGCCCTTCTTGTGCGGCAGGAGGGGCTGCCGGGTGTAATGTTCCCCGTCCGGGATGTTCTCGGGGAGGTTCTGGTTCTTGCTCTCCGGCAGCAGCAGGATGCAGATGATGCAGATGAGCGTACAGCAGGCAAAGATGACGTGGTGCAGGAAGTAGCCTTTCTGGTTGTGGAGCTCCATGATGGGGGCGGTCAAGCGTCCAAAGCCCGCGCTGGCCAGGACCAGCCCCAGGCCACCTCCCCTGCAATGACAGCAAAGATGAGAGCCTGGCCCTGCAACCAGCTCCTACCAACACAGCCCCAATAGTACTGCAGCCTTAATGTGTCCCTGAGGTTAATCAACCCCCTGTCTGCCATCACTCCAGCATCCCACAGCTCTCTCTGGATTACTCACACTGCAGTTACTCCGGTCAGGAGTTGCTTTGCTGCAGCAGATTGCTGTTGCCTAATTGCCTCAGTGTGAGGAAACAGAATCCCAGAATTCCAGCCTGGTGGAATTCTGAAGAACCTCTGGAGACATTCCAGACCGGCCTAGACATTGTGGCCTTGGACAACCTGCTTTGGGTGAGCCTGCTTTAGCAGGACAGTTGGACTAGACGATCTCCAAAGGTGCCTTCCAACCCCCATCATGCTGGGATTCTGTAATGCCATCTATTCGCCAACTCACTGCTGATCAGATGGGCTCAGGTGCTTCATTCCCTGGCCCAAAAGCAGAGACAAAATTATTAACAACAACTGGACCTTACAGAAGACAAATTAATGGCTTTACATCAACTACCTGGAAAAAACCCATCTCACCAGCTATCGAGTGTACCAGAAATCACAGCACTATAAACCTGCAAATGCCAAATTCACTCAGCCAAGAATAGTATTAAGGCTGATCCTCACCAAATCCTTTCCAAAATCTATTGCTGTTCACTTGACAGCTACAGGGCAACAAGCACAGGACTCAGTGAGGGTGGTGAGACCTTGGCACAGGT
Source organism: Dryobates pubescens (assembly GCF_014839835.1). Lineage (NCBI taxonomy): Eukaryota > Metazoa > Chordata > Aves > Piciformes > Picidae > Dryobates > Dryobates pubescens. Next base: position 28,999,198 of record NC_071620.1, on the reverse strand, counting down.
TGCCCAGAGAGGTGCTAGAATTCCATCCCTGGAAACATTCCAGGTTGCATTGTTTGGGGCTCTGAGCAACCTGCTGTCATTGAAGAGGCTCCTGCTCACTGCAAGGGGGTGGGGGGCTGGACTAGACAACTTGAAAGGGTCCCTTTCAACCCAAAACATGATTCTTGGGACACTAATTGGATCAAAACTTCATGTATGGACCTTCTGATTCTCCATCCTAAGCAGAGCATCTTTCACAGCTACCAGCCATTTTCCCAAAGGCTGCTAAGGCCCCCATGAAACACTTGCCAGCTTCCTGATGGAAATTTGGAAGGCCAGTTGAATGCAGCCATTGTGCTGCTGGCTTCCCTACAGCTTCATTAATACACTCACACGAGTAATCGACACAACCCGCTTGGAACGCATGGAAAATCACCCTTCAAGCTGGCTCTGGAGCAACAAAAGCCCAGCTCATTTACATCAGGGTTTGCCATGGCTAAATTGTATCTCAACCCCCGAGAAGGACCTGAGGTGAGTTTTAAAAGCTGCTGAAGGAGGACATCAAGCAAGCTGAAAGGAAACGGGAAAAGGCAACAACAAAGACGTCTCTGTCAGTACAGGTCAAGTGGCTTCAGATTTGGAGGAGGGGAAAGGAAGAAGAAATAACTTTTTTCCATATGATGTCAGTAATTAGAGCAAGCATTAATTTGTCCAGTGCCATCCAACCCTGGGAGAAGGTGGCTTGGAAATATTTCAGGGTCTGTGTCCCAAAAGAGGTTTTTTTTTAATGTGTGGTTCTGCTGCAAACACAAAAATGGGAGAAAAAAAACCAACCAAACAAACCAAAAGTGGAAATACTGCCAGGGGAGCAGAGAGATGTTAATCCTGCCTTCAGATGACTATTTGTCTGTCCTGAGCAAATGGGCTGACATGGCAGGGCTCAGAGTACAGAAGAAAAAGAAAGCTGCTCGAGCTGGAAAAGACTCTGTGAGCACCTACTGCAGCTGCCTGCATAAAGCAGGGCTGATGCTGAATTGAGACCTGAACTGGGACATGAACCACAACTGGCTTTCAAAGGTGTTCTGCTGTTACTGTGATCCTCTCTGATGAGGAAAGGCTGAGAGACCTGGGGCTGTTTAGCCTGGAAAAGAGCAGGCTGAGACAGGATCTTCTCAATGCTGATCAATAGCTGAAGGGTGGGGGGCAAGAAGTTCCACCTGAACAGGAGGAAAAACTTCTTTGCTGTGAGGGTTCTGGAGCCCTGGAGCAGGCTGCCCAGAAAGGTTGTGGAGTCTCTTTCTCTGTAGAGGTTCCAAAACTGCCCGGGCACTGCAATCCTGAGCAATCTGCTCTGGTTGACCCTGCTTTAGCAGGGGGGTTGAACTAGATGATCACCAGAGGTTCCTTCTAACCCTCACCAGTCTGGGATTCGGTGAAACTGTCCTGGTTTTATCTCACCCAGCAGCTGAGCTCTAACAGTCTGCTCACAGTTTCCCAGATAGGGAATCAAACCCTTGTCTAAGAATTCCACCACTGAACCACTACTGCAGTGCTCCAGGTGGGCAAGGAGAAAAAGGACCTGGGAGGCAGAGTTGAGATAAGGGAGAGTTCCTGGTACCAGACAATACAAAGGAAAATACTGGTGTATGTAGCAGCAGGGGAACACTTCTTTTTGTTGAGTTGGGAGATTGTCGTCTTGATCACCTTAATCTGTGTATCCATTGCATGTCCAACAGGGGGGTGTTTAGTGATGGGGCCTGATTTGCATGAGCAGCCCCATCCAGGGAAAAGCAGAGGCAATGTGGGTTTAGGTCACTTGAAGCACTGTGATAGGCTGCATGGCTTGTCCTGATGGGTAAGCTAATGCCAAGGGGATAACACACTTTACTGAAGTTTGAATCCTGGAGCTGAAGTGGGCAGTGAGACTATCTGAACTCTTTGAATGATTTGCCTGCAGCCCCTTGGTGGGGGAATAAGAGATGCCCTCTGCTATCAGAGATGTGCAAATAGCATGTGCATGTGCTTGTGAATGTCACGTCTGCCACCCCAGAATATGACAGGTGACAGAATCAGAGGATGTGGCCTGAAATTGTGCTAGGGGAGGTTAGATTGGATATTAGGACAAATTTCCTTCCAGAAAGAGTGGTCAGGCATTGGAACAGGCTGCTCAGGGAAGTGGCGGAGTCACCATCCCTGAAGGTGTTCAAAGAACATGTGGACAAGGCACTCTGAGGCATGGTTTAGTGCCATGGTGGTGCTATGTTGATGTTTGGACTTAATGATCTTGGAAGTCTTTTCCAACTAAAACAATTCTATGATTCTACTACTGACCAGGATGAAAGTGCTGCTCTTCACAAGAACACTGAGCCTCTGCTAAGACAGATCTGATGACTTGATCTGCAATAAAGGCAGACTTGCAGAGCACTTATGTGCACCAAAAGCATTTAACACTTGACATTGCAACACCTCCTTTCTACTGCAGCACACCAGACCTGGCCTGATTAACCTGCCTGATGATTACATGTACCTACTTGTCCCCCTGAACTCAGCACTGTTGAAACCACACCTTGAATACTGGGTTCAGTTTTGGACTTCTCACTACAAGAAGGCCATTGAGGTGCTAAGGAAAGGTCTGGAGAACAGTTCTTGTGAGGATTGGCTGAGGAAACTGGGGTTGTTCAGCCTGGAGAAAAGGAGGCTGAGGGCAGACCACCTTGCTCTCTGCAACAGCCTGAAAGGAGGTTGGAGTGAGGTGGGGGTCAGTCCCTTTTCCCAAGTAGCAAGTGATAGGACAAGAAGAAACAGCCTCAAGATGCATTGGGGTGGTTTAGGTTGGACATGAGAAACAATTTCTTCCCCAAAAGGTTGTCAAGCCCTGGAAACAGGCTCAAGGCAGAGGTGGAGTCCCCATCCCTGGAGGGCTTGAAAAGCCATGTAGATGTGGTGCTGAGGGATGTGGTTTAGTGGTGATCTGGCTGTGCCAGGTTAACAGCTGGATCTGATGATCTGTAAGGTCTCTTCCAACCAAAATGATTCTGTGATTCTGGGAATCTATGATTCTGTGATGTGACACAAGGTGGAGCCCTTGGAAACAAAGCCTCTATCTCTGGACAGGCATTTACTTAAGGAGACCAACTGCGAGACATTACAGAGTGACCCAAAAATCGCTGTGAGGTCTCCAATGATGAGGGATTTCCCCTCCCATGCAAGGCATTAAGTGACACAGCCCGTTACCAATTAGATGAGGATAATTTCATCCCCAACCTTTGAGGAGGAGAGGTCCAATGTCTCACCTGATCACTGTGGGTGTGATTTCAGCACAGAAGAACACGCTGAGGCTTCCGACGGCATGCGATGAAAACATCCCCACGATGGAAAAGGCGGTGGAGAATTTGTCTTTGACGCTGTCACTCATACCTGCCAAGACAAGGGTGCTCATGAGAAGCCAAAAGGAGGCCAAGCCTCCCAAAAAAGAAAACAAGAAAATAGGTGTAATGTTACTCACTCTCCCTAGACAAGTACCTGAGTCATTTGCACTACTAATTTAAAACTGGCATTTATAATGCCCATTCCTCAAGCACCCAGGACAGAAGCATGCAGGAACAAAATTATAATAGGCCCAAAATGGTAGCTGTCTCAGAATGATTTATGCCCAGCCACCACAAAAATACACCTTTGGGCAGTCTTCTAGGCACCAGCCACTTCCCTCCCACATCTGACAGGCAAGTGAAGGCAGACAGCATTTATTAAGCTGCCCAGCATCTGGCACAGCTTGGTGGTGGTTTAGGCACTGGAGAGGATCGAGAGCCAAGAGGGGAAAGGAATAAAATCATTGCCAACTCCAGGGTGAGCCTCTGCACCTGATCTGTCTGCAAAGCCTGCTGTAAACTCCAGCATGGCAGCTCTAGGTAATGTCAAGAACAGTGAACCACTCCCCTAAGTCACCTTGTTTGCTCAATCATTCCATGACTGGATGGCAGCAAGGTTTATGGGAGCAAACAGAGCAGGAAGGCACCCCAGTAAAGCTAAACAAAATTGTCTCCTAGCCACGATGACAACATACCCCTCACTTGATACCCATGTGCCCATTCTGTGGGCAGACCCAACAGTTAACCCAGCACTGCCAGGGCACCACTAGACCACGTCCCTCAGCACCACATCTACAGGGCTTTAAAATCCCTCCAGGGACAGGGACTCCACACTGCACTTGGCAGCCTGTTTCAAGGCTTGACAACTCTTTAGGGAAGAAATTGTTCCTGGTGTCCAACCTAAACCTCTCCTGGCACAACTATCTCCTCTTGGATGTCTGATTCAGGGTTGTACAAACCCATGTAGTCCATCCTTGCCAGTGAAGAGGCCACATTGTTTGCACAAACTATGAGGAGAACACGTCATGACTAATGGGACCACTGGGGAAAGGGCCTGGAGGTTTGCAGCTAACACCTCCCACCTTCCTCCAGCCAAGTCCTAAGACCTGCCTAGAGAAAGGGCTGCTCATTCAGTCCCAAGCAGGTGCACTCTCTGGACTGGATCCAATGCAAAGTAATGCTAGTTTTTGTTCCTACTGAAGATGAGAGCTCTCAGGGGACAAAAAGGAATTCAGCAGCTCTTAGGTTACAGCTTCCAAAGTGTGCTCCAGGCTGCTTAGGCCAGATACTGCCAGCAGATAAGGAGGACATGAGCCATGCTTACAAACTATGGGCTCTGAGTCTCAGCTGCACCTCTGACTCCACAGAGTGCTGTGACTGCTTGGCAGAAGAGACTGTGGAAGAGCTGGGCGAGGATAGGTCTGTTAAATCCGACGCAGAAGGGCTCTCTGCCACCTTTTGTTCCCCTGCAGCCTGTCACTGGATTGCTGTTATAGAACTTCAAGCTGGGATAAGGTGTCCAGTATTAAGTTAAGTATTTCTTAAGGTGCCCAAGTCCCCTTATCAGAAAGGATTTCAACATCTTAGATCTTTCTGGAGAAGACCAGGCTGGGAATGTTGCTTCTGAAATGGGGTCTTTCTGAAAAATTCTTGTCTCATATCTAAAATAAACCTTGGGGGACTCCTGTACCCTTCTCCTGACATGCAGGAGCAAGTCAAGACTATGTGGAAGGGATACTACAGTGAGAGATATCACCTAACCAAACAGTTCTGGCTATGAGTGCAGTCCCAAGGCACTGTATAGGACTGACCTTTCACCATGCACCCCCCTGAACCAGCAACCCTGCTCTGGGGGGCTTTGGCTCCCAGATCCCCTTGCTCCAAGGGAAGTGCTTCCTGCATGATGCAGACTTGTCCATAAACCACCATACCTGAGTCTGGAAGTTGACTGTATTTTCCAATCACTGGATCCAAAGCCACAGAAGTTTGGGTAAGATAAAAATCAGAGAGGAAGGGAGGGAAAAGAAGAGCATATTGTTACATACTTATTTATTTAAAGGAAAACAAAACAAACCCAGTAAATCCCATGTGCCACCCTCACCCCTCATGCAGTTCTCCTTCCCCATGCCATGACTGGCACATCTTCCCATGGCCACCAGATAGGGCACACCATTATTTCCAAGCCCCTTTCAGCTGGAGGACAGCATGCTAATGAGACAGTGATAACAAATGCAGCAGCACAGTGTTTTTAAGAGCCCCAGAGTTACCACTGGGACTAACACAAAGGCCTCTTTGTCCTTAACGAAGGGGGAGAAGAGAAACTGCCTTCATGCTGAAGCTCTGAGGAAAAGGCCAACAGAGGCTTTAGTTAGAGAGCAGAAGTTCAGCCACCAACAGTGTCCTACCCAAAAGCTTGGGCTGGTGGTCCATGTGTCATGCCAACCACCAGCTATCATGTGTACAAGGATCTAGCAAGGGGAAGGGCAGCTGGGCACAGCTCTGCTGGTCACCTCCCAGGTGACATCTCATAGTCCAGAGGAAAGGCCAAAAAGAGCAAGCCTCAAGGTCTGCTGTGGATTTGCTGCTGATGGAGAACACCCCTCTCCCTCCTTTCACTTTCCTTCTCAAATCCTGCTTTTGTTTGCCAAATATACCCCAGTGATTCTAAGCTAAAACACACAGGAGGCTGCAACAGATTTCATGGTCAGCAGGATCATTTCTTCTCTCCAAACACTGTCCATCTCTTCTGAAGAAGAAAGGGAGCATGGTTTAAAGATGGAGAAGACAAACTGCTCCCAATGTCAAGGCTGCCTTTTCCTCCTCTTTTCATAAAGGGAGTACTGAAGGCAGAGTGGGAAAGGCTGAGGCGCACACAATGTTGAGAGAAGTCAAGGTGCCAACTCAGCAGCAAGCACCTAGAATCCAGGCCTTTAGGATTTTGGAGTGCCCTCCACATGATGAAAGAGGTTCCCTGTTTCTCTCCTACACTCCCACAAAATGTGTTCACTGGAGGTTAACTTGGTAAACACTTTCAGGAGACATGGTCTGTAAATCTAGACAACTCTTGCTGGCTTGGGGCTACCATCAGCATGTGGAAATGTGGAATCCTTCCAGCCTCAACACAAAAACCTCTCTCATTAAAGCCCTTCATTATTTCTAAATTTAGAAATGGAAACCAGCAACAAGCAGTGTTCTGGTGTGCATCTCACAGCCAGTTTGTCCAAAGCACATCTCAACCCTCTGCCTCCTTCCTTGGGGTGAGTTTTCTTCAGACAGGGGTCTAATGATTGGCAACTGTAAGAGCGGCCAACCACCCCTCACCTTCTGTCTGCTTCAACACCTCTCTGAGCCACCACACTCAGCTTCCTCAACCAACAGCAAATAAAGACAGGGGAGTAATATTTTTTTTATAAATGAAAATTTATGTATTGGTGTTGAATTTAAGCAGCTCAAAAGGGCCAGAGACAGGTCACCACCTGCAAAGGATGAGGTGGGACACTCTTTGCTTCTGGCAGAAACAACACATTTGAAAAGCTGTGTTACCTCATGAAGTTGTGTGTATCCATTTACATAGACTATACCCCCCCCACACACACATTAAAAGCAGAGCCTCTCAGTTGCATATTTCCATGCTATCTGTATATTACTCATACGTACAAGATGCTCTGAGCAGGTGGAGAACATCCACCTATTAACTTCTGCTTGTTTAGAGGCTACTCAAGAAGCAGACTCAAATGGGGAAGTTTTCCCTTCCCAACCCCTAGCAGCTCTTCTCCCAGAGGGTGTGTCACTGAAATAGATTAAAAGTGGGTTTTGTTTATGTGACAGACCCAAACCTCAACAAGCTTCACCACTGGGGCTCATCCAGAACACAATGCCTTCTGATAACGAACCCAAGACAAGGAGCGCTTCAAATGAATAGAGCTTCTTAAATTAAGCAGGTATAAGGCAAGTCACAAACCTGAGCAAGGCAAAGGAAATGCTCACATTTCCTGGCTCCTGATTTGCATGCCAAATTTGTGGCTCTGTAAAATCTCATCTCCAACTTACAGTTGAGAAGGCCCAGCTGCAGAAGCGATGCCAGGGCTGTGAGGATCATGAAAAGCAGGAGTCCTCCTCTCCTTCCTAGAAAGCCAACCACCGGGCACATGGCCAGGCAGGAGGCCAGCGCAATCCCAGCCATGGTGTAGTAGTCAGCATAGAAGTTGTGGGTAATTGCCATCTTCGCCTCGTGCCCCATCATGCTCTTTGCAAAGCAGTGGTGTATGCCATAACCAGTCAGCCTGGGAGAAAGAGGAGAGGGCAAGAGGAAGCAATCGATGAGAAGATGGTCACACACTGCAGCATAATTCAATGTAGGAACACATCAATGCAGGAAGAATGCAGGCTGTAGAATGTCCTTTCCCAAAAAGATTCTAAACCTGCCTGGACACAGTACCAGGCAACCCACTGTGGGTGGCTCTGATTTAGCAGGGGGAGTTGGAGTAGATCACAGAATCAGCCAGGGTGAAAGAGATCGCTCATCCCTATCTAATCAACTAGACCATGGCACCAAGTGCCTCATCCAGTCTCTTCTTAAACACCTCTATGGACATTGACCCCACCACCTACCTGGTCAGCCCATTCTAATGGCAAATCACTCTTTCTGTGAAGAACTTCTTTCTAAGATCAAGCCTAAACTTCCCCTGTGCAGCTTGAGACTGTGTCCTCTTGTTCTGGTGCTGGCTGCCTGGAAGAAGAGACCAACCCCCACCTGGTTACAGCCTCCTTTCAGGTAGTTGTAGATGGCAATAAGGTCTGCCCTGAGCCTCCTCCTCTCCAGGCTAAGCAACCCCAGCTCCCTCAGCCTCTCCTCACAGGGCTTGTGCTCCAGACCCCTCACCAGCTTTGCTGCCTTTCCCTGAACACGTTCCAGCAACTCAACATCCTTCTTGAACTGAGGGGCCCAGAACTGGACTCAGTACTCAACGTGTGGCCAGAGTACTATCTCCAGAGGGCCATTCCAACCCCCTCCATGCTGTGACTCTGTAAATACAAAACCCAGTGCAAAAAGACTCATCTCAGACTACCAAGTGCTACTGTAAAAATAAGCAGTGATCAGAAGCCGCCTAGCAAGATCAGCTGTTACACAAGGGAGCAGGCTGTCTTTATTGATGTCTTGGTTTAAGAGACAGAGCTCTTGAACCCTTCTCAAAGGAATTAAAGAAAACACTCCACACAGGATTGGAAAGAACTGGAAGTGTAAAATGAAAGCATTGTTCATAACTACCTACTACAGTACAAAGCATATAAAATACACAAAGCTTCATAGTCCACCTTGGACATGGTTCTCCAAAAAAAAAAACCCCACCTTAGGCCAAAGCTTCCCACTACCTTCCTCCAAACCAGGCCAAACACCTATACCTCTCTGCCCCCCCAGCTACAAATTCAGCTTTCCAACTCCAGGGTGAGCCAGGTCACTCCAGGCCCCAGCTGGCAGCATTGCTAAGGCTGAGCCAGACCTCACTCCCTGGCACCAAACCCGCAGTAAAGCTCTGCATGTCCTCCTGAGAGCAGAGAGGGAAGGAAAAGGGGAGAAACTGACTCTGCAGCCAGTTTATATAGACAGTGCAGAATATGATAACAAGTTACAGTTTCCTGGGTCCATCTAGTCCCTTTGGAGGACCTTAAGGAACTCTGCGGTTCTTAAAAGGCATTCAGTCTCAAGCTGTAACAACTGACAGGCAGCACCTTCTTCTGACACACATCCAAATCAGATTTAAATGCCTCAAACTTGTGCTCCTGTGGCATTAATTATTCCAAAGTTCCCACCCAGGGTGCCAGCAGCAGACATCTGCATGCCCGTGGCCACGTGAGACCACTGGTGATGGTGATGCACTTGCAGCATGACGTTGGAGAAGACACACAATGCTGCTACCTGAAACAGCCAAGCTCCTTCATGTCTGCTATGGCAAAAATCATTGCCTGCAGCAACAGCTGGTGTTTTCCCTGGATAATCAGCAGCACTAGTGAAAGGTTCTACACACAGAAACAGAGGAGCTCCCCCACCACTTCCTACAACTGCTTCCAGATAACCATTCAACCACTCAAGTACTCCAGCAGAAGGAGATGGGACTTACGAGTTCACACACAGCACGACAATGTTTTTCCACAGGTTCCTGGTTCCCACCACCTTGACAATGCAGACTTTCTTCGGTCTCCTTGCGATTTCCTTTTCCAGCTCTGAAAGAAACCAACAACAAACAAACAACCCCAAACCAAAATTATCCTTTCACTGGGGAGAAAGAGGTGGAGAAGCTTTGCTTGTGAACTACTGATATTCTGAAGGATGTTCTAGGGAGCACAGCACCATCAATAAAACCACTAAACAACCTGCCTAAAGTTCACCTTACTTTCCTCTTAACTTTCTGGGGCTGGAGAATTGCCCAAGAACTCCTTCACACCCCAAACTTTCTCCCAGCTTAAAACATGGGGGCAGTATGGAGCTTGATTCCAGCAAGCATGGTACAAAATTATCTGAGAGAACTTGAGGATTCTTCTAATTCTGTGCTTAGGCACTGCAAGACCTGCTGCCTTTCTGCAATGCACAACTGAAATGCCATGGAAGGGACTGGAGCTCAAAGTCCTTTTTTGTGGGAATCTCTTCAGGTCTGATCAAAGCCAGGTTTAGTAAGTGGCCAGGAAAATAGTGTCAGTTCTTCCTCCTCCCCTTCCATGTCAAATATTTAAAATTGTTCAAAGATATGTCCTAAACAGAAAACATTTCCTTAAAGGAAATGGTGTACTAAGACAAGTGTGACCAGCAGGTCAAGGGAGGTTGTCCTCTCTCTCTCCTCTGCCCTAGCGAGGCCACATCTGGATTATTGTGTCCAGTTCTCAGCATTCCAGTTCAAGAGAGACTGGGAAGTACTGGAGAGAGTTCAGTGGATGCTACAAAGATGCTGAGGGAATTGGAGTGTCTTTCCAAGGAGAAAAGGCTGAGAGACCTGGGGCTGTTTAGTCCTGGAGAAGAGCAGACCGAGACGAGATCCACTCAATGCTGATCAATAGCTAAAGGGCAGAGGCCAAGAGGATTAGGCCAGACCATTTTCAGAGGTGCCCAACAAGAGGACAAGGGTCAACAGGTACAAACTAGAACCCAGGAGGTTCCATCTGAACAGAAGTTTTTTGCTGTGGAGCCTGGAGCAGGTTGCCCAGAGAGGTTGTGGAGTCTCCTTGTCTGGACAGATTCCAAACCCATCTGGACACTGAGGTCCTGGGCAACCTGCTCTGGGTGACCCTGCTTTAGCAGCAGGGTTGGACTAGATGATCTCCAGAAGGCCCTTCCCACCTCCACCATTCTGAGATTCTGTAAAGGAAAAACCCTTGGGCTGCTCAGATGTCTTTGTGCTTCAGAACTCATCTCACCATATCCTTAAAGCACTGGACAGCTAGAAGGTTGCTTTTCTTTGCAATTCTCTAGCAAAACCTTACAGGTATGGGATTCTGTACCATTGTTCCGTGTGAACAAAACCAAACAGTGCTTCTTGCTTCCCAAAGACTATCAGGTCAGAGCTTGAAGAATGCCAACAAAACCAGTTTCCAAAGCGCTGGATCAGTGAGACAGCTGAAAGGACATAGTCTGGTAAAAATGGAAGAAGCTATAGCTCCACAGAGTTATCACAATGATGATGCACTCCAGGAGTACAGACTGGGACAGATTTTTAGGATAAAAACTTGTGTCTCTGCTTTTGAGGCTGGCTGGGCTGGAAAGCAGCAGCATGGTCCCATTGCAAGCCATGCCTGCGCTCCTTTCCTGCATACACAATCAGCCTGGGTGTCCTCAGCTGTCCGTGCTGGCCTGCCCTGACCCCTGCTTCCCTCCACTGAAAAACAACCTCTTTAAGACATGCAAGACAGGGGAAAATAAAAGCATGTTCCAACAGGCTGGGGAGGAGGGGGGTGGTGGTGTTGTGTGAGGGGGGAATGAAATAAATCACCTGCACTTACAAACAAAGCAAAAGACATATTTGTCTGCTGTTGTTTGACAATTGTATCATAAAAATAATATATCAAAGGAACACTATTTATATGCAAATAGTTGAGCTATTCACTGATCACAGGTTACTCCTGGTCTTCTACCTAGAGTAACAGCAGGGAATGCTTCTGAGAAAAGCAGCAAAGCATATTTTACATCAGTGATCACACTGGAGCAGAATATTGCTGTGCAATTTTCTTTAATCCCTGATAATACCAATTTCTGCATGGCATGAGGCTCATGGAAGCATAAAACCAGAGGTGGAGCAAAAGAGGAAATCGATCATGTTACTGTTTGTGCTCCCGGAGCACTCAGCAGGCTCAGCAGCAGATTGGGGCTCTATCAAAATAAAAAGTCATCATGAAAAGAGATGGTCCCTTATCTCAAAGAGCAAGGTCAGAAAGATTTTGGAAGGGAGGAAATGGGCATAAAATAATTCAGGAACAACCAAAGCAGTTTGATAATCCAGACTTATAAAGCCTGTAATTCTGGGGTTGTTCAGTCTGGAGGAGACTCAAGGGAGACCACCTTGCTCTCTACAACTCCCTGAAAGGAGGTTGGAGCCAGGTGGGGGTCAGTCTATTCTGCCTAGTACCAAGCAACAGGTTGAGACAAAATGGCAGTCTGGGACGTGGCTTAGTGGGCATGGCAGTGTCAGGTTGATGGTTAGACTTTATGATCTTAAAAGTCTTTTCCAAACTTAAATGATTCTATGATAACTGACCCCAAGCCAAACCTTCTAAAGTGAGAAATTCAAAGTGAGCACTAGAAGCAGCGCAAGGGTTTGAAAAGCTGTTGATGACTCTTTGCTGCTTCATCTGAAGGGCAACACTGACAATCACCACCCAACCAACACATGCTGCACAGACTTCATGTGGACACAAGGGTTCACATCAAAAGGCAATCTTATCAGTGCTCATCATTACCTAAAGGGCAGAGGGCAAGAGGATGGGCAAGACAGCGGTGCCCAGTGACAGGACAAGGGGCAACAGGGACAAAGTGTAAGCCAAGAAGTTCCACCTGAACAGGAGGGGAAATTTCTTTGCTGTGAGGGTGCAGAAGCCCTGAGGCAGGCTGCTCAGAGAGGTTATGCAGTCTCCTCTGGAGAGATTCCAAACCTACCTGGACATGGTGATCCTGGGCAACTTGCTGTGTGTGACCCTGCTTTAGCAGGGGGATTGGATTAGATGATCCTCAGAGGTCCCTTCCAACCCCCACCATGCTGGCATTCTGCAATTTATTCTTAGACTGTTCAATAATTACCAGAACAATCCTTACAAAATAATTCTGCTTAGTGCTTTTCACTGTTCTGTCTTCAACTCCTTACATGGTCAGTAGGTTATATATGGATGATGTCTCCTCTGCCTCAGCTGCAGTAAAGAGCACATATAAGGGGGATCTCACTCCTCCTCTGCCCTGCCTCATGCAGCAGTGTCCATTCAGTGGACTATTGTTCCTGCCCTGATGGGAATATGCTCCATGCACACAGAGCATTGTTATAGGGAAACTGCCCAAAAAGGATTCCAGAATTAGCTGCATTACAAGTAAGAAAAGAAGAGAGAGTGGGACAGGAAGAGGGAGAGTGGGAAAGAAAAGAGAAGGGAAAGAGAACAAATCAAACCCAAATAACAACCAAAAAAACCCCCCAAGCCCCCCCCAAACCCAAACAGAAAACACACACACACGTATCCCCCCACCCCCCCCCAAAAAAAAAGAGAGAAGAGAGAAAAGGAAAGTAAAAAGAGAGTGAAAAGAAAATAATCTGGCTTCAAACCTTACATCAAAGAATACAAACAGCACCCAAGTCTTTACTGAAATCCTTTTGGCTCTACCAACTCTTTACTTCTCCATCTTTTTATGATGTGCTCTCAGCCTAAGTCACTTCCATCAGATAATGACTCCTCCAAGTTCCCACACCATCAATCTCTCTGACACCTTTCTCCCTGCTTTGTTTCTATATATAACAATAAGATATTCCCCCCAATTCCCATCCTACTGCAAAATCAATCACAATAATGAAAATCTCATTCAGATAGCAAGAAATAAGATGTGACTTGCAAGACATCATCGGCCTGTCTCTCATGTAAGCGGGCTGCTCTCTTTGGAGGTAACCTACTCTGCCAGGAGAGCGGCAGCTCTTGGGCTCTCTGGACTTCATAGGTCAACCTTAAGCTCTTCAAAGTGAAATCAAACCAATGCCTATTTAAACCCCATAGAAGCAAACTGCTGCTCTCTCAGTTACTGGAACAATGCCAGGAAAACTCCCCCTTCCCCCAGCTTGCTCTTTGATTTTGCACTGAAGTCATCAGTTCAGAAGGAATTAGCATGAAACATTTCAGTTCTGACTGATTTACCAGAAGGGTGAATGTGGTGAATAAAACCCCACAGTTTTATCCATTTACTCAGAGATCCATTGTGAGTTTTCCCATACTCTGGAGCCCACACACGCTCCAGGGATTTGGTAGGAAGTCAATAAGCGAACTCTTTATATCTCAGGGGAGATTAAAACTATTCATTGGGAGACATTCACAGCCTCATAGGGAGGGGAACCCCACCAGCTTCCAGCTCGCAACACTGAGGAATTCTCATGGGATCCTCTGTGTTCCAGGAGCAGAGTTTTCAAAAGCAGAACATGTCTTTCAAGCCTTCACATGAAGCCACCCCTCTCTGCACTGCTTGGCAAAGACTTAATAGACAAAACTCCAAGCCAGCCGCCGAGAAAGGATGTCCAAAATGACAAGCATCCCTGTGGTGATGGGCTTGTGCTGGATTTTTCTGGCTGCTAAACGATACTGCCAGTTGCTCTTGGAACAGGAAAAGAGCAACGGAAGCCCAACACAAAGGGTCGATCAAACCCCAGAGCATGACAGCTCTGTGGCAGGAGGTTGATCGGTCCAAGACGAAGAGCTGCATCAACCTGCGCTCAGACATACTGAGCTCCTGAGAGGTGGGGTTTATTCCTACCCTCCAGAATCTGTCTCATGAACAGCATTTGTGCTTATTTATTTAAAGCATGGATGCCCAGCAACCTGATCTATGGAAATTTTGAAAAGCCTTGTAGTAAAAGGAAGTTGAAGGCTATCAAGTCACATACTCTGGCCTGCCTGATCTAGTGTGAGTTGTCCCTGCCCACAGCAGGGGTGTTGGAACTAGATGATCCTTGTGGTCCCTTCCAACCCTGACTGATTCTATGATACAGAAACTATGAGGTGGGTAAAGAGCTGGCTGACTGGCAGACAGCAATCAGGCACAGGTGTCAAGAGGTTAGTGGTGGGTATCTCACCTTACTATTAAACAAAAAAACCTAAGAAAACAATCTTGTTTAATAATTTCACCAGGGAGCTAGCACAAACCTTAGGAAAGAGCCAGCAAAGCCTGCTGGTGACAAAGTGAAGCACTGTCACCGAAACGGGGCACCAGAGGGAATTGGCTAAGCTTGAGATCCACTTTGTCTGGCAAAAGCAAGTGAAAAATGTAAACTATAAGCTGTGATACTAAGGACTAATAGGAAATGCTTCTGCTAGGAGATGAGCTTTAAGCAAATAACTTAGTTGCACACTACTTGAACAGAAGTGACTATAAAGCATCAGCTTATTGTCACTTACTGTGTCCATGAGATATTTGCAATCCAGACAATGAAATAATGGTGCTCCTTTAGAGTTGTGATCATCAATATTTGAGAAATTAAAGCTCTGACAAGCCAATTGATAAAAGGAGAGGAGATAAAGGAAAGCTTCACCTTAGCAAAGGACTAGGGCTGCTGCCTGCTCACGTAACATGAGCAAAGTGAAAGATACTTAATACATAGTCACCGACAGGAGCAAATGGGAAGGGAAAAAAGACATAGAATTACATAGAATAAACCAGGTTGGAAGAGACCTCCAAAATCACTGCATCCAACCCATCAACCAATCCAACCCACCTACCAATCCAACCCACCTAATCAACTAAACCACGGCACCAAACACTCCATCAAGTCTCCTCCTGAACACCTTCAATGATGGCGACTACACCACCTCCCCAGGCAGCCCATTCCAATGGGCAATCACTCTCTCTGTATAGAACTTCTTCCTATCATCCAACCTAAACCTCCCCTGGCACAGCCTGAGACTGTGTCCTCTTGTTCTGGTACTGGCTGCCTGGGAGAAGAGACCAACATCCGTCTGTCTACAACCTCCCTTCAGGTAGTTGTAGAGAGTAATAAGGTCACCCCTGAGTCTCCTCTTCTCCAGGCTAAGCAACCCCAGCTCCCTCAGCCTCTCCTCGTAGGGCTTATGTTCCAAACCCCTCACCAACTTTGTTGCTCTTCTCTGGACTCGTTCCAGCAAGTCAACCTCCTTCCTAAACTGAGGGGCCCAGAACTGGACACAGGACTCGAGGTGCGGCCTAACCAGTGCAGTGTACAGGGGCAGAATGACCTCCCTGCTCCTGCTGGCCACACTGTTCCTGATGCAGGCCAGGATGCCATTGGCCCTCTTGGCTGCCTGGGCACACTGCAGGCTCATATTCAGCCTACCATCAACCAGCACCCCCAGGTCCCTCTCAGCCTGACTGCTCTCCAGCCACTCTGACCCCAGCCTGTAGCTCTGCATGGGGTTGCTGTGGCCAATGTGCAGAACCCGGCACTTGGATGTGTTAAATCTCATGCCGTTGGACTCTGCCCATCTGCCCAGCCTGTCGAGGTCATGGTTTAGTAGTCAGTATTCAGTATCACTAAGGTTGGAAGAGACCTCAAAGATCATCAAGTCCAACCTGTCACCACAGACCTCATGACTAGAGTAGGGAGGACACTAGTGCCCACTGCAGGCTTGAACTCACGACCTTCCCCATTAAAGGTCTTATGTGCTACCAACTGAGCCACACCACACTGCAGGTCCCTCTGCAGAGCCTCTCTACCCTCCAGCAGATCAACTCCTGCCCCCAGCTTGGTGTCATCAGCAAATTTACTGATGATGGACTCGATGCCCTCGTCCAGATCATCAAAAAAGATGTTAAAGAGCATGGGGCCCAGCACTGATCCTTGGGGCACACCACTAGTGACTGGCTGCCAGCTGGATGTGGCACCATTCACCACCACTCTCTGGGCTCAGCCCTCCAGCCAGTTCCTAACCCAGCACAGAGTGCTGCTGTCCTAGCCAGGGGCTGACAGCTTGGGCAGGAGTTTGCTGTGGGGAACGGTGTCAAAGGTCTTGCTGAGGTCCAGGTAGACTACATCCACAGCCTGCCCCACATCCACCAGGCAGTCACCTGATCATAGAAGGAGATCAGGTTGGTCAGGCAGGACCTGCCCTTCCTAAATCCATGCTGGCTGGGCCTGATCCCTTGGCCATCCTGTAAGTGCTGTGTGACTGCACTCAGGATGACCTGTTCCATAATCTTGCCTGGCACTGAGGTCAGGCTGACAGGCCTGGAATTCCCTGGCTCATCCAACCGGCCCTTCTTGTGGATGGGCACCACGTTGGCCAGCTTCCAGTCTTCTGGGACCTCTAAGGCCTATATTTGGATTGAATGCTAAAACACATTCCAGTACAACAGCAATTTGGAGCCTGGAATGGCCTCCAACCAAAGGAGGGGACATAAATACTAACAGAATTTAAAGTGAAGTTCAATCCATTAGAGCAACTGCATAACCTGCTGACTCTAATGGCAAAGGACTGATTGCAACAATTTGGTTCAATCCTGTGTTTGTAGGTACATCAAGAAAAAAAGAGAGGAAAAGCCAGACATAAGATTGCCATCCCAATCTTCAATTGCTCCTAGGCATTACGATACAGCACTTCATTAGATGATCACACAGGTGACTCCCCTGCTGCTGCAATTATCACTGCAGCCAGCAAAGGGGCAGCTATTAGCTATGCCTCTGCCTTTCTGATTCAATATCTGCCCCTCAACCTTATCACTCAACTTTTCAGTGAGTACCCAATCACAGGTTTCCTCAAAGACATGCCTACAGTGGTGTCATAATATTCATGGGCTTCATTGGCACCAATGAAATTATCTTCACCACCTTCTTGTAAGAGTAATGACAAAGGTTATTCCTGTTTTGCAGGCAGGGTGATAGAATACAGAGGAATTGTGTCCAGAATGAGGAATATCCTGCAGCAACATTCCTTGTAGGTGCTAATATAAATTGTCTCAGGTTTCTACAAATCAAGCTCCAGCATTACATGCTAGAGGCAGACTCTGAAGAAACCGTGATTAGTCACAGCACTGAAAGAACCTGATTCCAGAGGAATTTCCATCACTGTACAAGAGCATCCCTGCCAGACACAGGCATTCAGCTACATTTCCACAGGACTGTCCTCTTTCCTTCTCCAACCCTCTGCCTCATTCACTACACACCTTCCAAATTCTGCAACAAATGAGGAACAGACAACAGCTTCATTCCCACAGCATCGTCCATCCTATGCACTGATTCGTCCATCCTATGCCCTGTGGAAAAAATAGGTCATAATCACATTATTAAAAGCTATATCATCATGCCTTCGTGCCAGGAGGCCAAGCAAGGGTTGCCCAGGCAACCTGACTTCTTTCAGCGTGACTTGTCAACGTTTGCATTCCTCTAACATGAAAAAACCCAACACAAAGAACACCTCAAATGTCATTGTGTGGAGCTGTATCCGGGCCATCAGAAGGTCTCAGATACTTGCACATGCATTGCTGCTATTTACTGCTAGAGCTTTGGAGGAAACCTTGCAGGCAGAGCTGGTGAGTTGGGCAGCACAGAGGGGTGAAGGACACATTCGAGGAGGGGATTTCACAACAGAAAGAGTGTTAGGACAGACTGTCCTTGGGCTCAACAACTTGTTCTGGAAGAAGGGGGAAGCAAGAAGTTGGGGTTGTTCAGTCTGGAGAAGAGAAGGCTCCAGGAAGACCTTCTTGTGGTCTTTCAGTACTTAAAGGGGCTGGTAAGAAAGATAGGGACAGACTTTTTAGCAGGGCTTGTTGTGACAGGACAAGAGGTGATGGTTTTAAATGAAAAGAAGAAGATTTAGACTAGATGGAATAAATGTTTTACTCTGAGGGTGGTGAGACCTTGGCCTTGGTCGCCCAGAGAGATGCCCCATCACCAGAGTCATTTCAGGTCAGGTTCTCTGGGGCCCTGAGCAATTTGCTCTAGTTGAAGATGTCCGTGCTCACTGTAGGAGGGTTGGACTAGATGATCTTCAAAGGTCCCTTCTAACCTACACCATTCTAAGATTCTATGAAATGATGGCAGCCCCTTTAGTCTCCATACTCCAGCTGTGGTTTTCCTCTACAGCTGTTAATTCTCTCCAGTCCCTTGTCACTTTCCCCCCTCTATGTCCTCTCCAACTATCTTCATTCTTTGTTTCAATAACTCTTTTCACTCTCTTGCTTCCTCTCTTCTCTGTCCACTGGTTCCCTCTTACTGCTCTCCACTCTCACTTGGCTCTCAAAGTCTCTTGTCCCATCCCTCATGTCCACACCCAGACTAACCCACCCTCTTCTCTCTCAGTGCCCATGGACTAGGGGACCATGGCAGTGCGAGGGCTTGCTGCCAGCCCTTCTCTTGCCATTCCTGCTGGGCAAAGCTGGCTGGAAAGAAAGGTCACACCGTGGATAAATGGCCACTGTGTGAGCTGGGCACAAAGTAACTGCAACAGCTGAGGTATGGCCAGCCAGAGTCTGTGGAGGCCTCGACAACTGAGAAAGAGTCACTCAAGCTTAAGTAGAGGATGACACCCTTTTCAATATTCTAAGGCATTTAGCTTTCCCCAGTGGCATCAAAAGGCACAGTAGTGCTTCCCTTCCACCCCCTCCAAACTCTGCTGCTGTCAGAGGTTGTTACCACCCTCCCCAGGGACACATTCAGGGCAGGTGCGGGCTCTCTTCTTCCATTCCTGTAGACCCAGCCAGCAGAAGAGGACTCACACTGATCAACTTTATTCTTGTGACTTGCTATTTATCATGTACTGCATGTTACAGAACCACAGACTGGTTTGGGGTGGAAGGGACCTTAAAAGGTCATCTAGTCCAACCCACCTGCAGTCAGCAGACACACCTTCAACTTGTGTCAGGTCGCTCAGAGCCCCAAACAGCCTGGGGCACTTACTACCTCTCTGGGCAACCTGGGCCAGTGTCTCACCACCCTCAAAGTAAAACATTTCTTCCTTGTATCCAAGTCTAAATCTCCTTATTTTAGTTCAAAACCATCACCCTCACCCTGTCACAACAGGCCCTGCTAGAAAGTGTCCCTATCTTTCTTATCAGCCCCTTTAAGTACTGAAAGGCCACAATAAGGTCTCCCTGGACCCTTCCCTTCTCTGGGCTGAACAGCCCCCAACTCTCTCAGCCCTGAAAGAGTTGCATCAGTTTCTGCTCCTGGAGAACAGCAGACCACCAGGAGAAATGCAGCCCCTCACAAAAGCTGATTTAGCATACAGGAGTGCAACAGAAACCACTAGCTAGTTTTGTGTGAGATGGAAATCTCTGTGACAAATAGTCTCAAAGCACTACTCCTTTGTAAGACTTGGAGGCTGCCTTCAAGTAGCACCTTGAACTCTTCTAATTTCTCACCTTTACCTGACTTCCCCCTAGGACTTGCATGGGATATTTAGGTCTGGCACCATCAAACAAACAAGAAACAGCAAAGGAACACACTTGTTTTGTATGTGGTAGCTAAAAAAAAACCCCAACAACAAAAAAAACCACAATGAAAAAGCATGCAGGCACATAGACCCAAGCCTCAGGCTTAGCAAAAATAAATAATACAGCAATGTGAAACTAGCTCATGGGGAAAAGAAAAGTTATGGGAGCATGTTGCTTGGTAGCAAGAAAGGTGAATGGTAGTGGTTTGCTGTTTGGTGGGGCTTTTTTTGTTTCATTAAAAGGGAAGCCCCTGAACTCCACAGCTTCCCTAAGAGCAATCCACACACATCTGCACACACACTATTTGTCATCACTGGTGGCCTTCTTCTTTACAACACATCCTTCACATTCAAGATTTTGAATCTGTTTGGATGCTTGATCCTTGCTGGCCAATTCTGTAATAAACATCAATATTGTTTTTCTGAGCTTAGAAAGGAACAGCTATAACAGAATCATGCCAGAGTTCTGAGTTGAAGAGACCTTCAAAATAACTGAGTTCAACTGTTAACCCAGCACTACCAGGTCATCACTAAACAATGTCCCTCAGCACCACATCTACATTGCTTTTCAATCCCTCCATGGATGGGACTCCATCACTGCCCTGGAAAGCCTGTTCCAGGGCTTGACAACCCTTTTGGGGAAGAAACTGTTCTTAATGTCCAACCTAAACCTCCCCTGGTGCAACCTGAGGCTGTTTCCTCTTGTCCTATCTCTAGTTACTTGGGAGAAGAGATTGACCCCTGCTTGGCTCCAAACTCCTTCCAGAGAGTTGCAGAGAGCAAGGTCTCCCCTGAGCCTCCTTTTCTCCAAGTTAAACAACCCCAGTTCCCTGAGTTGCTCCTCAGAAGATAAGTTACCAAAATATGTTGCCAAGATGATTGTCCTACAGATGCACTGAAATGTGTTTGTTTTCTGTTCCACACAGAAGAGATGGAAAAGTTCTTGGAGGAACTAGCAGTGAAAAACCTGTAGTGAATTAATATTATGAAAATATTTCATTTGCTTCTGATTGAAGTGGACTTTTTGTGGATAATGTTTTGAAATATTTGTCAACAAAACTCATCAAGCCTGCTTTACAAATGACATTTCAAGATTCAGCTGAATAAAAATCATTCCCTTGATGCAAAGATGAAGTGAAGCTTTTATTTCTAGAAGAGGGCAAAGCGTTGAGCCAATTGGTACCATTTCGAGACTCAAGCATTAAGATGATTTAACCAGGTCTAATCAGCACACTTAGATTTCTTAAGCTTTAAAGAAGAAAATACGACCACATAAGCCCAAAATTCTCTGGATGAAGGCTTATTATTCCTGCCAAAAATCTCAAGGAGCACCAATCACTCAAAAATAAAACCACTTGGAGCTGTCGAGGGGCAGCTGTCTTCTGCTTTTGCAACCAGCAGCAGACACTGTGCGACACTTCTGGGACACGCTACTTGAGGAGATCAGGCCAATGTTAATTTACAGCACTCTGGACTCCCACCAACATCCCTTGTCTCATTTTGTTCGCCATGTCTCATCTTTCTTGTGGCAATGCCAGCGATGAGCAGTGTGAGCAATCTGGCAGTGCAGGCCTAGAGCCTGACATGGTGGTAGGCCATGCTCAGCATAAGTGCAGAGCCAGCTAGCAGTGTACCAAACAGTGCTCTGCCTGCAGCATGTAACTAAAACAAGGCACTGGTAGCTATAAACACAGCAAGCTATCTTGGGACAACAGGACATGCACCTGCATCGACAAACCTCACGTGTCATCAGTAGTTGGACCAATAATCTATAATAGTGTGATGTGTGGTCACTCATAGGGAACCAATGAGTCCATGCCAACCAGGCACTCCGAGTTTATATAAGTTGTAGAAGTTCCCTTGCTATGCACTTCTGCCTTTCCTATCCCCTCTTCTTCCATGCTTTACTTTACTGTGCTATACTCACACCATAGGCCTCCACCATAGGCCTGCAATACTGGAACAATAAAGGAACAATACTCAATCATGTTGGTCAGCTGTATTGATTCCAATCTCTGTCCCATTACTTTCTGGGTGAACATTTCCAGCCAGCTACCTGTCCCAGTTTTCTCCAGATGTGGGTTATCACCATGCTACTGGACCTCTCTGCTGCTGTTCTCTTTAGAGACATCTCCCAGAAAGAGCACTGGCAAAACACTCCCACCCTATGGATTGATTCAAAACCAGCAGAAAAATCTTGCTTCTTCTTATTTCGACTTCCCTGTGGAGCAAACATGCCCTACAAAAGGTTAGCAGCACTTTCCACTGTGGGCAGCATAGCCAAAATAACCAATGGAAGCTTTCAGCTTTTCAGGAATGGTGTGGTGCTTCAGGAAGGAAAAGCAGCCTGTTATCTGCTTTGGATAGCATTTTCTTCCATCCCAGAAACACTTCACCCACCTGAAAGCTACTTCTTTTATTATGGGACTGGTATGAGCTGCCAAAATGGGTACCTACAAAACTGCTGTAGCTCCTGTAACAATCTGTTATGTAGGATACACTAATTTGACTGGTACATATGAGTAAAATTACAGTGGGGTTTCCAGCTGGAAGAGACAGCAAGCGAGCAGTTTATCACTGAAATGTACTGGGAGTAATCAAATCACAGGAGGCTGCTAGGACAATGCAGGGAGGACTAATAAACAGTAACACAAAGGCCCCTAACTAGAGCAAAGCAGTTTCCAGCCCTTTCAGGTGGAAAACAAAGAATAAAACACATCTCAAACAAAAACCTCCACACAGGTAGGAGGCTGAACAACAGGGTGAGGGGGAAATAGGGGATCTCTCCATCAGCCTCCATGGCAGGCTTCCTCCCAGCTTTTTAATCATTCTCTGCTCCAGCAGCTCTGGGGGCATGAATAGAACACCAAAAAACAGGAAAATGCTTTCTCCTGTTCACTGACCCCCATGGCCTATGGTTTGATAACACTCTTCATCTGGGATTTCTACTCTTCTCGTGGCCTCACTCAGATCATCAACCCAGAATGAGTAAGAAGGGCCTTCCAATGTTTTGAGCTCAGTTCACTTTGTCCTTTTGACACTGCTCCTCTTTTAATCTCCCTACAGAAATGTAGTATCCCTCCAGAGCTGGATCAGGATGGCCTTAATGTGTGGGGCTACAGAGAGTTTAAAGAGAAAAAGGGAGGGGAGAAATAATAAAAACCCAAACAGTATCCCCAAGAATTGACAAGAAGACAGTGCTGTACCTGGATGTATTGGCAGCAGAGAATTCATGGCATCAGAACAGGTGTTTGTTTTCCAAATAAAAGGAAGACCCTCCTTAAACAGGACTATGCCTCTACCAAGACACTGATGGAAAAAGTCATGAATAATAGACATAACACCATTTTGGTACTCAGCATCCCTCCATGGACAATATCATTATACATGGTTAAGTAAGTCCCTCCAGCACACAGCTGCATCTTCATCATAGTCCTTAAAGGAAACTCAAGTAATGATTTAGTTTTTCCTTTCTCCTGAAACAGATTTTACTTAATCTTCAAATTGAGAAAGCTGAAAAAAAGCCAAATTTAGAGCTGGTTCAGAAACTGCAAGTTCAATTGTGAAATACTCTGTTGCCACAGAAATAACTTTTCTCCAAGATCCATCATTTAGTCTGGGGAAGAAGTGCAAAAAGGCATTGAGGAGGGTGGGCATCACCACACGCTCCTGCCTGCTCACACACTCCTGAGCTTTTCAGAACTTTACTGGAAAAAATGGTGTTTACAAAGCAAAGCCACATTGTGTGCAATGCAGATTCAGGCACTGTAACCCCAGACAACCAGTTCATGTGGAAACAAGCTAATCATCACCAATCAGCACTAGAAATCACAGCAGTGACCTCGGTGTAAACACCGCAGACCCAAATCTTTCCACCCCTTGCTGGTGAAGACTTGCTTCTTTCCTCAGGCACTGATGTTAACAGGGATATATCTTCTGTCTGGGCTATCTATTCCAGGGCTGCCTGATGCCTTCATGACTGAGCTAACATTACCCCAGAGACCTTCAGCCAAGCACAGGATGCATCACCTCAACCCACAGGCAGAGCTCCTGGGGTCAGAGCAGACAATGAAAAAATGTGGAAACCTCTCCCCACATCAAACCCATGTCCTCTTTTAGTGGGTAGGCTGATACAGATCGTGAGTGACAGCATAAACCAGGTGGTTATGGGCATGGTCACGCCTGTGAAAAGGAGAATGGGAGCCTGAACCCTACCTGACAGGTACATTGTTCAGATGGAGATCCAGAAACTCTTTACCATTGTAATCAGAGCCACACACAAACACATTCCCTTCTGCAAAACACGCTGTGAGATGGGAGTATGGCTATCTCAGGGACCATCCTGGTGACAAGGAGTCAGCTCTATCTGAAAGCATGAATAGAGTAAGGAACTGATAATTTAGACCCTTGTTCAAAAACTGCACCCTACAACTTGCAGTGCCCCCCCCCCTCCATCCCCAGAGCAGTGTCACTCAGATGATGCAGGAAAGGAAAGCAAAATGTCTCTTGGAGCAAAGCTTTCAAGAGAAACCATGATGTGGTTTGGGTCTGCCACAGGGCTAGCACTTCAGAAGCTGGTGTTCAAGTACTTCATGCTTCCTCAAACCAACAAAATAAACATTGTGTGCTAGGCTGGATCTTGGCCAGCAGCTTCCCTCAAACACAGTGTCAAGAGGCACACAGGGCAGAAGGTGCACTCCGTATCCACGGTAAAATCACACGGAATGCCAGCATGTCTTGGGTTGGAAGATCATCTCTGGAAATTACCTAGTCAAACCTCCCTGCGACAGCAGACTCACTGAGAGCAGGCTGCCCAGGATCTCAATGTCCAGGCAGTTTTTGAATCTCCCCAGAGAAGGAGACTTCACAACCTCTCTGAGCAGCGTGCTTCAGGGCTCCAGCACCCTCACAGCAAAGAAGCTTTTCCTCCTGTTCAGATGGAACCTCCAGCATTCCAGTTTGTGTCTGCTGCTCCTTGCCCTATTGCTGGGCACCACTGGAAAGAGATTGGCCCACCTTCTTGACTCTCATCTTCTAGACATTGCTAAGCATTAGGAAGACCCCTGTCAGTCTTCTCCAGGCTAAACAGCCCCAGGCCTTTCCTCCTCAGAAAGATGCTCCAGGCCCCTCAGCATCTTTGTAGTCTCCACTGGGCTCTCCCCAGTAGTTTCCTGTCTCTCTTGAACTGGGGAGCCCAGAATTTGACCTAGTACTCCAGATGCAACCTCACTAGGGCAGAGTACAGGGGAAGAAGAACCTTCAGAAGATGTCTTTAAAGACACACAGCATGGCAAGATGAGTCTATAGTTAGTATGACAGTTCATCTGGCCAAGCAATTTGAAACACAGCACTGGAGTTTGGAATGGCTCTTCAAGAAAAGCAAGATGAATGAATGAAGGGATGGATAGGTGGGATGGTTTTACAGGCAGTAAATAGCTTATTTAGCTCTGGGCAGCAATGCCACATGCAGCCTTCAGAGAAGAGCAGAGAGGCACGAGGTTGTCAGTCTGTCTATCCTACTCACCGGGCACCACTCCTTTAATGTCGGTCTCTGTGCTCATCTTGTTCTTGTGTGTAAACTGAAGGATCAGCTCCTTGGATGCCTCAAACTGTTGCGTAGCCATCAGCCACCGGAGGGACTCTGGGAAAACACTTTGAAGATGGAAAAGACGTTAGGGAAACTTCCAAGTTTCCATCAGAGGAGGAATGGTGTTTAGCTGCTCGTTTAACCATTCATGAGCCATGTGGTTAGCTTCAGAAAGCAGAAGAATCATGAAACAAGTAAGAAGGAAAACAGATTCAGAATGTGCACATTAATGACTTTTTTTTCCCCCACACTGAGTCCCAAACAATACAGAACCTATCCCACCACGCAGAAGCAGGCTATATTCAAAGTTTATAACCTATTAGAGGCATTCTATTCATTCATTCAACTCTGATAGAGCTGCTAGACATTTGCAGCCTGAAGGGAATGAATGAGATGTGCAGTTAACACGGGGTAACTGAGAACAAAGGAGGAAAACAGCTGACAGAAGTGGTTTGGATTCCCTTGTAAAGAGAATAATTACTTTTTTAGGACTATAATGGAACAGGGAATTTTTTTGACCCAACAGAAGAACAAGATACTTACACCCAGTAAAACAGCATCAGCAGGAAAGGACAGATGATGACTGCCTGGAGGACCTGCCAGTCCCTGCAGAGTGCTGCCAGCCCTGGCATGAGGAACTGCCCCGCCATCTCAATAAAGCTTGCCACCATGGTGATCATGAACCGGTGGCTAGGAGGACAGAGCTCTATCCCTGCAACACAGAGCACATGTAAAGATGTTAGCCCCCCCCACCAGGAAAGTCATCCACAAAGCAGGGCATCTTCTCAGTGCTGATCAGTATCTAAAGGGTGGGGGTCAAGAGGATGGGGCCAGATGATTTTCAGTGGTGCCCAGGGGGCAACAGGCACAAATTGGAACCCAGGAGGTCACACCTTAACATGAGGTAAAACCTGTTTGCTGTGAAGGTGCCAGAGCACAAGACCAGCCTGTCCAGAAAGGTTGTGGAGTCTCCTTCTCTGGAGAGATTCCAAACCTGCCTTGATATTGTGATCCTGGGCAATCTGCTGTGGGTGACTCTGCTTTCACAGAGGGGTCCACCTAGGTGATCTCCAGAGGTCCCTTCCAACCTCTGCCATGTTGGAAGGTTCTGTGATTTCTTTATATAACTTTCAGGGAGTTAATGTCCATTGGGGAGTTAATGTCCTTCAAGACCTTTGGACAAAGTCACTCTCAAACACATATATCTTTGTTTCCTCCTGTATTTCAGGTTTGCACACCCTCACATCTACAGAGAAACCAGTTAACAGCTGGCTCTAGTGCAAACATCACTGTTTTCATGCACCTACCCCATCTCCTGCAGACCTGCTGCATCCTAATCACCAGCCTTCCTGCAGTCTCTGCCTGTTTAGGCTAGATGTTAGGAAGAAATTCTTCACAGAGAGAGTGATTGCCCATTGGAATGGGCTGCCTGGGGAGGTGGTGGAGTCACCATCACTGGAAGTGTTTAGGAAGAGACTGGATGGGGCACTTAATGCCATGGTTTAGTTGATTAGAGGGTGTTGGGTGATAGGTTGGACTCAATGATCTTGAAGGTCTTTTCCAGCCTGGTCTATTCTACTCTATTCTATTCTACTCTATTCTATTCTACTCTATTCTATTCTATTCTATTCTATTCTATTCTATTCTATTCTATTCTATTCTAGCATTTTACCTCATTCTAAGGTATTTGGTTTTTAAAGGGAATGTAGGGTGAACAATACCAAGATCTTGGGTAGAGGTTTTTCACACCCCTTTGAGACGCCACATGCCTTTCCCATTCATTTACTGGGAGGCAGTAAAGCACAGCTCCCAGCAAGGATGCAGCTCCCAGCTCCTTTGGGATGCCACCTGCACACAGCTTAATATGCCATGACTCAGACAATTTCAAGCTGCATTTTGCTGAGTGGTTTGTTTCTGGGTTTGCTCTTTGTTTTTGCAATAGCTTGTCTAGATCAACTTTCAAATGAGCCAGCTTTCCATCTGTCCTTTCCCGTCCTCCAGCCTTCCTTTTGCACTGGAAGATTTACTGCCATCTCTGGTTGTCTCAGCTGCCTTGTGAAAAGAGAGTCCAGCAGATAAAAAGTCTCTGAATTCTGGCATTTTTTGATTCAGTCCTCAGAAATCAGGGCCATGAAGATGATCTGAGGGCTGAAGCACCTCTGCTGTAGCAACAGGCTGAGAGAGTTGGGGTTGTTCAGCCTGGAGAAGAGACGGCATGTAGACATGGCACTCTGGGACATGGTTTAATGGCCATGGTGGTGTTAGATCAGTGCTTGGACTCAATGATCTTAGAGGTCTTTTCCAACTGAAACAACTCTGATTCTATGGTAAGGCTCCAAAGAGACCTTAGAGCAGCCTTCCAGTATTTGAAAGGAGGCTACAGGACAGCTGGAGAGAGACCTTTCACAAGGTATGTAGTGACAGGACAAGGGGTAATGGCTTTGAAGTATAAGAAGCTCAGTTTAAATTAGACATTAGGAAGAAATTTTTTCCCATGAGGGTAGTGAGGCACTGGAACAGGTTGCCCAGAGAAGCTGTGGAGGCTCCAACCCTGGAAATGTTCAAAGCCAGGTTGAAGAAGGCCTTGAGCAACCGGGTCTAGTAGGAAGCGTCCCTGCCTACAGCAGTGGGGGTTGGAACTAGATGATCTTTAAGGTCCCTTCCAACCCAAACCATTCCCTGATTCTATGAGATGATATGGAACCTTCTGGCTTCCACTTTGTGTCTGTTGCCCCTTGTTCTGTCATTAGGCACCATTGAAGAGTCTGACCACCTTCTCTTGACCCCCACCCTTTAGATGTTGATCAGCAACATCTAAGTCTGCTTTTCTCCAGACTAAACATCCCCAGGTCCCTCAGCCTCCCCTCCTCAGAGAGATGCTCCCGTCTCCTCAGCATCTTGACTAGATTCCATTGGCCTCTCTCCAGTAGCTGCCTGTCTGTCTTGAACTGGGGAACACAGCAGCATTGAAAGAGAAAGCAGAGGAAGTAAATGCCTCAAAGACTTTTGCTTGCTATAAAAGGCTTTTACATTTTAATTAGGAAAACAAGATTAAACTGCAGAGCTCCTTATGACATTAATATGGTTTCATTCTTACTAATGAAGTACCCCAAGCCTGGGAGATTTTCCTTGTTCTTGTTCTTTTCCTTGTTTCCTTGCAAAGAGGTCACTTCTGATGTATTTCTCTAATCTTCAAACATAAAGCAGCTCTGTTTGATTGTCTAAACCTTAATGAACAGCGTATCTGTGACTTTAAGTACAAGGATGGAGTTTTGTTGCTACAGGAACAAGGAGGTTGCATTGGATAAGCGATGCTTTGGCACGCCAATTGCATTGCTTAGGGTTGTATCCAATAAAAACAACCAACCAAATAACCAAAGAATAACTTTTAAATGAAGTCAGAAAGAGGTGTACAAATAATGAAATTATATTAAGTCACTGGCACATCGTCCTTAACTGCATAGAAAATCATTGAATTGTTTTGGTTGTAAAAGACTTTCAAGATCAGAGTCCAACCACCATCTAATTCGACCAAGTCTGATGCTAGACCATGTCCCTCAGTACCACATTTATGCCTCTTCTAAACACTTTGAGGGATGGGGACTCAATCACCTCCCTGAGAAGCCTATTCCAGTGTTTGAGAACCCTTTCAATGAAGAAATTTCTTCTAATGTCCAACCTAAACCTCCCCTGCTGCAACGCGAAGCCATTTCCTCTCGTCCTATCGCTTGTACCAGAAGGAAAGATGCAGCCATTATTCATAGCATGGAAAGGAAATAGCTTCAGAGATTGATTAGCATCTGTTTGCTGGTTTATCACATGCTTATGACCAATTTTTGCCCTTTCCTCTTAAAAAAAAAGAAATCAAGAAGACCAGAAAGTAATCCCTGCTGCAGCTGCATGAGATTGACTTCCAAGTGACATCCACATATATGAAATAACACATCTCTGCTGAAACATTCAGCATGTGACAACAGCCTCCAGACTTTCCAACAGCTCCAGCATCAATTTCAGAAGACAGAAGATTCAGCATTTAGCAGTCAGCCTTTCCCCATATCTGCCCAAGCACCAGAAGCTGCACCCTGATGATGCTTGCACTCTTGCCATGATCCAATCCAGCAAGAAAGCTCCAGCTCCTCCACTCAGCAAAAAGCTCTCCACCTCAACTTGGCATGAAGCAGGAAGAGTCAAATAAACTCTGATCATATATACAAATCCTGGCTTGTATCAGCAGGATCATGCCCATGCACTCAGCACTGGTAAGGTTCTTACCTTGAATACTGGGTTCAGTTCTGGACCCATCACTACAAGAACATTTAGGTGCTGGAGTGGACTCCAGGAATGGATAACGAAGGAAAGGGTTGGTCTCTTCTCCCAAGTAATGAGTGACAGGAGAAGAGAAAATGGCCTTGAGTTGCACCCAAGGAGGTTTAAATTTGATACTAGCAACAATTTATTTCCTAAAAATGTTGTCATGCCCTGGAACTGGCAGCCCAGTGCTCTGGTGAAGTCCCCATCCCTGGAGGGATTTAAAAGCTGTGTAGATGTGGTGCTGAGATTTAGTGGTGACCTGGGAGTGCTGGGTTAACGGTTGGATTTGATTATCTTAGAGGTCTCTTTCAACCTAAGCAATTCTGTGATTCTGACATGGGATTAACGTCAGCTCACGATGCCACAGAGCATGGCCCTGCACAGCCCACCTCCTCCAAAGCCCACCATGGGAGCTGGCACTGCCATAAAGGGACTGAGGCTCACATCCCATCCTTTCTCACTTGGCCTTACACTTGTGCGCTAATGACAAAGAACTTGCTTCAGATTTCAGAATCCCACTTGTTTGTCTTCAGAGGCTGACATTTATCCTCACAGGGTATTTGCACAAGGATAATAGGAAATACCTCCATTTAAAAGAGTTTAAAAAAAAAAAAGAGGAGGGGGGGAAGTTGTAAGTGACTTGCAAATAATATATCAGGAGGAGAAAGAGGTTAATCACACTGCCTGAACAACTCTTCCATCTCTCACTTGCCTATCTCCAGTTACAAATCACAGCACTGTTCCTGCACTGCAGCCCAAGGGCTAGCTCCATCACAAACCACAAGGCAACTGCTTTTTTTGCTTGCACTTTTCTCTCTGTGCCCAGTTTTGGGCTGGGAGCCACCCAGACTGTAATTAGACAGGAGTATCCCTTGGAGAAAATATCCAGGGCAATCACCTGGTGTCTGGGCAACAGCATTCCCACTGAAAAAAAAAATCTGAGGAGACAGTCTGATTCTAGACTCACTGTCACAGCTTCACAGTATATTACCAAAAAAGCCTCAAATCATGATTTTTTTTCTTGTTTTCTCCCAATTACTATACACCCAGCACTCTTAATTCCGTCCTTCCAAGGACAGCTCAAGATGTTCCCCTACCCCAAAAGGGAGAAAACCAATCAGATTTGGATGAACAGGCCCCATGCTATCAGCTAAGCAGAAAAAAAATCCCAGGCAACACATTTTTAGGTATAAAAAGTGGGGCATCAGAACTTCCCAGTGGTGGTAGCAGCAGCCTAAAGCACGAGAGCTGTGTGTGCTCCTCAGCCCAAGCAGCTGTTCATCTCAAGTAAGAGTTGGGCTGTGGCCAGAAAACAGGATTTTGTATTTGGACTCTGCTTTTCAAGAGAGCACGAAAGGAAAGAAAAACACCTCAGGGCACTTAGTTTTCCAAGCTGTTCAGTACTTTCAGCATATTCCATCACTGCTGCGCTCCCCAGGATGACCCTTTGGCACAACAAGCTCCATCACAGCAATACTGAGGACTGTTGAGAGGTGACCCCATCCTTGCTGCTGTCCTAGTTCTCAGTTCCCACCAAGGAATAAAACCTCAGGGACCTCTTCTTCCTCCAACACTCTCTGTGGGATTTGCTCTCTGCTGTAAACAGATTCCTAGGATAACACAGCCCCCAGGCTTGCTTGTGGCTATCCAACCAGATAAAATTGCAGCAAAAACCTATTAATAACTTCTAGATGAGCCTTTAAGTTTGCAGCTGGCTGCTGGAGGGAGAAGTAAATAAATGAAATCCAGCACATCTGCTTAGATACCCAAATATCCAGGTGGTTACTAGACACAAACTTCTAAGAGCTGCAAGTCCTACCCATGGACTACCTATGCTTCTCATGTCTGTTATCATGGAATCACAGCCTTCTCTGGGTTGGAAGAAACCCTAAAGCCCATTTAGTACAACCCACCTGCACTAAGCAGGGACATCTTAAACTAGACCAGGTTGTTAAGAGTCCCAAACAACTTGACCTGGAATGGCTCCAGGGATGGGGCATTTTCCTCCTCTCTGGGCAATGTGGGTCAGTGTCTCACCACCCTCCCTGTAAAATGTTTCTTCCCTCTATCTAGTCTGAATCTCCCTCTTTCAGTTTAAAGCCATTACCCCTTGTTCAATCACCACAGGCCCTGCTAAAAAGCCTACCTCCAGCTTTCTTATTGACCCCTTTACTGAAAGGTCACAAGAAAGTCTCCCTGGAGCCTTTTCCAAGCTGAAGAATCCCAGCTCTCTCAGCCTGTCCTCACAGCAGAGGGGTTCCAACTTTCAGATCTTTGTTGTGGCCTCCTCTGGAACCACTTCAACAGGTCCATGTCTCTCCTGTGCTGAGGGCTCCAGAGCAGGGCCAGGCTCTGCAGGTAGAGTCTCAGCAGAGGGGCAAAATCCCTTCCCTCAATATGCTGCCCACTGTGTGGGGGATGCGGCCCAGGATGATGCTCGCTTCCGGACTGTGAATGCACATTGCTGGCTCAAGTTCAGCTTTGAACCCACTAGTGCCCTCAAGTCCTTCTCTGCAGGGCTGCTCTCCACACTGTCACCCTGCAGCTTGGATTGATACCCATGATTGTCCCAACCTATGTGCAGAAGCTTGCACTCGGCCTTGTTGAACCTCATGAGGTTCAGATGTGCCACTCCCCCAGCTCGTTCAGGTGCCTCTGGATGGATCCTATCCCCCAGGCACATCAACTGCACCACTCAGCTTGGTGTTGTCTGAAAACTTGCTGAGGGAGCTCTCGATCCCATTGCCTATGTCGCTGATGAAGATATTAAACAGCACTTCAGCGCCAGCAGAAATGGCCCAGGATAAGCCTGCACTTGCCCCTGGCTGAGTTTAGACTCGGAGCACATTTTCTTGCTTGTCTCTGTTGTCACCAGAATGAGGGAGGAAGCACCAGGTGTAAATACAGTTTATTAGAGAAGACCAAATGAAGCAGCATGTGGAAGAAAAGGTTATCACACACACCAGTGCACAGCCAGCTGATGTAAACACAGGGCAGAAGCAGAATAGAAGGAAAAAATAATTCATTTCCTCTCTGGAAAAATCTCATCCACCACCAAGCAAAGGCAGCCATAATAGACTGAACCTCCAATGGCTGAGGAAGAAAATGGGATTATTTCCCCCCAACAGTACAGCAGGACAAAAATTACTCTAAAATACATTTATGAAGTGACATAAATGCTCCTTCAATGCCACTTATCTCCATATCACAGCTTTGTTGAGGAGTTCCTTTAAACACACACTAGCCCACCATTTATAGCTAATGAACACTTCTACTATGTGTCAAATCAGCCAGCCATGCACTGACAGAACTTGAGCTGATGGAGTAGTCAGGCAGCTAGCAGGACACATCACCAGATGTGCCAAGGCAGTCTGAAGTTCTGACCTGGATAGAAATTCCATGTCTGCTGGTTAGAGCCAGACAGTGCTAAAACTTATGCTGGGCAAAACATGCTGTGAGCACTACAACGTGGCAGAGAGGCACAGCATATAAAGACTAAACACAGCCAACCCTCTCATCCAAAATTCAACCAAAACACAAGGTACAAAAGCATGCAGTGACAGGACATGGGGTAATGGCTTTAAAGTACAAGCAGCTTCATTTAGATTAGACATTAGAAGTTCTTTCCCATGAGGGTGGTGAAGCACTGGAACAGGTTGTCCAGAAAAGCTGTGGAAGCTCCAACCCTGGAAATGTTCCAAGCCAGGCTGGATGAGGCTTTGAGCAACCTGGTTCTAGTAGGAAGTGTCCCTGCCTACAGCAGTGGGGGTTGGAACCAGATGATCTTTGAGGTCCTTTCCAACCCAATGTATGCTATAATTCTATGATTCTCTCTGTTTACTTTTCACCCTTTCTCCTGAAAGGCACAACTGAGTAATATGTCAACTCAATTTTCAAGCCTGGTGTTGCTCAACCAACAATAGACAGAGCCATAGACTAGATGTAAAGAAGAAATTTTTCACACTGAGGGTGAAAACACTGGCCTAGGTTGCCCAGAGAGGTGATAGATATCCCATCCCTGGAACCATTCCAGGTCAGGGCTCTGAGCATCCTGATGCAGTTTATGTCCCTGCTGACTACAGCAGGATTGGACTAGCTGGCCTTGAAAGGTTCCTTCCAACTCAAAGTCTGAGTCTGTGTTAGGCTATTTCAGAAGGAGCTCTCCTCCCAGCTGCAGCCAGTCTGTAGCTACTCACAGCTTTGGTTTAATGCAGTTGCAGGAGCTTTAGACTGGCCAGGCATGATGCTTATGCAGCTGAGCCCCTTTCCAGGGCTAGGCTTGCCCACAGCTTGGAGCTGGGCAGGACACAAGGGCCAGCTCATCTCCTCCAGGCACAGGAGTCCCTGGGTAGAGGCTGTCCAACTACCATGTGGGATGCAGTGATGCTTGTGGTAATGCTCTGAAACTAAGCTGACTCCTAAGGAGGATCAGCAGAGAAAGGAGGATGCGTTGTTCCTTTGTTCATCCCACAGTACCTGTGTTTTCTGAGTTTTACATCACACCAGGCAAACAACATCTCACACAACAGATGTCTGAAACCATTACCACACCCTGCTGCCTGCCACTCACAAAGCAATAAACCCAAAGAGATGTTAAATCACATCTGTGGCACTGCAGTTGCCATCTATCCCGCTTCCAGAGGAAAGCAGCAGCATCTCTGTGCAGCAGCTCCCAGCCAACACTGATTTTTCTTGACAGCTCCTGTCTGTGAATAG
This sequence comes from Dryobates pubescens, assembly GCF_014839835.1. Lineage (NCBI taxonomy): Eukaryota > Metazoa > Chordata > Aves > Piciformes > Picidae > Dryobates > Dryobates pubescens. Next base: position 28,964,611 of record NC_071620.1, on the reverse strand, counting down.
TGGTATTATGAAACAAAACCAGGACGGTGCCCCCAGAAACCTGAAGAGTAGTGACAAAGTGTGAGAAACTGGCAGATACAGGACATACTCATTTCAGAGTAAAATGACTTAGTTTAAATGCAATTAAAAAGTCATTAAAAAGCTTTGCCATGACATACATCCTCATACACGTTAACTGTTACCCATAAAGCAATTTCTCCTCCACCTCCAGTCTATAACTTCTTCACCCCCAGTAAAAGACTCTCCAAGTCCAATATTTGCACAAAACCAAGACCGCACTGAAATACAACAGACTCTGCCTTGCTCCTAGTGGCTTGCTCTGAAGGAGATACACAGTCAATCCCAGGAATATTTTGCACATCCTGTCACAGCAGCTGTCTCTGTGTCTCTTGGCAGGATCTAAACCACAGCTGGCATCTTTCTGACAGGAGTGAATGAGAGCACCTGAGACAATCCTGGCATGAGAGGTGTCAGAGGAGCTTGTTGCCTTTGATGCTTTGGATGAAAGGATTCTGCATCCGCATGTGTCAGCAAAATTTTCAGAATGTTGTAACCACTCAAGGTAAGAACAGAGAAGAAATTCAGCCACTGCAAATCTCCACCACAGGTGGCAAGCAGTATTCCAACAGCAGCTGTTTCTAAAGATCTGGATAGATGATGGTCCTCAAAAAAGGCTAGGACAGTGAAATAACAGCCAAGCACCTTGTCTAAGGTTTAGGAAATATTTCTCTCAGTTCACTGAGGCAGCAAGGGGCAGTCCCACTGACGCCACATTGAGATGTTCCTCCATGCAGGAGCTCTTCACCAGTGCCACCATATTGTTGGCTGAGTGAATTTGACCACATTCCCAGCACAATGCATACTGGTAACAGGAATTTGCCACAGGAACCGGGAGCTGTGTCCAGCCCAGCTTAGCCACCAGAGACAAGCATGGATGAAACCTTTAAAAAGACAATCAAGAAAGGTAATGAATGGTGCTTCTCAGGTCCTAATAAATCAGTGCCTGTCCTGGGCCCCTCACTACAAGGGTATTGAGGTGCTGGAGTGCATCCAGAGATAGGTGAAAGGTTGGGAGCACAGGTCGTGTGAGGAGCAGCAGAGGGAACTGGGGCTGTTTAGCTTGGAGAAAAGGAGGCCAAAGAGAGACCTCCTTGCTCTCTACAGCTGCCTGGAAGGAGGTTGAGTGAGGAGAGGGTTGTTCTCTTCTCTCAAGTAACAATAGAACAAGATAAAATGGCCTCAAGTTGCACCAGGGAAGGTTTAGGGTGGATATTAGCAAGAATCTTTTTCGCAAGAGGGTTATAAAGCCCTGAAACAGGCTGCTCAGGGCAGTGGGGGAGTCCTCAACCCAGAAGGTTTAAAAAGATTTGTAGATGTGGTGCTGAGGGACATGGTTTAGTGGTGGATTTGGCAGCAGGGAAAGAGCATTCATTCCCTTTCCAACCGTCTTCAAGCGCATCTCTACCTCAAGCCAAGGGTAACTCAGGAGAGCAGCACCTGTAGTTGCGCACACAGAAAAGAGTGCAGCGTAACACCCCTCACATGCTGCTGTGACATAGGTGCCTAAAATTATCTCATAACTGCCAAAGTTTAAACATTCTTTAAACCTATTCCTTGCTGTCTTTACCAATGCCACCTGTGAAAAGCTTTTCCCCTCAATAACCATAATTCCTTGAACTGGTAAAACCCGTCCTGAGGATGAAGAGCAATAAAAGGACAACTGGAACTATAATGTCTCTGTCACCACCTAGTTCCATGCACATTGCAAAGGATCTTCATGAAATTCCAAACCAGACCAAACAAAAATAACCACTGGGATTCAAAGGTTTCCCAGACCTGATAAATGGATGAGTTTGCTCAAGACTATCTCTCAGCCAAGAACAACATGCAGCTTTACAAGGGTGAAATACTAATATATCATGATAAAATAGTGGTAAGAGTTAAAAATTCTGCTGAATGGATAGAAAACTTCCCAGTTCTTTGCAACAGCCTTGAAAAGTGGTTTCAATACCCTCCCTTCCATGGAAGCTGGGAATTCACCAAACTCCTCGAGCAGAAGCTTTTCTCCTGCAGAGGACACTCGCTATTCTCCCATGAAAGACCTCTTTCAGGACAGCTCTTGCCACTTACAGAAGAGTTCAAAGATGACAATACTCACAGATTTGTTCCAAATAAAAACTGGAACAAATTGCTGAGCTAATTAATAACACAGCATCAAAAGGAAACCCAGCTCCTTGGATGGAATCCAGCTGCAGTCGGTGGTAGGAGATTTCACTTGTTCTGACTCCAACACTTGATAAAGTTTGTACACATCACAGCTAAAATCATGAAGATACATGCTCCTGCCCACCCCATGGGAAGTGAATGACTGATAACCTTTTCTTACTTAATCTAAAGTGTTTCTCTGTGTTTCAAATGGCAGCTCCTACCAAGTGGTCCCTGTGATGTGATGGCGCAAAGTCAAGATCTGTGGGTAGAGAAGCCCAGCTCACCTTGCCTAGGTGTGGCCATGCCATGCTCTTAAGATCAGAGAAGTTTTGAGAGGTTCTCTCTCCCTCCAGTAAGTTCTGCTAGTTACTTTAAAGGCAAGTTGGACAACAAACAGTTTCTCCATTATGAGAGTCTTGTGTTTGTGCAGCAACACTTGCATTGCTTCTAGGACATCAATAACAGCATGATTTCTCTGTGCTGCTTCCTACACATGCAATGTCAAAGGTGCACAGCATGTACCATTACATTTCCCCTGCTCAGAGAGCAATTTCAGGTGCATCAGAAAAAAACTCCAATATTTTCCACTCTTTTTATAGCAAGAGATAAATCTGTAGGGGGTGGGAGAGGGAAGAGGAGTGGCAGAAAGGAGATGGGTGTCCACAAAGTGGGGAATAAACTATATACTGATTGTCCCAAGCTCATCATAACAGACTGCAAGTATGTTCCTGAGAGCTGCTGAGCTAGTTAGTGTCAGCCTGTACTGGCAGCACAGTGAGAGATTATGCTTTGGGCTGGAAGGGCCCTTAAAGATCATCTAGTCCAACCCCTTGCCACGGGCACCAGCAATGTTTCTGCATAATCACATAAACAAAAATCAGATCAAAAATATTACCTTTCTTTTATATCTGGGTTTGAGAAAGTTAATAATAATACACTATGAAATAAACACCCAGGGACAAGCCTAACCATGTTAACACATCCACATCTGACTGATAGAAAGCATTATGCAAGCTCCTAAAAGGGCAAGACTAACACAGGTAGCACAGAAGGGGAACAAGGCAAACCATCAGCCCCTGGGGCAGGCAGCACAACGCACTAGCAGACTAGCAGAGATGGCCAAGTTGTACAGCTGCCTTTGCTTTCAGGGAACTCCATTGACAGCAGAGTTCTGAACTCCAGATAGGAGAAACTGGAAACACTGATACAGATGGAGCACAGCTTGGTTTTAGTATCAACCCAGCCAAGTAGTGGAGAATTATCTCAAATAGCAAAGAAGATTAAAATCTGAAGAGTGGTCCCAACTTCATCTCCAAATACTTAGTCAGAACAGGAAAATGCCCCAGGAAGTTCACTGCACAGAGGAGAGCTGCCAGAAAAAGTTTTATGCAGTGAAGGAAAAGTGCAGATGTGTGAGACTTGCACCCATTTATTACTGGCTTCTTGGTAGCTAACATAGAACCAGCTATAAAAGCAACAACCATAAAATATTCTCCATTTCAGCAATCCCTGCACACTCCTCCTTCCTCGATACACATATTCAAAGTTGGTTTTTCCAGTTTGAACAAATGCCTGCACTTGCACAACACAAACCAAACCAAACCAAAGAATGAAGGGGAAAAAATTTCAAACCACCACCTGATTTTTTATATCCTCTCTGTTGTAAATTAAGGGAAATCAGGAGTTAATTGGTATAACCATAAAGAAAAGTCCTCCAGAGGCTAGAGACTCCCACCGGGGATGAGCAGCTCGTCCCAGGATATTGTAATCTGTTATTCTACTCTGTTTTCCTGTATATCTCTGTTTAAGGGAGTGTACAGCCATAGCTCTCTCTCTTCTCTCTGTTGGGACATGTGTGTGGTTGTCTTATGGTTTGTGGGGGAGAGGCTTTCTCTGGGCCTTGGCTGGCAGTGAATTGCCAGGTATGCACTGGGCACATTGAAGCCTGTGGTGGTCATGGGGTCTAGTGGGAGGGCAGTTTGGCTGCTCCTGGGCCAGCTGAGGCTTAGTGGGGTGGAGGGTTTTGGAAGGCTCTGAAAGGTTTTGGCCTGGTGAACCCAGGCGAAGAACTGAGCCTAGTTTGTGAATGTATTCCTTTTACCTGAATACCTTTTGTATATATTTGTAAATAGAATTTCCTTTTAAATTTCCAATCCAGTGTGGAGCATTTTTATTTCACTCCTTGGGAAAGGGGTAAAATATCTTTTCTGTCCTCTTTCCCTGGGCAGCTCGTGGCTCAAACCTAGGACACTCTTCCTTACCTAAACACAGATAACTTAACAAGAGTCCCTGCATTCAAGTCCTAAACATATAAACTCTAAGCTTCGTTGTTTGGAAACTGAAGCAAAGTTCTGTGGAGATACATGTGAAATAAATAACAACATCTGGAATTGATCATAGAATCATTAAGGTTGGAAAAGACCTCTAAGATTGTCAAGTCCAACAGTCAATCCAATACCACCATGGCCATTAAACCACATCCAGAATTGCCATGTCTACACATTTTTGAACGCCTTCAGGGATGGTGAACACCTTCCTGGGTAGCCTGTTCCAATGTCTGACCACCCTTTCAGTAATTTTTCCTGGTGTCTAATCTATCCAACCATCTATCTGATGATAACAAGGACATTCTCATGTCTAAACACTGTATATCTACACCAACATATTTACATCACGCTGAAAGCTTGAGACCTAACTATTAATTTTCACACATCACACCACATTCAACTGCTTATTAAAGGATCTTCCCTTTTTCTCAGTAGTCAATTATTCATTAACATCCTAGAAACATTCATAGAAAGCACAATTTATTTCAGGAAAGAATAGGACATTGCCATTATAAAGACATCTGGGTTTAATATTTCTTTGTGACAGAAAGAAGACAATAGGTAATGGGACAGTTAACTGACCAACATCAGAACAAGCTTCAAAAGAACTGCCTTGGCCACTATTTTTGATATTGAAAGATCCAGCATTTGTAAACCAACATTTGCAGCCAAAAGATGGAATGGAATGGAATGGAATGGAATGGAATGGAATGGAATGGAATGGAATGGAATGGAATGGAATGGAATGAACCAGGCTGGAAGAGATCTCCGAGGTCATTGAGTCCAACCTATCATCCAACACTATCTAATCAACTAAACCATGGCACCAAACACCCCATCTAGTCTCTTCCTAAACACCACCTAAAGGGAGGTTGTAGCCAGGTGGGGGTTGGTCTCTTCTCCTGGGCAACCAGCACCAGAACAAGAGGACACAGTCTCAAGCTGTGCCAGGGGAGGTCTAGGCTGGATGTTAGGAAGAAGTTCTTCACAGAAAGAGTAACTGGTTATTGGAATGGGCTGCCCAGGGAGGTGGTGGAGTCACCATCACTGGAGGTGTTTAAGAAGAGACTGGATGGGGTGCTTGGTGCCATGGTTTAGTTGATTAGATAGCGTTGGATGATAGGTTGGACTCGAGAATCTCGAAGGTCTTTTCCAACCTATTCTATTCTATGAGAAAACTATATGTGCTTCAGCACTCACTATCATACCACAGCTGACATCCATTGCAGCCACTCTCCCCAGACCAGGTTAATTACAAATACCCAGTTTCTGAAGGATCCACAACAGCTGAAGCAAGTTTGCTCAAGTTTGCATGGTTAAAAGTCAGCACAACAAGGAATATTGGGGTCATGATTTCATCCTGAATTTGACAGAACTAAAATACATTGTGTAAAAATGTGTCCTGTTCCGCTGGTGCAGTCCTGCTGATATCCAAACCCAGATGGTGTGTCAGGTCTCTGCACTGAGCTGAGCCACCCTCATTCAGAGATTGCAATCTTCCTTTCCCAAGCAGCCTGTCACTTGTTTCCTTCCCCCAGCTGGACCTCAGTCACCCCAGCCAATTCTTTCCCCTGTTACACTGAAATGGAATGCTGTTCCACACAGACTTGCCTACCAACCTTCTTTGGCATTTTTATAATCATAGCCAAGCTGTTTCCAGAACCTGAGGATGCTTGGATCTCCACTATAACTGCAATTTCATTCAGACATCACCAAAACCAAAGAAAATCAAGTAGTTGTTAAAGAAGAAATGGGAACAGCACTTAAGACTGAAATCACTTGGGTTTCCCACCCCAAGAGAAACTAAACTCATTAAAAATGTCAGAAAATCCATATCCACTCTTCCTAAACCAGTGTTTCTCCTTCTCCCATGGGGCACACATCCACCCACCCAGACACACATTGACCTTTCTTGTTCCAGTCTGCCCCGACACAAGAACGAATACACACCACAGGAGTCAGAGATGGAGCAAAGATAAATTCAGAAAGCCAAGTGCATTAAAAAATGTTTTTGTTGCTGCTTGCCCTCACCCCAGATCGATCCAGGCATTCCCAATAGGAGGTGAGAGATGCTCCTTCTCAAACAACTGGCAGCTCCTGAAAGGCTTCACTTTTAAACTGCTGACAGATTAAGTGCATTGTAAGATAGCAGAGCACCCAAGAAAACCTGGCCTTGCTTTGGACATAACCCCTGTGACTTGGTTTTCACCTCTAGTACTGCACTGCAACGTGTAGGATCAGCCTCCCCTTCCAGAAAATCTACTTATGTGTTGTCTTAGGGGAGCATTAAAAAGAATGTGGCCAGGGGGTCAAGGGAGGTTCCTTCCCTCCTGCCCCAGTGAGGCCACATCTGGAGTAATGACTCCAGAATGGGTCTCTCTGACGTTTAAGAGGGACAGAGAGAGAGACCAGCAGAGGCTGTACAAAGATGCCGAGGGAAATGGAACATCTCTCCAAGGAGGAAAGGCTGAGAGACCTGGGGCTCTTTATCCTGGAGAAGACAGAGGCAATGTTCTCAATGCTCATCAATAGCTAAAGGCTGGAGGGAAGAAGATGGGGCCAGACTCTTCGCAGCGGTGCCTGAGTGACAGCACGTAGGCCAGCAGGCACAAAGTGGAACCCAAAGGTTCCATCTGAACAGGAGGAAAAAATTCTTTGCCATGAGGGTGCTGGAGCCCTGGAGCAGGCTGCTCAGAGAGGTTGTGGAGTCTCCTCTGTAGAGATTCCAAACCTGCCTGGACATTGTGACCCTGGCCAATTTGCTGTGGGTGACCCTGCTTTAGCAAGGGGTTGGACTAGATGATCTGCAAAGGTTTCCTTCCAGTTCCCACTACACTAGGAGTCTCTGTGTTGCTTCTCACCCGAAGACAGTTCAGGTAGAACAGTTACCTTGTGTTAAGACATATTTAAGAGCAAAAGCAAGAGCTGCTGAGTAGGTGGTGGTTTGCAGAGCAAGGAGGAACCCTTCAAATCCCACACATACTTGTCTGCACTTCTACAGCTGGAATCAAATCAAACCTATTTGAATCTCTTAAGCCAATCTTTTTAATTCTACATTTGAAATCACAGTATATTTACTGTAAATTAAATTAACTGAAAAACAAAACAAAGCTAAATTAATTCAAGACATCATTCAAGCAAACAATGATTTACAGTTAAACCTCTAAAGAAAGTCAGGCACTGAGTGTGCAGAAACCATTGACCAAGAGTTTGCAGAGGTCTAATGCAGCTTTTGACAATGACACTTTTCCTCAAACAGGGGGGAAAAAAATCCTGTGTACTTAAGTTCGTTTAAGTTAACCTGTTATTATGGTAACAGAAGTTTCTGAAGGTGAGAATATCAAATCCATAGCCAAATCCCTGATGTTCTCCACATCAAGCATCTTGTCTACTTTAAGACATGGTCCAAAATTGGCAGTCAAGAGTGAGCAGCAGGAACAACCTCATGCACACCTACTACAATTCTGTGTACTACCTGAAGCAGTACCGTTCAGTTCTCTTCTTTCCCACCAATTGCTCTTTGTCCTTCTGGCTGATGGGCAAAGTGTTCCAGAGTTTTGCATGAGGATGCCAGAGCCCTGGACCAGGCTCCCCAGAGAAGTTGTGGAGCCCCTTTCTCTGGAGAGGCTCCAAATCCACCTGGACATTGCTATCATGGGTGACTCTGCTTTAGCTGGGGGGGTGGGACTAGGTAATTGCCAGAGCTGATCTTCCAATCCCCAGCCTGCTGGGATTCTATCATACTGTCCAAGGCAGGACAAGAATACCTGACTTGCATGGTTGCTGTGGCAGATGGACAAAATTTCACAGAATCATGGAACACCAGATTGGAAGGGACTTCAAGAAATCATGTGGTCCAACCTTTCTTGGCAGAAGCCCAGTCTAAACAAGATGGTCCACCTCCTGTCTAGCTGAATCTGAAATGTGTTCAATGTTGAGCACCCCACTACTTCCCTCGGGAGATTACTGCTGATTGTTCTGGTTGTGAAGCATTATTCTAACCTCATGAGGTTCAACAAGAGCAAGTACAGAGTCCTGCATCTGGGTCAGGGCAATCCCAAGCACTAATATAGACTGGGCAGTGACTGGCTTGAGAGCAGCCCTGAAGAAAAGGACTTGGGGGTGCTGGTGGATGAGAAGCTCAACATGAGCCAACAATGTGCACTTGCAGCCCAGAAAGCCAATCACATCCTGGGCTGCATCAAGAGAAGTGTGGCCAGCAGGTCGAGGGAGGTGATTCTCCCCCTCTACTCTGGTGAGGCCCCACCTGGAGTGCTGCATCCAGTTCTGAGGCCCCTGTTACAGGAAGGATCTGGAGGTGCTGGAACGTGTCCAGAGAAGGGCCACAAGGATGATCAGAGGGCTGAAGAACCTCTCCTATGAGGACAGACTGAGGGAGTTGGGGCTCTTCTGCCTGGAGAAGACAAGGCTCTGAAGAGACCTTATTGTGGCCTTCCAGTGTCTGAAGGGGGCCTACAAGAAGGCTGGTGAGGGACATTTTGGGATATAGGGTAGTGATAGGACTAGGGGGAATGGGAAAAAAAATAGAAATGGGTAAATTCAGATTGGATGTTAGGAAGAAGTTCTTCACTATGAGGGTGGTGAGACACTGGAACAGGCTGGATGTGGCTCTGGGCAGCCTGATCTGGTGTGAGGTGTCCCTGCCCATGGCAGAGGGGTTGGAACTACTTGATCCTTGAGGTCCCTTCCAACCCTAACCATTCCATGATTCTATGATTCCTTTTGTGTGCCATCAGAATCTTCCCAAGAGTAACCTGTTCCCATCACCCTTTGTCATTTCCATGGGACTCCTGAAAATGGAGTCTCTAAAAATTGATCCAGACCTGCTGAGAAGAGCATGAAATACTAATTATAAAAAAAACAAAGCTTCCCTATGTTCTTGTGCATGCAAAGAGGAATTGTCAGAGTGAAACTACACTGACTAAACCTATCAACAACCCACATGGCTGCAAAGTGCCTCTGATCCCACAAAAGCCAGCTGAAGTCCAGATTTACTGATTCATGAAACCACAACCTTAATATTCTGGCACGCTGTAACTGTATTTTGCTGAGGCAATTTTTTGTTGAGGCAAAGAGAGGTCAGACTACTGCTATGACTTCCCAAATTTCTTGACATGAAGAAACCTCTTCCTCAATTAATTTGGGGCGTGTGGGAGGCTGGTTATTTTGCTGATTTGACATTTAATGTTTGGAGGTGTAAGGAAGATAATGTGCAGAAACAACAACTCTGCACACAGCTCTTACACTGGATTAAAGAAAGAAAAAGGCACTCACATCTCAGAAGCAAAAAAATGGACACCACCCAGAACCAAGCCAAAGGGCAAAATGCCTTTACTAAGCAAATGCTACTTTTTTCAGGAAGATCAGGAAAGTGTATTTAAATTCATTAAATTTAAATTCACTTGTGTGTGGCTTCACTACAGGTCTTCAAATATACCTTCAAGCAGATTCATCCCATTGCCTAGCACAGAGTTTTATTACCAGGCACGTGAATTCAGCTCTGACTGATGGTCACAACACATTCTTCTCCTCAAGTTTTAGGGGGAAGTCCAAAGATATGCAAGAAATTGCATATCCTCACAAACAGTCTCTTTCCAGCCTATTCCAGAGAATACATAAAAGGGAACCAATGTGTTTGCAAACATCTGGGTTTGGTTTTGACCTTCAGACATGTGACAGTTCCAGACACGTGGACAAGCCAAACGCACATGGGTAGAAATCTGAAATTCAGAGATTTCTATAAACAATCCAGTTTCCTTTCCAGAAGCAGAACTAGAGTCTTCAGCAATCTTAAGAACATCAATGGAAGGCTCAAGGATCTCCTTGTTCTGCTAGTTTGTGTGTTGCACTTTCCTAAAAACTCTTCCATCTTGGCCTCAATCAGCACGGCAGGAAAGCAATAGGCCGAAGCTCCCCGGGGACCACTGGTCTGGATTTCTCCACTACAGTGCAGCATAACCTCTTTGTGCACACATGAAGTCCATCACTCTTTTCCATTTTTTAATTTTTTTTTTCTGTTCCACAGAACCTCAGAGAACTGAAACAAATCCAAGGAATTCTGGTCCTCCCACACGCTATGACCAGCAATGACCTGTATGGAAGATAAGATGTTTTTCTCTGTGTCCCCATCCCTCCTCCCTGCTTGTCTCTCCTTACCCCTGGAAGCATGTCCTCCTCAGTGCCATCTATTTCCAACACAGACATAAAACACATCAGTTTGAAGACACTGCAGAGGCCTTGGCTACAAATTGCAGAGATTTTTGGTCACTGCTGCAGCTGGATGTAATCTGCTGGCCAGGGTGTTGGTGTCTGTGGATACACCAACCACCACCAGACCTCAAGTGTGCTGAGCACCTCAAGCCCTGCCTACAGGGGTTTCGGTAAAGCCTCTACTGATCCAAACTGTGAGGCTTCATCACTACTTATTAAGCCTAAAAGAAGAGGTAATTTCCTTTCATCTCCAGGATGTGCTGTTACTCCTGCTGCCTGAGGAGGTGGTGGAGTCACCATCACTGGAGGTGTTCAGGAGGAGACTTGATAGGGTGCTTGGTTGCATGGTTTAGTTGGTTGGGTGGTGCTGGATGATAGGTTGGACACAATGATCTTGAAGGTCTCTTCCAACCTGGTCTGGTCTGGTCTATTCTATTCATCATCTGCCTTTAGTGGACTCCTCCACTCCAGGGATGGGAAATATTTCACATCAAAGCAGTTTGTCCAGGAAGCTTTGAGACACACAAGCATTTCCTAGCCCTGTCAGCCATATAATGAGGCTTGAAAGCTAGAGCTCAGTTTGCAGAGTCATTACATCAGTCATTACCATGGCTGCATGCAGGCGTGCACAGGGTTTTAAGTGAAACCTCTCTGGACACCTACACAGGAGGAGGGTTTGGGCTGAGATCTTGTTTAAGGGAGCACTCAACGTTACAAACATGTGGAAACTCGGTGATGGCTGGCAAACCTTGGATGCCATCCAAGCTTCTACCTGTTTCGCTAGCTCTTCCCTCAAACCTGTGCAAACCTCTCCTCCTGCCCTTCAAGCTGAAGCTGAGCACCCTCTGAAGGTGCAGAATGCCAAGCATGTTGGAGCTGCTGGGATGGTTCTGCTTGGAAACAACACACAAAGCCACTTAAACATGCCCTTGCAAGCCTCCTGACCTCTCCAATTCCAGACACACCTCCTCTTTGATTACTCCTTCTGACTTCCCAACTTTCAATAACTGGCTTCTGAGAGAAGGTCAAGGCAATAATGAGGAGCCACATGCCAGGCTTGTGGTCTGTTACTGGCAGAGTGCCTTGAATCACAGAATTGCCTGGACTGGAAAAGACCTTCAAGCCGAACATTGACAAGTGCTTGACTAAACCATATCCCTGAGCACTAAGTCTATACAGCTCTTAAAATACCTCCAAGGATGGGGACTCCACCACTGCCCCAGGCAAGCTGTTCCAATGTCTGATAACCTTTTCAGTAAAGGAATTCTTCCTAATTTCTTTTCTAATGTGTCTCTAATTTCTTGCAAACAAGGGAGCCTGAGTCAAATCTCCTGAAGGGATCCATGATTCATCACAGTGCACATGGTTCTTGGGCAACCCCACAATCCCTTGTCTGCAACCTCAGTCATCACTCCAAGTTATGAGCTAGAGGAAGGGAGGTGTCTTCTCAATCTGTGGTGGTCCTCAAGTCTGCCTGTTCTCAGAATGGCTCCTGGCAGAGTGAACAAAGTCACTACTAAAGCCTGAACCGTGACAGGTCCTTCTTTTACCTTGAGGATTCTGGCTTGCCTCTGTGTGACTGAAACTGGCCAACAGGCTCAAAAGTGACAGGGGCAGAGGGAAAAGGAGAAAGCAGTAGGGCAAGGAGAACTGAACGAACAACATTAGTTGATTTCCTTGAGAAAGCAAGCTTACAAAACAATCAGTTTCATGGAATGGCAAGCATCTTGGCCTGAAGACAAGACTTAAGGCAAAGCTGGGAAATTCAGAGTGCTGTTTGACCGTGGCCTGTGCTAGAAACATGCAGTGAGACTTCATTTGGGGTATTTTCTCCACAAGACAAGTCTCCACCTGACTCAACTGCAGGGCACAAGCTACAGAGCTGTATTTAAACTACAAAGCCAGAGAAAGGATAATCCTAAAGTAAATGCTTGTTGCTCTCATGGGAGCTATCACACCTACCATGACTAAGTGCTTTGGCCTTCTTGGCACACCAAGAAGGTCTGCCATCGTGACTTGGTTCCGATTAATAGTAGTTTACACTGGCACAAATTTAAATAAGCCACAAAGCCTGCCTGGAAAACCATATCCAAAAAGTTCAGTTTTGATCTGCACCCCCAAACTAGCTACCAAGCCCTTAAAAATACCCACAATTTAGCCTTGGTGCAGCAAGGATGCAGTTGTCCACCCAGTCCTAACAATTACTGTAAGCAGCTCATTACTCTTCCCTTGTATCTCCAAGACAGCTACTTGTTTTCTAGTATCAGATTTGGTTCTAGGAGTAGAGAATGAGATGCTATGGGAAATTCATAGAAAGCTTTGACAACTCAAAGTTATTTTTCCTGCAGATCAAGTTGGCTTGGTAATTCCAGAAAAAAAAAGCCTGCTGTTGGTATGTATGAGATAAAAAGCACTATGAAGAGGGCAGAAAGTGTTGGCAGCACAGAGCATGAACTGACATGAACAATTTGGCTGCCAGGGAAAAGACTGCTTGGATTAAAAGAAAAAAATAAACAACCTCAGAAGTGTTAAATGTTTGCTTGTGCCAAGAAAGCTTGACCCCTGCTTTTGAGAAGGATGTATAAATTGATTCAACAATTTAACCAAGTTTCAATGATGCAGTACTTAGTGCTTTGGGGGGGAAAAAAAAGAGACTTTATACTCACTGCTTATCAACTTGACTGAATCCCTGTGAATGTATTTGCTCAGCACTCTTAGCACTGCAAACACAACACTAAGGAGAATTCTTTCCCCTCCACTTCTGCAGGGTTTGCTCAGTACTGTCACAGACCATCATTCGGGCCAGCACAGGGCCAAATGAAAGCTCATCAAAATATTCTCCTAGTTCTTTCTACAGGTTTAGTGGTACAGATAAACTGAATTTAACTTCAGTACCTGAGAACAAGCTTAAACCCTGTAAGGTAACCCCTTAAGGCAGCACTGCTCTTATGCAACAACATTTCTGTGTGAGGATGTGGAGGGTCTGGAGTCTTATGAGGGACAGCTGACACAACTGGGGCTGTTTAGTCTGGAGAAAAGGAGGCTGAGGCGAGATGACCTTGCTCTCTGCAACTCCCTGAAAGGAAGTTTGAGGGAGGTGGGTATTAGTCTCTCCTCCCATGTAACAAGTAATAGGATGAGAGGAAATGGCCTCAAGTTGCTCTAGAGGAGGTTTAGGATAGAGATTAGAATCATAGAATGAGAAAATTTCTTTACTGAAAGAGTGGTCAGGAGTTGGAAGAAGCCCAGGGGGGCAGTGGTGCCACCATTCCTGGAGGAGTTAAAAAAACAAACATGTAGACATGGCAATTCTGGACATGGTTTAGCAGGCATGTTGGTGTTGGGTCAATGGTTGGACTTGAGGATCTAAAAAGGCTTTTACAACCAAAATTATTCTATCTTTCTACATTCAGAAGAGCACAGAAAACACGTGGCACAAAGCAAAGCCCATCTGATACCTCTATTTCTGCAGCCATCCTGTAAGTCCCAGTCCTTCTGTTTATGCATGTTTCAGATGACACTCTTTCCTCAGCAGCCCTTCTCAGTTTTAATGAAGGGGAAGTGGATCAGTCCCAAAGAGTAGATGAAAAATTAAGTGGTCAACATCCCACTGATTCTCACCTTTGCAGCATCAGTCACATTTTTTTTAAAGTCAAGAACATTGTTGTCTTACAACAAGAGGAGGAGAGGAACAATTTTGATCCTCTTCAGAACCATCGTGCCGCAGCCCTATATGCACAGAGGGCTCTGGCCCCTCCGGATTGAGCTCCTGGTGCTGAGATTCAGATGCTTCTTCCATCTGTTCCTTTGGGCCGCACAAACAGTGGTGGACCTCTGGGAAGAGCTAGAAGTGACATAAAACCTGAACACTAACCGAGAGCAAGAAGCCTGAAATATGTCCGACAAGGAAGTGCCTAAACTCAGAAGATAATGAAGAAAACTAAATGTAGGCTCCTGCAGTTTGAAAGGCTACAAGCAAGGGATCAGGCTGGATCAACCAACTACAGCCTTGTCCCAGGACACAGGCTTATTTCAAAATGCAAGATGTGTAAATGTCACACACAGAAAGCCATCCAACCCAAACCAGAACATTCCAGAACTACAGCAACAGGGGATTACAATAACCATTGAATTTGTTGTGAAGTCAGGCACACAGGACTTAATCTTCTCCCAGGTGAACTAGGTAGGGACAGCTCCACTACCAATCATTTTGGAGAGAGAAATATGTGCTGACTTTCCCAGCTTCACATCAGGTTCCTGCAATGTCTCCTCTAACAATAATGAGAAAGAGCTGTGGCTTCCTCTGTAGACTCTGCATGATAGTCTTCCTCTTTGCAGAAAACCACTCACATTTGGTTTGCATACCTGTCTCCACTGGTACTGCTCAGGCTGATAAACTCTGAAGATACTGCCAGGAAGGATGACTGAATATAAATGAATTCATCAGACATGAAGAACTTGTAAAATACTACCACAACCTGGATGTTCTAAACAAAATTTCCTTATCCCTGAATCAGCACATTTTGTAGCTTTCCATACAGTTTTCTCTTCCTGCAATTGCTTCAGATGAGCTCTGCACCATGCGAGATATCAGCACCGTGCGCACACAGAACAACTTCTCGGGAAGAAATTTCTCCTACATTTCCTGAGCCTATCTAATAGAAATTCCTACTCAAATCTTTCATCTTTTCACTTAAGACTGGAAAAGATTTTGATTCTTCAATGGAAAGTTCTCTCCCTTTTAAAAAAGTTGCTGTTAAAGACTCTTTGAACATTAAAAACAGATCAAGCAACTTCTAAATTTAGAGGTTTTGCTCAGATGATCTTCCAAAAATATTCCCACACATTTTTCTATTCACACCTCCATCAAAGCTACTTGGAAAATAATTAGCAGTATCTTCTTTGTTGTGGCTGTCTAGGAGCTATATATACATGCAGAAATTGTTCACCTTTGCTCTGAAATGCAGAGAAGGTGCAAGAGGAGACCATGCTCTAGCAAGAGAAGCAGGACTCCAGCCTCCTTTAAAACCCAGTCAGAAACAGACTGTTAAAGCTGAGGCAGTTGAATAAAAAAAAATAATAATCTGTGACCTAAAGGAGGAAGCCATAAATTTTAACATGCCGACTGAGACAGAGCCAAGCATATATGAACCCAAAAGCAGAAACCAGAACTGCTACACAGAGAAAGCTGACATCTCAAAGCAAGCTGCAAGCATTTACAGGACAAACAGAGAGGAGAAAAGCAAATGAAAAAGCCCAGGAGAGTTACAGTAGGAGTAAAGAAGTTCCAATTGCTGTTACTCATTCACCAGATTTACAGTACTCTATCAATGGTCACTGCTGTTACCTGTGGCTAATACAGACGCACTCCCGTTTTATTTAAGCTACTGCAAAATGGGTACAAAGGGGATGATAGCCTGGCACAGTCCTTGTGCTGAAGGCGCCGACACAAACTCAGGCAGCTGATGATGCTGAGCTAATGGAGACTCTAGAGTCTTTCCCCAAGACTCTGCCTGGACTGTTACAGCCTGTAGCAGGCTGTGTTCGGCCTACATCTCTCTGTATTCTTTCTTTTAATATTTCCGTGAATAATTTAGTTTGGAAGAGAAAACCTTTTGCGTACTTCAGGCATTTTCTCCTCAAGACAGTCGATATGGTCCCAAAGTATTGAATCAGAAGGCACTTAAGTGGGGCTCTCAACCACTCCTCCCTCCTCTGCACATATTTTGCCTGTTTCATAAGAGTGCAGAACAGAGGTCAGCCCATGACCTCCAGTGAGATGCATTATCCAAAAGGAAACTGGAACATTGCACCACATTGATTTAATTCAGGGTCAAGCTGAAGTGCTTTTGCCTCACTAAAAAGCATGCTTGTGTTGTTCAGACCAGAAGCAAACTGCCTCCTGGCTGCATCCCCACCAGTGTGGACTGTGGGTTGCGGGGAAAGGGTTCTGCCCCTCTGCTCTGCTGAGACCCCATCTACAGTGCTGGGTCCAGCTCCAGAGACCTCAGCACAGGAGGGACATGAACCTATTGGAGCAGAGCCAGAGGAGACTACAAAAACGACTGGAGGGCTAGAGCATCTCTGCTGTGAGAACAGAATGAGAGAGTTAGGGCTGTTCAGCCAGGAGAGTAGAAGGCTCCAGGGAGACTTTCTTGTGGCCTTTCAGTAATTAAAGAGGCCAATAAGAAAACTGGGGACAGATGACCTTTGAAGATCCCTTCCAATCCAAACCATTCTGTGATTCTATGGTATAATAAACAACCTTCCTTCTCCAGTTCTGACAGAAATAGTTTTCTCCCCCAAAAATGCATGGAAAATAAGCTCAGGAATATCCACTTTGCGATCTCTGGTACTCAAAATGTTCCTTCTCTGCTTTATCCATCACCCTGACCCCCAGAAAGTTCTGCACCATGGCTGCTGAAGTCCTTCACAGGCGCTCCCTGCAACGTGAAAACTACACCGCGCTTCCAAATAGCATCACAGGTTGTTTACGGAGACAAGCTGACTAAAGATATTTTTATCCCCATCTCCCCACTTATAATTAGCACAGCCTCTGAACGAGATGCACTGGCAGCACAGCATCAACATGATGACTCAAAATAGGGCTTCGTGTAGTGCCAGCAGCCTCCCCAGGACAGCTCTTCTAAATGACTCTTGGTGTAATAGTCTCAACAACCGCTGGGCCAGAGTCATAGAGTCATGGGCAGGCTGTAGGGCACCACATGGGCCAGGAGCTGTGCAGTGAAGGAAAGCACCTTGTAGGTGGAGCTGTTTAGTCCCCCATGAAGAGGCATTCCCTCTCCAAGTGGACAATGCAGCCACCACTGCAGCTCTCTGGCTTCTGTGCCACTAAGCTGATGTCAAAAAGGTTTGCTCTCTTTGACAGATATAGAATCATAGCATCATGTCAGATGGAAAAGACATTTAAGATCATCAAATCCAGCTGAGAACCCAGCACTGCAAGGTCACCACTAAACCATGTCCTTCAGCACCACATCTACACAGCTTTTAAATTAAGGTGAACCCTTCAAGTCTTGTTTGTGGAATGATGCAATTATAACCCTCCGTTTGCCCAGAACCATTGATTGTCAAGGCAGCAATTTACCAAACCTCACAGAATTCACAGAAGCAGGGAGTCGAGACTGCAGTAACATCCACCCTGAATTCTTTTCTTCTAAGAAAAGAAAGTCTGTGGGCTCAAATGTGAGCAGAAATATTTATGACAATCTAAGCAGCCCTCCTAAACATAATTAGCAGTCTCATTTTATTCCATTCTGAGGTCACCAAGCCTCTTTTGCATACTCTGCCAGCCATCGCTATGGAAATAAAAAGCACCAGAAACCTCAGAGATGAAACCCACACTCAATGAATTGGCTTCCTGGCTCCTTTGGCCTCAAAAAAAGGTAAAACAAGTAAAACCATTACCTCAGGAGAAACAACGTTCACCACCTTCACACACAGCAATCTAGGGCAGGTTTAATCCAAGTGAGAAAGTGAACTGAAGTAACCATTGCAGTGAGCAGAGAAAAACTGTCCATCATGACTTGCTTAATTAGATTTGGCCGTGTTGTCACCAACAGAATGTTGACCCATGTCCATAAATTTGTCATTTTCAGATTCTTGAGGGTCATTCTCCTCCTCTGCTAGTAGTTTTGCCCTTCCACCTGACAAAGACTCCTCTGTTCTGCTTGTTGTTAACCAAAAAGCAGTAAGATCGTTTCCTGCAGCACACTCTGTTATCACAACATACTGCTGGTCTCCACAAGCAAAAATCCTTACATTGAGGCTTTACAGAGCACTGAACTAAGATGTCCAGAGAGGTTTCTCTCCTTTCTTTGGAGAGATTCTAAACTCACCTGGACACTGTGATCCTAGGCAACCTGCTGTGGGTGGCCCTGCTTTAGCAGGGAGATTGGACTAGATGATCTCCAGAGGTCCCTTCCAACCCCTGGCATGCTGGGATTCTAAGATGATAAGTCAAAGACAGGACTTACTATCTCCCATCCATTGATCGGTGCACATTTCTGGGCTGCAAATCAAGGTCTCAGAGTTGCAATTTGCCTTTGGTGTCCCAAAACAAACAGTTGCATCATTTTGCCTAAACTGTCATGACTTGCAACAACTTTAACAAAGACAAAATAATCCCACAGAACACTCTAGCTTGTGTATAGCTGTTTATCCATTGGATAAACAGCTAAAAGCTGAGAGCAGCTCAAACAGTAATTACAGACAATAGTTTTGGGTGGTACACGTGGAGTAGCCAGGGAGACCTGATAAACTTGTGTCCAATTCTGGGCCCCTCAATTTAAGAAGGACATTGAGACACTTGAACATGTCCAGAGAAGGGCAACAAGGCTGGGGAGAGGTCTTGAGCATAAGCCCTATGAGGAGAGGCTGAGGGAGCTGGAGTTGTTTAGCCTGGAGAAGAGGAGGCTCAGGGGAGACCTTACTGCTTTCTACAACTACCTGAAGGGAGATTATAGACAGGTGGGAGTTAGTCTCTTCTCCCAGGCAACCAGCACCAGAACAAGAGGACATAGTCTCAAGCTGCACCAGGGCAAGTTTAAGCTCAAGGTGAGGAGAAAGGTCTTCACAGAAAGAGTAATTGGCCATTGGAATGTGCTGCCCAGGGAGGTGGTGGAGTCACCGTCGCTGGAGGTGTTTGAAGCCATGGTTTAGTCAGTCATGAGGTGTTAGGTAATAGGTTGGACTTGATGATCTCTGAAGTCTTTTCCAACCTTATTGATTCCATGATTCTATGAAACTGGATCTCTCTAATGGGAAGCGAGAGAGGCAGTTTATGAGCCTTTCCATGCAGATGGACTGCAGGCTTCAGAGAGCAAACTATTTACTACATTAACTCTCATAGCTAATGTGGAAGAAATCAGCAGAACAGAACTGTGGATGCTATGCCTGAACCTGTCAGAGAGGGATTAAAAAAGCTTTTTATGAAGACATACTGTCAAAGATGGAACATGTTCCCTGTAGCAGATTCTGGAGATACCATTTTACTTTCAGGACAAGATGGTAGACACAAGGATGTTAAGAGAACATTAATCCTTGACAAAGAGCCTGCAGCTTCCAAAGGCTGGATTAATTATTAAAGCAGCAGCAATAAAAATATTCAGTAGTTGAGAATCATATATTGATATTATAAGCAGATAAGTGCTCCAATAACCTTGTACTTCAATTTGGAGATCCCTCCCCCATCCCTGCAGGCAGCAACACATTTAAACTCCACCATTTTCATCAATTTCCCTTGCTAAGAATAAACTAGAAAATCTAGCTAACCAGCACCATGTATACAGAAGCAGCAGTTTCCTCTAGCTTTCTTTTCTCTTCCTGGAAGTGTTTAGGAAGAGACTTGATGGGGTGCTTGGTACCATTGTTTAATTGATTAGATAGTGTTGGATGATAAGTTGGACTCAATGATCTCCAAGGTCCCTTCCAACATGGTTAATTCTATTCTATTCTATTCTCTCTTTTTAGTCCCTGTAAGACTAGCGACATGTTTGCTTCACCAGCCAACAAACCAAAAGAGGCATCATGGCAATGATTAAGAGCTTCCAGATACATCTACTGTTCCTTTAAACTAATCAGGAGATTACTTTAAATAAAATTCCATCTCCCATTATTTTAAACAGAAAATAATGGAAGATTAAAGCTAAGAACTGTCTGAGTTTGAACAGGCACTCCTTAACACCCCTCAGTCACTAAAATGCCCCAAATTTGGATATTCACAGCTGCGATGGGCACATGTGCCCTCAGGACATCTTGTCTTTTTGGGGGGGAAAAGTCCACACAGGCAAAGATCAGCCAGTTTTGTGAGCAAAAGCTGAGCACATTCCAGGTCTGAATGAAGAATGGTTGTTATCAACTGACAGGAATTAAGTTTCACCTCACCCACCTGAACTCCAGACCACCCATTTCTAGATACAAAGTCCAACAAAGCAAGCTGAGGGGTGTTGTTTATACACCAGAGGGATGGGATGTCATCCAGAAGGATCTAGACAAGCTGGAGAAGTGGTGCCCAGACGAACTTCATGTTCAACAAGAGCAAGTACAGGGTTCTGCACCTGGGCCAGAACAATCCTTGCTATCAATACAGTCTGGGGGAAAAGGTGATAGAAAGTGCTCCTGTGGAAAAGGACTTGGGGGTGTTGATGGATGAGAAGCTGGACTTGAGCAGGCAGTGTGAGCTTGCAGCCCAGCAGGCAAATCACATCCTGAACTGCATCAAAAGATGCACTGCCAGCAGATCCAGAGAGGTGACCCTGCCACGTTGCTCTGCTCTGGTCAGACCTTACCTGGAGTATTGTGTCCAGGTCTGAAGCCTTCAATATGAGAAGGACACGGAGCTGATGGAGCAGGTCCAGAGGAGGGCCACAAGAATGATCAGGGGGTTAGTGCACTTTTGCTACAAGGACAGGCTGAGGGAGCTGGGGTTGTTCAGCAGAAGAGAAGAGGAGGCTCTGAAGAGACCTATTAGCAGCCTTCCAGTACATAAAGAGGGCCTACAAGGATGGAAAGAAACTGCAAAGGCCTGTAGTGATGGACAAGGGGCAATGTCTTCAAACTGGAGAAGAGCAGATTTAGACTGGATGTTAGGAACAGGTTCCTTATCATAAGGGTGGTGAAACACTGGACCACGTTGCCAGGGAGGTGGCTGGGGCCCTGTCCCTGGAGATATTCAAAGTGGGGCTGGACAGGGCTCTGGGCAGCCTGATCTAGCTGAGGCTGCCCCTGCTTACTGCAGAGGGTGTTGGACTAGATGTCCTTCAGAGGTCCCTTCCAGCCCAGACCATTCTATGATTCTATGAAAGCTGAAGTCTTCCAGTGCTGGCAGGGAGTCATTGAACTGAGCAATTCCAGCTAGCAGTATTTAACTTGGTTAGATGAAAAAGTTGGTGGGGAATCTCAGCAGTTTCTCACCAGATTAATTCACTGTAGTCTCTGGAGGGGAGAAGTTTGAAGTCTCTGATGTTTGTATCACTGTGAGTATTAAACAGGAGATGACAAACAATTGCCAGGCTGGCTGTCCTCCAGTTAATCAGCCTGCTTTGACTCCGACTCCTCTGTGAACTGCTGTTGAAAACCAATTGCTTAGTTAATGGGGCAGAAAGATGAAATCAATTTCAATATGCATCTCGAAAGTGTCCCTCTTACGTAAAAGTGCTGCCTGAGGGAGCGTGGGGGACACATTTCCTCCTGCTTGTGCCAGTTTCACTTCCAATTTGCTGTCCCTACAGGTACCAAATTATTAAATGAGGCAAAGGAAGAAGCCAGACCTGCATGTCAACCTCGTTTGTCCCAACATTCTCAAGCCAGGCACAGAGCTTCTCCCTCATCTCCAGGAAGGTGACAGCCACGCACCCAAGCAAGATTAGTTAACGCTGACTCATTAAGCAGCTCTGTCAACAACGAACCCAAACGATGAGCAATGTGAATGCCAGCTGCTGCCACCAACTCCCTGCGTGTTCCGGGAGATGTGGTGGCTACTGGGGTGGAGGATGTTTCATGGGAAGATTACTCTGGTGGGGAATTCAGCCCAGGCCTGTCTCCAAACAGGAAAAAAAACATTGAGTGCCAGTGTCAGGAAATCAGGGTCAATTAAAAGGCTTGAGAGACTTGGGGCTAGTTAGCCTGGAGAAGAGCAGACTGAGAGGGGATCTTCTCAGTGCTGGTCAATAGCTAAAGGGCTGTGGCCAGACTCTCTTCAGTGATACCCAGTGACAGGACATGGGGCAATGGGCACAAACTAGAACCCAGAAAGTTCTATTGGAACAGGAGGAAAAACTTTGCTGTGAGGGTGCCCAAGCCCTGGAGCAAGCTGTGGAGTTTGTGGAGTCTCCTTCTCTGGAGAGATTTCAAACCCACCTGGATATTGTGATCCTGGGCAACCTGCTCTGGGTGGCCCTGCTTTAGCAGAGGGGTTGGACTAAGTGATATCCAGAGTTTCCTTTCAAGCTCCACCATGCTGGCATTCCTTGAGGCTCACAAACAGATTATACTTGAGGAATTCAGTTTTCCTTGCAGGATTATGTTTCCACTTCTTCCCTTTCACCTTACTCCATCTGAAGCACACTCTACACTACAAGAGAAACTCACTCACACATGGTCCTTCCCAAATGCACGCAGCCAAACTGGCGTGGGAAAGAAAGAGCATGTTATGGTTCCCTCAAAGAACAATAGGGGTTGGAAGAGACCTTCCAAACCCCCTACCCAGGGCAGGTTCACCTAGAGCAAGCTGTGCAGAACAGCATCCAGGTGGGCTTTGAATGACTCCAGAGGTGATGATTCCACCAGCTATCTGGGCAGCCTGGTCCAGTGCTTCACCACCCTCAACAAGTCCCTCCTCATGTTTATGTAGAGCTTCCTCTGTTCAAGCTTGTGCCTGTTACCTTATTGGGCACCACTGAAAGAGGACTAGCTTCATCTTCCTGACACACATCCTTTAGATAATTTTAAGCATTGGTAAGATCCCCCCTCAGCCTTCTCTAAGCTAAACAGCCCCAAGTCCCTCAAACTTTCTTCCTAAGAAAGATGTTCTAGTCCCCTAATCACCTTCATAGCTTCATCTGCACCAATTCTACTGCTGATGAAATCACACAACAATCCTAACATAGATCAGTTAAAAACAGAGCAGAGCAGCTGGCAGTGGTGGGAGGGAGTAGTATTTCAAGAGGTACTTCTGAATTTTTCTGTTTAGCCACCATCACCTTGCACAGTTGGTCTGGAACAAGGTTACAAAACTAGCTCAATCAGCAAAACTGAGGTGTCAGAACATGTGGCAGAAACTTCTGGAAGCGGCTGTACAGCTGCAATGCAGATGCACACTTTGCTCTGTTTTCAGATTTAAGTTTCACACGACAGGGATGGTCGGGATGCAGTTTGCCACTCCATCAGCAAAGTCCACCTGCCTGCATTCTCCCCTGACATTTACCTCTGACATTTGCATGTTTGCTCCCTAATTGGGCATTTTGACAGAAGAGCAGAAAAATCTGCTCTGCAAAGAAAAGGCAATTTCTGTTTGCTCGTTGCCTGGATTAAGTGGCTGAAGAGGGCAAGACAAATGCCAAAACCAGCAGAAAGAGAGCAGCTGCTGAGAGGGATGCAGATGAGCTGGGAATCCTCCACCCATACCCTATTCCTGTCCTGATCCTTCAGAACAAAGAGAAAATGAAATTTTCACCAGTGTGGATGTTTAAGTTTCTCAAATGTGTATTAATTTTACTCCTGCCTTTTAAGTGAAATCAAATCTAATGCATTTTATACTAAGCACCTGTCGTGAAATTGTCTCCAGGTTTACACCCCAACAGCACCATTTCACACCAGTGACACACTGCACAAGTAGAGCTGCAATGCAGCATGAAAAAATAAATTAGATACTGTTTGGTTTGACATTTAACCATGTCATAGGAGTGTCTCACATCTAAATCACTAAAATTATACTATTTAACATCAAAACTGTGCACAGCATTTTGCAGACCAATATTCCCAATTCAGAATCATCAGGACAAAGTTGCTTTCATGCACAGCTTACAAATCTCAGTGAATTCTCTTAATAGATTACAGCAAATGTTGCAACCTATCTTCCTCACAGATGTCTTATCCAAAGAGTAAGCACTGCTCCCTTCCAGTGCTAACAAAGTACTATTCTTTGTAACAAAATAAAAGAGAGAAACCTGAAGCCAAAATCCATAAATCCACATAAATCCAGAAATGTCCCTTTGTATTTTCCTATTCTACACACTATAACATTTTAAAATAGAAATGGATGTGCTGCAATCAGACATTCTCAGGCAGCCCCCTAAGTAGCAATCAAAAACTAATTAAGTAAGCAGAAATAACAAAAGAAGCAAACAAAAAAACCCCCAACACCCAAACCAAAACAAACCAAAAAACCCCCCAACCAACAAACAACAACAACAACAAAAGTTAAAAGAGCATTCTGACAATCCCAAAGGCTTGGCAAATGCTCTGAGTTTTAGGCTGGAGGTTAGGAAGAAGTTCTGCACAGAGAGAGTGATTGCCCATTGGAATGGGCTGCCCGGGGAGGTGGTGGAGTCACCATCCCTGGAGGTGTTTAGCAGGAGACTTGATAGGGTGCTTGGTTGCATGGTTTAGTTGATTAGGTGGTGTTGGATAATAGGTTGGATGTGATGATCTTGAAGGTCTCTTCCATCCTGGTCTGGTCTAATCTAGTCTATAGCAGGTGGAGTTTGCAAAGCCAGTGCTGAGGTCACTCCTGGTTTGGTGTTCACTGGCTGATGCGATTTGTTACTGCAACCACCCCGCAAGCTCCTGTTGTGCTGCTGCCCGCACAGCTCTTTCCCAAGAACGGCAGTGCTCACTGATCACAGGTACGTGCCCAGTATGATCCAGGGGCCACCTGGGATACAGGGCTTCTCATCAGCAAGGAATGTTCTCCCAGCCAGCTTGCCCAGACACTGGGGGTTCCTTCTTCCATACTGACAGGCAGGCTCATAGCTGTGCAGGCACAGCTTTTCTGTTTCACTTACTCAATCGTCCCAGGAACCTTTCAAACTTTCTAATGAGTTGAAGATCAAGGTCATATGAGCTGGTCAGCATATTCAGTGCAGAAAGTATCTTTCAGCCTCATTATCTGAGACAAAATCATCATCATCTCTGCCCCACAGTTCAAGCTCTAACCTTTCTAATCCTAAAGCCAAAATTAAAAGCCAGTCGTTTTAAAGGGTAAAATTTACTGAAGCAAAACTGACAGTACAGCAACAAAACGAGCTTTTCTAAGAAACTGGGTCTTTCCTATACTGCAGTATCAGCCTGAGGGTCTGCATTTCTGCTCCTGACTGCCAAGTCCACAATCAAGATATTTTACTCTGAATCACATATTTTTCTCTTGTTACCATCAGGCTGGAGGCTTCTCTTTATTCGCTAATTTGGATGTTACTGAGAAATGCCAGCCAGACAAGTGGAAACCTCGTAACCAAGACCTGTTCATATTTGGTTCTCCAACAGAGCTTCAGAAGGTTAAAATGAATCCAAAGCTGGCATCCACACTGCAAAAGCTGAAGTAAATAAATTCAAAGCCACGCAGATCTCTATAAATCCTTTTTATGAATCCTTTCCTCTGTGGCCAGTTCATCCACTCTTCTCCGAGACAGGTTAGGCAGTGCCTAGAAGCAGTGGAAGAACTTCCATCTGCTACTACGTCAAAGAGCTATCCTGGGAGAAAATATCAATCTATGACATACATTTCTAGCCATATCAGACCTGCTGTCTCTGACAAGATGCAGCAGTTAAACACTGAGTAATCTTTAAAAAGGCTGCAAAAAAGTTTTCATCCCCATGTTCAAGATGATCCAGAGTAACTTGTCTGTGTTTTCACCAAGAGAATCTCCTGACCTGGGACTGCTGCAATAAGCTTGCAAGAACTGATTTATCTGCACTACAAACAAGTTTGTAGATCTCTTAAACTATACCTACAGCAAGCTGAATGTGTATCATGGCTCCTGCTGTCCTTCCTCTCTCCTTGATTATCCAGTCACCTACTCCTGCTGTCCTCCTTTGCCTGCCCATGTTCACCCAACCCTGTAGTGAGCTTTTGGAGGAAGAAAGATCAGGGGGAAATTGACTTAAAATGAAGCCAAATAACAAAAACCAATAGTTTTCTGGTAGTTTACATCCCAGAATCAGGTTATGGTAGGGTCAGCAATAGAAGAGAGCACCAGTCAGGGAAGGATGGGCACAGCTGGGTCATCTTAGGCTCCAGCCAGGTCCTACATTGTCATTTTGAGATGTTAACTACTCCCAACAGTCAGGGCAGGAAGGCTCTTTTTTCCATATACACACATTAAAAAAAGAGGCCTTTTGCCTCTTGGACAGGCAGGTGGGTTCTTTCTGCTGCTCTAGAGAGATTCCAAACCTGCCAGGACACTGTGATCCTGGGCAACCTGCTCTGGGTGACCCTGCTTTAGCAAGGGCATTAGCCAAGATGATCCTCAGAGATCCTTTCCAACCCCCACCATACTGGAATTCTAAGTAAGTGTTTCCTAATCAGATATCACATGCAAAACTGCCCTGGCAGGGAGAAGCACCAGTATCTGCAGTGCATGTCCCACCAGGCACTGAAAACTCCCAGCCAAGACGCGAGCAAAATACAGCAGGGAGGTAGCTGCACTAGACTGTGTGAAGCTGTGTAGAAGGACACACTGCTGACTTTGTTTGGCTGTGGATTTGTTTCCAAAACAGCCAGGATATAAAATCTTTCATTGCTGCTAATATTCTTCATTGGATAGCAGCAGATTTCTTATTTCAGAACAAGACCTGTCACCTTCTCGTTCAGCAGCAGCAAGAGAGAAGAGGCAGCTTCATATTGTATATTCTTATTTTATTGTGTTTTCCCTCTTTGGGCCATGCATCAGTTATTGTTTTCCTCTGCTTTGCTACACCTTGCTGACCACAGACCCACATAAATTGCCTACCCTCAGACAAAGACCACCATTAAAATTCAGGAAGAAAGGCAAGGCACCTGCATGAATATTTATGCAGCATTCAGTCAAAAAAGGGTGAAGTTTTTCTCCTGGAAAAGCCAGATCCACAAGGTTAAAATTTTACAAGACACAGATACTGAATTAAAAATAAGATGCAGACACTATAGGAATAAAATAAGCAGGATGGGACAACACTTCAGGCTGATTCATAACTCTAAACTCACACATGACACCCAAGAAGGCTCATATGGATGGAGTCAAGGTTGATATAAATCAAAGCTTTTCCTGCCTAAATTCCAAAGCACCAGAGAGCAGTAATTGAGTTTCCATACTGTACACATAAAAGAGAAGCCATTTTTTCCTCAACAGCTAACACTGCCAGCTCAATTTATTTGTTTTACTTCCAAAGCAGTCATTTTTAATGGCTCTATAATTCAAAAAGCTCTTCAATTAATTCTCCTCAAGCTTCCTTGAAACAGATTTTGTTTCCTGCCTTAAAAAATAAGTCTGTCCATTTCTAGGCAAAAGCTATAAATAAATAAATGCAACAAAATGGGGCCTTATTAGAAATGTTGGTTTTAGTTTCACCACCATCACACAAGCTTTCTGCATTGCTCCTGATTTTCCTCTCTGCTTTCAATCTATTTTTATTTGCTGCAATAAAAAAAGAGGTATTTCTTTATATTGGTTTTTGCCTCACCACATTATTGATTCTGCTTCCTGCACGCATTTTGTTACTTCCCTTGCTTCTGACATCTCTTATCAAGCTGTAAGCTGAGTGCACTATATCCAGGAGACAGCTCTACTGCCTACCAGTACAGGGCTGCAACCAGGGTTAAAGCAGTCTTGGAACTGGGGAAGACCCTTAAAGGGCTGTCACAGTGGTGCTTTGTTCCTTCTGATCCACTGTTCCACATCAAGCAGAAAAATGCAGGGATTCCTTTATTTATTTTAGGCAACAATCCCTGGTCCATTTGCTTAAATCTCTACTGAACTGAATAGTTCATGGAGAAAACATTTTCCTCATCTCTCCATGGAATTAGTCTCAGTTGTTTGGATAACAGATGGTACGTAATAACCTCAGTACTGGGGCACACCAGTCTTCCACTCTGTGTTTTTAACAGACTCATTAATTACAGCACACTGAGCTCCAGCAGGGCTTGTCCCATCCCACTGCACTGAGATACTCAGAATTTCAGTTGAAAGAGACCTTTAAGATCAACAAGTCCAACTGCTAACCTAGCACTGCCAGATCACCACTAAATCATGTCCCTCAGCACCACAACTACATGGGTTTTCAATCCCTCTCGGACTGGTGACCCTATCACTTTCCTGGACAGCCTACTCCCAGGCTTGACAACCCTTTTGGGGAAGACATTGTTCCTAATGTCCAACCTAAACCTCTCTTGGCACAACATGAGGCCATTTCCTTTTGTGTTGTCACTTGTTCCTTGGAAGAAGAGACCAAACCCCATCTTGCTCCAGCCTCCTTCAAGAGAGTTGTAGAAAGCAGTAAGGTCTTCCCTGAGCCTCCTCCTCTCTATGCTGAACAATTCCAGTTCCCTCAGCTGCTCCTTGTAACACTGGTGCTCTCTGCACCTGCTCCAGCACCATAATGTTCCTCTTGTAATGAGGGGACCAAAACTGAACCCAATATTCAAAGTGCAGCCTCACCACTGCTGAGGACCTCTCATGTCCTGGGCTGGCTAAGGTATGCACAGACATCACACTGCTGCTGCCAAGGATTATTCTCCTCAGAACATATACAGCATCAGAATGAGATGCGTGTCCTTAACATGCATACAGTGGAAATGTGAGGTAAGCCACTGATGGAGATGTATTTGCATTCAAATGCCTAACTGTGTGGGAGAGGAGTGAGGCATCAGTGTATGAGCTGCTAGTTTGCTCTGCAAGAAGCTTATCTCTGCCATGGGAATAGGACAGAAATCTGGAAGGAGATGCCCCAAAAATAGTTATTCTGTCTTTAATTCCTCTAAACACAAGCCAGTGAGAGAGAGATGCTGGGGCATCCTGGAGTGGGAAAATCACCCAGACAGTTACAGGAATGTGCATCCAGAATTGCTGATGCACATCCTGAACCATGCTCCCTCCCACTGTTCAGCACAGACACTGCTCATCAGGGGACAGCTGCCTGTCATAAAATCACAGAATGGTTTGGGTTGCAAAGGACCTTTAAAGGCCACCTCGTCCAACCCTCCTGCAGTCAGCAGGGACATCTTCAACTAGTGCAGGTTGCTCAGAGTCACATCCAACCTGATCTGGAATGTTTTTTGGGGATGGGCATCTACCACCTCTCCAGGAAACCTGGGCCAGTGCTTCACCACTCTCAGTCTAAAAATATGCCTTTCCTCTATCTACTCTAAGCCTCTCTCTCTAAGTTTAAAACTATCACCCCTTCTCCTGTTGTGCTTAGACATTTTTCCACAGATCTTGAACAGAAAGTGGTAGAATGTAAATAAATCACTATTGGATGCAAAAAGGAAAATAATGATAAGGTCTAATTAATCCCATTGGACAGATAGCTACCATAGTTTTGTAAACTAACTTGCTCTCTTTTTGGCTTCCTTGCTGTGGCAGATACTAGCTTGTGCTTCTGCTGGCTTTGCTGACCTTGGACGCGTTCTTGCTGTGGTTAAGTAACTAACAGCAACTCTCTGCTCTGTCATCCCATGTACAGAGGGAGAGGGAAGGGGAAGCTATTAGTAGCCCCCTGGTTTGTCCAGGGGGGTTCTTGTGCTGTTTATAAATTGTAAATACCTGTAAATATTGTATATTTTGTACACATTCATTGCATTCTATATTTTAGATTGTAGTTTTGCTTGCAAACACATCTTCATTTGCTTTCAGCTGAGCTGGTCTGGCAATTTTATGTTGGGGGAATTTTCAACCCACCACACACACCTGTCAAAAGAGGACAACGCATGAAGGCTTCTTCCAACATCCTTTTTACCTAAGGTATTACCAGGTTTCTTTCCAAGCCTAAATTCAACACTATCTGTAGCTGAAAGACTCATTCCTGAATGTATGGATAACAAAAGCAGACATACAGCTCCTAGACACAAAACCAGCTGAGTGCTTGCGAAGATTTTCACATCAGACTTCAGTAAACTGATTCCTTTTCCTTTAATTCACACCACAACCTGAATTCAAAGAATGTGAGCAAGCAAGTTTTCAAGAGACTGTAACAAACACTTAGGCCTCAACCTCCCTCTAAGAGCTACATAGTGCATACGTACAACTCATTCAAGAAGGGACCAGATGTTCTCCAAAGAGAAGAACATGCTTTTAGGTCCACTGGTAAAGGCAGCATGTGACTATAAACAAATTCACCCACAGTGCAACATCCAGCAGTTCTCTTTCAAAAAGCAAAGTGAGTGATAGGAGCAGAGGGCCAGCACGTACAACTCAGTTCTGCACGCTGGCAACAAGTAAAACGAGGAACTGAACCGCAAGTTAACTTTTTACTGCATCTGGCTAAATAACATGCATTTGCAGGAACCCTGCAATGACTGCTGCCTGCACGTTTCGTGCTTTGAATGAAATTTAATTAACTTGAACTAGTGAAAATCCCACAGGGTTATGTTATTTGTGAGTGAGAAAACAGGAGTCACGCCTGTGTGACTAGGGATGGAAATTTGGCTAGCGTTGTTCAATTAGGGTTCCTCTTCAAAGGCACATAAATATTTATGTGAAACTGCGTGCTAACGTTTGCTGCTGAACTTGAATATTCCAGTGACTACAGATAAACTTCTGAATCCACCTCCCTCACACACAGGGTTTTTCCTCTGTGCACATCCTGCTGCCAGGAACATTTGGATTGTGCTTTCCTGACAAGCTAACCTGCAGGGACAGCAGGAAAGGGAAGTAAAGCACTATTCATCCATCGGTGATTTATGAACCCACATGTGCTTCCTTCCACAGCATACCAGAGATAGGAACTCGACTCTGCCTCACTGGAAGAAGCAGCTGAGGAAAAAAAATATCCAAGCCTGTCTGTTGACTACCTTATAATCACAGAATCATTTTGGCTGGAAGAGACCTTTAAGATCAACAAGTCCAGCCATTAACCCAGCACTGCCAGGTCACCACTAAACCATAGCCCTCAGCAACAAATCTACACAGCTTTTCAATCCCTCTGGAACTGGTGACTTCTTTATTGCCCTGGGCAGCCTGTTACAGGGCTTGACAACCTTTTGGGGGAAGAAATTGCTCCTAATGTCCAACCTAAACCTCCCCTGGTGCAACTTGAGGCCATTTGTTCTTGTTCTGTCACTTGTTACTTGGAAGAAAAGACTGACCTCGAGAAGGTCTCCTCTCAGCCTCCTTTTCCCCAGGCTGAACAACCGCAGTTCTCCCTCATAAGACTTGGGCTCTAATTAATTTAACTGCTAAGGAAAAAAGAACATATTAAAAGTAACAGCTTTTCTGTGAGCCCCCTTTAAGTACTGCAAGGCCACAAGATTTCCCTGGAGCCTTCTCTTCTCCAGGCTGAACAACCCCAAATCTCTCAGCCTATCCTGGAAGCAGAGGGATTCCAGCCCTCACATGGGCCACTGGACCTGCTCCAAAAGGTCCATGTCTCTCATGTGCTGAGGACTCCACAGATGGATCCAGCATTGCAGGTGGGGTCTCACCAGAGACATGCTGCCCACATTGCTGAGGATGCAGCCGAGGAGACAGGTGGCTTCTGGGCTGTGAGTACATGTTACCAGCTCATGTCCAGCTTCTCACCCACCAGCCTCCCAAATCCTTCCCCTCAGGACTCCTATCCATCCCTTCATTCTCCAGCCTGTAAATGGTAAATTCAAACTGCATTTTGGACTGGGGAAATTTCAAGTGTCAGAGCTCTAATTTGTTCTGATTGTCATCATCACAAGGATAACAACTGCAGTGTTGCATCTTAATTGTTATCCCAATTGACCAGCCATACAAGAAAGTACCTCAAATAAATTGAATTCCTTAGGCTTTTTGTTATGTTGACAACACACAAGATTTTCAGCAACTGACAATAGAAAACCTAATTAAAATTAGATCTTGCTGCACTTCCTGCATTAACCAAGCACCTTCGAACCTCACAGGGAGCTTTAGAAAGACCCTCCTTTTACTGGCAAACTTTAAGACTTTCTATAAACTCATTTCAAACTGTACAGTTTTTTTCCAGGGCTTGAGACAATGTTAGCAATGCTGTAAGGGCACCCTGCTCCAGAATTCTGTCTGTAGGGGTTAAAAGAAAGAGGGCACTCTATGCCCTAAAGGTGTGTCCCTAGAAGAGCCCATGCCCCCTTTTACCATCAGGAAAGGGAAGGAAATTCTGAGGAAGAACTGAGGAGAAAGAAGCCAACAGATTATATGAGGAGTCATAATTTGATTGCACTTGGAGCAAGATTTATACTTAGGAGGAGTGTACTGCAATTCCAATAACCTTTTCCACTCTGGCATAAATTGAGCCCCCAGGCATGTGATATAAGGCAGGCACTGGCCTTTTTTTTTTTTGAGCAGCTGGAGTGTTCCTACTACATAATGCTTTAACAGTTCTTACACAAAGCTATTAAAAAAACACTGGGGTGCCAGTTCCAGGAACTCACATCCCAGCTCAATATTAGAAGAGCCTGTGGCTGCTCATAAAAAAAGTCCTTCTATAGCATTTAACAATTAATGGTCACTCAAGGGTGATCAAGTCAGATTTCCTTTGTGCTCCAGATCCCTCTGTGATCACTCGATCAGGTCTGCATCAAGTGGCTCAGAGCAAACTAAGACTGGTTACAAACACTGGCTACATTTAAAAGTGTGACCAGAAGGTTGAAGGAGGTTCTCACCCCTCTGCTCTGTCATACTGAGGCCATATGAAGAGTACTGGGTCCAGTTCTGGGCTCCCCATCCAAGAGAGATTGGAAACTACTGGAGAGAGGCCAGCTGAGGCTATACAAAGATGCTGAAGGGTCAGGATCATCTCTCTCAGAAGGAAATGCTGAGGGACCTGGGGCTGTTTAGCCTGGAGAAGAGCAGACTGAGAGGAGATCTTCTCAATGCTGATCAATGGCTAAAGGACAGGAGGCGAGGTGGGGGGGACGACACAGTCACTATTCAGAGCTGCTTTGTGACAGGGCAAGGGTCAACAGGCACAAACTGGAAGCCAGGAGGTTCCATCTGAACAAAAGGAAAAAATTCTTTGCTGTGAGGGTGCATAATAGCACTGCAGCAGGCTGCCCAGAAAGGCTGTGGAGTCTCCTTCTCTGAAGGGGATTCCAAACCTGCCTGGACACTGCAATCCTGAGACCTGCTCCAGGTGACCCTACTTCAGCAGAGGGGTTGGACTAGATGGTCCCCCGGGATCCCTTCCAACTCTCACTGTGTTGGGATTCTGTGACAAACAGAAGGTAGGAGGCTTAACAACCTTGATCTTATCACAGACCTGTCAGGGGAAAGAACTGCACGTTACCACAGAGCTAGCACACATGTCATTGCACTGGAAAGGAGTCAGATGTTTCCCACATCCTCTGATTTGGGAATGCTCTGCAGTTATTTATTGAGCTGGATCAGATTACCCAGAGTAACTTCAGAGCCTCCAGTTTGCAGTGCTTCACCTGCTTTGCCTAGCCAAGGCCATGCTGCTACTGAGGTGTCAGTAGAGGAAAGCAGAGAATAAAATCAAGCACCTATATTGTTAGAATAGAATAGAATAGGCCAGACCAGACCAGGTTGGAGGAGACCTTCAAGATCATCATGTCCAACCTATCATCCAACACCACCTAATCAACTAAACCATGCAACCAAGCACCCTATCAAGTCTCCTCCTGAACACCTCCAATGATGGTGACTCCACCACCTCCCCAGGCAGCCCATTCCAATGGGCAATCACTCTCTGTGTGTAGAATTTTTTCCTAATCTCCAGCCTAAACCTCCCTGGCACAGCTTGAGACTGTGTCCTCTTGTTCTGGTGCTAGCTGCCTGGGAGAAGAGACCAACCTCTTCCTGTCTACAACCTCCCTTCAGGTAGTTGTAGAGAGCAATAAGGTCTCCCCTGAGCCTCCTCTTCTCCAGGCTAAGCAACCCCAGCTCCCTCAGTCTCTAACTCTAAAAGAAGTGGGAGTTATAGAAGTGGAATGGCTCCAGGATCTCAGAGCCTATATGCTTCTGGGATGGAGGGTGGCGGGAAGGGGAAGAGAAAAGGGAAAAACACAAACAAGCAGACAAACAAAAACCCAAGATATCTGTATACCAAACCTCATCCTTTGGTTGGAAGCATAATTGTTTATTGTTTTACAGGTCTGACCTTGCTACAGCCCAAGGCCTGGAGACCTCCCATGTCTGTTTTGGCAGCTGCTCATTCTTCAGCCTGGAGCATGCTTTCCAGCACATTGCTTTTCAGGATATACATTTACAAAAATAAAAAATAAATAAAATCTCTTGAAGTCTCTTTAGCCTCTCTCAGGTCTGTGCCTGTGTAATTTACAGGAGTAATAGGTTAGATTGACCTAGTTATAACTGAAAAAGATACATCACAGCTGGACATCTTAACCAGCCTGTAAGCCTTTGCCAAGCTTCTGTGGGCTTTTGAAACACAGCCTACGATTTTCAACAGCGTTTCTACCTTTGTTCCCCTGCCACTTAAAGGGAGAATGTGCCTACTCATCCTGCTACTATGCATAAGAGGGACAGCCATGCTACCTCATTCCAACCCGACATGTTCTCTCCCTTTCACAAAGCTATTTCCAGCCTCTATTTACTGGTTCATTCAAGTCTAGACTCCCTAATTTTGCTGCCTAATCTGTAGTTCAGTCATCCATGAAACTGCTGAACGGGCAGCAATTGTGTGCACCTACATGCCACAAACCTGAGCTCAGGTTAGCAATGGCAGACAACACTTCAACGAGAGGCTCCTTGTTCAGCCTGCCAGGAGCATTTGCAGGAAAAATATATATGCTTCTTCCTCTCCTCCCCCTTAAATAGTTGTGATGGGTCGAGGCAGACCCCCTGCAGTGCATCCCAGGGCATCCTAGCTTGTAGTCCAGAAAGTGACAAAACAAGGACCAGGTACAGCATAGGAAGGGATCAGATGGAAGCTGGGCTCCTCACTACAAGGACACTGAGATGCTGGAGCAGGTCCAGAGAAGGGCAATGATGCTGGTGAAGAGTCTAGAGTACAAATATTGTGAGCCGCATGTGGAGTGCAGCCCTGCTCCTGCTCTATCCCTCAGGCTCAGGCAGCACAAGTTGCCCGGTAGACCTCCTCCCAAAGGAAGAGGAGGCAAGATCAGAGGGCACATCTCACTGACAAAAGCACATTTGGTTTTCCCCAGATGGAAAGCAGGTGGCTGCCTTTGCAGAGGGCTCAGGCACAGCTTGGGCAGCAATATGCGAGAGAGGGGGAGAAGGGAGTGAGGAAACTCCTCTCAACCATGAGAGCTCTTGCATCAGCCCAGGAAAGCAAGTCCTAAGGAAAGGACCCATGCTGAGTCAGCCACAGCATCTGACCTTCTGCATAAGCACACCGGAAAAGGCTGCCCCGTGGTCATAGCCAAGAATGCCCCAGTGAAACTGGAGTGACCCTGAAGCAACACCCTCCACACCCATGAGATAGCCAGATCTGCTTTCTCCCATGACTTCCACATTTGCCTAGTGTACTTTGTCCCATGATTTGCAACCAGCAAACAAAGCTATTTGCAGTATGAGTGACATACCTTGCCTGCTGTATGACTCCACAGACCACATGTCCCTGCTGAGGGCTCCCCGACCTCTTCCCCTCCCTCTCAACCTCTTAAAAGAAAACTCCTCACAGGACCAGCTTAGGACTTTCCAACCCAGTAGGCACACTCAAACCTCCTCCTCTTCATCTGGGCAGTAGGCTTTGGTGCTGTGCATCCAACCATGCCAAGATAGCAGGGTCAGGATGCCCGTCCTTCCTCCCTGGACATGCACACAGCAACAAATACTAGAATAAAAGGCACCCTCAGAACAAAAAATAACTTTCCCACTGCTTTCTCTTAAACAACTTGTCATACTCCAGCCCCCCGCGTCTGCACTCTTCCCTTCATTTAACTGCTGGCCATACAGAATCACAAATTCCCAGCATGGGAGGGACCTCAGGAGATCATCCAGTCCCACCCCTCCTGCTAATGCAGGTTCACCTAGATCAGGTTGCACTAGAACACAATGTCTGGGCAGGCTTTGAAAGTCTCCAGAGTAGGAGACTGCACAGCCTCCCTGGTCATACATCTCCTTCCAACCACTCCAGCCAGAATGTTCCTTAGCATCCCTCCACCATTTCCCTCTCCAGGGCAGAGAGGTAGGAAAACAGCTTTGGGCTGTGTGGTTTGAGTGGTGAGGGGACCTAAACCCGAGTTTTAAAACTCTTCCCACTCCCAAAGCATCCAGGATTTATTTACAATTTCCATTAGGAATGCTGTGAGCCCAGGCACAACTAGCAAGATCACCGCAGCGTAGAAGGATCCCTGTGGCAGGCTAATCACCTCTGCAGGCTCGGCAAGCCTGTACAGTTTCACAGAAACACAGACTGCTCTGAGTTGAAAAGGAACTTCAGAGGATGTTTAGTCTACCCCCCTGCAGTCAGCAGGGATATATGCAACTAGATCAGGTTGCTCAGAGCCCCAAATAACCTAACCTGGAATGTTCCCAGGGATGAGGTATCTACCACCTCTCCAAGCAACCTGGGCCAGTGTTCCACCACTCTCACTGTAAAAAACCTCTATCTAGCCTAACTCTCCCTTCTTTTAGTTTACAACCATCACCCCTGGTCCCATCACAATAGGTCCTGCTTTCCTACTGGCCCCAATCCCTTGGGGATTGGACATGGCACTTGGTGCCATAGTCTAGTAGTCATGAGGTCTTGGGTAACAGGTTGGACTTGATGATCTTTGAGGTCTTTTCCAACCTTATTGATTCTATGATTCAAGTACTGAAAGGCCACAAGATGGGCTCCCTGATACCTTCTCCTCTCTAGGCTGAATAACCCCAGCTCTCTCAGACTGCCCTCACAAGCAGAGCAGTTCTAGCCCTCATTGTTGTGACCTCATCTGGACCTGCTCCACATGTCCTTGTCTCTCCAGTGCTGAGGACTCCAGAGCTGGACACAGAACACACAGTACTGTAGTCTCCTTCTGCACAGTAGCTTGGAAACTGGATAATGACCCTGCCTAGCAGATCAAACTTTCCACTCTCTATTGTTCTGCTCAGGGCAGGCAGCTGGGAAATCAGGTGGAACAAACCTCTGGGGGAAGAAATCAAAGCCATTAAGAGAAGGGCAAGAGGGACCATGGAACAGATGACTCCACAGAGGAGT
Organism: Dryobates pubescens; assembly: GCF_014839835.1. Classification (NCBI taxonomy): domain Eukaryota; kingdom Metazoa; phylum Chordata; class Aves; order Piciformes; family Picidae; genus Dryobates; species Dryobates pubescens. The sequence continues at coordinate 28,927,046 of NC_071620.1, read as the reverse complement.
GCAATTGCATGCTGCAGGCTCCAGCAGAAAGAGAGATAGTAAATTAAATGGAAAGGAAGCCTAACAGGTTTTGAATACTCAAGTCAAACCCAAGAACAATAACAAAACAAAAAACCCTGTTACTCCCATTCTTGTGAGGCTGCAGGGATTAATCCTTTCCCACTGCACCAAAATGACAACTTTTTCTGGTTGTTTACATGAAAAATAGTACTGTAAACCCCAATCCCCCCTCCTCCCCAGCCAGGAGGTCAGATGCTGCATCTTTCTCTTTTTTTCACTTTGGCAGTCTGGTATTCAGACTGCAGCTGATTTCAAGCAGATACCTACCAGCTCTCTGATACATTGTCTATCCTGATAGCAGTGGTTACTGCAAACACCTGAATCAGGGCAGGTTCAGAAAATCAGATTCAAATCATTTTGCTCTACATCAAGCAGAGCATGAGCTGACCAGTTTTGTCCACTTGCTGAATAAAGCCCTGATGAGCAAACTGTTGTGACACATCTAATCTCTTGCTCTGATCTCTAATGGTCCATAATAGCACTGGAACAGGCTGCCCAGAGAGATGGTGGAGTCTCCTTCTCTGGAGAGACTCCAAACCCACCTGGACATTGTGATCCTGGGCCGCCTGCTCTAGGTGACCCTGCTTAAGTATGGGGGTGGACTAGGTGATCTCCACAGGTCCCTTCTAATGCTTACCAGTCTGTGATTTCCCTGTGAAAATATTCAGTGGCCATGACTCTCTTAAAAGGTAAAAAAAAAAACTATCACAAACCAAGAAAAACTAACATGCTGCACTGGGCTGTGAAAAATCCCAACAAGCCTCATTTCCAGCTGAAGTTCACGCTGGTAAGGGCTGAAGCCTCCTCCTATGGGAACCACACAGGTTAAAACATTTCCCATTACAAAAACATCTTCAGTGGTAGCTCTGGGAGATTTTTTTGGTGAAAAATCCTCGCTAGAGATTAAATGAACAAAAACAAGAGGGAAAAAAATACCTGTCTTGGGTACCCTATCAACTGTAAGAACAACCCCTTGCAGATTCTAGTTGAGCTTATTTTCCCTTGGTGCCGACTTGAAACAAAAATACAATTGTTTCCATTAAATGTTCCATGCAAAGTGCACCGTGCTCAATCTTGATGGGTTAGAAACAGACTAGGATAGGAAGGAAATACAAATGTATGAAAATCTGTACAGCAGTTTCCAGGATACAGATGGATAAAACTTCTCAAGAGCCCTAAGAAAGAGGGGAAAATGTGTTTTCCTCAGCTGATGCGGTGGTGCTAATTGCAAAGAGCCAAGGAAGGAGCAGCAAACTGAACCCTCTGGGGCATGTCCAAGCGACAGAGATTAGGATGGTGGCATCACACACGTGCTATCTGGAGGCAAGGACTCCAAAAGCAGTTTTCCAGTGTTTTGGCTACAAGTTTACCAGTCACTCCAGATAGGAGCACATTGCTTACAAGCTTTCCCTCAAGTTTCTTTCAGTTATTTTTTCCCCTCTAACAGACAAAACCACCACCAACAACAACAACTCTTGACAAAAGGACTTCAGGTTCTTCTTCTCACATATTTTTGCTGTAGTTTACAATCCTGAGTCAGGGATATAGGATCTCTTGCTGCAAGTAATAGAGGAATTTCTAAAGAAGTGCCAAAATACATACACTTAGAGACAGCAAAAGTATCTCCTCCCGAGCTCAACATCTGAAGTCAAATCCACTCCCATCATACATCAGGGCTATGGCACAGAGGAGCTTCTGTGCAAGCCAACCCAAAACACCTTATCTCTTAAAATGAGCTCTCAAAACAGCTTCATGAATGGCTCTGTAGCAACATGAAACTGCGCCAAAAGTCAGGCTAAAGCTTTTTCAGCTCACAGAACTGTGGTTTGATCTGTTTGGAGGAAGGCAGAGAAAGGGCAAACCAATAAAGACACGTTTGGAGGGATGATGAAGGCATACTCACGCAGTGCATACAAGGAGAGGACAATTCCAGCCAGGCAAAATCCCTCAAAAAACCTGAGTGTGCTGAACATTGTCACATTGACTGAGAGTGCCACAGTCAGTCCAAATATCAAAATGAATATGACAGAGAAGAGCAGGACAGGCCGTCGACCAACCCTAAAAACAAGATGGAGAAACAGTGTTAAAAGCCAGGATGGACACAACACTAGGTCATCACAACAGGCAAAGGGGGAAACACATCATGCAATACCTTCCAAATGTTGCCACCCACTTCTAATGCTTGTTCCATTCCTCTCATGATTTCTTCTGCTTACTAAAGCTGAGATTCCTCAGCCAGCTTTGGGATTAAGCGGGGACAGCACATTGCATAACTGCTCAATTTGACCATCATTTTCAAAACACCCAAGATGAATAAGGAAACATCTGATCACTACTGCATGGCCATAAACAAGTCCCTTGGAGATTCAGAGTGACTTCGTGGAGCTTTCCATAGCAGCACAGAAGAGTCTATGATATTATAGCATGGTATATTATTATTTCTCTATAGTCTACAGAGTAGAGGTCTCCTCTTCTCAGCAGATATTTGCTTTTCAGCCCCACCTGAAAGAGAACCTGGCTCCAAAACCTACTTTTCTCAGACTCCTAGTTGAGGGAAAGCCTAATAAACAGACAAAACACAAAACAAGGCTCATGTTGCTTCACAGGAAAGCTGTGAGCGCCAAGGCCTTCCACCCTACGGCAGCTGCAAACTGTAGTTGCACATATTGGTGCAGAGCTGATGAGGAGGAAGAGAGATGCTGCCACTTGCTGAAGACCTTGGCTCTTATGTCAAAGGAACATGAGATTTTGTGCATCTTACTCATATGCTTTGTGTTTACAATTCCTTTTTTCCTCCCTCCCTCTGTGCAAGGAGAATGAATCAAAGCAGCAGAGCACACAGCTATTTTTAAGCAAGAACTGCATCATTATGTGGAGATATCCAAAATTTTTCAACTTGTCAACTCCCACAAGTTTTCCAGCCGAGCTGAGGATCCCTTTTAGTCAACTCCATATGCCATTGCCACAAAGAATATAGGAACCTGCTTGTCGTAGGCAGCTTTTAGAGCCATTCAAAGCAGTCTGTCTGCTGCGAGCCAGCCACCAGGTTGAATGCCAGCACAATAAAGAGCATTTAAAACTCACAACTTGGTTCGGTTTCACATGCTGAAGGGTTTCTGTTCAGTTCTTTCAGCAGATTGTTACCAGCAGCTCTAAAGTACATGATATACATGCATTCACAATGAGAACTTGGGATATTACTTGACTGAAAATTAAATGAGAACAATAAATTACAGGGTGAAGGGCTCAAAAGGAGACATCACAATAATATTCTACATTCTGGGGAACTGGAAGAGTGCACCAGTACATGTGTCCTTGTTGTAGGGACTCTACTACTCATCATATACAGTTTCTAGTTTGATAAATAGAACTGTTGCAGGAAATGGAATGGAATAAAGGGGTGGAATGCTGTAGGCTAAGGTATAACTGCTAAACTCTGAGATGGAACTCCACCCAGAGGCAGGCACTGGATAATGTAATGTACTATTCCCTTCCTTTTCCTGCATATTCACTATTTAAGAGGCAGAACTTTCTGGTCAGCTTTCTCTTGGCTCCTGCTTTCACTTTTGTGAGTTGGGGGGAGGCTTCTTGCTGGCTGGGAGTTGTGGGCTGCATGGTGGGGCCTGGTCCATCAGGCCTAATCCATTGCCAATCCTGGGTTTGTATATATTCCTTTTCTCTTAATACCTTTTGTAAATATTACTGTTATTAACTTCCAATTCAGTGCAAGTGTTTTTATTTACTCCTTTGGGGTAAATCTACATCTAAATCTGAGTCCCCTTCTCTGGAGACTTTCAAAACCTGCCTGGATGTGTTCCTGTGTAGCCTGCCCTAGGTGATCCTGCTTTGGCAGGGCGGTTGGACTCGATGATCTCTAGAGGTCCCTCCCAACCCCTAACATTCTGTGATACATTCTGTCCAGAGCTGGAAGCTCAAACTGGGACAGTTATCACTCATAATTTTTCAGTCACACCTAAGAAGGTGATACCATGGCTCCTTGTGTGAGGACATGTTATTTTTTCAGCTGTAGCATCCCTTGTGGGACACCTCTAAGACGTAACTTGTAGGCATTAGCCACTGAATGTTTTTAAAACAGAATGTGCAAACTGAAGAGAGCAAGGTCAAAGCAGAAGGTTCTCAAGTAGTGCACAAATCACCAGAAGATGAGCTGCTGTTGAGCTGCAGGTGGGAACCCATCATCATTGCCTGGTGATGTGCAATGTGCTGGGAACATGCTGGACACTGGGGCAGCAACTGCTCTGTGTGCGCTTCAGATTTAGTATTATTTATAGAACACAGAGCACTTGGGCAGGGAGGGGAAGTACCTCATAAGAAACCTTGAATACAGTCGAAAAACTCTCAATGGACTTTGTTATCAGTGATCCTCACAGGCTTTTGCAGCCCTATTTTCCTAATCACCAAGCTGCAATTCACACTAATTAGTATTTATGGAAGTGTTTTGCAGATGAAAAGCATTACGCAAACACTCAGAATTAGGAACTTAATTCTCATCACAAGCTTGACCATTAAGAAAAGACCTCAATGCTTAGCATACTTCCCTTCCTCCCCTCCTCTCACCCTCTGTACTTGAGGTTATCCATCATTAGGATGTGGAATTTCCTCCACTGGTACACAAGTTGTGCAAAGAAATGGTTGCTGCTAATGAAGAATCAGGAACCCCAAGTCTCCCCTGGGCCTATGAAAGCCATCTGAGGCCAGGTGACCCCTCTAGTAAGAGGCACCATCACCAGCATCTCCTCCCAAACAAAAGTAGTTTCCTTCCTCACCAAGGCATACAGCTCATTCCTCAAAAATCAAAGCTCCAGGGCAGCCATCAGCCACATTTTGGTGATCCAGCAGTATTTTGACAGGAAGGTGTCTCTGAGCATTAAAAAAGCCTTTTATGTGTAGACAGACTTAGATAAGAGTACATGGAAATGCTTGTGAAAAATTAAGCCATACAAAATCTCCCTGGTGTAACAACCCTGGGATGCTATCTGTTGCCATCCAGACTATTCCAGAGAGAGATTTCTGTGCCACAAAAGTCTCAGCCTACACTGCATGCTAATATATAGATCAAATGTTAAATGCTGCCTGCACAGGTAAATAATGAGGGATACAAGCAACCCCAGGCTTCTGAAAAATCTGCAATCCACACAGCATGAAGCACAGATGCATCAAAATGATTCCTGATGTCCTCAGAACTGCATCATAGGGAAAGTGAGTGGTTTGAGGAGAAGACCTGCTCTTGCTATGCTCCTACGCATGTACCTTGCCACCCTGAGAAGACTAAGCTCATTAAATTGCTCTTCCCACATCATTCTTTGCAGATTTTCTCTCAGGTTTGGGGCTTAAATTAGCACAAAGGTATTAAAAAGCACTAAATTAGACACTGGAATACCCAAGGAGGTTGAGGAGTCACCATCCCTGGAGGTGTGTACGGAAAGACTGGATGTGGCACTTAGTGACATGGTCTAGCTGATGTGGTGGTGTTAGTTCATAGGCTGGACTTGATGATCTAAGAGGTCTATTCCAGCCTCAGTCATTCTGTGTGATTCTTTGTGAAAGCAGGGGCAGTGCTGGGCAATGAGAAGTAGAGACCTGCTGACTTGATGCTACATGAGCACCAAGCCTACCTGCTCCAGCAGGAAACCTTCCACAGAGACCTCAACGGCCTCTGTCCAGAGCAGGAAAATTCAACAGCAGCCCTCTGCCTGTTGAACAAAAACCTCATGCACTAGACACAGGCAGTCTTCTCGCACAGCCCAGCGTGATTATGAACCTTCTTCCTATAGATTTTCCACACAGAGCTATCCCAGCCTGCACACCTCCTATGCTTTGAAAATAGACCACTCTATTTACTGAGCAAATGACCTTATTAATACCCTCTACACCTTTGCCAGGTACTGCTCTAAAAGCCTCCTTTCAAAAAGGAAAAGCAAAGCCCCAAATGTTAATGGTGCAAAACCCCCAAAGATCTTCTAATTATATGAACTGGAGAGTGGCAAATAGGTGATATGAAAACAGATTTTCAAAGTTTGCAACACTTTAATGCATGCCTCTATTTAATCTCCTCTGCTCTTTCTCAAGGGTGACATCCTTTTAAAATGATTTATCCTCTTTTTACAGGTACAATGAATGCCCTTTGTATTCATCCTTCCACAGAGCCTTCTGCCTTAAAGGAAACGCCAGTTGTGACTGAACAGCAAAATAAGTCCCATCTAGGTCTTCTTTTACCAGCTTCAAATGCTAAATGACCAGAAAATTATCTAGTGCAGGACCAGTTACATCAGATGGCAAGGATGGGAATGGAAGATGAACACAATGACGAGCTTTGGTGGCAGCAAACCATGTTCTTTCTGCTCACCCACAAAAGGGCAAGGGGGTCACTGCTCCCTCCATCCACCAAGTTCCTCTTTTTTCCACAAGTGGAAACCAGCTTTTCACTGAGCTCTCCTAAACTCACTAGACAAAAAGGAGATTAATGCCTCGTTTTCCTAACAGGGTAATTTTATGCTGCATTAGCTCAGCTAAGCAACTTGCAGAGGGGGCCAACAAGCACCTGTGACAGCAAAAAGCACACCAGGGACCAAAGTGTGTGATGGAAGAGCAAGATGCTCCTTTTCAGTGGCAGAGAGCTATTAAATCTACTTTCTGTGTTCCTCTCTTGAAGTCAGCACCTTAGGCAACAAGTTGTTCGCTTACTTGTGACTTATTTGTCAATTATAGCAGCACTTTCCTAACTTGGGAATAAATCTGCTTTCTCCATGCCAGTTCCTTTTTTAGGAGAGCTGAGCAAGATCCCTCATTCAGTTCCCCACTATACTTCCAACATGTTGCTAGAGCCTTTTTTCACTTTGGCATCTTAATCAAACTGAACTGGTTTACCTCACACATGTTGCCTGCTTCACTGAAAAGCCATGATGCCTCACTTGCCTCCAAACTCTTACTGACTACCCATTAATTAAGACAATTTTCTATGAAGGCTTGAAACAAATTGCTGTGTAGTTCAGGGAGCCTCTTCTCTCTCAAACATGCATCTGAGGCTTTTTAAGATTTCCCTAATAGGCAGCTCTTCTGTTTCCTTTCCTCTTTTAATGAGAGACAAAAGAGTTAACTTGGGACCATTGAAAGCGCCAACTTTGGCAACTGTGCTGAAGACACTGGGACAGCATTGCATAGCTATTGTTTGTGATGCTGCAAGTTTCCACTGAAATCAGTTGAGTCATGCCTTGAATTATTCCCCCTCCTCCCCTTCCCTTTTGCACTACAAGATCCTTTAAGCACAAAAACGAACTCTCAGCACAACCAGGTTACCCACTAATATTTTCACTACTGCCAAGAATTTCACTCTTATGCTTTCAAATTGAATACCCCAATATTAACAGCACACGTCAGTGATCCCTTAACACTACAAAATGTTTGTTTAACAAGGGCTTTAAAAATAGAACAGTAGCAAGGTCTGCAAAAAACAGCCTCCTACCCACCAAAACACACTGTGTAAACAGAAGGCTGCTGTTACGCTGATCTTATATCCAGGAAAACCAATGATGCCTCCAATTTCTTCTGGCTTTATCTCTTGGTTAAAAGACAAAACAAACCAAAACAAAGGCACCCCAAACTAAAGGCTTCACTTAGATAATTAGAAAACACTGAACTCTGTAGCAGTGTTACAGCTGTAATAAATTGTGTCAGCAAGAACTAAGCCAGCTATCAAATAGTTTATTTATGTTATTTACCTTGGTATAAATTACCCAGTTCAAGCAATTAGCACAGAGTTTTTAAACTGTTTATTCATCATGTTTCTTTCAGAACCTGAGAAATCATTATGCAAAGGTTCTTCATGAATATAAAGTAGCAGAAAGTCAAAACTATATTTAATATTGTTATTTATTTATAGCTACATTGCATTAAAAGGTTTTTCACTTACCAGTCAGCTATACATCCTGTTATTAAGTGGCCGAAGATTAATCCTACCAGCAGGGAGAACTTAGCAATGTGGACTTTCCAGGCAGAATCACAAACAAGATCCCACTGGAATTAAGAAAAAATACAAAACAAGCAAAAAAACAACTGAAATAAATGAGTTTCTCAGACGTGTTTAAGCATACTAATGACGGTGCAGAGCTTCATCCAAATTTCAGCCCTAGCATGAGTACATCAAAATGGCAGAGGAAAGCTTGACCCCTCCAGTCAGACTCCAGATCTCAAGAAGTAAATTAAAGGCTCATTTACTTCAGTGAGTTTCATCAGACACTTAATATAATGACCATATCCAACATTTAAGTCTCACCCTCTGCAGGCCATGAGTTTAGACCAAGGGACATATCTCCATCAGACACTGGCAGTGGAAACCTAGAATCATTCTGGTTGGAAGAGACATATCAGATCATAAAGTCCAACCAGTAACCCAGCACTGCCAGGTCACCACTAAACCATGTCCCTCAGCACCACATCTACACAGCTTTTAAATCCCTCCACAGATGGCAACTCCATTACTGCCCTAGGTGGCCTGTTGCAGGACTTGGCAACCCTTTCAGGAAAGAAATTGTTCCTCGTGTCCTCCCCTAGTTCAAATTGAGGCCACTTCCTCTTCTTGTATCACTTTTTACTTAGGAGAAGAGACGAACCCACACCTGCATTTGTATAGCTACAGTATCTCACCATCAACAAGCACTACAATTTAAGAGCAAGTTCAGCTGCATCCCAGTTCCTCAGGTGGTGGCTAATGGCACAACTCATCAGGACAAATCATAGAATTATAGAATGGCAGGGGTTGGAAGGGACCACTGGAGATCAAATCCAAGCCCCCTACCAAAGCAAGATCACCTAGGGCAGGCCACACAGGATTGCAATGTCCAGGCAGGTTTTGAGACTGTCTAGAGAAGGAGACTCCACAACCAAACTGGGCAGCCTGTTCCAGTGCTCTGTCACACCCACAGTAATGAAGTTTTCCCTCATGTTGAAGTGGAATTTCCTGTGTTCCAGTTCATGTCTGTTGCCCTTCATCCTATCACAGAGCACCACTGAAAACAGACCAGCACCTTCTTCTTGTCAGCCACCCTTCAGATATTTGTAAACATTAATGAGATCCCCATCTTCTCCAGACTTAACAGCCCCAGGTCTTTCAGCCTCTCTTTACAAGACTGATGTTACAGTACCTTAATCAACCTCATAGCCCTCCAGACACGCAGTGCTATTTTCCCTGTCCCTCTTCCCAGAATCACAGAATGCTAGGGGCTGGAAGGGACCTTGAAAGATCATCTAGTCCAACCCCCAGCCAGAGCAGGATCACCTATACCAGAACACAGGAACACTTCCAGGTGGGTTTTGAATATCTTCAGAGAGAGAGACTCCACAACCCCCCCTGGGCAGCCTGTTCCAGTGTTCCATCACCCCCACAGCAAAAAGTTTTTTCCTCATGTTTCCATGGAACTTCCTGTGCCTCAACTTCCACCCATTGCCCCTTGTCCTGTCACTGGGCATTGAACTGGGGACCCCAGAACTGGACACAATACTACAGATGTGGTCTCACTATGGGAGAATAAAGAGGAAGAAGAACCTCTCTCAACCTTCTGGACACTGAAATCACCCTTTCTGTCCAAAGGAAGAGAACATTGACTGTTTCAGGCCCTGTCATTAGGACACAGTGTCATTCTCATGAGAAAGAGGAACAGCAAAGTTTCTAGAGAGCCTTCCCTAAACTCCAGGACATTTTCCCTCTGAGGCATTTGAGCCTCAGGAGAACCAGGCTGCATTCCTGGCTTTAGCACAACATCCTCATTGCCCTCAGACAAGTAACTCAATCTCTTCCACGTAAAGCATGCACAGTACCTTTATACCCTTGAATAAACCTAGGAAGAAACGTTTGCTTGTGGTTTGTGAAGTGCTCAAATATTGATGGGAGCCAGATGCATGGCAGAAAAAAAGAAGGCTAACTTTGGAGAGTCAGATCCTCCAGAACTGAAATTCTACAGAAGAGATGGCTGCTTGGGGGTAACAGAATAGCAGCAGCTCTTCTGCCACCAGTAACTGAAGTTTCATGGCCAAAACACATGAAGCTGTGCAATTTTTTAATTCAGATGAAACTTCCAAAGAAAGCTTCTGCCCAAAAAGAGCTCAATGAAATGAGTCCTTCCACAAACAAGGCTAGTTCTGATTCAGCCTGCTGGTTCAACATCACAGGGACGTCCTCCCTACAAAACACCATCTCACCAGGAAGTACCACGCTTCTGTGGCCAACAAACCCTCACCAGTTCTCAGGCTCAGGCTTTCTTGCTTCAGTTACATGTATTTTTGAGCCCCTCGCTGCACTGACTTGCATAAGATATGACATGAGTATCTGAACCTCCAACCTACATGCTGAAAACACTAAGGAACCAAAAGCAAGCATTTTTTTCCCCACCAAGTGGCTTGAAGTTCCTTGTGGCAAACAGCACAGCAAGACAGCAAGAACTGCTCTCCAAAGACAGTGGCTTTTAAAAGGTATTTAGCAAGTGGGAGAAATGCAATTCCAAATATTTGTAATTATAGAACTAACCTCCAGTTAGCAAAGAGCAACATCTGCCCAGAGAAGCCACAAACAAAACAAAGTTTGGGAGATACATCTGAGCTCCAGGCAGGCTTTGAAATCGCAGAATCACAGAATCACCAAGGTTGGAAGAGACCTCAAAGATCATCAAGTCCAGCCTGTCACCACAGACCTCATGACTAGACCATGGCACCAAGTGCCACGTTCAATCCCCTCTTGAACACCTCCAGGGATGGTGACTCCACCACCTCCCTGGGCAGCCCATTCCAATGGCTAACGACTCTCTCAGTGAAGAACTTTCTCCTTAACTTCCCCTGGCACTGCTTGAGACTGTGTCCCCTTGTTCTGGTGCTGGTTGCTTGAGAGAGGAGACCAACCCCCTCCTGGTTACAATCCCCCTTCAGGTAGCTGTAGAGAGCAATAAGGTCTCTCCTGAGCCTCCTCTTCTCCAGGCCAAATAATCCCAGCTCACTCAACCTCTCCTCACAGGGCTTGTGCTCAAAGCCTCTCACCAGCCTTGTTGCCCTTCTCTGGACACATTCAAGTGTCTCAATGTCCTTCTTAAACTGAGGGGCCCAGAACTGGACACAGGACTCAAGGTGTGGCCTAACCAGTGCAGAGTACAGGGGCACAATGACTTCCCTGCTCCTGCTGGCCACACTATTCTTGATGCAGGCCAGGATGCCATTGGCCTTCGTGGCCACCTGGGCACACTGCTGGCTCATGTTTAGGCAGCTGTCAATGCCCTAGGTTAATTCTCACAGTCCAGAATGGGTATATGCTGCTTAAAGAGGATAAACCATTTTTGTTTGAGAGAACACATTAAGTTGTTTAACAACAGTTGTATTTATACCAGAACTTCTTTTTTTTTTAAAGCTAGCTCCACATGTTGTTAATTTCCAATTTTATTGTTGTCAGAGGAATGGCACTGTCATCCAACTGCAACAAAACAAACAGCAGATATCCTGCTGCAGGTGGTCTCCTGGGATGCATGAAGAAGAGTGTGACCAGGTCGGTGGAGGTTCTCCTCCTCTTCTACTCTGACCTAGTGAGGTCACATTTAGAGCACTGGGTCCAGTTCTCGTCTCCCCAGTTCAGCAAAAACAGCTAACTACTGGAGAGAGTGGATGCTACAAAGAGTATTAGGGAACTAGAGCATCTCTCTGAGGAAAGGCTGTGAGAGCTGGGGCTGCTCAGCCTGGAGAAGAGCAGACTAAGAGGGGTGGAAGGCAAAAGGATAGGGCCAGACTTTTCACAGTGGTGACAGGACAAGGAGCAACATAGAGAAACTGGAACCCAGGAGGTTCCATCTTAACAGGAAGGAAAAATTCTTTCCCATGAGGTTGCCAGACTGTTGCCTGGTTGGACCAGGCTTCCCAGAGATGTGGAGTCTCATCTGGAAAGTTTCCCAACCCACCTGGACACTGTGATCCCGGGAAACCTGCTCTGGGTCACACTGTTTTAGCATGGGGATTGGATTAGATAATCTCCAGAGGTCCTTTCCAACTCCTACCATGATGAGTTTCTGTGGTACCTTTTCATTTTCACAGCTTACTATTGTTAGTCAAAGAGAGCTGGCTCTCATCCAAGCCCTAAGTGGGGTATGTGCTGTCCCAGATTACACAGAGGCAAAGGTTCATGGTTGGAAAGAGACAAAATCTCATGAAGGGCTGTTGTGAAACTTCAGGGCAGGAGAGCAGATGTCAAAGCACGCTGGGCACACTAGCACCAGAGCAACAGTTTAAATGCTTGAGCAACATCAATCCGGCAGCATGTCCTTCAGTGGTGCCTAAAACACTCCCACTCTCCTTGATAACTTATCTGCAAGTCTCTGTTTGTTTGTTTATTTTTAAGGCTGTTGCCCAATTCCCCAACTGCTCTGAGAATAAAAACATGTTTTTCCTTCCAAACCTTGTGCCTGGCCCGTTCCTGCCCTAGACTGAGCCCTCACTCTGCAGCCAACATAAATCACAGCTGAGCCCCAAACCCCCAGACAGACAGAGGCAGCCCTTGACCTTCCCCAAACCTCTTGCTCTCCAAACCCCTCAGCACTTGTAAATAGGGAAATGGTGAAATATTTCATCAGCTGTTTCAGTGCAAACTTCCAGAGAATCTGCCACATCCCTAAATAACTTGGTCGACACTAAGAGGCTGCCATAAACCAGAGAGAAGTCACCCACCATAGCAAGCAGTTATCCAAAATAAATCTGGCAGGACAGCAGTGGGTGCCACAGGAGCATGAGACTCACAGACAGAAGAATAAGAAGAGGGCATAAAGGAAAAATGGACACTGCAGTCAAAAGCAGCCTCAGGTGAAGATGACATTTATAGGACAGAATACATATTTAATAGGTAGTGTATCATCCCACCCATCTTCACACAGCAGCAGAATGAACCAGCAAAGCTTCCTCATGCTGGAAGTGCAGGAATTCTGACAGAAAGCTGTGCTCTTCCTGTTCCATTCACCATGGAACAGGAAGAGCCAGTTGGCACAGGAAGAGTCCTCAAGAGGAAGAGGACTGCAGCCTCAGCTGTGAAGAGCTAGAAATGAAGCAGGAACCATCATACAGCATCAGTGCTGCCTCCCTCTGTATGCACACCCAGGCTAGGCAGAACAGAGGGTATTTAACAGTGCCCACACAAAGCAGACACAGCAGAAGCTGCAGCAAGTCCTGCTGACAGTGCCAGGAGTTTCATCCCTCAAACACAACACTAGGATTTGCTCCATGGAGAAAGGAGTGACAGCTTTCCATGTCCCTGCAGAACAAAATGCTGGGCTGGGCAGCGCTGATGACAGCTCAAGTGCAACTCCATGTAAATCTGAGCTGGGAGATTGCTTTGGCTGGAGACTAGACACTAATCCTCTACCACCTCTTACAAAAGGTAGATTAACCTGTTACAAGCAGGGGGGAGACCATTAAATCCTCTAACCGCTCTGGCTGAATCCCCCGAGGTCTCACTTCCACTAAAAGAAGGATGCTGCTAAATTTACAGTGCTCCCTGGGATTTCTCTTTGTGTCCCTTGGTTTTGTCTGTCTTTCTGTCCTCTACCCATCTTCCTTCTGACTTGCTAAACCAACAGAACTGTATTGTTGTGTTAAAACACAAATAATTGTTTACAAAACACACTGGTGGAAAGGGATCCTGTAAAAATCAAGTGGTTTTATTTCCTAGCAGTGCAGCAATGCAGAGAATTTGCCACCTATGCAGGGGTGCAATATACTGCATAGGGTTTTTTTCATGTTGTGACAGCAGGTTTTTTTCCCCCCAAAGCTTAAGGAGTCACACCTTCAGGATCCTAATGCTTAATTGATAGTGGTGAGTCACCACCTGTGCTGTGAGTCACTGTACTCTTCACATCAAGATGGAGGACTATTTGAAACGGGAGATGCTTGGGAAGACATCTGGCAGAAGATAATGCACCAATCAAGTAACCTTCCTCTAAGTCCTTTACAAGGGGTGGAAACCTGGACAGGGCTCATGCAGTGAGTCAGTATTTGCACTGAAGTTAAGATGTAAAAGTCAGAAGTGTAAAGTCTGCTGCGTGTTTGTTACTACAAACGTGAACTGTCTCCATTAAGGGCTCTTGCCTGGAAAGCACTTGTCCTCCAGGGGCCATCATGCTGCCTGTGGCATCTAAGCACACTGAATACCAAAAAGCTTGTAATAAGATGCCTACCAAGGATTTAGGTTGTTCTACCTTCACCTTTATCACATGGAAACATGCAAAGCAGATCCTTCTGCCCCTAAAAAGAGCAAAGGATCATAGAATGGTGAGGGTTGGAAGGGACCTCCGGAGATCATCTAGTCCAACCCCCCTGCTAACTCAGGTTGTGCCTAGATCAGGCTGCACAGGAACACCAAGTCCACATGGGTTTTGAAAGTTTCCAGAGAATCCACAACTTCTCTGGGCAGCCTGCTCCAGGGCTCCATCATCCTCAAAGTAAAGATCTTTCTCCTTCAGCTCAAGTGAAAACTCCTGTGTTCTAGTTGGTACCTGTCGCCCTTTGTCCTGTTATTGGGCACCAATGGAAAGAGCCCAGCCCCATCCTCATGACTTCCACCCTTTATAGACATTTATAAGCATTGAGAAGAACCCCTCTCAATCTTCTCTTTTCCACTTTTAAGAGCCCCAGGTCTGTCAGACTCTCCTCTTAAGAAAGATGGTCCAGTCCCCTCATCATCCTCAGGGCCTTCCATTGGACACACTCTTCAGTAGTTCCCTGTCCCTCTTGACCTGTGAACCCAGAACATAATACTCCAGATGTGGCCTCATTAGGGCAGAGAAGAGGGAGATAAAACTTCCTTGGCCTGTTGACCACATTCTTCTTTATGCCATTGGCTTTCTTGGTCACGAGAGCACATTGCTGGCTCATGGTGAACTTTTTGTCCCCCAGCAGTCCCAGGGCCTTCTCTGCAGAGCTACTTTCCAGCAGGAGGATCCAAAAAGGCAGGAAGAGGTGCAAGGGTCTGGCATTTTCCCAGAGCCTGGCACAAAGAGCCCATGACAGGGGAGCTGGATATGAACACTCTCTCTACACTGTGGCTTCTCAGGCCACTTCCAACAACCAATGCCCAGATCATTGCTGAAATAAAGCAGACCCTTCCCCAGACAGCCTGCTTGTGGATCAGCCCGGCTCTGACTGCTCTCTGCACTGGTTTCAGCACAAGACCAGAGAGTAACACAAGCATCTGCCTCAGAAGACCCTAAGGCAAAAATGAAGGGGCACCCTTTGTCCTTCCCTAGCAAGGCAGCACCCAGTTGCTGTGATAGCCCTGGCAGACTCTGTTCTGAGGCACGTGATATGCCCCACACACTGCATGAAGCCTCCCCATCACTGGAGAGAAGGTCTCACCTTGGGAGCTCTATCATATGTGTCACAACTCACGACAGCAGCCCCAGATCCCTCCTGGGGAAAAGCCACCAGCTCACCTGCATGAGATGACAACTTGAAGACTAGTAAATGAAAATAAGGATGTGCCATTTCCCATTATGGTCCATGTGTGTTGGATATTGTCTTCCTTTGTTCCTCTACTTCCTGCTTCAGCTTTTGGTAATTAAGCCCTGTTAGTTTTCCCTGCACAGCACTAAAATCCGTTCTTTATATAAACACCTCATCCAGTGAAGAGTTTAAATTTATGATGCCTTTGTCTACTCTTAGAGCATTTTCCCCCAAAAAGTACAAAACACAAAGTAAGTTTGTTTGTTTTCCTGTGGTGGTTGGGGTTTTTTGGTGGTGGTGGTTTTGGTTGGGGGTTTTTTGGAGTGTGTGTGGAAGGGGTTCTTTTGTCTTGTTTTTAATATAAAAATAATAACACCCCCCTAAAGGTATGATTTTCACACAATGCATGCAACAAAACACACAAAAAACCCCAAGAAACAACCAAACCAGCCTCCAGGTACTTACTCCTGGGGGGAAAAGCTCTGAGTCAGCAGATAAAGTACTGGAAAATAACAAAATAGGAAAGCAATAAAAAAGTCAGTACTTCTACAATAATATACCTACCACTAAGGCCTTTTCCCAGTACTAAACCAAGTAATACTCAAAGTTACAGCCACTGGAGACCACTGCACCAAAACCTCCCTCCAGACTGCTACAAGGACAACACTTCTCTGCTTCCCTTCTCACCCCCTGAACAAAGGTGATGCTTTGGCTCCCTTTTTAAGGTTAAAGAAAGTGTACAACTTCTAGAACACGGTGTGATGCTCAACTCGTTTTTATGTTCAGTGAAATATAACTGTGCAGTTGAAACTACACTAAAGAGGTTGCAGGAGGAACCTCCCAGGGGGATGTGCCAGCCCACCTCCACACTTAAAGCTGGGGTGGTCCTACTGCCACAGTTATCTCTGCATCTCCCTCTCAGCCTTGGCATCAACAGGCCATTAAAATTTAACCATCAAGGTTCAGAGAGAGGACGTCTCCCCTCTGGGATCCCAACAGCCAGACAAAGCACTCTCTGATCTAGTAGTTTAAAAGTCAATAAAGTGTTCTTGAGAACATACGAGGAGCTGAGTGAAAGTATCGAGAAGGTCACATTTCAAAATGGTAACATTAAGAAGAGTTAAAAAAAAAAACCAAAACCCTAAATCAATCAATCCCAGGAGACTTGAGAAGAAGGCATAAAAATGAACAATGACTTCTTTCTTTGACCAGTCACATTTGGAACCAAACATCCCGAGACTAGATTTTTCCTTGTGTTTTTATTGGACACTTCTGTTACTCAGGTAAGAGCAGCTGACTCAAAAAAACCACCAAAACAAAACACAAGAACAACAACAAACCAGTTACTGACAGGTCACTTCGTTTGTTTTCTTTGAACAGCCACTCCAAGTAGTCTACACCACCCACGCTGGAATGCCTCAAACCACGACACAGTCAACACCTGACTTTTAAGCCGCTTCCTCTCTGCACAATGCTAGACCTCCAAGTGCCGAGTACATGATAATGCTGAAGAAAGTTAGATAAGCAGATGCTTTGGCTGAAAATCTTCCACCAAGTGCTCAAGTGCTCAGGACCTCTTAAAGATAAATCCTTCCAAAGCACATTTCTACTGAATAAGTATACCAAGGTTCAGGTTGGACTTGATGATCTTTGAGGTCTCTTCCAACCTTGGTGATTCTGTGTGTGTGTGGTGATTTGGAGATGGTTGTAACCATCCAAGTTTGCCTTTTACTGAGGTAAAAGGAAATACTGTGAGTACCAGAGTATCACCCTGTGCTCAACTTCTGCCTCCTTCCCATTCCCTACACATCTGGAGTCCCGATTTCCATACACTGGAGCCTGCTGACTCAGATGTGAGGGTTTGTTTTGCTCAGCTTCTTACCCAATTTATTTTCCTATGGTAGTAACAACATTTTCTGCACTTTCCATTCTCAGAAACCAGTAAACCCCTCTTGAGCATGGCAGGCACCTGTCAGGGAAAGCTGCAGCCCAGCAAAATCACTCATGAACGGCAAGCACAAGGTCACCTACACAGAAAGCATCAGGTTGCTTTAATCAGACATGAGAAACGGCCTGGGCAACATACCAGCTAACAAATAAAACAAAGAAACTACTTTTGGCTACTACCACAAAGCCAAAGGTTTCGGGGACATGGGGAGGGAGAAGAGTGGCAGAGAGAAAGCGGAGAGGGCGCGTGAGCCAGAGGACACATGCTTTGCAGTCTTCCAAGAAAGATATAATTAGATCGTGCAGCATTGTATGAAAGCAGCTTCATGTACCTATGAAAACAGTTTCCAGCCTTGCAAACAGCCCAAGACTGCAGAACCACGGACTTCACAAATTTCCCTAATGGTTAACATGGTTAAAGTTGCTGAAAGACATCCTTCAAAAGACTTTTTTCCGCCCCCCCCCCCTCCCCCCCCCTCCCCCCCCAAACACCACACTTTTTTTTTTACATGCATGACTTAGCTGTGAAACCTCCACATTAATTTTTTAAGTGTACATTTTAAAAGCCTGGTATTTCAGCCTCGGATAAAGCACATAGGCTTGGGGCCATGCTGCCACACATCACTGTGTTAAACACTGGTACATAAACTGGCATTTCCTGGTTTACAAACTCCTCCCCAGGATGGGGCACTTAGAGCACATGTCACCTTAACCTGCTTGTGATCAGAGAAGCAGAGATACTTTCCCTCCAATATTAACTACCTCAGGGTAATCTTGTGCCATATCTAACACCTTTCAATCACAGCTCGCCTCTAAGAGCCTTCTCCCCAACATGGCAAGATGGCTCAGGACACACTGCAATCACAAAACAAGCCCAAAATTTGCCAAAGGCCACAAACTGACTTTGTTTCAGTAAAGCTAGGAAAGACTAAATCAAGTGCTCTGCACAAAATTACTCCTTAGTCTGTGCCATAAGCAAGAAAGACCCTCCGAGTTTATCCACCAAGCAGAGTCTCAAGATAATGAGATGCCACCTGAACCACTGCAGAACTGGAGAAGTTTCATCTACCCTTCAACTTCACACTTTAATCAGGAGCAATTAGCTCTTCTGTTCCTAACCTTGCTCTCATCACAGGTCTGTTTCTTTTCCCTAAAGGGAGAGGGAAGAAGGAATTTTGCTAAGTAAATAACCATCGCTAATACGCTAACAATTAAATCCTGATTTGTTAATCATATGACAGTCTTATGAATACTCAACATGATTAAATCAATTTTAGTGGCATCCATACACCACCCACTTGTGTCACTACTCTCCATTTCAGTAGCAGGAGTTCCCTTTATTCTGAGACATTCTGATCTTCTCCAGCCTTCACCCTCCCCAGATTAGTCAACTAACTGGTTTCTCAGCTGATGCAATCTGCTTTGCTTTTTCCAACTCAGTAATAACATCTAACATCAAAAGAGTTGGGAGATACAAGATCTTGCTTGCAGCTTTCATGAATATTATATTCATCATTTTCCAGAGATGAGCAGGACAAGGATTATTTCCACCTCTCTCTTGCATCTCTGTGCTGCAGTTCAGTAGCTTCTCGACACATATTCTGACATCATTAGGAACCACTGTCACAAAAATGATTTTATTTTTACATCTATTCTTTGCTATAAGACCTTTAGCTGTTTGCCTCCCTCCAGCTGCATGAAAAGACCAGGAGCAACAACACAGTATCACTAAGGCTGGAAGAGACCTCAAAGAAAATCAAGTCCAACCTGTCACCACAGACCTCATGACTAGACCATGGCATCAAGTGCCACGTCCAATCCCCTCTTGAACACCTCCAGGGATGGTGACTTCACCACCTCCCTGGGCAGCACATTCCAATGGCTAACAACTCTCTCAGTGAAGAACTTTCTCCTCACCTTGAGCCTAAACTTCCCCTGGCACAGCTTGAGACTGTGTCCTCTTGTTCTGGTGCTGGTTGCCTGGGAGAAGAGACCAACCCCTTCCTGGCTACAACCACCTTTAAGGTAGTTGTAGAGAGCAATGAAGTCTCCCCTGATCCTCCTCTTCTCAAGGCTAAACAACCCCAGCTCCCTCAGCCTCTCCTCACAGGGCTTGTGCTCAAGGCCTCTCCCCAGCCTTGTTGCCCTTCTCTGGACACGTTCAGGTGTCTCGATGTCCTTCTTAAACTGAGGGGCCCAGAACTGGACACAGGACTCAAGGTGTGGCCTAACCAATGCAGAGTACAGGGGCACAATGACTTCCCTGCTCCTGCTGGCCACACTATTCCTAATGCAGGCCAGGATGCCATTGGCCTTCTTGGCCACCTGGGCACACTGCTGGTTCATGTTTAGGCAGCTGTCAATCAGCACCCCCAGGTCCCTCTCTGTTTGGGAGCTCTCCAGCCACTCTGACCCCAGCCTGTAGCTCTGCATGGGGTTGCCATGGCCAAAGTGCAGCACCCAGCACTTGGACTTGTTGAATGCCATCCCATTGGACTCCGCCCATCTGTCCAGTTGGTCGAGGTCCCTCTGCAGAGCCCTTCCACCCTCTAACTGACCAACATCTGCTCCCAAACACCCATCACTAGGACTCAGATACACACAGAACAGACAGATTTTCAAGTGCCATCCTCAGTTTTTGGCTGAAAACCTTTATTCTGAACAAAGTATGTGCTGCTGGGACTGACTTCATCAACCAAACAAAGAGTTAAACTGCTCTTCAGGTTGGTATTTAGAGCAGGTCTGAGCACTGTAAATAGAAGCCATATGTAAAAAAGAAAAACAAAAAAAAAAAAAAGGAAAAACAACAAACCACCAACCAGCAATGTTTTAGTTAAATATTAACAGTTGCTATCATCTGGTTATCAAAACCAAGTTGACACTCTGAGGACTGATAATTTTCAGGCTGCCAAAACTGCGCATGCATAAACCACAGATTTTGGTGAGATGGCAAAACCTAATTTATTGTCTTCTAAAAAAAAACAGTGAGAGAAGCTTGAAGATATCCAGCACAGCATAAAACTCTGACATGGAAAAAGGGGGAAGGAGGAGACAAGAGGAAGAAGCTGTTCCTCACGAGAAACACTTGCTCAAAGTCACTGTAGAGTGAAAGATCAGCCACCTTCATTCTGCCATGCGATTATGGCTGTTTTGACCATGCCCTCTTATCATTCAAGGTCTACAGTTATTATCATTCAGGCAAGAAGAAGAGGGAAAGGGGAAAAAACAAGGTTGATTGAGACTTAAATATTAAGGGGAAGGAAGAAAGGAGGGAAAAATGTTCCACTTGTTTTGCAAATCAAAACGTGAAGTCTGTCAGGCTTGTCTTCTTCAAGCAGACATTGTTTTCCACAACCCTGGGAGACAGAGCAGGGGGAAAAGTCGTATGATTTAATTTATACTTCTTGTCCATAATAATATTTGTTGGGTGGACATTGCAACAATGTATGCACAGCCATGGACTTTGCTCTGGGGGCCAGGAGGTGAGCAGGCAGCTCCAGAGCACTGCAAAGAAACAGGGAGACACTTCTTGAGCCGGAATTAATTCCGCCACAACTGTCTGGAGCTGAAAAACCTCTTCCGGGGAACCAGACCACCCTGCTGAAAACAGCACACAAGGGTAACCATAAATCACATTCTGCAGGACTAGGCGAATGTACTGCTGCCCTACATCGCGCAAGCATTCCCCATCCTCCTGGCTTTACTACCTGTGGATCTCAGTAGGCACCCCAGCAATTAGCACCAGGATATATTCACTACTTTAGTCTTTTGTTCCTGTATTTTGGTAGAACGACCAGCATTTCAGAGCACCGTGGAACGTTCTCTCCCAACTGACTCCAAATCAGTTGCTATCTG
Organism: Dryobates pubescens; assembly: GCF_014839835.1. Classification (NCBI taxonomy): domain Eukaryota; kingdom Metazoa; phylum Chordata; class Aves; order Piciformes; family Picidae; genus Dryobates; species Dryobates pubescens. The sequence goes on along the minus strand of NC_071620.1, from coordinate 28,905,710 downwards.
AAGTGCCCATTCCTCCCCTTTGACAAAGCCTTTCAGAAAAACAGGAGGTCATCGTTCGTAATCATACCCTTGTAGCCCGAGTAAGAAGAGCTGGAACTGTTAGTACACTTCGGAAATTTGGGATTAGACTGCCTAAGCAGCTGGTAAACACACCACAGCCTGCAACTTCTGCCACAGGACCGGCAGGGTATGCCTGTTTAAACCGAATGACTGAGATACAGGATGTGTCGGGGAGTGGAAACAAAACCAAACAAACAGTTGTTTGACTTACACACAGAAAGTGAGGAATAGGAAAAGCTCAGCAGCAAGCCTTGGAAAAGCCGGGAGTTACTTCAAGATATTTCAATATGAAATGACCTTTTTGGAGGATTGTAACTTCCACCAGTGCTACATATTATTTATGCTGGGCTGAAGTTAGATTCCTGTTATATGAGATGCTTAGTCTTAAGAATGATAGTAAGAACTAGCTCTATGTACATTCCCTCTAATGAAATAAAGATTCATACCAGATATAAAACCTAAGACTACCTGGGTTCTGATGTCAGAACTGATCTTAACCAAGTCTCTGTTCTCTAGGTCAGTTTTTTTCAACAGTTTTTTGGCCTGTACATAACAAATAAGAACTATGACCAGGCTCACTAAATAAGTATTTATAGTCTGGTGACATCATACTTTTTATCTCAAAGAGGAGGTAAATTTACTGTTTCCAGGCAGGCAGGCAGAGGATAGTCCTTTACACCTGGAAACCACAGGTACTGTTCCCAAACAGCCATCCCCTTCCTTCCCATCAACCAAAGAGAAACCTGCCCATTGGTTTGCAGTATTGCTCATAAGGACCCTGATAACCAAAAGACTACACCACCACAGTCAGGGTGCCCAAGCAGGTCATCAGCTCTCCTCAGTCCCTCCCTAACAAGCACATTTCTCACCCTTGCAAGTGCTCAGACCAGTAACCACTAACTCTTTATCAGCTAACTTGCTGAGGGAAGGGGAAAAACCCCTCTATTATCTCTCCCATAGCTGAGGAAGCCATGAAAAAAAAAGGGCAGAAGTTTGCTGTGGTCTGGCAGTGCTTCTGGATTCCTCTGACCATAGGGACTTGTTGACCCCTTCAGCACCTGTTAGAGTCATTTAGTCCAACCACCCTGCAGAGAGAGCAGGGACATCTAGAACACTGGGGAGGTGGTGGAGTCACCATCATTGGAGGTGTTTAGGAGGAGACTTGATAGGGTGCTTGGTTGCATGGTTTAGTTGATTAGAGGGTGTTGGATGATGGGTTGGACACAATGACCTCGAACGTCTCTTCCAACCTGGTCTATTCTATTCTAACTACAGCAGGCTGCTTAGAGCCCCAAACAACCTTACCTGGAACATTTCAAGGGGTGGGGCATCTACCACTTCTCTGGGCAATCTGGGCCAATGTCTCACCACTGTCAGGATAAAACATTCTTTCCTTGTCCTTAGTCTAAAATTCCCCTATTTTATTTTAAAACTGTCACCTCTTCCCTGCTAAAATGTCTGTGCCCAACATTTTACCAGCCCCCTCTCAGTACTGAAAGGCCACCATAAGGTCTACTCAGAGCCTTCTCTTCCCCAGGCTGAACAACCCCAACTGTCTCAGCCTGTCCTCACAGTAGAAGGTTTAGGAGCAGAGAGACATTTCAAAGCCTTGTCTGAAAGACATTTAGAACAGTTTTCCTGTCTATCGCTTGTCTCTGCTTGCAGGTCCCTACACCACTTCAATCTATACAAGTGAAGTAAGGGCAAGGATGAACTACTAGCTTCAGTCTTGCCACTTCTAATTCAGCTACTGCACTAGGTATCATAACTTGAGGTTTTCATTGACCCGGGACTATGTGGAAGCCAGTCAGCCAGGTACCAGCACTGACAAGACACATCCCAGCTGGGGAAAAGAAAAAGAGAAGAATCAGCATTTCTGAAGTTGATTTGCAGAGACCAGTCACCTGGAGGACACAGAGAAACAAGGGAGATTTTGAGCACTAATGGGAGGAAGCAAGGGTAGCACAGCTCTTGTTTTGGGGATGTCACCACAGTGGTCCCTTAAAATTAATTAACAACTATATGCTGAAAGTCCACTTGAAATGGACACCTATCCCCTACTCCAAAAGCATCACCTCCCAGGCAGTGCCATATTCATCATCACTGTAATTACACACAGACTTTGTTGTACCATGTCTGGCTACTTGCAGATATGGAGAATAGTCCCATGAGACAACACCACAGTCTAGGGCATATCTCACTGCACAGAGCCATTTCACTTCATTAATCCAGCAGAAAACCCAGGAAAAAAAAAAAAAAAAAAGATAATCAGGAAACAAATGTAATTACAGAGAGGTTTTTTATCAGGTTTGCAAGCTGAATCAGTTGAAGGTGTGTCCAGAAAAAGTGTCAAAACTGCCATAACAGCAATGAAATAAAGGCTGGTAGGAAACAGGCATCTTCCCTTGTAGGAACAAAGAGCATCACATCACAGCCTGATGCAGTTCAAGTTCACACCAAGACAGCACTGCCCCTGGAATACTTGGTTGTCTTGAATTAAGATCTGCTTTTTTGGAGGGGACAGTCTGCTAGAGGCTCAGCCAAACTGGCACGAGAGCAATCGAACCAGCGGCAAATAGGTAAAACGATGGCATGTTGCTTGGGAAAGAAGATGACTCAACCCAAATGAAGTGGGAAGCAGGGAGCCAAGAGAACGGCATTGCAGCAAAACAAGGCATCTGGAGCTGAAAAGCAGCCACAACAGGAATTCCCTTGTGACTAGACATGAAATATTATTACATAATTGCTCTGGGTGATTAAAACACAGCCTTCAACTAACCACTTCCCCCTCTGCCATACCCAAGAGGTGGAAAGATCTGGAGGGCTGCGGGCACGCGCAGTGGGATGCTGTGCCATCAACCACTGCAATTTAATCAAGCCTCACCTCTTGCCCTTCATCAGCTTTTGGTGCTCATTACACAAACAGACATTCAGAATAACAACCAACCCCACCACATAACACAATTGGACATGGGGGACAGATCATCCTAGTAACAGGGGGGAGGAAACCAACAACCATCAATCCTGTAACTAAGAGTCTCTGTGAAAACCGTGCTTCGAGACTACAGATGGTCAGAAGATTCAGATGCTAGAGAATCACAGAATGATTTGGGTTGGGAAAGACCTTAAAGATCATCTAGTTCCAACTCCCCTACAGGGGGCAGGGACACCTCCTACTACACCAGGTTCTTCAAGGCCCCATTCAGCCTGGCTTTGAACGCTTGCCAGGGTTGGAGCCTCCACAACTGTTCTGGGCAACCCGTTCCAGTGCCTCACCACCCTCTTAATGAAGAAATTTTTCCTAATAGCTAATCTAAAACAAGCTTCTTCCAGTTTGAAACTGCTACCCCTCATCCTATCACTACAGGTCTGTGTAAAAAGTTAATGAGAAGTCAGATAATGAGAAGTTAGTGAGAGTACAAAGTCCCTACTAAGAACACACGCCGGTTTTCTTTTAGGTTTCATGGATGCATGTGTTTAATTGTCATGTTGCTAATGAATTACCTGAAGCATCACTTCAGATGGGTAAAACAAGACCTCAGGTTTCTCCATGGTAAAAAAGGAGAGCATATCTCAGCATCCTCCCTTTGGACAGTGGTGAGATACATGGACCATTTTAATTTAATTTAACTAGCCAAGACACATCTCTCACAAACAATATGCATGCACTCCTTTCACAGCAGTATGGTAACACTGATGTTGTGATAAAAAGCAGATGAAAATCCTCAAAGAAGCATTTAGTGCTGAAAAAGCCTCCAAGTAAACTATCCTAAAAGGAAGATATTTAGATACAAACAAAGCAAAAGTCCAAGATTTATGTCCCAAGTCAAGACATTAGCTCCGATGGGTGATTTAATACGGCCACTGGAATCCCCTGTGGTTAAATTATGCATCTGACCTCTTCCCTACACGTATTTCAACGGTGTTAAATAATAAGCAGCACATCCTTTATTACCATTTCCAGTTTCAAAGACTGGCAGCACTATAAAAAGCACTGTTCCTAGTGACTCAGTCAAGGAGATCAGGACAATGGCAGGACCCACCATGGCAATGCCACTCTCCAAGGAAGGTGCAAGACTCCAGCAAAGACTCAGAGAGAAGTGAGGCTCAACAATGCAGGTCAGAAACAGCAAGATCTCCATTCCATCAATCCCAAGCAGAACACATGCTGGGAGAAAATGTGCACTGGGGAAGGGAGTGTTGAGAAGGCCTAGACAGGGAGGCAGCATCTGGTGAGGGTCCCATTAGAAGACTGTGAAGCTTAACACAGTGTAAGGACAGCAATCTGCTCCCAAGGAAAGGAGGATGGTTGTGTCTCACATGCACGTAGAGCAACAAAACACAGAGCTTCGTGCTACATCACCACAATTGTTTCATCATTTCTGAAGATCAAACAATGATTGAGCACCCAGCCACCAAGGATGAGAACAAGGGGATTTACTGGCCAAACAAAAGTGCATTTATTTTTTATTAATATACTTTTGGCTCTCTCTATGATATTTCAATATAACCCCTGGCTACCATGCAGCCAAGTGTATATTAGACTAAGATTTAATAAAACTCTATTTAGAAAGATGAGAACATTGCATAATACATTACAGAAATAAATGTATTTTTGAAGGAAGTTAAGGGAGATCTGAACATACAGTCTCCTGAACGCACCCAGGGCCACTCTTTCCCACAAAGGACAGTGGGATGCACTTAAGAGGAGCCAGCAGCAAGGAGAATTACCCCCACAGTATCAGAGCTCCTGAGCGGTTATAAGAAAGGAAGTCTGAATGAAGCTACGCTGATGCTCAGCCTGGGTTTCTCCTTTTTTTCTTCACTAGGATAGAAACAGACAGCACACCCACCCAGAAAACCCCCAAAACAAACCCGAAGCACAAACGAAGGAGGAATCCTGACCCCAAGAAAACAGCCTAATTATAATTACAGGGGATTACAAATGAAAGCAAGAAAGCTGCCAAGTTTTTGGATGCCAGCACACAACAAAATTAAAACTCCTCGCTGGAAAAACCCATTGACTCAGAATATGATTATTATTCTTTCTAATAGAAAACAAGACAGCAGGGACCACAGATGTTTATTTACCCCTTAAAATTGATCTGCCCTTTACCACAAGTTCTTCCAAGGAATATTTTTTATGTTATTTTTAAAGAAGCATGCACCATAGCCAACTAACTCTGCCTTGACCTTCTGTGGTCAACGTGATGACGACCTTCAAAAGACTCAAACATCTCAAAAACATTTTGGTTTTTTACACTTCACACTAGAAACAAATATTTCAAGATCATTTTTACCACACTTAAGCATCAGCGTTACCCAAAACATACAAATACCTCAATCCCTGGTTCTAAAAAGATGAAAATCTGCCTCTCAAACATCGAATTTCATTATGCGCTTGTACATCACAAACTGCTCAAGTCCACCATGTGTTATTTTCATGGAAGGGCCATAGCTGGATCACTTTGGGGTTGTTTGGGGTTTTTTTAATTCATCCGGGGTTCAAGGTTTTGAGGGATTAGCTTTACCTGCTTACTCCCCCCTGCTGCACACGCCTTCAAGGCACACAAAGAGAAACCAAAGTGATTTTCAGTGATTAAACAGGACCGTGTGCCGGCTAACCAAAGCACAACCAAGTTGCTCATCTGATTGTTGCTGCATTTCTTTCTCCCCAACTAGATAAACACAGTTAATCCAAAACACTGCTCCCAGGCAGGAAGTCATTTTTGCTGATCTTAGGCAAGGGGTCTGGAGATTAACGGAACAACTTGCCAGGTCTAATAGTTTAATTTTACATTTCCAAGGACTACAGTTCCCTGTTAACACCAGTGAGGCCTATCCACAGCTGGCAGGGCTTTCCCAGGGCTAGGGCCATAAACCAGCCAAAGCTTTTGGGTGAAAGATGATTTGGAGTTTTGTTTGTTTGTTTGTTTTGCCTGCACCACTTAGCAAATACAAAGTGAGAGGAGAAATCAGCACAGCCCCAACTGGAGATTCTCCACTTTAGCCCTTGTGTTAGGAAACACAACACAGAGCAGCATGCACTTTCTGCCTTTGGAGTACAAGTTGTGCGAGGTATTGCTTCTTTTATTGCTCTACCACAACAGCTATCAAGGGAATAAGCACAAAACCAGAAAAAGTCAGCAGGACTTTTTCCTCTCACTTTCCTCCTCACAGTGGCCATCTCACAAGCTCCTCCAAAAATCAACCCGGTTTTGGGGTTGCACAGCTGCTTTGGTATAGATGAGTGATATCACGACTAGAGCTTTCTCCCCAAACCCTTACTTTTCACTTCTTGGTGACACTCATCCACAGCATCTTTCCTACTGACACTTGCATCCCAAGATGGCAGGAGGTCATCACTGGGGTCCTGAAAAGCTACTGAGAATCCTGTTCCAGGACATAACTTTGCAGTTTAGTGCTGCAAGCTAGCATCAAGATACAAACCCACAGGATGAATACCGAGCGTGACAAGGAGGGAAAGAACAATGGGGATGCAGGATTTACTTTTGGTTGAAGGGTAACCCACAGGGCAATTGACTGACCCAGTGGCACCTGCCACCTGGACAGATGCACATCGTGTGCAGTTTCATCCTTTGTTCTGGGGAAGAATGGGTGATGAGTGGGGTTGGGATCCATGAGGGCTGGCTAGGGAGGGGAGCCAAGGGAAGCCACCTATCTCACCTTGCTGACGACGTTCTGGACGAGGCCGGCTCGGATGCGGTAGTGCCATTCATGGCAGTCACACTCGCTGGCGTTGCCCCCCGCAGGGGTGGGTAACCCGGGTGGGGGGAAGATGCTGCCATTGTCGCTGCGGTTGGTGTGGCCCGGAGCCAATGACCCGCTCCAGTTACCGCTACCCTGCCCGTCAGCCTCCAGGCACCAAAAATCGGGCTGGTCCAAGAGGAAGGAGTCCGAGAACTTGCTGAAGCCGATGAAAAGGGCCGGCATCCAGGTGAGCAGCACTAGGGTCCGCTGGTACCCACCGCCCAGACCTCCAAGGAAGGGCAGCACCGAGCCGTCGTAGTCGAGAAGCAGAGGGCTGCAGGCGGCGGGCGGCGGCAGCGGCACCGGCTGGATCTCGGCTCCGGCGGCGTTGGCGGGGGGCGGCCCCGGGGGGGGCGCGGCGGCAGCGTTGCTCCCCCCGGCTCCCGGCACCGAGCCGTTCTCCTCCGGCAGCGGCCGGCCCCCACCGCCCGCCTCACGGCGCCGGTCTATCGCCATCCAGCCTCCCAGAGAGAGAGGGGTGGTGGGGTGAGGGGGGGGGGGGGGTCACATAGATGGCGGGGGCTGGGGGCAGCCCCGACTCCTTCACGAGTCTTTCCCTTCCTCTCCTTCACGCACACACACACCTCGTAACGCAAATATATTGCACACAGGCTCCGGGCCCGAGACGGATGGGGATGGGAAGGAAGGAAGGAGAGGAGCGAAGAAAAGGGGGAGGCACCAAGCAAGCCCCTCGCTCTCTCCCTTCCTCACCCGCACCCTGCGGCCACGAACCGCTGCAGCTGCCGGCGGTGCCCCCCCTCCCCTCAGCTGTGCGTCAAGCTGCACTCATCCCCGCTCTCCCTTCCCCCCTCCGGAGGCACCGCCGAAAAGAAAAAAGGAAAGATAAAGCCGGATCCAAGCGTGCAATGGGCCAAGAGAGAGGGCGGGAGAAAGGGAAGGGGGTAGTGGGGGGTTGGGGAGGAAAAAAGAAAATGGGGGGAAAAAAAACCCCAAAAACAATACAATAAAAGCACTCGCGCGGGGGGTGGGGGGCGGGAGGGAAGGCAACCAAAAGCCACCCCGCGAACGAAACCCTGCAACAACAAACCAAGCAAAACCGGTGCAGCAAGGCTCTACGAACACGCCTCCTTCTCCTGGTTTTGGTGAGAAGGAGGAGGAGGGAGAAGAGGGAAGGCAAAGGAAGGAGGAGTAGAAAATAACAGCTCCCGACGCGGCTTCCCCACTTCCCGCACACCTAAGGGTCCGGCCGCGGCAGCAGCAGCGGCAGCCCCAGCCCCAAGCACCCCCCCGCCGGCCTCTCGCAAGCCCCAGTCCCGCACATCTGCCCCTGCAACGCGGGGCACCGCCACCGGCCCCTCCACGGCCCGAGCTGTGGGGACCGCCGTTCCCCCGCGATCCGAGCCGTACCGCCGGCCGCAACCTCCAAGGGCGGACAACCCCCGCCCCAGCTCCTCACCCTCCGCCTCCCGGCAGCCCCCACCTGCCAGCCCAGCCCCGCCGCTCAGCTCCGCCTCCCGCCGTACCGGCGACCGGACCTGCTCCCGCCGCGCCGGCACGGCCCAGCCCGGCACGGCCACCCCTGCAGCCACCCAGCCGCCGCCGGGGGCGGGCCGGTGCCGCGGGGCGGGGAGAGGGAGGACGCGGGGCGGGCTTCGTGCCGGGGGCCGAGGCAGGTAGAGCGCCAGAGCGGGCACGGCCGTGGCCAGGTCGGGAGTGGCTCGGCTGTACAACGCACAGTTGTTTCCATATCAATTATTGACACGGTATATGTTTAATAATGCAGTGATGCTGCAGCTAGAGGAGCTCCGCACAGGGAGCCAAGGGGCCCTGGGTGGCTCGAGGGGGAAGGGGGGAGAGGAGACAGTGCTGGAAGGAAGAACTCATAAAGTCGAAGAGGTTATTTGTTAGACCCAGAGGGGTGTGAGGAGACTTAGCTGTGTTGCTTTAGTCAGGCTGTCAAATTAGTACAGCTTTAAAAAAAAACCAACAATAATCACTGAATCATACACTAGAATCACAGAATCATCTTGGGTGGAAGACACCTTTAAAATCACCACGTCCAGCCGTTAACCAAGCACTGCTAAATCACCAGTAAAACATGTCCCTCAGCACCCTCCAGGGACAGTGACTCCACCGCTGCCCCCCGAGCATCCTGCACCAGGGCTTGACAACCCTTTTTGGGACAGAAATTGTTCCTCATGTCCAACCTAAACCTTCTCTGGTGGAACTTGAAGCACTTTCGTCTTGTCCTATCACTTGCTACTTGGGAGAAGAGATCAACCTTCACCTCACTCTAACTTCCTTTCAGGGAGTTGCAGAAATTGAGGTCCCCCCTCAGCCTCCTTTTCTCCATGCTGAGCAACCTCAGCTCCCACCACTACTCAGAAGACCTGTTCTTCAGAATGTTCACCAGCTTTTTTACCTTTCTTTGCACTCACTCCAGTGCCTCAATGTCTTTCTTGTAGTGAGGGGCCCAAAACTGAACCCAGTGTTTCAGGTATCGCCCCACCAGTGCCCATTACAGAGGGACAATCGCTTCTCTAGTCCTAATCACATTAACAGCTGATATTAATTGTAACATTAATTGTAAAATGGGCAGTTCAAATTTGTGAAGGTTATTTTCCTGTTAAGCTCAATTCACTGAATCATGTAAGTGCCTCAGACTATTTTCATCTGGAGCACAGGCCCTGCATTACTGAGCTGTGCGGTTATTTTTTCCTTTGGAAGAGGGGAAAGAGAGACAACAGATCAATAGATGCTCATACACATGAACTTGGCTAGTGAGCAGAAAATACTTGTGTGCATTAGAAGAGGACTGTCATCATCACCCAATGGAAATAGAAGAGCAAGATGTTGGTGGAATTTCATTTATTTTGCCTGGTGCCTGTGGCATGAGATTTAACACATCCAAGTGCCAGGTTCTGCACATTGGCCACAACAACCCCATGCAGTGCTACAGGCTGGGGTCAGAGTGGCTGGAGAGCGGCCAGGCAGAAAGGGACCTGGGGGTACTGGTTGATGGTAGGCTGAACACGAGCCTGCAGTGTGCCCAGGCAGCCAAGAAGGCCAATGGCATCCTGGCCTGTATCAGGAACAATGTGGCCAGCAGGAGCAGGGAGGTCATTCTGCCCCTGTACACTGCACTGGTTAGGCCGCACCTCGAGTACTGTGTCCAGTTCTGGGCCCCTCAGTTTAGGAAGGATGTTGACTTGCTGGAATGTGTCCAGAGAAGGGCAACAAAGTTGGTGAGGGGTTTGGAACACAAGCCCTATGAGGAGAGACTGAGGCAGCTGGGGTTGCTTAGCCTGGAGAAGAGGAGGCTCAGGGGTGACCTTATTGCTCTCTACAACTACCTGAAGGGAGGTTGTAGACAGGAAGAGGTTGGTCTCTTCTCCCAGGCAACCAGCACCAGAACAAGAGGACACAGTCTCAAGCTGCATCAGGGGAAGTTTAGGCTGGAGGTTAGGAAGAAATTCTACACAGAGTGATTGCCCATTGGAATGTGCTGCCCAGGGAGGTGGTGGAGTCACCATCATTGGAGGTGCTTAGGAGGAGGCTTGACAGGGTGCTTGGTTGCATGGTGGGTTGGATAATAGGTTGGACGTGATGATCTCGAAGGTCTCTTCCAACCTGATTTATTCTATATTCTAAAGTTAAGGGATATAAAAACCACGTAGGGTTGTGATTTAGTGGTGACTGGCAGTGCCGGATTAACACTTGCACTTGATGATCTTAAAGGTCTCTTCCAACCAAAACAATTCTATGATCTTTAGGGTGCCTCTTTGCTAGAAGACAAAAAGATACCATTTAAATGATAGGTCACATTGAAGAAGAGAATGAATCAATATATTTTGGCTTATTATTTTCCACTGAGTTATAGTAAGGTAATTGAATATCACTGTAGCTGGGTCCTCAGCAGCCTAACAAGAAGCAGCAGCAAATATGGTCTCTGAGAGGAGCCATTTTCTCCCTACAGTAATGGAAACAGGCAGCCTCAGAGCTGGGACAACATGAAAATGGTGAACCTGTTGCAAAGCAAGGCTTCCATTGCAGAATGAACATCCTTTCAGAAGATTTGAAGACAGGGCCCAGAGAAACATCATCATATTTACAGAGTATGAAAAAAGCCCTCGAGCTTCCTTTGTGTTAATATTTCCAGATCCTTGGAAGGCTGGCCATAGTACTTTGAAGAGCTCTTGGCCTAAATTCCTGCAGAGTCTGCAACAACCTCACTCCACCTCACAACAACCTTGGCTGTATTTTATTGTTTTTATGGGCTGTATGCTTGGTTGCCTTTTTTGTGATCCTGTATTGTAGAGGTGAAATTATCATAGAGCAATAAAAGCAAAGCTACTCAGTACAAAGATTAATTAAATCCCCTTTTGGACTGCAGACTGTTTATGTGATGGAGAAAAGCATGATGTATTTGTAGGATCACTTGAGAATTTTAATTGGAAGGGATCAGGGCATCTCTCATCCCACCTTCTCTTGAAGCAGGATCAGTGATGAGGTCAGATCAAGGATGTGCAGGGATTCATCCAGATGCCCTAAGGGATTTTTCATCTTAGAAGGGCCTGGTGAGTGTAGCAAGAGCTGGATGCGAAGCGAGAAAGAAAGAGAGAGGGATTAGGTGAAAATGGTAAAAGGGAAACAGGGAGAAAAGCCTGTGCTTATTTCCATGTGCTCTCCTCCAATCCTGACTGAACCAAAGTCATTTGGCTTTCACCATTCTTCCAAAGTCAGCAAACATTAGTGAAACTCATTGCCAAAATGTTCACTCCCTGATGCTGATTCAAACAGAAGATGACAACCTATTACTTGCATTGTTTACGCTGCTGGCAGAAGCCTGTGCCCCATATGAGAAGAGATGGAGCAGGGGAAGGATTCCCATTCCCCATCTGTCAGAACTACTGGAGAGAGTCCAGCAGAGGCTACAAAGATGTTGAAAGAGTCTGGAGCAACTCTCTGAGGAGGAAAGGTTGAGAGACCCGGGTCTGCTTAGCCTGGAGAAGAGCAGATTGAGAGGAGACCTTCTCAATGCTGATCAGTAGCTAAAGGGCATGGGACAAGAGGATTCAACCTTTTCAGGTGTGTCCAGCAACTAGATGAGGGTCAAAAGACACAAACTGGTACCCAGAACGTTTCATTTGAACAGGAGAAAAAATTGTTTCCTGTGAGGGTGCTCGAGCACTGGAGCAGGCTGCCCAGAGAGGTCTCCTTCTCTGGGGAGATTCCAAACCTATCTAGATATTATGATCCTGGACAATCTGCTCTGGGTGGCCCTGTTTTAGCAGGGGGTTGGTCAAGACAGTCTCCAGAGGTCCTGTATAAACCCTGTCATGCTGAAATTCTGGGCTTCTGTGATGGGGAGCATGGGTGGCTTCATATATTGTCCTTAAACCAGAGAAAATTATTTGTATACTAATTACTGGAAAAGATCATAGATGTTGCCAAGTCAATCTGATGCTGGTCAATGCTGTAACTAAGATTGCTTGAGCAATTTGTGCCCCAAATCTTGTGCACATGCGTTCTGATGCAGCGTTTAATTAACAGTGCATTATGTTCCAACCTACAATTACATCATTACATACAACATTTATTTCAAATGTACTGTTTTATTCAAGTTAAAAGATGGTAATTTAAGAAGCCCTGACTCTCAGCAGGATTTGGGCACTTAAAATACCTTTGAGAATCTGGGTCTTAATGAGGAGCAACCCAATGGTTTGGTTTCTCTGTGTTCAGTGTGAAGCGCTATGACTTATTTAGAGTCTTCAAAGTCTGCGCTACAGCACTAAGGATTAATGTCCTCATGGGATTGTTTGTAATTCTCCCCTACAAAGCATCTGAGTGCTTCACCAATATTAATGCATTTGTTTTCATGATGTCTCCATACAGGGAAGGTTTATTCCCTTCTTTTCATACTTGGGAAGCTCAGAGGCAAATAGGCTAAGTTGAAAACAGTCAAGTTTGGGGTACTTGCAGCTTCCAGAAGAAAGGAAGGGAGACAAGAGGACATGATGCGGCATTTTGGATTCCCAAAGCCCACCTCCTGAGTCTCAAGGCACACAGTCACAAAATGAGATGAATGCAACTGGAATATCATCACACCCTGTTACGAGGAAGAGACAGAGGTCTGACATCACGCCTGGGCAAAATGATGGAGCAGCTCATGCAGTATGACTTTAATAAAGGATTAAAACCAGGTAAAATCATTACAGTCAGATAAGATGGGTTGAAAGACAATAAGCTTTGTCACACTGATTTTTTATTTAATTGCAGTTATGAATTTTGTTAATGAAGAAAATGGTGCTGCTGTGACTGTACAGTAAGACAGATAAACTCAAGCCAGTTCTACCCCATCTTAGTCCAGACTGTGAAGAGAAGTTAACTTCTGGACACAGCTGTGCCACCAGAAGAATTTACCTCCACCAGATGCTAGTGAATGTTTCCTGGCTAGAAATCCATTCCCCTTCCAATCTACCCGTGGAGCAGCTCCTGTGCATGTCCATTACTTAAAATCACAGAGTAGTTTGGGTTGGAAGGGACCTTCAAAAGTCATCTAGTCCAACCCCCTCTGCAGTCAGCAGGGACATCTTCAACTACAGCAGGTTCCTCAGAGCCCCATCCAACCTGACCTGGAATGTTTCCAGGGATGAGACAACTGCCACCTTTCTGGGCAGCTTGGGCCAGGGTCTCACCAACCTCACTATAAACAATTTATTCCTTGTATCTAGTCTGAATCTCTGTCTTTTAGTTTCAAACCATCACCCTTGTGCTGTCACAACAGGCCCTGCTAGAAAGTCTGTCCCCATCTTTCTTATTAGCCCCTTTAAGTACTGAAAGGCCAGAGTAAGGTCTCCTTGGAGCTATCTCTTCTCCAGACTGCACACCCACAACTTTCTCAGCCTGTCATCACAAGCAGAGGGGTTCCAGCCTTCAGATCATTGTTGTGGCCATGCTCCAAAACATCCATGCCAGTCCTCTGCTGAGGACTGAAAGAATTCAAGAAGAGAAGAGCATGCCTTGGGACAGACCTTAGAGCTGCATTTCAGTATCTGAAGGGGACCTACAAGATGGCTGGGGAAGGACTGTTTAGAAGGGCATGTAGCAATAGGACAAGGGACTGTGGTTTTATACTGGAGCAGGGTGGATTTAGGTTAGACATCAGGAAGAAGTTCTTTAATATGAGAGTGGTCAAATACTGAAACAGGCTGCCCAGGGATGTGGGTGAGGCCCTGTCCCTGGAGACATTCAAGATCAGACTTGGTGTAGCCCTGGGCAGCCTGATCTAGTTGTAGGTGTCACTGCAAAGGGGTTGGACAAGATGAACTTTGAGGATCCCTTCCAACCTGATGCAATCTGTGAATCTGTGACACCAGGACCGGACACAGCACTGCAGGTGGGGTCTCAAAAGAGCAGGGCATAATCCCCTCCCTCACTTCACAGTGGGGTAAATCAGTGTCCAGAAGATGAAAATTCTTCACAACCTGGACTAAGCTGGTGTAGATCTGGCTTGAGTTTCTCTGTCTTACTGTACAGTCACTAAGAGTCCACCTTGGTGCAATTGTCTTCATAAACCAAATTCATAACCTCAATTAAGTAATAAAAAAGAGTGTGACAAAATTCATTCAGACCATCAACTGAAGCAGCATAACCTTCTCCTCAGATACCTCTACACCTTGTCAGCTGCCAGCCTGTTGACTTTCTAAGTCCTGAATTTCATTCTGTAGAGAAGCAGAGACACCCTCTAATCCTCCTCCCAGTCTCCCACTTCATTTGTGAGTCATGTACCTCTACAATTACTGTGGTGGCATGGTACAGGGAGCAAGCTCCTTCACAGTGAGGTGACCCACATGTGAAGCAGGTCTAGCCTGTTCGCTGAACAACGAAATCACTTGGTGGAAAAAACCAGTAGATAGTCATGTAATTAAAGGCTTTTCTCCCTGCACATACACAGGTATTATAAATCTTATATATATACACATTACACATAAACATTTTGTGGACACACGAGAGAGGCCAAGTTAGATTTACACAAACGACTTTGCCCAGTGTAATTTCTGCCTTTCAAGTGCTGAACTTTGCATTCTTCATGGTGTTTTAATGAAGGGCTTTTTTTGTCTGCTTGTATACATTAAAACAATGCACAGCACTAATGAGTGCTTACCCAGGACAAGTTCTACAGTGTGCATAAGTTTTAGACACAGTTTGTTTCAATGCCTTAATGGAAGGTAGCGAAATCAAGCAGGAATTAAGCTAGTTCAGTGACTGTTTTTATGAGGGGTTGTTTTGTTTTGTTGGTTTGTTGGTTGGTTGTGGTTTTTTCCAATTTTTAAGCAGATCTTCTAGCACTAGCTTAAATAAATTAAATTAACAATTAAATGAAATTAAATCAGCTTTGAGCTGGATTCCTGCTTCAAAAGACCAATGTCTTTAACAGCATGCATTCATTTTACATTCCCTTGGTCGTAAGATGGTAGCCAAACATTTGCTGCTGAACAATCTCTCAGTGCAAATACATGTATGTATTTTCTGCATTCTCCTTTGAGGCTGCTGACAGATCTTTAACAGAAATGCTGAGACTGGAATAGAAATGCTTAGTTCAGGAGCAAGATGGGTGTATTTCCACCTGTAATGGGAACCCCAGCCTGTTCCAAGCAGATGCTTACTGTCATAGTTACTGTAAAACTCTGTTTTCAAAGAGAAAGCAGGAACTAAACAGCATCCAGTGTATTCCTTAAGGATTATCAGTGTAAAGGAATCAGGATATGCTGAGGGAACTCAGTGACTCAGAGACAGATCAATTACACCTTGCACACAGAGTAAGTGCAACTATGTGTGAGCTACAGAAAGTAACCAAACAAATGTAAGGATGGCAACTCAAAGCCTAATTACCTCAAATATATGAATCACCACGTTCCAGTCTTTCAGACCCTAACTGGAATATTTAATGCAAATGGAACCTATGATCAAAACCCTTATTTGCACAGAAGATATTTCTCTTTGATTTTTCCTTACTGTGGGCTAAGAGACATACTCAGTGGGGTGTGTTTCTTTCCACTCTTGCTCCCAGATTGCATATGCAAGCTCAGACTCACCTGGTATCTAAATGGTCTTGACATGCGCTTACATGGGCTGGGAGCGAGCTCCAAGGTACAGCAGCAAGACATGAACTTCTTCTATCCTTCAACATAGGCCCTAACTGGATATTACCTGGGGAGAGTCTGAGAAAGGATGAAGATTTAAACTGTGTTGTGTAGCTACATGATGTTGACATATATACATCTGTCTGTTTACATCTTACCTGACATACACTGCTGCTTGCACCCTGCAGGTCCTGCTTGAAGGTGGACTAAATGATCGTTGTAGGTCTCCTCTTCTCTTCTCCCTCATCCCATATGACAGACAGGAATTAGTGTCTAAATCTGATCTGCACAAGTGCAACCCTGGATACTCTCCCACTGCCCATCCACACCAGGGGCTCACAACTCAACTCAAGGCTGTCCTGAATAAATCCTTTCAAAAACTGCAAGGAGAAGAGGGTATTCTCTCTCTTCTCTGCATACAAAATAGGCATGATGGTGCACATAGAGTTTAAGAGAGAAATAAGAGCATTAATTACTTCAGGTTGGAGAAAGAGCATGTTGATTTTGCTCCAGGAAATTGTTATGAAACAAAATAATGACCCTAAGAACAAAAAGGAAAGAAAGGTTGGGGGAAGGAGTGGGTGGGGGGATGCGGAACGAAACACAATGTTTCATACTTTTGTGGTATTTTCTATCAACATTTGAAGACTGGAGAGCTAAGAGGCTTGCTCAGCTAGAGTTAAATACTTTGTAGCTACCTGGAACCCAGGCTGGCTTGTGCACATTCGGCTCTGCAGTGCAGTGCGGTCAGCTCTGCAGGCTTTGTCTTCCAGGCGTAACCACTGATTTATGCCTTAGCCCACAAAGGTCAAAACTCCCTTTCCAGCACACTAGTAATGTTGTCTTATGGAATCATAGAATTGTTTTGACTGGAAGAAACCTTTAAGATAATCAAGTCTAACCATTAACCCAGCACTGTCAGCTCACCACCAAACCATATCCCTCAGCACCACATCTACACAGCTTTTAAATCCCTCCGGGCATGGGGACTCCACCTTTGCCCTGGGCAGTCTGTTCTAGGACATGACAGCAGTTTGGGGGAAGAAATTATTCCTCATACCCAACCAAACCTCCCCTGCTGCAACCTGAGGCCATTCCCTCTTGCTCTGTCCCCAGTTCCCTCAGCCTCTCCTCACAAGACTTGTTCTCTAGACTCTTCACCAGCTTTGTTGCCCTTCTTTGGGCACACCCTAGCACCTCCTTCTCAAAGGTGTTAGCCTCTCTGCTGGAAGCAGCAAGCACTTCTTTCACAATGATTTTTTGGCCTGTCTATGCAGCCTTAAGTCAGAGAGTCCAGTGACTTTTGAAACTGAAGAAAAGGAGACAAAAAAGGAGCAAGGTGGGTCCCTTCATTCATCCAAGGGGCTCCTTATTTCATACCACTAGAACCCTGCACCTGAAGTGAAGAGTAAAATTCCCAGGTAATGTTACACTGGACTAATGAAGTCTGGCCAGTACATGGAGATGGTCATGATGTTTCCTCAGCACACGTCCAGTGCATCCAATGAAAGATGAATCAATCAATCAGCTCTCACAGGAGACCCAACACAGCTTTTTTCCCCTTCCCTTTAGGAATCCAAACCCGCAGAAAACAGTCAGAAGCTAGAGACATCTACTTATACACATTTTGGTGGGAGGGAAAAGCTGCCAGCAACAGCCAGAGAATAAGATGTTACACCTGAAGGGAGGAGAAATGCTACAAGTGAGGAGTGAGCTGGGAGTAAACACCTGGCTTGGAATGGTGTGGCTTGACCCAAAAAAAAGTAAATTAAAAAGCTTTAAAAAACCCAGAAACCAGCACATTTTCATAGGATCATAGGATGTAAGGGGTTGGAAGGGACCTTCAAAGATCATCAAGTCCAACCCCCCTGCCAGAGCAGGACCATATAATACATGGCAATATGTATTATAACCAATCTTATGAAGAAACAAACCTGGTATAGGATGATGTGAGACAGGGAAATTAGGGTACATCATCTGCACAAGGCTTCTGTTTATGATTAAGAGATGAAAGAACAGAGAAGCATTGATCAGAAGCTTTTGTTGTGGCCTTTCCCTGCTTCTCCCTAGCCCACTCATTTGATCCATGGATGGCCAGCTAGGAGAGCAGGCAATATTCACCAGAAAGAATGAGGGTTTTGCTGTCAAACCTGCACTTATCCAGGAAATATTCTTTTCAGACATGCCAGAGGTTCACCATCTTCCTCAGGAAGACAGCAACTGGGCAACAAGTTTAAAGCAGTTAGCATATAAAAAATAGTCTGTCCTGGTGACTGCTGATGTTGTAAATTGTTCACAGTTGTGACCGTGATGTGGGAGAACATCAAAGGCTGCCACCAGTTTCATGGTTGTTTGGAATCAGATAAGCAGCAAGCCAAAACCTACTTTGGTGACAGCCTCCTGTGTTGTGCAGCTTAGCTGTGCTGCCAACTATCTTAGGGCATTTCTTATCTGCAGTCCCTCTCTACAGAGATCAAGTGTTCCTGGACATTTGGATTTGGACAGAAGGCTCTGTACCACTGTTAGCCTTAAAGCTATTCCCAGACTTTAGGTGAGAGGGAGACTTTGGGGCTGGTTACACAGTGTTAACAGTTTGAAAGGGAAACTTTAGCCTAGATCCTGACTGCAAAGACTGAAAGTAAAATAAACTACCATTGGATGGAAAAAGAAAAATAACAATAAGGTCTATATAATTCATTGGATTGCTTATGGGAATGTAGAGCAGAGGCATAAACAGTTCTTTCCCTCTTTTCTTCTTCTGTCACTTCTGCTTAGAACTTTTCTCTCTCTCTCTCTCTCTCTCCTGTGGCCTTGCCAGGGTATCTTTGTTTTGACTGCTGTATGAGGTAATGGGAAGGAGGGAGGGAGTGGGGGAGGAAGTGAACAGGACCCCTGGATCTATCCAGCTGGGTTCTGAGGAGTTTCTGTGTTGTTTATAAATTATAAATATATATATATGGAGAGAATGTACATATTTTATATGTTTTGTATATATTCCTTGCATTTTGTATTGCTAGAGTTTAGCTTGCTTGTAAATACAGCTGCACTTGCTTCCAAGACCTACTGAGCTAGTCTGGCAATTTCTCCAAATTAGTTGGGGGGTAATTTCAACCCACCACACACAGCAGTGTTGAATCATGAATCCCAGCATGGTGGGGATAGGAAAGAACCTCTGGAGATCATCTAGTCCAAGTCCCTGCTAAAGCAAGATCACCCACAGCAGATTGCCCAGGATGCAGTGTCCAGGCAGGTTTTTTAATTCTTCAGAAAAGGAGACTCCACAACCTCTCTGGGCAGCCTGGCCCAGTACTCTGGCACCCTCACAGTGAAGAATTTTTTCCTCCTGTTCAGATAGAATCTCCTGGCTTCCAGTTTGTGCCTGTAGATCCTTGCCCTGTCACTAGTTACCACTGAAAAGAGTCTGGTAGCATCCTCTTCCCCCCACCATTTAGGATCTGATCAGCATTGAGAAGATTCCTCTCCCAGTTTGCTCCTTTCCAAGCTAAACATCCCCAGGTCTCTGAGTTTCTCCTCCTTGGAGAGATGCACTAGTCCACTCAGCATCTTCCTGTACTGTCTCCAGTAGTTCCTTATCTCTCTTGAACTAGAGAGCCCAGAACTGCACACAATACTCCAGATGTGGCTTAAGCAGGGCAAAGCAGAAGACCTGCTGGTCACACTCCTCTTCATTATCTCCTCAATCAATCAGTTGTTCTAACTGGCTCCTGCTTATTTTCGTACACTTATCTGGAGCAGATGACTAACTGGTGGCTAGTTCAGCTTATCCTCTGTGACACACACCTCTGTCATTAAGGGCCCAGTGGTAAGAGATGAAGATACATTTCTACAGCAATTCTCTGTTAACCTTTCAAATATTTGTAAAGGCATGTTGCTATGGGAAAACTCTCCTGGAGTCAGTTGTTTTAAAAAGTTTTCTTCTTTGATACCTAAACCTTTCCATCCAGTGTTTTCAAATCTGAGGATGCTGAGGGGCCTGAACCATCTCTGTTATGAGGAGAGGCTGAGAGACCTGGCGCTGCTTAGCCTGGAGAAGAGCAGGTTAAGAGGAGATTTTCACAATGTTGATCAATATCTGAAGGATGGAGGTTATGAAGATGGGACTGGGCTGTCTTCAGTGACAGCCAGTGATAGGACAAGGGGCATAACAGGTACAAACTAGAACAGTTGAACTTAAAGTGAAACTTATTTCCTGTGAAGGTGTTGGAGCACTGGACCAGGGTCCCCAGAGAGGTTGTGGAGTCTTCTTCTCTTTAGATTTTCAAAACCCACCTGGACATTGTGTTTCTGTGCATACCTGAATTAGCAAGGGGGTTGGACTAGATGATCTCCAGAGGTCCCTTCCCACCCATACCTTTATCCAGATGGCAAACATGGATGAAAACATTGTTCATCCTGTTGGGAATGAAGCATCCCGCCCACTGCTCGAAAACCTCAAAGCAAATAAGTACAGTATTTCATGAGCTTATATTTAAAAAGGTAGAAGACCACAGATAGTAAGTTTTAAAGTTCACTTTATTAGAAGTGGTCAAATGGTACAAAGCTAATTATTACTTCTTTTGAAAACACAAACAGAAGAACAGAGGCCAAGTTGGACAAAGTTCAGAGGCCGCTGTTTTCTTTACATGAATTCACCTAAAACACCCTGTAGGTTTAAATCAGACTCCTCCCTTTCACTTCACAAGGTGCAGGCTGCTGAGCTGTGACTGGAACTCAACATCTATATTCCTCTTGTTTTCAGGGCTGGCTGCTACTGTCATGGAAAACATTAGTGTCAGCTTCACCTTCTTGTAAAACTGCCAGCATTTGATTTGGCTGAACAAAAAATATTTTGGAATAGACCTCAGTGACCTTCTGCATGTTGATAGCCAGCTTGCAACTGGCAAAGCTGAGTCACCAATTGCGTGGGGTTGAAATCCAACCCTCACATCTGTAGCATGTCTTGCATTGCCAGTGTAATCGATGTGGTGATGTTCTTAAGGTTTAAAATAGCTTTGAGGAGCTTTTTTGGATGTTGTACATAACAAACAATACATAGGAGGAGGTTAATGTAGACATCTCTGCTATAACACTTGGATATTTGGGAGTTTGTTCCGTAGGCATTTTACTGGGAAGTTTCCAGTTCTTCAGAGGGAAGGAAATTGAGTGTCTCCAGACTGATACTCTTCTGAAAGATTCAGTCCTGCAGATCACTGAGGCAAACATAGAATACATAGAAACGAGGCATTCTCTTTCTTTTGTTAACAAGTCTATTCCTTGCGGGGCTTCTGACACAGAACCACAAAATTGCAGCATGGTGGAGGTTGGAAGGGACCTCTGGAGACCATCTAGTCCAAACCCCTGCTGGGCACCACTGAAAAGAGACTATCACCTCTGTCCTGACACCCTCCCATCAGGCATTTACACTGATCAGATTCCCTCTCAGCCTTCTCTTCTCCAGACTGAACAGCCCCAGTTCTCTTCATAGGAGAGATGCTCAAGTCCCCCAGTCATCCTTCTAGCTCTCTGTATTTTGGAGTTTAGTTTGAAGTTTGTTATCAAGATTTTGCCGTACTTTGCAGCTGTGCATTGTAATTATATGCTTCTGTTAAACACCCTGATTGATCAGGCACCTTTGCAACTTGCAGAGAAAACCAGCACATCCCTTTTGATCCTTTCAGACAACTCACACTAAGCCTTCATCAAGAGCAGAAATGAACTTTCAAGTAGCTGGTTATCATCAGCCAGCCACAATATGGTGAAGATACCACTGAAACATACGAGCTGGGAAAAATAAAGAGTAGACACAGCAGGAGTGTCCCCACAGATCAAGTGATATCTCATGCAATTGTATGAGTGAGCTTGTATTGTTTGCTTGAAACTTAAGAAGTTTAAGTTAAACAATAAGCAAAGCTTATCAGCTCAGCACAAGCTAAGTGATAACTTTGAGTATCAAATTGCATCAGGGAAAGTTTAGATTGGACATTAGGAACAATTTATTCCCCATATGGGTTGTCAAGCCCTGAAACAGGCTGCTCAGGGCAGAGGTGGAGTCCACACCCCTGGAGGTATTTCAAAAATGTGCAGATGTGGTGCTGGTAGACAAGATTCAGTGGTGATCTGGCAGTGCTGGGTAAACAGTTGAATTTGAGTATCTGGAAGATCTCTTCCAACCAAAACGATTCTGTGATTCTGTAAGGTAGCAAAGGACTAAGTCCATTAAGCAGCCTTAAAGTTTAGGTTTAAGCCTTACCAGTGATTTTAATGACCTTATCATTCACAGAACAACAGTATGGGGCAGGTATGTCACTCTACCAAAGGTGTCTCACCCCACATCCAGCATGCCTGTTCTTAAATTAACCACAACAGCATGACATTTCACTTCAGCCAGGTGTATGCTCTGAGGTCACCATTCCTTTTTTTCTCCTCCATCACACACCTTCAGGACCTGCCATTTGCAAACCCAGTGGCAGATGTTGCTCTGCCTCTTGCTTCTTAGTGGGAATCTTGCTCTGAGCTTTCAAGGAGCTTAATCCTAAATTATTTACAGGCAGCTGGTAGATTAAGAATACTTCTTATTTTAAAGGAGAATGATTTTTCTTAAAACTCCACCTATTTAAGCTAAACTGCTCCAAATCAGAGCACACAATGGCTTGCTCTCCTACCAAAGCAATGCTGTAACATCTGATTACAAGTTCATGATAGACCAAAATGCGAAGCTTCTTTGCTCTCATGCCCTGGAAAGTAACAACAACAACAAAAAGTCCTGGAGCAGCTGCACCACAAAGCAAGTACCTGCCTGATATTTAAAGGCTCATCAATATAATTGAATTCAAAGAGATGGAGTTTCTAACATCCCTTGACAGCATGCAACCTAAGTGCAGTTAAAAATACAGCCAGCGGGTTTTCAAGTGGAGGGTAATGCACTGCCAGCAATTTAAGGTTTGCAGAAGATGCACACTGGGCAGTTTTAAACTTTTAGTCCTGGAGACAGAACTGTGAGATTTATAGGAGATGACAAAAGTGGTTTTGACCCACTGTCCTTTCCTGCAACCAGTACCTTTACCCTTCATGCCGCTGCTCTTGATTAACGTTTGCAACACGAGGAGTATGGGAATAGCAAAGATGCTGCACTGGTCCCGCCCTCACCAGAGCTCAGAGCAGCTTTTGCTAAGATGAAATGGTAATCATTCCCCAAATTCCTCAGCAGGCTGCAAGTAGGGCTGCAGAGCATACTGTGTTCTCTCTTCCCCACTGATGCGGATCGCATTGAAGATCTCACCTACAGTGCTGGGTCCAGCTTTGCAGTTCTCAGCGTGAGGAAGTGGACCTGTTGGAGCAGGACAAGGGGAGACCACAAAAGTTATCTGAGGGAGGAACTCCTCTGCTGTGAGCACAGGCTGGGAGAGCTTGGGTTGCTTGCTTATTCTGGAGGGGAGAAAAAAAGGCTCCAGGGTGACCTTATTTTGTCCTTACAGTGCCCTATCAGAAAGGTGGGGCAACAGAGTTAGAGAGACCTATTTTTCCCCACATGAATTCAATGATGCAAAGGATCAGTTCATTTGCTTGTCCCTCAGTAAGGATGTTAACACAAGCTTTCCTGCTTAGCTACCTATTTCCTCAAAACTCATAGAAATTTAGTATCATATCTCAAGAGCCTCTCTCAAATTCAAACAAAAGTTGCCAATAAACTCAAGAATAATTGTGTAGGAAGACTGGCAGATGACATGGCCACACAAGTTTTGCTTATCTTAAGAAGCCAGGCTACAAAACCTGCAATCAAATACAACAAAGACAGCCAAGGCTGTCTTCCCCAGGTCTGTGAGCAACGACATCCTTCCTGTTGATAAAGAAAAGCAGTTTGTCCCAAAGGAGAGGAAGAAAACACAATGTGAAAAGCAGCCTGCAGAGGAAGTACTCCTAGCAGGCTTAGAAAAAAGTAGAGCAATTCCATGTTCTTTCCTTCATCACTCAAACCCCCTTTTTCCTCCCAAGAATAACAATACTGAATGAAATTCACAATACTGAATGAAAGCCCTCAGCAAGCTGTTCCCCTGTTGTACTGGATGCCATCAGTCAATACCAAGAGGCAGCCTTGTTCTCAAAGCCTACTGGTCAAAATGGGTTTGCTGGTTTGAGGGCTTTAAAGATTAAAGCCCTTTCACCATACAAGGATAAATACCATCCATCCAGGGGTACAAATTTCAACATGGAACAGTTTTGGCCATTTAGTGCCTGTGACTTGCTCCTGAGGGGCAGGAGTAGCAGCCAACAGGAAGTGTAAAGCAGGAACCTAAAAGTGTTTGGAGATGAAAGCTTCTGGAAGAGTCCATGGCCAGGATGGGATGCTAGACATAACAGGATGAAGATGACACTGCAGCAAGAGAGGCTGCTCTTTGAGAGCAGACAGCTCAGGTAAACCACCACAGCCATAACCATGATCCTTAACAGATCAAGACAAACCAATAGGTTGTGCGAGGAGTTTGGTGAGAAACAGGGGAAGCTGCTCATGTCCTTGCAAGAGCTGGAGGCAAGAATGGCCCAAATACTAGCTCAGTAAGCCAGAGCTAGGGGGGAGACACTACTGGGACATGCTGGGGTTAGAAGAGGCTCCAGAATGGGCAAGGTTAGTGAATATACAAAGCTGAGAGGCCATGACAGGGCACACCATGGGCTTTAGCATACTATCATCTGACTAAACAGCTCCTGCTCCACCACCACCATTCCTGCACCCATCCCAGAGCCAGGGGCAAGACCCTCACCCAGCCAAGATACCACTCAGAGGAACTCAGCCCCAGCAAGGAGCCCCAGCCAGCACCCGTGGATGATATTGGGGTAGTCGTGAATCCTGGCCCTAACAACCGGGGGGCCACCAGGCCCCCCGGCCTTTGTAGTCACCACCACCATCACCCAGTGTGCACCATGGGGGCACTCACCAGCGATGAGAGGAGGCTCCTCCAGCCCCGAGGGGCTCAGCTTGGGGCTGCTGCCCTTCCTGGTGGGGATTAAATAGGGCAGTGGGTGGGGAGGGCAAAGTGACCACACCTGGGGTGGGAGGAGACTCCAACAGAGCCCAGGTGCCCTGGGATTTGAGGGGAAAAAGGGGAAAATGGGGTGGGTGAGGGACCTATAGTGTGTCAGGGAATGATAGGACTGGGGGAATGGAGAAAAAAAAAAATCAGAAATGGGTAGATTCAGATTGGATGTCAGGAAGAAGTTGTTCCCCAGGAGGGTGGTGAGACACTGGCACAGGTTGCCCAGGGAGGTGGTGGAAGCCAGGCTGGATGTGGCTCTGAGCAACTTGCTGTAGTGTGAGGAGTCCCTGCCCAAAGCAGGGGGGTTGGAACTGGATGATCCTTGAGGTCTCTTCCAACCCCAACAATTCTATAATTCCATGATTCTAAAACAATTTTGCAGTTCAGGCTGGATCTTAGGAAGAAATTCTTCACATAAGGAGTGATTTGCCATTGGAATGGGATGCCCAGAGCGGTGGTGGAAGTGTTTAAAATAAGACTGGATGAGGCACTCAGTGCCATGGCTTAGTTGATTAGATGGTGTTGGGTGATAGGTTGGACTCAATGATCTTGAAGGTCTTTTCCAACCTGGTTAATTCTGTGATTCTGTGAAATGCTTCTCCTGCTGATGACAAACATTCTGACCACATGCCTTACCTCAGGAGACCAGGTCTTTGGGATAGGAGACCACATATTTCATTACAGCAATGATTCTTGGATGCATCTTTCTCTACAGCTAGGAGGCTGCTCCACAGCTTCACCACTTTCAGCAAGCTCATAAATGCAGTCTTGGGGTGAGGCAGCAGCTGACACAAACTCCCAGTACTAGAAAAGTTCTGAAATCTCCTAAAACCACCTGAAATCAAGTTTCCACTCCTTTCACAGGATGAGCTTTGCTTTTTCTCTCCTGCTTCTGACATGTTCTATTTGCAGTTGGAAGAAAACAGAAAAAAAGCAACAACAGGAAGAAAATTATTGTGCAGGGATGAACCTCAGTGGTGTAATCTTTCTGTGTCAGTGAAAACTTAACCCTCCTCTTTTGTTATTTGGATAATAAACCCTTCACAAGGCTTACGCTACCTGGCAACCACCAACAAAACAAGAGTTTCTGCTGGCTCTGGTCAATGCTCTGCTTTGTGCCAGCCTGCAGACCAATATGAGCTCAGCATCCTAATCTGTTTCAGGTAAGGTTCTCCACTGCCCCTTCCTTTCATTTCCCTGATTAAATCCCACATCAGGAATGGCTCTTGCAGACCAAAA
Organism: Dryobates pubescens; assembly: GCF_014839835.1. Taxonomy (NCBI): domain Eukaryota; kingdom Metazoa; phylum Chordata; class Aves; order Piciformes; family Picidae; genus Dryobates; species Dryobates pubescens. The sequence goes on along the minus strand of NC_071620.1, from coordinate 28,879,501 downwards.
CTTGAGCAGGTTACCAAGTCTGCCATGTAATTTCTCACCTGTACTGGATCCTGAAGCTGTATGAATCTTCCTCTTACATCAGGTGGATTTTAGCCCATGAATGCTGCATGGTAAACTGAGAAACTCCTAAGAAGTTTTCACATTCCTGCTTCATCCTGCTGTTAGTAAATGGTAAACTCCTTGACACTATTAAACAGCATCCAGGGGATGTTTGATCAGCTCTAAGTATTCATATCGGCACAAAGTTCTACTCATAGGCCTCACTAACCAAATGCACCAGTTTATATACAAAACCCTGGAACTATAATTATCCACTAAATCTTAATGAGACTAAAGGTTAATTATGGTGCAATGTGAAATGTTTCCAAGGTTTTGCATCTTGTGTCATATGCTTGGCCACAGTTTGCCTAAAACTCTGCCACTGCCTTACTGCAGTATTGCCAAGTTACAGAAATAAAAGTCTGCAAAGAAACATTATGAGAAGAGAAAGCAAGCTCAGTATTTGTGAGATTAGCTGAGCCTCTTATGTTGGAACAGATTTTATTTCCAAGAAAAAAAAACCTTTTAGATCTTCTAATGATTTACTTCTACTCCTTCCTACCCCTAGCATACAGCACAGGTAGATCAAGACTGAACAATTATAAGTCAGTCAAGTCCCTAAAACTTTGCATGGAGCAGCAAAGATTACCCAGCAGGAAGAGAAAAGTAAATTTTGGGTTTGTCCCCTCCCTAGATTTCCTTTTTTTTTTGTCCTTAGCTTATAGGTAAATCAGGGAAAACAGACACGTTTTTCAAACTGAGAAAGCAGTGAAGATTTATGCTCAATTGCCAACTTCAGTCAAAAGCAAACAAGAAAGATTTATAAGTAACAAGATGCTTATAAACACCAAAAAACTGTAATGCTATACACTGACTGAATGAATGGGCTGCTCTCTTGCAACAGTGTACTCAGGGCTTCTTAGCCTGAAAAAACAACAACAAAAAACCCCAACAATTAAAGGGTGTTGAAGTTCAACAACAACGGTAGTGAAAGACCCAGAAAGCCTCAGGTCAATGTGATTAACCACCCCAAGACTCCTTCTCCAACAAGGAGCTAGAAGTGGGACATGAAAAATTATGATTCAAGGTGTAGAAATTCTGTTCTCTCTAAGTAACAAGACAGCAGCAAAGGGAGAGTTGGTGGCTCTAAAAGGTGATGGCTACAAAACCATGAGAGATGGCAAGCACTTTGTGAAGAGCAAAGAGCTCTGTGCCCCAGAGTGCTGGTGAGCACAGCAGGGCTCAAATAGAAACAGGGTGAGGGTTATGGCACAGGACCCTCACACGTACTTCTACATGGTCACCTTTGGAACCCACAAGAGAGATGGGGAGAGCTTTTGGCAGGCCATGTTGTAACAGGGAAAGGGGTAACAGCTTTAAAATAAAAGAAGGAAGATCTAGACTAGATACCAGGATGAAATTGTTTACACTGAGGGTGGTGAGGCTCTGGCCCAGGTTGTCTGGAGAGGTGCCACCATTCCAGGTCAGGTTGTTTGGGGCTGTGAGCAACTTGATGTACGTGAAAATATCCCTGCCTACTGCAAGGGGGTTGGACTAGATGACCCTTACAAGGCCCCTTCCACCCAAACCCAGTCTGTGGTTCTGGGTATTCAAGTATGTGGGTGTGCCATCTGTTTCAGGTGAGTTTTTGTGATGACAGAGTCTTTGCAGTTCACATACTCGAGCTGGACTCTAAGGGATTCCTTTGGGCCTCTGGCTGTTCATTAAGCTATGTGGCCTAGAAATTTGTGGCTTCTACTAATATCTGGGTGAAAATATCCTGGAAGCAATTCATTAGCTTTGCCATTTCCTCCCTACTTTTGTGGACACTTATTTATAGGATTTTGCTTCTGCATATGAGTTAGTGCTTTAGGATTCAGTTCTTGATCACTGGCAGTGCCATGATACAGCAATCACAGGTGGATGGTTGTGCTTCAGGCTGAACACTTTGCCCTCCCCTGCTGACAGCACTGGCGTTTTCTACCTAGGGGAGCAGTAACCTGCTCCTGAAGGTGTTCTGCAAGGGGCTTGACAGCACACTGGAAAACTGCTCTGCATGGGACACTTCTCAGATGACCATGTTCAGCTCATCTCCTGCCTCACCTCCAAAACCAGGAGTTTGTGTTATCAACCACTTCCTTTAGACAACAATCAGGCCCTGATTTTTTATTATATTTTTTTAATCATTATGATCTCTCATAGGGAGAAATCATTTATTCATTTAGCTGCTGATGCTGCACCAGCAGCTTTTTACTTGAAATTTCAGCCAGACGTGTCAGGCCAGGTTTTATTATTGTTAATCAGAAGGTCTCAGCATACAATGTCAAAGACAACTGTGTTCCCTTAAGGGCACCATTAATAGCACTGGTTGAGCTAAAACAAGGGCTCCAATAGATTTAACAAGACACCTTTACATGAATTGCATTATATTCCAAATATTGTTATTTCAAGCTTCAAAATGGAAGTGGGACCATTAACTGAGCACCCACTGAGGATGGTGGTTGTAAGCAGGAAAAAGGTGATTAAGGCCACCATGTTTTGAAGGATTGCAAGATGTCTGTTTTACAAAGCAGGCACACTGTGGACAGTAATAAATTGTTGTAATTACAGTGCCTCAACTACTGGATGTACTGTTTTAAAAACAAACAAACAAACAAACCCCAATAACAACAACAAAAAAACCAACTTAAATTATGAGTGTTTGTATCCATAACTGGTGCAAGCATCAGCAGCATCAGCAGCATCACTCCAGGAGTGATCCAGTGTCCTTGGGTGCAGCTGAGCCCTGTAGCCAGGCAGGGAGCTCTATCTGCAGCACGGGGAGTGAGGGCAGGAATTCACTAAGAGCTCTCACTTTGCCACTGCACTATTAGTGGGTTCTGTGACTGAAGCAAGGAATCCTCAAGTGCCCACAGAAAGAAGATCCTATTCATTTTAAGTCTCTCTCCTGGGACTAACTCACTTTTTAATCTAAAATTAGAGCATCCCAGAGGAATGTAATCTCTTTTGGTTGCCTTTTCTGCTAATGTAATAATATTTGGTCATATTACAAAGACATCAAGCCCATTATGTCCATAACTTGGTTCAGTCTCATTGTTCTTTGTCTGCATCTGCATTTCAGCTTAAGTGTTCAAGATTTCACATGAGATGGGCACACTCAGAATGCCAACTGGAAACAACAAATTAGTGCAAAGCGTTGGCAGCACTTTGCAGGAGCTCTGTGGCACGGGTTGGGAAGAGACACCTTTCTCTAGGAACACATAGCTGCCAACACCTGCCTCATTCACCTCCTAATTTATGTGGAAGGAACCTGAAAGCATCTAGTCCACTCAGGATCCCAGCGTGGTAGGGTTGGAAGGGACCTCTAGTCCATCTGCCTGCTAAAGCAGGGTCACACAGAGTAGGTTGCCCAGGATCACAATATCCAGGCAGATTTAGAATCTCTCCAGAGAAGGAGACTCTGCAGCTTCTCTGCAGCCACCTTTGGAGGAACTGCTGTCTTCTGCACCTCCAGCTTCACTCCACACCAGAGCTATTCTGTGCACTCATGATCCTGCTAGAAATGCAGTGTGAGAACTGGGTCTCTAATACATGGAGGTGGGATGAAAGGAGTATATTCACATTTAGCATGCAGGTCCAGGTCTTTCCTGCCCACCCTGAGGATGTTTTCAACATCGAGTTGAGACATGACATACCCTTCTTTATAATTCTATTTATGTATACACATTTTTAGTAAGCACCACACAAGTTCAGAAAGTGCTGCAATAGGTAGCACTGCAGCAGCCAAGCAGCACAGACCTGGTGACAACCCAGAGTGATGTCTGAAGTACTAAACCTCACTCTTCAATTCTTCAGGCACACGCTGCCTGCAATGCTCTTAAATACCTGATGAAATTTATCAGCCACTGAGGTTTGTGTGCTTGATGTTGATAAAGTAAAATTTATGCCCAAGCTATTTGATGACGTGGCTGGCCACAGGCTGATTTGGCTCTTTTAATACTACTTCATCTTCTCCAAGCAAAGCTGAAGCTGGTGTGAGGCTTTCTCTGGGGAAAGCCTTTTGTGCTTGCATTAGCAAAGTTTCCAGCAAAGAGGTAGAGCAGATTCTGGCTGGGAAATAAATAAATACATCACTAGTTATTGGATTTCAGCACGGCTGGTATCATCTGGTATAGTTCAAGAACAGCTCTGAATATATCCAGCCAGTGGGATGTTCCTCCAGCAAGAGTTTCAGAGGTCAGTAGGAAAACCAATCAGATATCCAAAGTGAATTTTATGAATGCCAGATAGTGAGGAACAGCTTGCAAAATCCATCTTTAAATTAGCTGCCCCAAGCCTCCCTGCCACTAGTGTTATGTTTCTTCAGCTGCAGAATGAAAGAGCAACAAGCTCCCCTCTGTGAGGCTCTGCTCAGAGCATAGCTTGATGTTGATTGCTTCTTCCTGCCTGGGATGAGGCTTGCTGCAAGGTCTGGACTGTTGCCTGGAGAACCATCCTTATTTGTGAGAGGGTGCAAGTTCAGCTCATTGAAAGTACTTATCAGGCAGGAATGTGTATATGTTAAAGATGCAAAGGAATAATCCTTTTAAAGTTTTTTTATGGTATTAAACATTTTCCTTACTAAGCAGGAAGATTCTCCTCCCCCTCTGTTCTTCCCCAATGAGGCCACATCTTGAATACTGAGCCCAGTTCTGGGCTCCCCCAAGCTCAAGAAGGGAGAGGGAACCACTGCAGAGAGTCCAGTGGAGGCTACAAAAATGGTGATAAGCATCTCTCCAAGGAAGAAAGGCTGAGAGACCTAGGGCTCTTTAAGCTGGAGAAGAGCATACTGAGAGTGTAACTTCTCAATGCTCATCAATAGCTAAAGGACAGGAGGCAAGATGTTGGAGCCAGACTCTTTCCTGGTGGTGCCCAGTGACAGGACAATGGTCAGTGGGCACAAACTGGAAGGCAGGAGGTTCCATCAAACAGCAGGAGGAAATTCTTTTCAGTGAGGGGGCCAGATCCGTGGAGCAGGCTGCCCAGAGAGGCTGGGGAGTCTCCTTTTCCAGAGAGATTCCAAACCTGCCTGGACATTGTGATCCTGGGCAGCCTGCTTTAGCAGGGGCTTGGACTAGATGATCTCTAGATGTCTCTTCCAATCCCCACCAATCTGTGATTTCTGTACAGAAAGATAAGTAAGTTACATAGTTCACTATGTTAAAATGAAGTTGAATTTGGCTTAGAAAACAAAACAAATGAGACTCAAGGTGCCTGTGTATACAGCCTGAGCTCAGCCTTTCTAGGTATTTATATTCTGCGATGCAGTTTCAAGAGCTTGCGCTAGTAATTGGATGGCCCCAGAGTTATACTTAACCCATCAGCACATCCCTCAGCAAGAGCCTTCCTACTTCTGTATCATCATCCCACACATGCAAATAGCTGATATCCTAGATTCCTTCAGTTAGAGGAATGAATATTCAGATTTTATCAGTACAGGTGAATTTTGCTAATGCTAAAGAGCCTGAGGGTACAAGTCATGAAGGAAAAGAAGGGGAGGAAAAGCCTTTTAACATTGTATATTGGAAAACTTTCAAACGACCTTAGATAACCCATTTCATTGCTGGTGATAGAAAATTCTATCAATTCACACCTAAAAGTGCATACAATAAAGCTAGACAATAGTTTTGACAGTTCAATGCTGAGAAGCTCACTTTAAAACTAAAAAAGGGGGGAAAACCCACAAAACTACTATGTGTCCATCCCTACTCCTTGCCTTGCTACAGGTACCCATCAGGTATCTTACTGGGAGGGGTGTGGGGCTCTGGGAAGGGATGTGGGGAATTAAGACAGGAAAATTTAAGTTCAGTATTGAAACAATTCACATCCCTGAGCAGCTGGGAGGAGCCAGCCGTCTGGACTGCTTATGAGTGGACTGGCCAAAACACCAGCACATGCAACTCCTCCTGCCCCAGTCTTCATCTTTTACAGGAAAGACAAAAATGGAACTACCTGAAAAAGACCTTTTCTCTCTTTATTTGTTATTCTCAGGACCCTAGGCACAGAAATCTGGCTGGTTGTAAAGGTGTGGGGGGCTCCTGTAGATGTACCCCAGGAGGGTATCTAGTCCATCATTGTTTCAGAATAAAACGTTTCCTGTTTCTGCATCAGGAAGTCAGAGGCTTGGCATGATGCTCCATTAGGAATTTGTCCTGTGATTTTGTCATCCAGCTGTCAGGGCCAGCCAGCAAGCACAGGTAATCCCAAAACAAACCAACAATAATTAAATTTCTTCAGTCACTGACCAGGAACCACAGTTGATGTTATGTGGGTCCAGAGAATTGCTCAGGGTGATGGCACAAGCTCAGCCTTTCAAACCCAATGGCCATTTCTCTGCTCCCATGTAGTGTGTGATGCCCAGTTCTCCTTGCTGGTGAAAATTCCCTCCATTGCTGCAGCTTGACACCACTGCCAATGTCCTATCTCTCTGCTCTTTAAGTCCAGCATGCCATGGAAATTCCATGTCTCTAACAGAAACATGGGGTTTCTGAGCAGTTTCCCTTGATCCCAACTAAATTCTAGAGCAGTTACACCAACATAAGGGAAGGCTCCAAGGTCATAGGACATATCAGATACAAATGAGAAACCAAGACTTTCCTTTGGTCTCACCATACAAAGCTGAGAGGATCCCATTTCCCAGCTCTTCCCATTAGTTCTCCTTCAGCAACCCTTGCTGTAAGTCTTAGCTCAAAGCAATGCAGTGAGCAAACCCATACAAAACACAACTGTATTTAAAGACCTCACTTCAAATGCTCTTTCTTAGAATGCTTTCCCTTTGATGTTGACATTTCTGCTGTTGCTGCTGCTACCTACAGAATCCAGCAGCAGCAGAGGGCTGGAAGTCAGCTCAGATGCTGCAAGTGCCACTGCTACCACTGAGCTCATCTGAGGGACTCCTTCACATGTATTCTGCTCTCATGCAGTGCATGGAAACTGAGAGCACAGCAGAAGGAAATGATGCTTCATTCTGAAATGAGCGTAACAAGGCATACTATTCACCCAAGCTTTCTCCAGTCTACACAGGCAAAGCTCACTCTAGTCAACCTCTCCACAAGGATACATTGAAGCCTAAAGTTCTGATTCCCACAAACAAAAGCCTTTCCACTGCCCACTTAGTCGAGAGTAGAACAAGCACCTTTATGCTTCCTTCTCAGGTTGTGCCCCCACCATACAGCTAGTATGTATCCACCTCATTACCTCCCTCTGACTGTCTGTGTCGCCATGTGGCCTACGCAGCACTCTGACAACAGTTGAGCAGCTTGTGCCCCTCAGTGTCTGATCTCCCAGGGCTCAGACACTGAGATACATAAGAGCCCTTGTGCCTTTATCTGTTATCTCACCGAGTCTTTTGCCCTGCTTCACTTGAAAGATTTTTGGGCCATGGCCCATTTCTTTGGTGGCTGAACAGCTTTTTCAGGTTCTGCTGGTTCCTGCACTAGGAATCATAAGCAACATTGACACCCATGGTAGCAACATGATGCCGATGGTGGCTGGCTTGGATCCTGACCAAATTAAAATACCAGTCCCAACACCATGCCTTTAGATTTTGCTCCAGGCTCTTGTTTTTCTTTTTGCTTTATGGAGTACTGAGCAATTATCAGAAAGACCAGGCTTGTGAACTGGAAACGGAAAGGTTCCATGATCTGCCTGACCTCTGTTCAAATAATATTTTAATCCACTGCTAGGAAATGGAAATGGTTCATGGTAATGCATGTTTCCACAGCTTCTTACCACACAGAAATGACCAAACAAAGCACTCAGCATTAATTTTAGGGGGCAAAATATAGTTAGAAATACCACTTTGGTTCAAAACATTTGCTCTTCAAGGTGGTACCACTTAATCTCAGCCATGTAACTATAAATGCTAAAGGGTTTTTTCAATAGGTAATTTTCTCCATCATCAAAATATATCACTGCAAGCAACCCCTCCTGGGAAACAGAGTAAAGACTGCAAACTTGCTCAATTACAGCTGCAGGCTCTTAGATAAGCAACACTGAGCAAAATTATAGGTCATCTATGATCCCACAGCATTAACCCTGTGCCTGTGATTAATACATGCACAGACAAGCTATGAAAGACCACCATTTCCACAGCCCCAGCACATCATGCTGAAAGGATCTGATGCCTCCAAACCAGACCTGTATGCAAGGAATGAGCACACCAAAGGAGATGCCTAGAAATTGTATTAAATACTCACAGAATCCCAGCCTGCTGGGGGTTGGAATAGACCTCAGGAGAATTAGTCCAACCCCCTGCTAAGGCCCAGTCACCCAGAGCAGGCTGCCCATGATCGGTGCCCAGGCAGGTTTGGAATCTCTCCAGAAAGGGAAACTCCACAGCCAATCTGGGCAGCCTGTTCCAGTGCTCCTGCACCCTCACAGCAAAGACTTTTTTTCTCATGTCTGGATGGAACCTTCTGCCTTCCAGTTTGTCCCCATTGACCCTCGTTCTCTCACTGGGCACCACTGAGAAGGGCTTAGCCCCATCCTCATAACATCCACCCTTTAAGTGGTTATAAGCATTGAGAACATGCCCAGCTCAGTCTCCTCTTTAAAAAGCCCAAGTCCCTCAGCCTTTACTCCTGAGAGATGTTCTAGTCCCCTCAGCATCTTCACAGCCCTTTACTGTACCCTCTCAAGCAGTTCCCTGACCTTCTTGGACCAGGGAGCCCAGAACTGGACTCAGTACTCTGGAGGAGACTTCACCAGGGCAGAATAGAGGGGGTGGACAACCTCCCTTGGCCTGCTGGCCACATGCTGCTTTGATGCACCCCAGGATGCCATTGTCCAAGAAAGAATTATTATATCCAGAACTTCCTAGACAAAAATACAAGGGATCAAGCTAGGAGGTTGCAAACAGGGAAACTTTTTGTCTCACAAAAGAGAACATGGATCTGATTTCATTCCCACTTTGTTTCTTTTTAAAATGCTAATGCACAGAACTGAAAAGACAGACTTTCTATTTCAGGATGTTAAATATATTAGCCTCCAAGTGCAAGGAAGAGGTGACTAGCACATTTGTGCTCTTCTTCATTTGCTATGGTTTGCTTTTCAAACCTGCTTGTTTTTCAAAGGGTTTTTTGATCCCTCCTTGCCATGGGTTGAGCCGAATCTGCTGCTGTTTTTCATACCACGCTGCAGTCATGCCAGTTTCAAACTGAAAGTGCTGACTGGAGCAAAGTATTAAAGGGCTTGAAGTTCAGATAGTAACATGGGAGGCTTCCTGTTCCAGTTGCTGCTTCTGGGTTCCGGGTTCTTGGGGGTTGTCTTTTCTGCTGGGATGACAGCAAGACAGGGAGGGATGGGGGAGCAGTATTCTGGCTTGGGCTTTTGTCTCACTTGCTTCTGCTTGCTGCTGCTTTGTGCTCTTTTTCTGCAAATAGGCTAAGGTAATTGTGCATTTTATACTGTGTTTTTCTGATTTTGTCCACTAAACTCTATTCTTGTGTCACTTTTGTGTGTGTGTGTGTGTCTCAATCCTGAGTGTGTTACTTTTTCCCTCACTTCTGCGTTGGGAAAATGGAGAGGTTAAGCGGCTGGTTCGGTTTGGCCTGCTTTGTTCTGATTTAAACCCTTACACCTGGGAACCCTGTTTGCTTTTTTTGCCATATTTCCAGGAGCACATGGGTAAAGAGCCTGGCTCTGCACGTTTTGGTCTGCAGATTAAATGAAGCAGGAGAGAGATGGAGGCTGACATCTCTGTTGTACCTGTCAGTAGCTCATCTGCACTGGGGGAAGCAGAGGGAGAAAGGTTTCCAGTTTCTTCTTGGATCACAGTTTCCTTCAGCAAGCTTCACTACTTGGCTCTGGTAGAGTAATTTTCCATATTGGGCCTGTAAGCATCTAAACCTAAATAAACAGGAAGCAATGACAGTCTTGGACAACTTGGGGACTATCAGCTGCTAAGAACTCAGAGGACAGGGAAAAATTGTGGACTTTGTTCTTTTTGCCTTGTGCCAGACTGCTGGAGTGGGTGGGGAAATTCCCAACATCTTGCTTTTTACCAGCTGGCTCTCACATAAACTGGATGTTCCTGCCTAGGTGCATCCTGGAATCCACAGGAGGACTGGAAAATAAGCCCCTAAATTGTATGCTCAGCTGTACATTTGTTCAGGTTGGAGCCTTTATCAGGTTATGGGATTCCACAAAGTAGCACTCTAGCCTGACTTAAGAGATCTAGTGCAGGTCATGTAATTGTTCTGCTCCAAGACCACTGATGTTCTGTGTGATCCCATCCCCTGCTGAGCCTCTCTTCCTGCACCCCCTTGTATTCTGTGTGTATTCAACAGTATTTGTTTTGGGAATAGAAATTGGAAGACATCCAAATGTTTCAAGCTTGCAGGCTCTTTGCATCATGTCCTCTGCAAAACAGGCCTCCTTTATGAGGACAGAATAAGCAGCCTATTGATGCCTGCATTAACAGGGCAGACCACCACCACTCAGCAAGCTTCACAATGGCAGCGATTCCTGAAGTTACAGCAATTCGTGAGAGATCCCACAGACCTCTGCAGCATTATCCCTGCTGAGACCATGGGCACCCATCCTTGTTTCTTCATTGCTCAGCCTTGATCATGCATGGTCTCTGTCTTGGCACACTCAAGGGTTCAGCATGCAAATCTGCACTCTTCCACTACTCCCAGCTCACAGACCTGGGGCTGTTAAGCCTGGAGAAGTGCAGTCTGCAAAGGGATCTTCTCAATGTGGACCAATAGCTAAAGGTCAAGGGGCAAGAAGATGGGGCCAGACCTTTTTCAGTGGTGCCCAGCAACAAGAAAAGTAGCAATGGGTAAAATTGGAGCCCAGGGCTTCCACCTGAGCACAAGGAAAATCATCTTTGCTGTGAGAGTGCCAGAGCACTGGAGCAGGCTGCCCAGGGAGGCTGTGGAGTTTGCTTCTCTGGAGAGATTCCAAATCTGTCTGGATACTACAATCCCAGGCAACCTGCTCTGGATGACCCTGCTTCAGCAAGAGTGTTGGACTAGATATCCAGAGGTCCTTTCTAACCCCCCTTCTTGCTGGGATTCTGTAAAGAAGGTAGAGTTGCCAAAAACTGGTCCAGCTAGACAAGCAATTGCCAATGATAATTTAAAAAACAAAAAAGGCAAAACAAAACTAAAACAACCTCCAAACTGGCAACAAAACCCCAAAGAAACAAACCCATCACCAACAGAAAAACAACAACAACAAAAAGACACCAGAAGAAACCACCCAAAACAGCAGACAGGCTCCCAATACATGCTCTGTTAGGAAAACATTCTGCATGCAAGCGTAGAAGGCTGCAGCAGTAACAACAGGCCCTGGGGAGCTGCACATAGGCTACACTTAACCCTGTGTCTCCTGGTCAGGGTGACAGAGTCCCAAAGACCAGAATATCTTCAGCACCAGGGCTTGACACTGGGAAGTGTAACTCCTGATAGCAGTCTGTGATGAAGATATCATAACCTAGCTGGAAACATTCCTTAAACTCCCTGCCAAGGAAAATGGTCGAGCACAAGCTATTAAGCTGCAATAGCTACCTACCCACTTTATTAGTGTGCACTGAGTTTGTTTTGTCTAAATGACTCCCAAGGGAACAAAGAGTGGAAACTGGCATTACACTTGTTGCATATTTACCATTGAACTCATTCAGCTCCTTTACAAGCAGGGGAAGATTTCAAAGCCTTTGTTCAGAGGTTGGAATTTTTATCCAGAAGACTTTATTCATGGATACAAGCTAGGTCGGCACTTCCTCACTTTCTTGTTTTCTTTGGTAAATGGAAGAATTCTTTAAAGCTTGGGGGGGGGAATCTTACCCAGCAATGTCACACAGTTTTCAGTAACAACCATACAAAAAAGTTAAGTTAACCTTAATGCTCATTCTGTTGCTTTTGCTTCCTCTGATCTCTCAAACTTGTTTGCTCCTATGCTTAATGACACCTATGAGAGCCTGATCTTTATTTTCCCTTCCTCTTCATTTGTATGGTCATCAGCTAATATCTTTCAGCCCATGGATGGAGGAGGACTGCATTAAAAGCCATTCTCTCTACCAACCAGATAAGCACAGTTCCACAGAGCAAAACAAACCTTTGCAGCTGCAATGTTCAGTCTCAAGGAACTGCTAAAACTGGAGCATTCGAGTAGTCTGAATGTTCACATTCTACCATTAACTCCTGATCACTATTGAAGATCCTGAGGCTGGCCAATGCAAGTCTGGCACCTCTTCACCCCACCTTCCAGACTCTCAGGACACTCAGACTTGTGCAGTCTGCAACAAGAATTCATCACAGAGCCATCATATATGTTCGAAGGCAGCAATGCTTATAAATCCTTACAATATGGAGAGGTTCAGAGCTGCTTTGTAGGAAAATCAATGGCAGAGCCTCTGCAATATCAGCCCAGAGTCAGCTTATGATCAAAACAGACAACTAAACAGCTGATACTCAAAAAGTTCTATATTTAAAGGCAGCTCAGTCCTCTCAGCACCTTCTTCCTGGATCTGACACTCAAGTTTCAAGGTCACCTTCTTGGCTCCTGTTCAGAGAGGTTTTGCTGTGCTCTAGTAACCCTCAGCATGGGACTAGCCACAGGAGACATCAGTACGCCTGGAGTTAGTTTTGGTCACACTGGAACGAGTATCACACCAAACTCCTGTGAGGTTCAGGTGATTAGAAAAGGACATTAGAAGACCATATTTAAATTGTAGTTAAAGAAGGGTAAAGCACTTGAGGACTGCAGACTTCTGTGCTGCTTTTATGGTCTGAGCCTATTTTCAATGTGAAGAGTCAGATCTGATAAAAAACAACATTAGTCTCTTATAAACACAAGGAAGACTATGTGCAAATAGGGCAAGGAAGCCCAAAATTAGACCTTTTAAAAAGAAGGTCTTACCTTACAGTGAACTCCCTACCTTGTCAGTACATAGAACTCTCCATCTGAATTTTTATGTCATCACTAAAGCCAAACCCAGGAATAAACCCGCAAGTAAATACAAAGGTATTTGTCTCAGGTTTCCAGATGGATTGTTGGACTTTCCCCTTTCTTACCAAGAGCAAACAGAGCCTCTAAAAGTCTGTGAGCACGTGGGGTGAGTAATATCAGTAACAGGAATCTCCCAGGGCCACCTGAACCTCTCCCAGAAAGTAAAGGAAGAGCTCCATCGGAATCTTGCCAAACTATCCCATTTTTTTTCTTGATGTTTTCAAGCTAAGAAGTTGGAAAAAATGGGAAATTTTGTTTAGTCATGTTACTAATCAATAGGGTAGAGGAAGAAGAAGGAAAGAGTGCATGTTAGTGTTTTAAATAGTCATCCTTCTAAGCTCTAGCTCCTTCTCTTTACTTCAGAAATAGCATTTCCAGTGGTCTGTGTTTCATGGCTTGACACATGTGCCATGATGTGACAGCCTTTTGTGCCTCTGTGCACAAGCAGCTGCCAGCGTGGCTGGCCTCAGCTCCCCCTGAGAAGCACTGATAAGACCTTCTGCTCCTCCAGCAGCTACTATCAGCATCCCTAAGGCAAAAGGATCACCACAGAAGTTGGAAAACAAACAAACCCACCAAGCAGTATAACAAGCAGAGCTGGAGCGATTTGTTTCTCCTCCCTTTTCTCACTCCCAAGCAGAACAGGAAAAAAAAAAATAAACCAGAAAAAGCACCTGATTGCATGGAATAAAGCCAGGTTTTCTGGGCAGACTATTTTCTGCTATTGAACAATTGCTGTTTGTAGCAAAGATAAAAAGCAAACTCAGCAGTAAAGCAAAGGAGAGCAGGGAGAAACGGGGAGGGCAGGCTTGGAAGGTATCCAAAGAGGAAAGTCCCCGCATAATCCCTCACATCAAGACTTCAGCTGGGCTTTGGAGACAGCTGCTCGCTGGACAAGTGATCTAATTCCTTCCAGAAAGCTCAAGCAGGTGGGTACAAAGTAAGGGTGTAAGCATAGCTAACCACTAAAGCCAAAAAATAAGTACAAACCCCAAAACCCTGAATACAGTTAGAAGTAAACCCAGCTTTCTAGTCAGAAGTGGGGTTCCCCAGCTGCTGTTAAAAGCCAGTGTTTTGGGTAGCCAAGAAAACCATTTTAGACTACAACAAACAAAACCCCAAAACCAAACCCCTAAACAAAACCAAACCAAACCAAATCATTTGGAGATTAAAAAGGTAAGACAAGGCAGTCTCTTCATTCTCTCTGAGTCAGCCCAGACAAGTACCAAACCTGTTAAGTGAGTAAAGTACATCACAGCATGTTACATGCTGGATCAGCATTTTCCTCGTGGATTCAAGGTGAGAGTGGCTGTATGAAAGGCAGAGGGAAGCTGTGCAGGGTGGGATATGACCCGAAAAGATACATGATGCTGGAAACAACACTTTGTACTGGAGGAGCTGGCATGTGCTTATACCCTCAGTCCTTATCACCACCACCTCCCAGAGGACCTTACATTATGTCAACAGTTTTGATGGCTTCCTTGTTCTTACCAGTAGCTCGGGGAATTTGGTAAATATTTGCTACTGGCTGGAAGCCTGATCAGCTGAAGTGGCAGTGAGCAGCCAGGTTCCGTCCCTGGAGCACCATGGCTCATCCCACCGGGACTGCTGGCCAGCCACCTTCTCCTGTGAAGCTGAGGGACATAATTTAATGGTGACTTGGCAGTGCTGGGTCAACCGTTGGACTTGAGGATCTTAAAGATCTCTCCCAGCCAAGATACATCTATGACTCCACAGGAAGGATGAGCAGTAGAGGCAGACATTTTGAAGTGCAAATCCCATACAGAAGCACAATTAGAAAGCAGGCTTTGTTCCCTCTACCTTTTAATTAGTGTTGTCTTGAACAAAAGACACTGAAGTCTAATTTTCCACAGTGAGGGGAAATGGAGGAGGTCTGAAAGATGTTGAAAATTCAGATAAGACAGGTCAGAGAGAGGTCAGGTAGGAAAAAAAATCACACCTTTCCAACCAAAGTAAAGCCTCTGGATGGCCTGGGGAACCCACTATTCCAACTGCTGAAGGTTTCCCTCTAGCTCAAACAATTTCCCTTGCTCATTCATGAAATAAGTTCTGCAGAGTGGAAGGAGAGACTGAGGCAGCTGGGGTTGCTTAGCCTGGAGAAGAAGAGGCTCAGAGGAGACCACCTTGCTCTCTACAACTACCTGAAGGGAGATTGTAGCCAGGTGGGGGTTGGTCTCTTCTCCCAGGCAACCAGCACCAGAACAAGAGGACACAGTCTCAAGCTGCGCCAGGGGACGTTTAGGCTGGAGGTTAGGAAGAAGTTCTACACAGAGAGAATGATTGCCCATTGGAATGGGCTGCCTGGGGAGGTGGTGGAGTCACCACCCCTGGAGGTGTTCAGGAGGAGACTTGATAGGGTGCTTGGTTGCATGGTTTAGTTGATTAGGTGGTGTTGGATGATGGGTTGGACACGATGATCTCAAAGTTCTCTTCCAACCCGGTCTGGTCTATTCTATTCTATTCTATTCTAGTCACACAAACCATCCCCAGCCCCTGTTCCCCATTCACCCTTTGCAGCAGCCAATTTGACAGCACCAAGTGGTCCTGCCCAGCCTATTGTCCACAGCCCCTTTGTTGTCACCATTTACACCTCACCCTATGAAAGGCTTGTGAGCCCCTAGTTTTATTCCATAGGGTCAGCAATTTGCCTTGGTATCTACTCCAACCAGCTGCCGCTCTTCATCCCCTCAGCTGCCATGTACACACCACAGAGCCCAAATGAGAGCAGCTGCTGCCAGGCCTGCTGGCCAGAGATGATCCAAGGCTTCTCCAGCCTTGCAGCAAGTGTTGGGAATGCTGACATACATCAGAGTCAGAGAGAGGTAACAGCTGTGTCATAGGAATTTTACATTGGCTTTCATGAATTATTTCTGCTGAGATGGCCTACTGACACACTTGAGCACTGCTGCCCTTCCCCCTTGGAGCTTTTTCAGCCATTCTGGTTTTCAAGCAAAGTAGAGCTGGGTCCCAGGCTGAAATCAGGAGCTCTACAAGGACTGACTGAAGTATGGTCTTCCCCGAGCCAGGTCCCCTGCTTACATCTGATCACTAAGACCAGCGCAAGGAGCAGAGCGTTAATTCTGTCCCACATAGTTCCCTGCTGCTTTCACCCCTATATTAGCTGCACAAAGCTCTACAGAGGGGAAAGACAGACATTTAAAATTGTTTGGGAGTGAAGGATTGGGAAAAAAAAAAAAAAGAAGGAAGAAAATAGTGACACTGTTACAGTCATGCACAGAGAAGCCTTTGTGTGCCAGAGCAAGGGAGCCAACAGAGATATCTCCAGCAGTTTACAGCAAACCAGGATGGAAATAGCAACAAACTCAATGGGATGCAATTTAATCACGCTGCCCAAGGCAGACCTCCTAAATAATCTTGCTGCTGTGCTTTCAAACATCCACTGCCCTTGAGTGTTCCTTGATCACATCAGCTGAGGCAGGGCAGCTGTTTCTCCATCACTGCTAGGCTATGGGCTAACCACCACCAGGTAAGCACAAAGAGCCCTCTCCAGCTCATTTACCCAGCACCATGGAAAGGAATCATAGAATCCCTATGGCTGAAGAAGATCTTTAAATGTGAGTCTAGCTGTTAACTGCCAGGTCACCACTAAGCAATGTCCCTCAGCATGACATACACACATCCCCCAGGGATGGGGACTCCACCATTGCCCTGGGCAGCGTGTTCCAGGGCTTGGCAACCCTTCTGAGGAAGGAATTGTTCCTTATCTCCAACCTAAATCTCCCCTAGTGCAACTTGAGGCTGTTTCCTCTTGTCCTATTGCTTGTTACTTGGGAAAAGAGACCAACCCCCAACTTTCTTTGAGTACTGTGTCCAGTTCTGGGCCTCTCAGTTTAAGAAGGACATTGAGACACTTGAATGTGTCCAGAGAAGGGCAACGAGGCTGGTGAGAGGCCTTGAGCACAAGCCCTGTGAGGAGAGGCTGAGGGAGCTGGGATTGTTTAGCCTGGAGAAGAGGAGGCTCAAGGGAGACCTTATTGCTGTCTACAGCTACCTGAAGGGTTGTTCTAGCCAGGAGGGGGTTGGCCTCTTCTCTCAAGCAACTAGCACCAGAACAAGAGGACACAGTCTCAAGCTGCACCAGGGGAAGTTTAGGCTCGAGGTGAGGAGAAAATTCTTCACTGAGAGAGTAATTTGTCATTGGAATGTGCTGCCCAGGGAGGTGGTGGAGTCACCGTCCCTGGAGGTGTTCAAGAGGGCATTGGCCGTGGCACTTGGTGCCATGGTATAGTCATGAGGTCTCTGTTGATGATCTTTGAGGTCTCTTCCAACCTTGGTGATTCTGTGATTCTCCAACCTCCTTTCAGGGAGTTGTAGAGAGCAAGAGGGCTGCTCCTCAGCTGCCTTTTCTCCAGGCTGAACAACCTACAGCCACCCTCAGGAGCCCTTAGCTACTCCTTATGAGACTTAAACTCTAAACTCTTCACCAGCTTCATTGCCTTGTGCAGCAGCCACAGAGGGCAGCTGGTTCACTACGTAGAGCATCGCACCTGCATAGTCTCAGCAGGTGCTGGTTCTTCTAATTCCTCTCCATGTGCTATTCAGTATGGGCTTTGGAATAGGACTACACAGTGATTAGCCCTCAGAACTGAAAAGCAAACCACAGCCAGAACTGCTCCCATCCACACTGCAAGGTCATCAGACAGGGGAAGCAAATGAGGTCTCGCTGAGGTCAGACCCTGTTTGGCCAAAACAGGAAGCAGAGAGAGTCCTTAACCACAGCTTCTATGATGGTGGTCAGATGTTTTTAACCAAGCTGTTGTAGCTCCACCATCCCCCAACCCTCCTACAAATGAGATTATAAGTATCTCATTCACCAGCTGTGCTCTAGAAGCAAGTTCCTTGGTTAGTGGAGAGAAAAAAATAGTCAAGGTGTGAACAAGTCACTGAACTGTAATCAGGCCTTTAGCAGTAGCTGTCTCTAATAGGTGCCAGCAAGGAAGAGCTTGGCTTCCTCCAGGGCAAGCAAGACACCTTACCAGGCTGTGTCACCAAAGATGAGGCTGCCTGGCTGAGAAAACAGCAGGAGTAATGTTTCACACGTGCCTGTTGGGACCCTGCAGCAGATGTCAATGCTCATTTTTTATATATCCTCTCAGCAACAGGCAACAGAGGCCCAAATATAGAAAGGTATTTTCAGGCAAGCTCCACACTTACCTGAGATTGATTATACTAATGGCACTGTTCTCATATTAGCTGGTGTAATCTGTTCAAAAATACAGCCTCCAAGTGCCCTGGAAACCAAGATATATGATTAAGACCAGATAAGGGCAGAAGCTTCCCCGTGATCTGCCACTGTTGCATTCAGAGCTCAGGCAGCCTATTAGGTTACCCTAATTAAAACATTTCTGCTTGCTTTCTTAACAAAGCTTGTTCATTTGAAATTATCCATAAAAGCCTTACAGGATGATGCACTTGGGAAGTGCTGTACAAGGCAGTGAAAGGATAGGATTGTTATTCCTGCAGACCAGTGCTAGTCAGGCTTTTCATCAGAAAAAGGAGCAACCAGTTAGAAAATGAAGTGGTAAGGTGTCAAGTAAAGACATTCTTCACTGGCACACCTCAGGACTTGATGAAAGTTTCTGGCTGTTGCCAGGGAAGAGCATTTGAGCAGCCAAGCCCTCAGCACAGCTCCACAATTTGGAGACTGCCACCAGCAGAATTCTGGTGTCTCATCCATTATTCAGCAGTTGCTGCCAGCTCTCATTAGCATACATCACTTGGGCATAAATAAGTAAAACACTGTACACACAAACTTGTGACAGAGGAGAGCATTAGGGGCTAACAAACAAGTAAGCTTCATGCTTTTGCTTGTACTACAGCCTGACATCGACCCTTTCCCCAGCACCCATGACGCCATGGTATTTGAAAAGTCCTGGCAGTCAGGTGAAGTCTCTGGGGACTGGAAGAAGGGAAATATTGCACCCGTTTTTAAGAGGGGTAGAAAGGAGGACCCTGGGAATTACCAGCCTGTCAGCCTCACCTCTGTGCCTGAAAAGATCATAGAACAGATCATCCTAAAAGATCTGATAGAATCATAGAATCAACCAGGCTGGAAAAGACCTCAGAGAACATCAAGTCCAACCTATTACCTAATACCTAACACCTCATGACAACTAAACCATGGCTTCAAGTGCCATGTCCAATCCTTTGTTGAACATATCCAGGGATGGTGACTCCACCACCTCCCTGGGCAGCACATTCCAATGGCCAATTACTCTTTCTGGGAAGAACTTTCTCCTCACCTCGAGCCTAAACTTCCCCTGGCACAGCTTGAGACTGTCCTCTTGTTCTGGTGCTGGTTGCCTGGGAGAAAAGTCCAACTCCCACCTGTCTACAACCTCCTTTCAGGTAGTTATAGAGAGCAAGGCACATAGAGGACAGGGAGCTGATTTGAGATAGCCAGCATGGCCTTCCCAAGGGCAAATCCTGCCTGACTACATCAGCAGAAAAGGGGAGGACACTGGATGTCATCTATCTGGATTTCTGCAAGGCTTTTGACACAGTCTTCCCCACAACATTCTTTTCTCTAAGTTGCAGAGATGTGGATTTGATGGGTAGACTGTTCAGTGGATAAGGAATTGGCTGGATGGTTGCATGCAGACAGTAGTGGTCAATAGCTTGATGTCCAGATAGAGACATGTGACAAGTAGTGTCCCTCAGAGGGGGCCATATTGGGACCGGTGTTGTTTAATGTCTTAATCAATGGCACAGACAGTGGGATTGAGTGCAGCTTCAGCAAGTTTGCAGCTGACACCAAGATGAGTGGTGTGATCAATATGCCAGAAGGATGTGCTGTCATCCAAAGAGACCTAGACAAGCTAGAGTAGTGGGCCTAGGTGGCCTTCATGAGGTTTAGCAAGTGCAATATCCGGCACCTGGGTCAGGAGAATCCTCATTATCAATACAGCATGAGATTTAACACATCCAAGTGCCAGGATCTGCACATTGGCCATAGCAACCCCATGCAGAGCTACAGGCTGGGGTCAGAGTGGCTGGAGAGCAGTCAGGCTGAGAGGGACCTGGGGGTGCTGGTCGACGGTAGACTGAACATGAGCCTGCAGTGTGCCCAGGCAGCTAAGAGGGCCAATGGCATCCTGGCCTGCATCAGGAACAGTGTGGCCAGCAGGAGCAGGGAGGTCATTCTGCCCCTGTACACTGCACTGGTTAGGCCGCACCTCGAGTACTGTGTCCAGTTCTGGGCCCCTCAGTTTAGGAAGGATCTTGACTTGCTGGAACGAGTCCAGAGAAGAGCAACAAAGTTGGTGAGGGGTTTGGAACATAAGCCCTACGAGGAGAGGCTGATGGAGCTGGGGTTGCTTAGCCTGGAGAAGAGGAGACTCAGGGGTGACCTTATTACTCTCTACAACTACCTGAAGGGAGGTTGTAGACAGACGGATGTTGGTCTCTTCTCCCAGGCAAGCAGTACCAGAACAAGAGGACACAGTCTCAGGCTGCGCCAGGGGAGGTTCAGGCTGGATGTTAGAAAAAAGTTCTATACAGAAAGAGTGATTGCACATTGGAATGGGCTGCCTGGGGAGGTGGTGGAGTCGCCATCACTGGAGGTTTTTAGGAGAAGACTTGATGGGGTGCTTGGTGCCGTGGGTTAGTTGTTTGGGTGGTGTTGGATTGGTTGATGGGTTGGACACGATGATCTTGAAGGTCTCTTCCAACCTGGTTTATTCTATGTATTCTATGTATTCTATGTATTCTACAGGCTGGAGAACGTTGCGATATTCTGCCCTGCAGAAAAGGACTTGGGGGGTACTGGTGGACAAACAACTGGACATGAGCCAGCAATGAGTGCTTGCAGCCCAGAATGCAAATCACGGGCTGGACTGCATCAAAAGAAGCATGGCTAGTAGATCAAGAGAGGTGATTCTGCCACTCAGTACTCCAGGTGAGGTCTCTCACCAGAGCAGTGTCCAGCCCTGGGGCACTCAGCACATAAAGGACATGGTCCTGATGGAAGGCCCAGAGAAGGGCCACAAAAATGATCAGAGGGTTGGAGCATCTCTCCTGTGAAGACAGGCTGAGAGAGCTGGGGTTGTCCAGCCTGGGGAAGAGGAGGCTCAGGGAAGACTTTATAGGCTATCAGCCTTCCAGTGCCTGAAGCTGGGGAGGGACAACAGGTTCAAACTGGAACCCAGAAAGTTCTAACTGAACAGGAGGAAAAACTTCTTTCATGTGAGGGTGCCAGAGCACTGGAACAGGCTGCCCAGAGAGGTTGTGGAGTCTCCTTCTCTGGAGACTTTCAAAACCCACCTGGATGCTCTCCTGTCCAATCTGATCTAGGCTTACCTGTGTTAACAGGAGAAGTGGACTAGATGATCTCCAGAAGTCCCTTCCAACTGCTGCCATTCTAGGATTATGTGACTTCAAGCTAGGCTAAATCCTGAAGTAGTAGATCATGCTCAAGAGTCTGCCCTGTTAACCAAGGCAGTAATGACATCTAGACTTCACAATCCTCATTCCTAACTTGCCTCCAGTGTCACTGCCCTGTGCTGGGTGAAAAAAAAACCCACTCTACATTCTCACATAGCCACTTAATCCTGAGAAAGGCTTCTGGATGCTCCCCTACTGTGTAGAAAGATACATAATGGCAACACAAGTGGTTTGGAACATTGCAAAGTTCATAGTTTCTTTCTTCCACTTGTTGGAGCTGGTAGCTCTTAAAGTGACGCCAGAAAGGTGCTGAACCAATACACCCAAGACAGCCATAGCTCTTACACTAAAAAACAAACCAAACCCAAAAACTCACACAAGTTTCATTATATACAACCAAATCAAAGGTGGAAGGAAAAAACCTTACACCTTACTAATTACCTTCTCACGGGTAATTAGTGATGGAACAAGAGGGAATGGCCTCAAACGATGACTGGGCAGATATAGACTGGACATTAGGGAAAAAAAAATTGCAAGGAAAAGGTGGTCAGGCCTTGGAATAGACTGCCAAGGGAGGTGGTTGAGTCACCAACTCTGGATGCATTCAAAGGCCATTTGGATGTGGTGCTTGGGGGTATGGTTTAGGGGTGAACCTTGTAGAGTAGGGTTATTGGTTGGGCTTGGTGATCCTGAGGGTCTTTTCCAACCTGAATGTTTCTGTGATTCTGTGGAGTTTGTCACTTGGCCACATGGCATTAGTCAGACAAAGAAGACGCCAGGATTACTCTTAAACCACCTTGGCACGTTGTGTGAGTTACTGCAAAGCACACCAGTTTGGAGAAGAATTTTAGAACAAAAAGTAAGTTGTAAATAGCACTGGCTTGGACATGTAAATACTACTTGTTTGGACACCTCAACATTTTGTCATCTATTTTGATTTGCTTATGCAGAAAGTAGCTTAGCTGAGATTCACCTGGGGATTTTTCACAGCATCTAACAGAGTAGCAGATATTCATGATTCTATAGGGTGCTGATGACACCACTTAGTATAAAAACGTTCTTATAGTCTGAACTGCCCAATGTCTTTATGGTGCTCCAGGAAACGAAAGCACCTCTGAGTCTCACACCACAGCAAGATGTTTCTAAGGCAGCAAAACA
This sequence comes from Dryobates pubescens, assembly GCF_014839835.1. Lineage (NCBI taxonomy): Eukaryota > Metazoa > Chordata > Aves > Piciformes > Picidae > Dryobates > Dryobates pubescens. The sequence continues at coordinate 28,856,884 of NC_071620.1, read as the reverse complement.
AACCACAGATATTTCAGAACTCATGAGTTCAGATAAAAATGAGTCAGGTACTCATGAGCTCATTATAGCACAGGGAAGTCAAGAAGAGCCTTTGCTCAATCTATAAATCCAGACTCACTGGTCTAGCTTGCAGCTTACCATGAAGGAACAGATTTTAAAGCAGCAGCTTATAACCACAGACACATTTGCAATGAGGAAAAGTAATTTCAAACTTGATAGTGTGCACAACTATGCCTAAGGACTTCTACTTCATAGAATCATAGAATGGTTTGGGTTGGAAGGGACCTTCAAGATCATCAAGTTCCAAACCCCCTGCTATGGGCAGGGACACCTCCTACTACACCAGGTTGCTCAAGGCCCCATCCAACCTGGCTTTGAGCACTTCCAAGCTTGGAGCCTTCACAACTTCTTCAGACAACTTGTTGCAGTGCTTCACCACCCTCATGGGGAAGAATTTCTTCCTAATGCTTAATCTCAATTAAGCTTCTTCCAGTGTGAAGCCATCACCTCTTGTCCTGTAACTTCCCTGTGACACTAACAATCTGAAGAATAAATTCTCCAAAAGCAGCATTAAGATATTTTTTCCCTCTTTTGGAATCAGGGCATGTCTCTGGATGCTCACCTTAGCAGCTTTCAATGAGCATATTCCTCCTAAACCAAGAGGTGTGACAGTAGGTATATTTACTATCAAACCCTCAAAATAACATCTGCCTGGGGGATGAGATTACCTCTAAGTTCTGCTTCTGTATGATAATATTGATTTAGCAGAGGAAGTCCACCACTCGTCATGTAAGAGAAAGAGATCTCTTAATCAAATCTAGGAGACCTGCGGGTCAGTAAAGCCCTGGAAATGACACAGCTTGTATCAGCATAAGACCTACCTCAGCTTCCCTCCATGCATCAGGATCTCACACAGCAGGAAGTTCAGCCCACCAGCCAAGTCAAAACTCATGCCAGACACAAAGCCTAAGGAAAGGCAGCAGAAGCATGACCTCCACCAACACGAGGTCCTGCAGCAGGGGCTTTAGTCTCAGATTGAAGGATGTGCCCAATAAAGAACAACCACCAGGAGCTGACTAGCAAAGGCTCAGCTAGAGAGGCCTTACCAGCTATCCTGACTTAACACAGTCAAAGCACAAAGAAGTTCTTGGTCTTGAAGTTTGCTTATATAAAGAGCAGTAAAACTGATGGATATAAGAGTTACCATAAAAACACTGGCTGTGCTGGGCAACCTGACTCTATCTCCAAGTGTTTTAGAAGACAGTATTTTAGCAACAAGTAGTATTTGCCAAATATTGTTTTCATTCAAATATCTCTCAGGAGCAGCACAGTTAAGTCCAGTCCTGGAGTGCCCTGGAGTTGCAAACTGTCCCAGGAACCTGTTGTGATTGTGCCCTGGGTTGACACAAAGGTGAGAAGGATTCCAGGCACACAGACAGAAAACCCACGAGCACAGATCTCCTCCCCAGCCCTCAGCTTTCCCCACACTTTTGCACAATATTTCCATTCACTGCTGAGCACAGAAGAAGTCATAGGGGATCAGAAATTCTGCTGCCATTGGGCAGGTTCCAGAAGAGCCAGTAGGACCATACCAGAATCAAATCACTACAGAATTTAACCTACTACACATTCCCATCTGCCTTTCTGGTTACCAGAGTAAAAATACTGCCCTGGTGTTTCTAGACCTACAAGTCACCACCTGAAGTGTCCAAAATAAACTGATTTAAAAATCCTCAATTCCAGAGCAATTTCTGCTCTGGAAACCCTTTATGTTAACTAGAAGTGGTTTGCCTTTCCTCACCCTGCTTCCCCCAGTTAAATAAAGAAGTCATAATTAGAGTGCTATGTGCTCCCTAGATACTTTAAAGTTTCCAGAAATAGTTCTGGGTTTCAGATAATGTAAAACACTGTAAGGTTTCCCATGAATTACCAAACAAATGTGATTACCAACCAAACAACCAACCCCACCCCAACAAACAACAAAACCCTCAAAACACCCAAAAAATCAAACTAAAATGAACGAAACCACAAAACAAAACAAACCCCTCAAACTTCAACCAACCAAAACCCAAAACAACCAAGCAAACAAAACAAAGACAGAAAAGAAAAAACCAACCCAAGCCACCCCACTTCAAAATGGAAAGCAGAGGAACAACAAACCCAGACACAAGGAAAAAAGTTGATTTAATGTATTGATTCCTGAAGGGGTGGGTTCATGGGGAAAAAAAATACTGCAAGCCAAAGTGTGACCTTGGTAGCATCCCTCTGTACCTGCAACAATTCACCCCCTTGGAAAGAAAGACTTACCTTGTCTTCCACTACTGTCCAGCCTTCAGCTTTGGTCCCTTGCACTGATTGCTGGCTGACAGATGAAAGGACAAGCCATCGAGGGGAAAGCAAGGTCACATCACAGAATAACCAAGGTTGGAAGAGAGCTCAAAGATCATCAAGTCCAACCTGTCACCACAGACCTCATGACTGAACCATGGCACCAAGTGCCACATCCAATCCCTTCTTGAACACCTCCAGGGATGGTGACTCCACCACCTCCCTGGGCAGCACCTTCCAATGGCAAACGACTCTCTCAGCTAGCAAGGACAAGCACCTCAGCAATGCCTGCTCACCAGTGATCTAAACCAGCTCACTGCACAGGCAGATGCATGTCAAGATCTGCAGAGATAATAAAAATGGTCTGGAAATCAGTTCATGTTGAACATCTGTGTATACACCACAAAGCTTTCCTTCATCCTGGGGGAAAAGCTGTAGGCCTGGTTGTCATGTCAAAGGAATTAGCCATCCTGCTCTTGCCTGAGTCAGCTAACCACACCTGGACACCATCTGGGTAGGGAATGGCTCTATCCAGGTAAGCTCCCTGAAAGGAGGTTGGAGTCAGGTGCAGGTCAGTCTCTTCTTCAAAGGAACAAGAGGAATGGCCTCAAGTTGCACCAGGGGAGGTTTAATTGGGGATGAGGAAAAATTTCTTCCCCAGAAGAGCTCTCAAGCCCTCAGTGGTGGAGCCCCCATCCCTGGTGGTGTTTAAAAGCCAGGTGGATGTAGTGCTGAGGGACATGGTTTAGTGATGACCTGGCAGTGCTGGGTTACCAGCTGAACCTCAAAGGCATCTTCCAACAAAAATGATTCTATGATTCTGATTCTATCTGCTCAAACCTTCCCAAAGCAACTCCTTTGCAGCTTGACACTCACATCCCAGGAACACTGGCTAGATATCTGCTTACCCTGCCACAGGGCTAGAAAACCAGCAATATAGGACATCAACTAGAACTTGTCAGGGCTCATCACCCTGGGAAGGGTTTCACTATTTCTCTTGGGCATTAATGCTCTGCACCTGGCAGAGGCTAGGTTTAATGGTTTATATATCACTGGAGAGAAGAGGAAACAAGAGACTTGCCACCGTTACTGCCTCAGGAAAAGTCTCCAAAGAGATGATGCTTTTACAGTTTGACTGTGGGGAAAAGAGCACGTTTCTTACTGTGGCAGAAGTTAAAGAGCAAAGCCAAAGACATCATGTTATGGTACTACCTTCTCTAAGATCATACCCAAGCTTAACTTTTAGAGCATCTGAGAGAGGCACCGCTGATTTAGAATCATAGAATGCGTTGTTGGAAGGGACTTCTAAAAGTCATCTAGTCCAAGCCCCCTGCAGTAAGCAGGGACATCCCAAACTACATCAAGCTGCTCAGATTCCCATCAAGCCTGACCTCAAATGTCTCCAGGAATGGGCCCTCTACCACCACCCTGGGACACCTGTTCCAGAGTTCCATGACCCTCACAGGGAAGAACTTCTTCCAAATAGCCACCAATGATAAATTTCCTGTGTTAAGTGTAAGGCAGGCAGCTAATCAGAAAGCCAAGAAATGAGATCTACCATTCAAAATATTATTATTATTATTAATATTATTATTATTTTTTAACAAAAGAGGAAGCTGCATAACCAAGGCAAGACACCCACTTGGAACACAGTCTTCAGTCTGATTTTTTAATAAGAGGTTATTAATATTAGATGAAGTCTACAAAGAGATTTTGGAACAAGATTTAAAGCAGACCATTTTCTCTCTGTTACGGCAGGTCATGACAAAGTACAACTCCAGAACAGAAAGGGGGAAAGGTAGATGTGTTCTAAGAGGTAGTTAGCCCAATATTCAGGAATGAACAGGAGGAGCTGGGACTCCACCAAATGCTGGCCTCTTGCCTTAAACGTGGTGTCTGCCCATTGTCAATGAAGATCTCTTTCCCAGCTCGCAGGCTATATCCTCCATCACTTAGTGCTAATGAACCCCTGAGAGGTTTAAGTATTTAATACTGCAGCATGAGAAGATCTTTTAGAAGAAAAAAAAAAATTAAAGCAAAGGCACCTAGGCTTCAACCAACAAATTAATCACAATGAGACAGATGCCCTCTAGAAGCAGAGCCCTGTTCAGTGCAGGAGCAATTGGATGTCACCTGCAGATGCATGGGAAAGCTCAGTCCAAGTCTGGGAAGAGCAGAAGCAGTCCAGGGTGCACTCTGATTTATGCCATCGACCTAAATTCCCAGAAGGCCACTTTGGGCAGAGCATCAATCATGTCCACACTGCATGTCCCTGACTCACTGCAAGAAAACAGAAGTGAGAAATGGGTGAAGGAGTTTGCCAGAATTTTCCAGGCTAGCAGGAGATTTACAACCAGTTACTTTTAACTGGAAACTAGTTCATGGTCTCCATGAGGAGGGAACTTGCCTTTCCATTGGATGTGGCTGCCACTGCATTGGCAAGCGTTCCTAGAATAGGTGCAGCAACAGAATGATTTTGATGGTGGAACTTAGATGGATTCTGCTGCTGGAATAAACCAAGCTGATGGAAATATACTACTCCAAGGGCTCCTGCCAATGTTAAAATGCCTTTGCAACACCTGAATTGTCCCACAACCTCTGTTTGGGATGCATGAACAGAGCTTGAGAGGATTTAAGGGCATTGCTCTTGCTGTCTGGGCAAGGATGAGGTCCAACAGCCTGGGGTAGCACTGACACAAGAACAGCTCCCATGTTCAGGGTAGCTACAGTTTTTGGACACACAGACACAGAATTTGTAGTCAAGCTACAGGAGGCATCACTGTCTGGGTTTTTGTGGGGTTTGTGGTGTTTTTGGGGGGGTTGTTTTTGGAGGTTGTTTTGGTTTGGTATTTCTGAAGTATGTGTTTACATGGTATTACGTTGGACTTGATGATCTAATTTTTTGATTTGATGATCTAAAAGGTCTCTTCCAACCAAAATGAGGGCCTATCACACTGTAGTTTGTCCAAAACTATCATTATCTCTAAAGTACATGTGGCACTGTCAAGATGGAAGTAAGCTGAGCAGCACTTCACTTAGTCTACAGAACAGGGTATTATCTAAGGTTAATGCATAAATAGATGAGAGAGAAAAGTGGTCCAGGATGGTTCTACACCATCTGAAGGAGAGATCCCCATCTGCCTTCCCAGCTCTGAGAAACTAAAGACAAAACCCTAAAGCTGGGAGCTATTATAATGGGAGCATGTAAGAGCAGGAGGCAGCAACCCTTGTCAAAGCATCGAGTGGAGCTGAGCTTTCTCTCCTGCCTCTGGATGCTGACAAATACTAATGACCACATTTCAGTTTCTAACCATCAGGTGCCACAGGCCACCAGATGACTCCATCCAGGACAAAGGCACAGGGTATTTCCACAGCATCAGGCAGTTGCTCCATCTACTGGGTTAAGATAAAGCAGCTCCCTGCTACCCATGAACGCAGACCTTGGTGTCAGTCAGCGAATCATGATGATGAATAATTTTAGCAAGCCTCGGGCAGGTCATGAGCGCCATTGAGGTCCTACTGCTGGGTGAGTTGAGTCATGGGAATGGGGAATGAGGAGGAAAAATGGTAAAGCCACGGGCAGGCTGGCTGGTTTCCAGCTATTCTCTGTACAGTCAGGCACTGGAAAGTTAATTTGTGAAGTAATGTGACCGAAGTCAAACCGTAAATAAAGTCCCTTAATGCGTATAAACGTGTTAGCATCGATGCTGCAGTTTCTGGGTTTCTAGGGTATGCAGGATGGCAAGTGACTGATGGTGCATACAGAAAGCCTTCCCACAAAGGAGATCAGTATTTGATGAAACAGAGCACATCGGGGAGCTCTGCTTTGGATGGAGCTGAATGCCAGCGCATTCAGTCTTCCACACTGAGAGACACAGTCAGCTCGGAGGAGAAAAAAGAGATTTCTGTATCACTCCCCAGCGTGCATGGTCATTTTTATCAGCATGAAAGAGGAGCATTTCACTTTTGTTTAATACACTGACTTTGTCTCATCTCTATAGAGGGATGCTACCAAGGTCTCATCTGGCTTGCAGTAGCCAAAACCCAAACCAATCCAGGAATACATGAGGAGTTACTTGCATCTGGGGTTTTTTACCTTCCCATGATTTCCACTCTGAAGTGTTTTGTTTGCTTTTATATGAAATAATAACAAACAATTTTTCATGGGAAGCCTTCGAGTATTTATTATCATCTGAAACCCAGAACTGATTCTGGAGACTTTAAAGCATCTAGGGAGCACATGGCACTCAATTGTGACTTTTTTCATTTCCTTATTTAACAGAAGAAAAAAGGCCAAATCACTTCAAGTTAATATAAAGGGTTTCCAGAGCAGAAATTGCAGCCAGCTGTATTTTTCAAATCACAGGTTGCATTGGGTTGGAAGGGACCCTCAAAGGTCATCTTGTCCAACCCCGCTGCAGTCAGCAGGGACACTTCCGACTAGATCAGGTTGCCCAGGGCCACATCAAGTTTTTGATCTTGAATGTCTCCAGGGACAGAGCCTCAACCACATCCCTGGGCAATCTGTTCCAGTACTTTACCACTCTCATTGTAAAGAAATTCCTCCTTGTGTCCAACCTAAATCTACCCTGCTCAAGTTTAAAACAATTCCCCCTTGCCCCGTTGCTACAAGTTGTTCTAAACAGTCCTTCCCCAGCCTTCATTTAGGTCCCCTTCAGATACTGAAATGCAGCTATAAGCTCTCCCTGAAGACTTCTCTTCTCCAGCCTGAACAGCCCCAACTCTCTCAGCCTGTCTTCATGTGAGAGGTGCTCTAGCCCTCTGATCATCTTTATGGCCCTCTTCTGCATCTGCTCCAGCACATCAAAGTCTCTTGTGTTGGGGGCCCCAGAGCTAGGCACAGTACTGCAGGTGAGGTCTCACTAGAGCAGAGTGGCAGAATCACCTCTCTCTGATGGCCACACTTCTTCTGATGCAGCCACCTTCTGAGCTGCAAGTGTGCATTGTTGGCTCCTGTCCAGCTTCTTGTCCACCATTACCCCAAGTCCTTTTTTGCAGGGCTGCTCTCAATCTGACCATCCATCAGCCTGTATTGATATTGAGGGATTGCCCTAACCTAGGTGCATATCATTTTTACAGCACCTGCAAACAAAACCACTGTCTTTACCCACCAGAATACATTTCATACCATGAGAGATGTCACCAAAAGGAATTCTCAAACTATGAAAGAAAAAGTGTGGTGTTCTAAAACTGCCATGATGGGAATTACCTGTTGGATCCTAGACTGCTTTCCTGGGTTGGTGGGGTATGCTGAGGACAACCAGCTTCTCTTTATGCTCCCGGTTAGAAACTGGGACAAAGGACTAAGGGCAGGGCTGGGTCTTTCCTCACGGATTTCTGCTTTGATAGTTTTCAAACACAATTGCTGCTGCTGGCTGCCTGTATTTCCACCCTCATTCCTAACCCCTGAATCATGGTGGGAACAATGAGATGAGCCAAAAGGACTGCATGAGATGACTCAGGCAGCACACAGACCTGCAGAGCTGCATAGCTACCCACTTCTGCCCCTGATCACTCTCATGCCCCAGTTCTCCCTCTTACTTCGGGTATTTATCATGTCTTGTCCAACCAGGCTGCAAATGCTAACAGCCCATGTGTGGCTGTGGGTCTTTGAGCTATCCTATACAACAGGATACTAAAAAAATGTAAAAGTCATCTAGGTTGTGCCACAGACAGAATGGTGTTATTTCCCCTGAAAGATAAGAGTATCTCAAAGAAAGCTTTGCCTCAGGAGAAAAATATGCTCAGTGCTTCTGTGTATGGGCAGAGAAGGTAAGAAAACATTTTAAGACAGTGGCAGTGAGAGCACAAGTCATGTCATTTGTAGCCCCTTTGGAGACCACAACCCAGAGAGCACTCCCTTAGGTATCCAGCTGCACAGCTGCAGTAGTTCAAATCTACTCACAGTAGCACAGCCCTTTCTTTTGCAAGCAAAAACCCTCCCAAGCCTGACTAGCCAAGTGCAGTTTGGAGTACTACACAGCCGGGAATCCATGTCAAACCAATATACTCAGTGTTGTGCTAAGTGTCCTAGCAGATTTTACTCCTACAGCCTCACCATGACTGACAGAGATGTCTATCAGAGCATATTTGAGAGGCAGCTATATCAAAACACAGAAGTGACACATGCATGGAACTTCTTTTGATGTAAATGGGACATCATTACAGTTCTTTGTTATGTGCAAGAAGAAATACCACTTAAGATGATTAACTCTGCAGCATCACCAGTGGCATAGGAGGCATCCATGCAGTGGCGTTCAGGATGTTTCTCCTTAAAACACAGGATGCTGCCTGTGTTCTGTAGCCAGAGACTGCTTTCTATTTCTTGTGGATTCTATAATTAAAGTAAGAAGGACTATCCCATGAGGCTTGCAAGCTCTTAATGAGCTCAGTTTTGTGGGGAGTTAGTGGAGCCTGATGCTATTCTTGAACAGTCTCTGTATGTGTCATGCATGCTCAGCTCAGTGGATTCATAGACGGAGAGCTGGAAGTATATCACGCTGCTTCCCACTCTCCATCCTAACTCCTCAGAATTAGGATGATGCCCAGCTTCTCACCTGGTAATTCAGGAAGGAGGTCCAGGCCAACAGACTGTGGTTATGGACAAGGGATCTTTTATTTACTGTAGTGAAGTTAATACTGCTCATGGACATTAACAACAAAAAAATTGCCCTGACCAATCTCCAAAAGGAAAAAAAAAGGGGGGGGGGAAAAAAGGCCCCAGACCATCACAGAATGAGTATCAGCTGCCCAAACTATCACTTACTCCATCCTTGGCCCAAGAGAAATTGATCTTTATGCCAAATCCATCACCAAGCTGTCTGCTAAGAGTGCTCTCAAAGGTGCTAGATAGTGCCGGTCAGAGTATGGTATAGATGGTCTAAAACAGTTCATGGAATTTTGTGCTAGCTGAGGCAATTTTAAGCTCAGCTTTGAGTACTGTAGAGCAGAAACTGGAGGTGCAGGAGCCAGGCCCATCCCCCTTTTGAACTCTATGCATCTGGATGCCTAAGGGCTCTCTGGGCTGTGGTCTCCAGACTAGACAAGCTCACACAAACACATTTTTGTCCAAAGGAGCTGGTGCACACAATAAAGAATGTATTCACTTTACAGAACAGCTAGATCCAGATAAGCAGATCCACCACAGCCTGCTGAAAAAAACTGATATGTTTAAGAAACTTGAAGCAACAGAATCTAACTACATTGTTACCAGCAGTTTGTGTCACATAAGCGTTTTTCATCTGGATTTAGGAAGATTTTTATACCTTCCCAATAATAGTACAATAAATGATGCTCTGCTGATCATAAAATCACAGACTGGTTTAGAGTGGAAGAGACCTATAAAGGTCATCTAATCCAACTAAGAGCAGGTTGCTCTAAGCCCCTAGCAACCTGACCTGAAACATTTCCAGGGATGGGGCAATTTGGGCCAGTGTCTCACTACTCTCAGAGTGAAAATATTCTTCCTTCTATCTAGTCTAAATCTCCCTCTGTTAGTTTAAAATCATCACCCTTTGTCCTGCCACAAGAGGTTCACATAAAATGTATGCTCCCCTCTTCCTTATATGCACACAGCTCTCCTCACAAAGATGAGGGCATTGATCTCCAAATCATCTCTGATGTCCTCCCCAGGCACTGCCGTGCAACCCTTCACCTGATTCAACACAAACACAGCCCCAAGGACTGATTTATGCAAAACAGTCCCCACCAGTTTAACTACAATCAGTTATTAAACTGATTCAGTTAATCCTTCAGAAACTCCTTTGGGGACATAGTTGAATTCATTTGTGACAGCTATGGCTTAGAGCAATTTCCCTTCAGTTGGGGAGTTAATTGTGATATCAGTTTGAAACTCAGCTTGGTAATTTATTAACCTGAAGCTAAGGCATAATTGCTATTAGTTAAAATACTGCATTTCCAGTTTTGCTTCCAAGGGAAGTTTTCCATAACTGACTGCAGCTAAGTCAGTTCAACTATTTGTACAGATCAGCACCAAATGGCCTGTCCCAAGGACATGGCCTCTGGTTTGAAATGTTGAATGATGCACAAATGACCGGTCCATCTGACCCTCTGGTAGGAAAAGGATGTAACACAAGTACTTCTCAGCCCTGTTCATAAAACAGCAGCTCAACATGCAGAAAACATGCTGAAGAATCACAGTGAAATGGCAGCAATGAAGGATTTGACCCTTTCAGTCAAGCAGCCACTTAAACCTCCCCCATCTTTAAGAACAGAGCATTTACCAAGAGCTGGGAATCACCTATTTGCTGGCTCTGCTTGTCCCAGGTGCTAATTTATGGCCTTGCCTGTGTGGTGCAACTGCACCTCAGAAACAAAACTATCAGCTACTCATACAACGCTTGAGGGAACAGGCTTGTGTTTCCAGAAGCCCAGAGCTGGCATTGCTGGAAACAAGTTGAAACAAAGGCAGCAGTTCAGTTAAAAGCAGGTGCTCATGGAATGATTATCACTACTAACCAGTTTTACTCTTGGCCTGATTAATTATGTATAAAATCTTAATAAAGAACCCCACTAGAATTAAATTAATACTATTAAATTGCATTATGACTTGCTCTCAGTTCTAGGATGAGAGATGAGCAGCAGGTAAGACAGTCTCCATGCTCTCGCCTGGTGCCAGTGCCAAAATAAGCAGCAATGAAACCCTTTTGCTTAAGAGGCTTTTTCAATCAAAGACCTGCTGCAGACTCAGCAGGAAGCAGCCTGGGCCTCTCTGGGGGAAAAAAAAAAAGAAGGCTTCAGAAGATGTGGATGACTCCAGTCACACCTTTTCCATCACAATTAAATTACCCTGCCCAGCAGTGCTGGCCTGGGGCATGTGTGAAAGCTTCTCTATTCCTGCCTTCCTTTGCCTCTTTCACCAGCATAGATGGTTTCCATGCAGGCTGCAATAGGTAATACAGCAAATGAAAAACTGGTGGATTTCTGCTGAGGTGTGTTTGGTTTGCACATCTGTAATAGTGGATTGACAATCCAAACCCACCAGGTTTGATGGGTTTTGCAGTTTGAGACCTTGGCTTATTGTCTGCATTGAATGAAGGGATTCAAAGATATTAAACAAAAGGAGAAGCTGCCATCTCAGATGGTTACAGCTTTATGAGCTTGCAGGAGGCTTGGTTCCAGATCTGTTTCTTCTAGTGAAGAAGTTGCTGCCTTTAACCCAAAGGAAAATAATCATTTTTCCTCACCTACAGAAAGTCTCAGATGCCACCCAGTGGAATTAGAAACTGCTGCATTACAGTAGTGGCTCCCACCACTGCCTCCTCACTCCTCTGGCTACAAGATTTTGGCGACCTGCAGGAAGACTTGGTTTGCCTGCAGTGCTTCTTGCTCGTGGAATATTTAGCACTTCAGAGAAGTCTCACCACTTCCCCCTTGACAGGGGAAACTGATGCACAAGGGCCAAACCATCTGCCCAGTCACACTGCAGGCCGGTTACACACTGTGACGTTCTGTATGTCCTAAACGTGGGTGACTGCTGAGCCAGAGAAGAGGTTATGGTTTCACAGTCTGAAGCAGAGAGGGACAGTGCAGGCACAGGAACACAGCAGGGGCTGAGGGTGGGATTAAGGCTGTTGTTTTTGTCTTGGAGAACTGCTTGACCAGTTTCCTTCTCTTTGTATTTTCTTTTCTCTTAATGAGCAAACAGTCTGGTTTGAGAGATGCCTGCAGGGGTTTTGCAAGCTGTCACCAGTTATTTTTCATTCTAGGAGAGCACGCTCTGGTTACTGCAAGAAAGACCTGGACATATGGTAGGATCTGGAGGGGAAAGGACACAGAACTGCCTGTACAGCTGGCAGGGCAGCTCCCTGCAACACACAGGCAACCTGAAAGTCACAGGGGTGCCACGGGTGATGAGAAGGTGCTACCCAGGTGCAAGCACTACCCTAAACATAATGTAAATAGAAATTGTCCTTACATTAGTCTGTGACCACCTTACATGCAATGGGAATGTGACCTACTCATCAGGCCTTATGGGGCCCTGTGTCCAACAATCTCTCCTCTGTCCACTCACAATTAGCTTCAACTGTAAGCTTCTATGAGCCCTTTCATGAAAGAAAATTGGAATAGCTGAACTATTTATTCCTCTTCCTACGCAAGTACATAGCTCTGAGCTGCAAATCTGTCAGAGCAGGAGCAAGCACTGGTAAATACCATGGATTGAGATGGGTGGGAAGCCTCTAGAAATTGGTAGTGCCAGTAAAAGGAGGCATTTGTCTGCAAAGGTAGTGTGTATGTGTGCATGCATTTGTATGTAGAATCATAGAATCACAAAATGGTTTGGGATGAAGGGGACCTTAAAGACCATCTAGCTCCATCCCCTTGCCATGAGCAGAAGCATCTCCTACTAGACCAGCTTACTCAAGGTCCCATCCAACCTAGTTTTGAACACTTCCAGGCTTGGAACCTCCACAATTTCTCTGGGCAACCTGCTGCAGTTCTTCCCCACCCTCATGGGGGAAGAATTTCTTCCTGGTGTCTAACCTACACTGACCTTCTGCTTGGAAGATGAAGAACAATGTCATGTTTACAAGAGATCCAGATTCTGAAGAAAAGATAAAGCCTGACCTTCTCTGACCTAAATAACAACATCTAAGCAAGCTGTTTTTCAGAATAAGAATTGCCTTCTCCTGGGCTCTTAAACAAGACCCAGCAGATTAATACCACCTGTAAGAAGCACAGAACTTTTCTATAAGCCCACATATTCCTCCTTCAAGAGCTGGCTTTGAAAAGCACATCTCTGATGTTTCATGTAGAGATCCAGGTAGTTCAGAACACACAGCAGTGCCCACTGGAATTTTAGAGGGTCAGGGTAGATTGCCCAGCAGCCTTCAGGTCAAATGGGAGTCCCACCTTCCAACCCACTTCCCAGTTTGCTGTGCCTTCACTCCCTTTCAAAGGAAAGGTGCAGCAGACACAGAGCAGGAGGTGAATGCTGGCATTCAGCTGCTCTCCAAGGTCACAGAAGACCCACTGTGGTTTGATAATATTTTCACGTTACTACTGAAAGTTCACATCATTGGAAGCTTACTTCAAACCAAGAGCCACCAGTGACCCAGTGCCACAGAGCAATCCCAGGTGGCACCTTCATTATCTGCATTTGATGGCATCATCAAGCAATGACAAAAATATCGCTTGCTAGGTTTGCCTTGCTAGATTGGAGACTATTTCAGAGAAGGGTTTTCAAACGTTATACTTTAAAGGTAAAAAATGACCTACTTAACTTTTCATCATACCTGTGGAAGAAAAGGCACTTTGTAGTGGTGTGTGAGAGGATTTTAAAACAGTTTCCATAAAATAAATCCCTGAGAGGTGCTTCCCTGAGAGATGCTTCCAGCAGCAATAAGCCTCCTCTGGTACTATCTATTTAACCTTGTGCACTGCGGCATCAAAACCACAACTGATGCAACGCATGGGCTGTCTGACTTCACTGGTAGATTAGCAAGGAAAAAAAAGAATGAGCTGTGGTTTGAAAGCCAGGCAGCCTCACACAGCCAGATCTAGGCACGGACAAGTCCAAGCAGAACAATTTCATGAAAGCCCCAAAATTTGGAATGGAGTGGGGGGAAATGACTGGGGAAAAGAGGACCCTGTGTAAACAGAAGCGTTATTTAGCAAACAGACCTTGTTATTTTGCCTGTTGCTCTGGATGCACAGTAAACTAAATCCAGAGAATTAAATCTGCCAGGCAATCATGTAATAACAGACACCGTGTCCAGGCACAAGGGCTGCTAAATTGCCACCAGCCCTCAATCTGGAGCCATATAAGACACAGCTGATGGGCTTATTACTTCTCTAAACAGGCCCTGACAGGTGAGATACCATCATGCCCCAACCAGACAACCACAGCAGACTGGTTGTACATAGTGCCATCTGTCTCTCCCTTGGGAATGTGCATCTCTGGGGATCCAATTGCACTTCCATCTGTGATTTCTGCCTGAGACCATGGAATGGCTTTTAAAAACGTCAGTATCCAAAGTGCACTGATGTTCTCACGTGCCTATTTGAAGCTTTGCAGTTCAGAATTGATACTGTCCTGGCATTCCTGGCATGTTTGGCCTCCTCATTCTTTGATAAAAGGAAAGAAGATAAGAAGGCTTGCAGATCTTGAGAGCTGAAGTGGCAGAATGAGGTCCCTAGTCATTCCAAGGAGGCACTTTAAAGCCATTTCACCAAGCAAACCCTATCTCCTCTCTTGGGAAGGTGCTACCACAGTGAGTGCATGTTAAAAAGGGGTGCAGAGACCTGCAATATCAGAGTTAAATCAGCCTTTCCCAGCAAAACAAGCCTTCCTTATGCTGAATTCATTTCCCTTCATGAGAACATTTGGCCTGAGAAATCCATGTTATCCACCCTCTTCAACAAGAAGGGATACCTTCTAATCAGCTTGGCAGAAAGGAAGAGAGCTGCTGTAGCAGTTGTTGTGCAGCTGCTTATTCCCAAGCCAGAACCAAGGGATCAAGAGCCCTCTAGCTAACTCACTCTCTACTCCCAGGCTTTCTCTCCCAGCCAGAAGTGTTTGTTCTTCCCAAAGCACATCTTACAACCTAGGGGAAGGTGAAGAGAGCCTTTGTAGGGCTGCTTCTAAGCCAGACAGCTTTGTTTGACACAAAAAAAATGAAGGGACACGGGAGGATTGAAACCTCACAGCACCTTACTAATGCAAATGTGGCAGCCTACTACCTCTTACTTGGGGGCAGTGATCCATTTGTGAACCTGAGCACCCTTCTGCCAGGATAAGGAGCTCTGGGGCAGATGAGGGTGTTCCTGGCACTACAGCAGGAGAGGGCAGGACTCTAACAAGACCCCTGGTGTGGTCACAGAAACTAAGATGGGGGACAAGCTAGAATGGAGACCACAGGTAATGAGGAGATGCATTTTTGCAGCAAGAAAAGAATGGTAGCATTTATTTTGTATTTATTCTGTGAGCTGCTGTTCTGAAAAACAATGTGTCAAAACTGAGAAGTCAGATCGTAGATCAGGGTTGGAATTCTTTGACCAAACAGTGATGATTTACAAGAGCAGCTTTCCATTTTCCCACCAGGCAGCCACCCACAGCAGGCTCAAAGACCTCCAACCTAAAAAACATGGGTTGTAATTTTGTAATTTAGTGGGTTTTAATAAAAGGCTCTGTCTAGGATAAATGTAGAAGGCATTAATATTTATGCCCAGCTGAAAGAAGGCTGCTTGTCAGTTGGTGCCACTCATCTACTGAACACCTTAATCTCTCTAGTCACTAGTGCTCATCTCTCTTTCCTTTATATTTAAACTGCCTTTCTTGCTGTGACCTATTTTCTAGAGAACATACACTCAGGCAGCGCTGGGAGAGCAAATCAAAAGTAGCTGCGCTGCCTTTGAACAGAGATATGCCCTTTGCATTCAAAATAAGACACATCAGGTTTTTCCTGGCAGTTGTTTCTAAACACAAACACTAACTCTGACGGGGTGTCAGGCTTAATCCAGGAATTGCTTATTCTTATTACCAAAAGTATTTCTGGATTGCAGTGACAAAAGCTCGTTATTTCCCTCACAACAGGTTTGGATACCTCTACAAGGAACAATTGCTCTCTCTCATACACAATACCCAATGAAAAGTAGATGGGAATAGCTCTGCTGATCTGATTTTTGATACATTTGTCCCTTGCTCTGCCTCTGTGGGTTTGTTTGCTGCTTCTGTAGCCTGTTAGATACTCATGAAGCACATTAGCTTAAAGCTGAAGCCAGCAGAAGAAAATTCCTTTGTGATTTTTCCTGCCACCAGCTCAGCGGAAGAGCTGATGCTCAAAGCTCAGCTCATGCTCAGTGCTGCTTCAGCACATAGTTTACAGCTCAAAGTCTTTCTATCCTTTAACACATTGCAGAAGAGAGCAACCTGTGCAATGTCTGTTCTCCTCTCAGCACATATCCTGGGATAACCAGGAGCTTGTTTCACTCCAATGAAATGCTTCTCTTTCTTTAACCTGGTTTTGGAAAAGCAGATGTAAGCCCCTCAGTCACTCAGGTATTTACTGAAAACTCCACCTTGTTCATATTAATTAAGAGGAGAATAACACTCATTACAGACCTGAATTAGCACTAGATGTGGCAGAAGGCTCTGCACCATACATGTGCAAGTTTAATGAGTATGTGGCAGATGTTATCTCATTAACATGCAGCTGGCAGAGGTTCCTCTCACAACAGAGCAGGATGGTGAAGAGGAAGGCCAGAAGGAGGATCTCCTTCTATGATCCACCTGGTGGGAAAGGCTATGGATGTTGCATAGCTGGACAGAGTCTCCTCCAGCATTCTGCTGGAGAAGCTGGTGGGTCGTGGGTCCGTGGGTTAAAAATTGGCCGAATGGCCAAGCCCAGTGAGCTGTGGGAAATGGATTCAAATCCATTTGGCAGCTGGTCACAAGTGGTGTTCCCCAGGGCTCAGTGCTGGGGCCAGCCCTGTTTGACATCTTTATCAATGATTTAGGAGAGGGGATTGAGTGCATCCCCAGCAAGTTTGCAGATGACACAAAATTAAGTGGGAGCACTGATCTGCTGGAGGGTAGGAAGGTTCTACAAGGAGATCTGGACATGCTGGGCCGATGTGCCAAGGTCGGTTGTGTGAAGTTTAATAAGGATTCTGCACTTCTGTCACAACAACTCCATACAACACTACAGGCCTAGGGACAAGTGGCTGGAAAGCTGCCTGGCAGAAAAGGCCCTGAGGGCATTGGTTAACAGCCATCTGAACGTGAGCCAGCAACGTACACAGGTAGCCAGGAAAGCCAGCAGCATCCTGGCCTGTATCATAAATGGTGTTGCCAGCTGGAGTAAGGAAGTGATTGTGCCTCTGTATTCGGCCCTGGGGAGACCACACCTTGAGTACTGTGTTCAGGTTTGTGCACTGCAGTGTAAGAGAGACTTTGAGGTGTGGGTAAAGAGAGACATTGAGGAGTGGGTACAGAGAAGGGCAGTGAAGCTGGTGAGGGGTTTGGAGAGCATGTGTTCTGCAGAGAGGTTCACGGACCTGGGATTGTTTAGCTCAAAGAAGAGGAGGCTGAGAGAAGATCTCTCTCTACAGCAACCTGAAAGGAGGTTTTTGTGAGGCAGGTGCTGGCCTCTTCTTTCAAGTAACTAATGACAGGACAAGAGGTCTCAAGCTGTGTCAGAGGAAGTTTAGGTTGGATATTACAAAGAATTTCTTTACCAAAAGAGTGCTGGAGCATTGGAACAGGCTACCTGGGAAGGTGGGGGAGTCCCCATCCCCAGAGGTGTTCAAAAAAGAAGCAGATGTGGCACTCTGGGACATGGTCTAGTGGTCATGGGGGTGTTGGGTAGATGGTTGGACTTGATGATCTTAGAGGTCTTTTCCAACCTTAATGAGTTTGATCCAAATACCATTTGGATCAAAACTGTCCTTTGCAAAAGTGTTCCTGGTTGCTACCTGACCTGTTTTTTTATTCCTCACCAACCATTCACACCTTCATTTTCATGGGGCCAGCACAACCTCACATCTTTCCAGGGTTGCTTCCTGCCTCAAAGATGAATGTAAAGCTGTAAGAGGTTATTTTCATGAAGGAAAAGGAATAAAGCCCCACAGAACAGGCCAAGTGCTAGTGGACAGAGGCACACATACAAATTACTTCTGCATCTCTCAGGGCAGTCCCAAATCTCTTCAAGCTTGGTTTGACAGGGAACTACTGGTGAGACTCCAACAAAGGACCATGGAGATGGTGAGGGGACTGGAGCATCTGTCTTGCAAGGAGAGGCTGAGATACCTGGGCCTCTTTAGCCTGGAGAAGAGCATACTGAGAAGGGATCTTCTCAATGCTCATCAATATTTAAAAGGGTGGGAGCAAGAAGATGAAGCCAGACTCTTTTCAGTGGCACCTGGTGCCAGGACAAGGGGCAGCAGACACAAATTGGAACCCATGAGGTTCCACCTGAACATGAGGAAAATCCTTTTTGCTGTGAGGCTGCCAGAGCCCTGGAGAAGGCTGTCCAGAGAGGTTGTGGAGTCTCCTTCTCTAAAGAGCTTAAAAATTCGCCTGCACACAATCCTGTGCCATCTGCTTTGAGGGATCCTGCTTTGCAGGGAGGTTGGACTCGATGAACTCTGGCAGTCCCTTCCAACCCATAGCATTCTCTGTTTCTGTGATTCTATGATTCTATGACAAGAGCTGTGCCCTGTGGCTGCCAGCAGTGGAGGAAGCAACCACATAGACATCTCTTTTAGTTGATGAAGACCGCCAGTAACTCTCCCAATGAAGAATTTTGACCTTGATGGTCAAAGGAGTTCACTGCCTTGTCAGGAGAGTCTCATGCCTGATGGGTGGCTGTGCTGGTGGCCAAGCATCAGCAGCTGGTTGGGCTGAAGCTCGCTCACCTACAGCAAGTAGTTCCTTAACTCTTCAGCATGGGCAGCATTACAAGAGCACTCTATTAAATATGAATATCCTATGGTGTTAAGCTGCTATAAATATCAAGGCCTTCATTTTAATCATTTTCTTGGAATATGGAAGCTTGGAAATGCCTTGCCTTGGGATTCAAATATTGCTATTTGCAATGTTCTGCTGCTGGGCAAGCTCCCCTAAATGGTTTAACCACTTCTTCCATCAAAACCTCATTTTATTTTTCCTGACTACTGCAGAGCTGTGCTGTAGAAGTCACAAACAAAAAGACATCTGCAACTGGGGCTGTGTAATAAAAGTACATTTTAAAAGGGGTCCCTTTTTGGGTGTGTTTAGCCAAAGGGCTCGTTTTAAACTGCAGTTAAAATGAAGGATTTATAGCAATTAATGAAAATTAAAATTAATTAGAATCAATCCTTTGACAGCATTGCCTGGGAAACATCACTTACTCCCCAAGGGCTTTTATCAGCATCTCTAAGATGCAGCTGCACTCACCTTGGAAAATTTGTTGATGTTTGCTCAAATAAACAGTTCTGTGGTAAAGAACCACAGCTAAACACTGTGGAAGAGGAGAACAAGAGAAGCCACCAGGTTTATTTCCTAAGGCAGAATTTTTCTTCCCTTACTGCTTTTCCTTTCCTCTGTCTCTTCGTTAACCATTAACCAGAGTTACTTGATAGGCAATTACCACTCTGTATTAAAAGCCTGCAAAGGGTGGCTTAGTTCTCCCCCAGCTTCTCACTCCAGGCTGCAGATGTGCACAGAGCTGGTCTCCAGAAAGGTCTAACTCATTCTCTGCATCTGGAATGAAGATTTCCTGGAATTTTGTAGCAGTGGCAATAAGTTCTTCAGTGGTGGCCATGGGATGTAGGCTTGTTTTAGCTTTAGAGCAACCTCTGGGTGATAGTACTGCTTTGTTCTGGTTGGAAGAGACCTGTAAGAGCTTGGAGTTCAACCATTAACCCAACACCATCAGGTCATCACTAAACTATGTCCCTCAGCACCACATCTACACAGCTTTTAAACTCCTCCAGGAATGGAGTCTATCACTGCCCTGGGCAGCTTGTCACAGGCCTTGACAACTCTTTTGGGGAAGAAATTGCTCCTAATGTCCAACCGAAACCTCTCCGGGTGCAACTTGAGGCTGTTTCCTCTTGTCCTATCACTTCATCCTTTGAAGAAGAGACTGACCTACACCTGGCTCCAGCCTCCTTTCAGGGAGTTGTAGAGAGTGAGAAGGTTTCCCCTCAGCCTCCAGGCTGAACAACCCCAGTTCCCTCAGCCACTCTTCACAGGACTTGTGCTCTACAGCTCCAAAACACTTGGCACATGAAAAAAACACCAACCATGCACACAAAAA
This sequence comes from Dryobates pubescens, assembly GCF_014839835.1. Classification (NCBI taxonomy): domain Eukaryota; kingdom Metazoa; phylum Chordata; class Aves; order Piciformes; family Picidae; genus Dryobates; species Dryobates pubescens. The sequence continues at coordinate 28,836,773 of NC_071620.1, read as the reverse complement.
ACCAACTGAGCAGTAGGGAGGAACAAGCATCCCAGGCTGGTGGGTGCTGTGCTTTATGGTGTGAGCCTGTGGTGGCTTGCAGGTGTTGTGCAGTGGCCACAGTCTGCTGAAATAAGCTTTCCTGGCAGCCCTGGCCTGGCATCAGGGCTCTGGTTATTGCCTGCTGTGGCAGGGGAGAATTCTTGGAAGGGTGTGTATTTTGGCTGTGCCCAGCCTGAAGCTCCCCTGGCACAATCTGAGGCAATTTCCTCTTGTCCTGTCACTTGTTATTTAGGAGAATCATAGAATGGTCTGGGTTGGAAGGGACCTCCAAAGGTCATCTGGTCCAACCCCCTCTGCAGAAAGCAGGGGCACCCTCAAGTAGATCAGGTTGCCCAGAGCCCTGTTGAGCCTCACTTTGAATATGTCCAGAGATGGGGCCCCAACCACCTCCCTGGGCAACCTATTCCAGTGTTCCAAAGCCCTCACAGTAAAGAACCTGTTCCTAACATCCAACCTAAATCTACTCTTTTCCAGTTTGAAACCATTGTCCCTCAGTCCTATCACCACAGGCCTTTGTAAACAGTCTTCTTGCAGGCCCCCTTCAATTACTGGAAGGTGATTATTAGGTCCCCCTGGAGCCTTCAGGAGAGACCAACCTCCACCTAACACCAGCCTCCTTTCAGGGAGTTGTAGAGTGAGGTCTCCTCTTAGCCTTCTTTTCTGCAAGCCTAAGACCCCAGTTTCCTCGGCCACTCTTCACAAGACCCTTTGCCAGCTTTGCTGCACTTCTCTGGGCCCCCTTGAGGAATGGCTCCACCAGTTCTGAGCACAGGGGGATGATCACTGCCCTAGTCCTGCTGGCCTAGTCCTCCTCCAGAAGAATATTTTTGTGCATAATTCTGCAGTCCTGTATATCTCCAATGCTACTCCCTGGTTCAACAAACCAAGTGCTGCAAGAGGCTGGTCAGAGCCACAGACACTTGCCAATGCTACCAAGGAGTGTAAAGGCAAGGAGAGAACTATTGCAACTCTCCCCAGATTCCAGGCTTTTCCTCCGTTTCATTTGAAGGAAATAACAAAATGGAAGCCTACAATTCTGAGTACAAGGGAGAAAGCATTTTTCTTTCTCAAACAAGGAAATGGCATAACCTGGGTTTATTAGCATATTTTGCAACACAACCTGCTTCCTGCCCTTTAACCCTCAAGAGACCACAGAAATCAGAATGCTTCCAGCAATCTAAGGAGATCTATGAGCACAGGAGAGCATTATGCTCCCCAGTGAGACAAGTGGGCTAAGAACCACATCTGTTTTTACAATTTCCCATTGGCTTTTACCTTGGGTGGAATGGCCATTATGGATACAAACCACATCTCCTCTGCTCTGGATGCAGCAGTTTGTGTATTTGCTCTCTGCAGACTTCTCATCCCTTATCCTCGTAACTATGGAAACCACCCGTGGCAAACTCCCGCAAAACAGGAAAGCAGAAGGATGGAAAGGAACAAACATTTGGAGAAAGTTGTGCACAAAGAGCAAGACAGCATCATGTCTTCACAGACAGCATTCCTGGTGGCTTGGGGAATATGCAGGACAGGAGAAAAAGAATGTTCCAGGATGCTGGAGAGTCAGCTCTCAGATTGCTCATCTTCCTCACCAGCAATAAAACATAGATCTTAATGCAATGCTTTTTTTATCACCTCAGTTGTACTCTGAAGGCTTGCACACAGGCAGTGTCAAAGCCTTTCTGAATGTTTGGCAGATCAAAGGACTCAACACTGCATTTTCATGGTGGTATATGACAACCTTGCATCATGCCGAGGATAGACACACTTTGAATTAAAAAAAGTAACTGAGATTTTTGTCTTCAGGAGCAACAAATGAAGGTATGCTCCTGTGTAAAATCATAGCAACAAAGGAAGAGACATATCTGAGCAGACCTTGACCCACCTGGTTCAGTTTTCTTTCTGACAGTGCCTGTAAGTGAGGAAGAGTAAGTACCCCTCAGGAAGCACTTTTACTGTAACACCCCACACATCTCCAACTCTCCTCAGCAGACTCCCTGAGCCTCTTGTGGTTTCTCTGGGTAGTAAACCTCAAAGCAGCTCTATTCCAAACCCTCTTCCAGGCTCCTTTCCAAGCCATCCTTTGGTAGACAGTGCAGCAAGGCCTCATTTACTCCATATGAGCAACCACCTCCTGTTTGTATTGAGGCAGTCTCCTACCGGTGTCACTTGTTCTCACGGCAGAAGAAACAACAATCTCTTTTTGCCCTTCCCATGTCACTCATAACTCTGTAGACTTCTGCCATATCTTCCATCCAGCCTTAAAAAAAGGTCAGTGTAACGTTCAGCCTACCAGACTCTTCCTTGACCATATCATCTCACACCTTTGCTCACACCATTGCCTTTCTTCAGGTATTCTGATTTAGTACACCTTGAGATGATGAGAGGCCCAGAACTGCATGGAGCAGGTAAAGCTTGGAGTCACACAGTGGCTTCTTTATTTCCATTCCCTTCCTTCAAAGTAGTAGTATTTTTTCCCTCCCTTCCTGTCACTACTGAGTGCTAAGCTCTTGCTTTCATGGAATTATTACAAACCCACAGTCTCACTCTAAGTGAGAGTCATAGCTCAGAATATTGTATGCAAGGCCAAGATTACTTTTACCCAGGAGTTACATTCACCTGCAATGCATTTCCTCTGTGACTTCATTATCCACCTCTCAAGTTCAGCAGATCATTCTCTAGCCTGCACTTGAGCTCCTTCAGAACACCTGGGTGATTAGCACCAGCCCTGGCAATCAGTTATCTTTAATTTTGTTTATTTGTACCTCAACCTGTTTCTTAATTACTTTAGACTTCAGGCTGATCATTTGCTGAGTTGCTGCTAAGAATGGCATAGGGCATCTCCCCAGCTTACCCGTTGGCAAGAAATCCTTGTTCCATTTAACCTGTGGAGCTGAGGAGTGTCTCATGATCCATGGAAATTATTGCTGGCTTGGGGTAGATGCTGTGTGGAATTTCCTGCTCAGAAGCCAAGCAGGGACATTTATGCTCAGTTTGTATGACTAATGTCAAATCTTAAAGATCATGAAACTACGTGAAATTAGGCAAGCGATCCCAGCCAAAGGAAAGGGCCCTGAGGAATGTCACATCCTTTCTCTCAGGCCACTGAAAAGGTGTAAATAGCTGTGCTGGATCTAAACAGAGGGGAACAGACCTTATCTTAAATCACAGAATCACAGAATGGTTTAGGTGGGAAGGGCCTTTAAAGATCATCTAGCTCCAATCCCCTGCCATGGGGAGGGACACCTCCTTCTAGACCAGGTTGCTCAAGGCCCCATCCAGCCTGGCTTTGAACACTTCCAGGAGCCTCCTCCCCTCTTAAGTTCATGATTCCTAGAGGGATTTAAAAGCTGTATACATGTGGTGCTGAAGGACATGGTTTAGTGGTGGGGTAGTGACCTGTCAGTGCTGGGTTAATGGTTGGATTTGATGATCTGAAATGTCTCTTCCAACCCAAATGATTCCATTATTCTAAGTGGTGCATCTACACTGGATAATGAAGTAGGAAATCCTGCTACAAGCCCTGCTGACATTAATTCAGAGGAGTTTTATTTGGGAATAGCTTGGTTACCTACATCCCACAAAGGAGTGCAAAGAGCAGAGGCATCTAGCCCTGACTGAAACAGAAATTCAATTTCACCACTTTTTAAGTGTAGTAACAGTTGGTTGTTCCCACCTGGGAACATTATTCCTATGCTCTAGAAGGCTCACTACAGGATTTAATTGCCCTGAGTAACACTTTGTCCACACATGTGCCACACACATCTCCTTTAACCAATAATCCAACGTTCCTGGGTGCCGTTGGTGTTGATGTTTCTGGTTTGCAGCCATCACCTTTGCTGCAGTCATCAGCAGCTATTTTTAGCACAGCAGCCTGGAGCCCCATTTGGTGTGTGCTATGTTGGAAGCTGTTTCCCTGCCTGGAATACTAACAGCACCCTACACAGGGAGCATATTTTCCATCTTCAGGCTAATTAAATGTGCTGGGGAGGTTCCCGAGTGAGAGCATCTAATGGCATATAAAACATAAAAGATATTCATCTTCTTTCTCAGCTATTAATGGATCATCATTTACACAACTAATAAACTTGCACATTAAATTTGAATCACATCCTGCTTCCCTCATTAACCTGAAGCACACTACTGGTGAAGAACCTGTTCTTCTAGGAGGCACTTTGGTGCTAAAACCCTGAATCTGGATCTGCAATCCGAGAGCCACCTGGAGTGATAATTCCATCCCCTATTCATCATGGCCATGCAATTGCACTGCAACTCTCTCCTGACTAGCACTGCAGCTCTGTGGGAAATGGTGTTTATATTCCATCTAAATTCTTCAGACTTCTTAAGCTGAAGGCCAATAAGTTCATTATGTATTGGCAGCTGTTACTGCATCCCTAAACTGCCATTCTTCACAGAATCACAGAATTGTCAGGGTTGGAAGGGACCTCAAGGTTCATCTAGTTCCAACATCCCTGCCATAGGCAGGGACACTTTCCACTAGATCAGGTTGCCCAGAGCCCCATCCAGCCTGGCCTTAAAATCCTCCAGGGATGGGGCTTCCACCACCTCCCTGGGCAACCTGTTCCAGTGTCTCACCACCCTTATGGTGAAGAACTTCTTCCTATTGTCTAATCTAAACCTACCTTGCTCTAGCTTGGATCCATTCCCTTTAGTCCTATCACTACCTGACAGCTAAAAAGTCCCTCACCAGCTTTCTTGTAGGCCCCCTTCAGATACTAGAAGGCCACAATAAGATTTCCTTGGAGCCTTCTCCTCTGCAAACTTAACAACCCCAACTCTCTCAGCCTGGCCTCATAGGAGAGATACTCCAGCCCTCTGATCATCCTCGTGACCCTTCTCTGGACATGCTCCAGCACATCCAGATCCTTCCTGTAAAAGGGGCTCCAGAACTGGATGCAGTACTCCAGGTGGGGTCTCACCAGAGTGGAGTAGAGAGGGAGAATCACCTCTCTTGACCTGCTGGCTACATTTCTCTTGATGCAGCCCAGGATACAGTTTGCTTTCTGGGCTGCAAGCGTACACTGCCAGCTCATATTGAGCTTCTCATGCACCAGCACCCACAAGTCCTTTTCTTCAGAGCTGCTCTCAAGCCACTCAGTACTCAGCCTGTATCAGTGCTTGGGATTGCCTGGGCACTTGGTCTTGTTGAACCTCATGAGGCTGTCATGGGCCCAACCTTCCAGCCTGTCAAGGTCCCTCTGGATGGATCCCTTCCCTCCAGTGTGTCTGCTGCACCACACAGCTTGGTGGGGTGCATTCGAACTTGCTGAGGGTGCACTCAATGCCACTGTCCATGTCGCCAACAAAGATGTTAAACAAGACTGGTCCCAGTACTGATCCCTGAGGGACTCCACTTGTCACTGGCCTCCATTTGGACATGAACCCATTGACAGCCACCCTTTGGGCGCAGCTGTCAAGCTCTGGTCTCACCAACATCTGCTTGCACCCTTCACCAACCATCTTATTCTGCCCTCAGTCATGGATCTCACCACCCATCTGCTTCCCATCTGCACCCAGCTACTTCCCCCTTCCATCATTTCTCAGGCTGCTAAGCACAAAGGAGGCAAGTCTAATCATGACTTTTCTTAGAGCCTGGAAGCTGCAGTACTGCTCATTTCAGTACAGTCTGGTTAAATGTCCCCATTGTCTCCTCAGCCTGAGGCCCGGGACTCCCAGCCCCCTTCACCTGATCACAACCAAACCCCAGGGTATTATGATGTCTTTCCATCTGCACTTCAGTTGTGATTAAGTAGAACAGAGATCAGAATGGTTCTTTCTGAAGAGTACTCACAGAATCACTAAGGTGGGAAAAGACCTCTAAGATCATGAGGTCAAACCATTACCTTACCCTGCCAGGGCCACTATTATACCATATCCTTGAGCACCATATCTAAATGGCTTTTAAAAGACACTCAGGGATGGGGATTCCAGCAGCAGCCTGTTCCAGTTTTTGATAAACTTTTTGGTAAAGATGTTTTTTTCCTAATGTCTAACCTAAACCTTCCCTGGCATAACTTGATGCCATTTCCTCTTGCCCTATCAGCTGTGATTTGTGAGAAAAGACCACCCCTCACCTCTCTCTGCAACCTCCCTTCAAGTAGTTGCAGAGAGCAAGAAGGTCTCCCCTCAGCCACCTTTTCTACAGATTAAACAACCCCAGCTCCCTCAGCTGTTCCTCGTAAGACTTACTCTCCAGACCGCTCAGCAGGTTTGTTGCCCTTCTCTGGACCTGCTCCAGCAACTCAGTGTCTCTTTTATACTGCAGCACCCACGGCTGAACACAGTATTCAAGGTGTGGCATCACCAGTGCTGAATGTTGGCAGCTTGTACCAGGGCTTGACAAACCTATCAGGGAAGAAATTTTTCTACAGTGCAAGGAATCTGCCTGCTGGATATCCCGCCAGGACCAAAACTAAGCATGGCAAATCCTACCTCAGCCACCTCTTGGTGACCCATCTTCCCTTCTGTGACACCAAAGTTCAAGGTATTCTCTCAGCAGAGCATGGGGGCATACAGGACAGCTGAAGAGGAACTTTTTACAGAGGTATGTAGTGACAGGACAAGGGGTAATGGCTTCAAACTGGGACAAGCTGTGTTTACATCAGACATTAGGAGGAAATTCTTCCCCATGAGGGTGGTGAGGTACTGGAACAGGCTACCCAGAGAAGTTGTGGAGGCTCCAAGCTTCAAAGTGCTCTGAGCCAGACTGGATGAGGCCCTGAGTAACCTGGCGTAGTAGAAGGTGTCCCTGCCTATGGCAGGGGGCTTGGAACTTGATGATGTTGAAGGTTCCTTCCAACCCAAACCATTCTATGATCCTGTGGTGGGAGCTGTATACATTAATTGTAAGAAACACAGCCATCATAAGAGGGATTGGGAAACCACAAGAACATCTGAATTCATACAATACAACACTAACTGCATCCAAGCAGTTTCCATGTCGTCACTGCTGCTCTGGATTTCTCCATGGATGCAGCTCTCCATTTATCAAATCTAGCTATGTTATGTATAATATTACCTTGGTATTTTCCCCCTCACCTACATTTCCCAGTGTATCTGTTACTGACAACTGCAGATGGGTTTAGAGCAAAGAGAAATTATTTGACAGCACTGAGAATGGGAATGCTCAGTGCTATAAAACTCAGGAACTACACTTCAGGGTGTGAGTATTTCCATAAGAAAATGATTCCATTGATGAAGGCTGGTGGGTAATCTGTGGCTGGGGGGGGGAAGGGAGCCCAGAGTGAACTGCCTGCAATGGGAATCAACCTTAGTATAGAGAGCAATTAGGAAATGTTCTCTTTGTTAAAAAAAAAAAAGCTTAATGCTGAGCTACAGATTATTGCTGCTACAAAGAATGGGCTGTGAATCCAACACTGAACTTCTGAGAAGCATTTGCCAGAACAAAAAGACAACAAAAAGGCTGTTGGACAAGGCATTGTAGAGTGTGACACTCTTTCTCTTCCCTAACTCTCTTGCAATTGGGTAACACTGTAATTCCAGCACATTTCATGATGGGGGAATAAAAATATCAAACAAAAAAGCCAATCACATTCTGGGCTGCATCAAAAGATGTGTTGCCAGCAGATCCAGAGAGGTGATTCTGCCGCTTTACTCTGCTCTGGTGGAGTAATTGTGCCCAGGTCTGGACCCCTCAATAACAGAATGACATGGAGCTGATGAAGCAGATCCAGAGGAGGGACATGAAAATGATCAGGGAGTTGGAGCAGCTCTGCTACAAGGACAGGCTGAGGGAGCTGGGGTTGTTCAGCATGGAGAAGAGAAGGCTCCAGGGAGATCTAATAGCAGCCTTCCAGTACCTGAAAGGGGCTACAAGAAGGATGGAGAGAGACTGTTTACAAAGGCCTGTGGTGACAGGACAAGGGGCAATGGCTTCAAACCTGAGAAGAGCAGATTTAGATTGGATGTTAGAAACAAGTCTTTACTACGAGGGTGGTGGAACATTGGAACAGGTTGCCTGGGGAGGTGGCTGGGGCCCTATCCCTGGAGACATTCAAAGTGAGGGTCAACAGGGCTCTGGGCAGCCTGATCGAGTTGAGGCTGCCCCTGCCTACTGCAGAGTGGGTTGGACCAGATGACCTTTGGAGGTCCCTTCCAACCCAGACCATTCTATGTTTCTACAAAGAGAAACCCAAAAAGAAGAAGAAGAAAAACAAACCAAAACAAAACAAGAAGAAAGAATCCACTGTTTGAAGCTGAGTCTGAAGGTGAGTTTTATTTTATTTCATTAAAATATATTTTAAAAACATACTGTGTAAAAGAATCAGGATTCTCAATAATTTATTATTTACATCAGCAAATTCCTTTTGACTGTTACTCTATTGATAGATGTGAAAAGTCTGCAGAAGGGAGTTGTTTCAGCTTGTTCAGGACCAAATAAGCCCTTTTACTAAGAAACAAGTCCAAAACTTCCCCTTTTTGGTCCCTTCAAACTCCTGTTTGCAAACAGATGGCAAAAAGCTCAATGAAAGGTCACGCTGGTGAGCGTTGAGCACTCACAGTGAGAGCTGGGATTTTGGAGCACTTTGCAAGAGACACCCCAAGGAGATCTTAACATTGCACTACTACTCAGTAGTCAAGAGGCTGCAGGGTCTAATCCTGCTCTTACTCCCATTGTCCTACCTCCAGTAAAAGCCATGGCATGACGTGACAGTGAAGCCTGCACTCAGCCCCATGGGCAGATCTTTGGAAGCTGGACAAACTCCCTGAGCCTGGCTGGCCACAGGGAGGGTGTTGTTCCTACCACTGGAGACACACTTGAGCTTATCATTCTTCTTCAGCCCAAACACCACATAAATCTCATTGTCTTCCTCCCCATCCTCTGGGAAGAAATATGCATAGGAAGTGATCTCTGATGTAAATAACTGTAAGCACCATTCACATTTGCTGGTCCATGTGGAAAAAAAAAAATCATAGCCAAGTGCCTGCCATAGCCTTGACCCTTCTTAGCAGGACAGCTCAGCTTTCCCATCAGCTTTCCAGACCTCTGAAATCATACCAGTACCCACACGTCAGACACAGTCCTTGCAATGCCAGCTGCTGCCTGCTTCGCTATTCCAGGAAAGAGGAACTGACTCTTCTGTGATTATATAAACCCCCATGATTAAAAGAAGCAAAAGCATCTGCTCTGGCAGGGGGACTGGCCCAGATGATTGCCAGAGGTCCCTTCTAACCCCTAGTTCAGTGACTGTGTGATCAGCTCATGTGATCGATTTCCTGGAGGCACTCTGCGGTATTTCTGACATCTCGTGTAAGGCACCAGTCATCTGGTAGCTGAGAAAAAAGTGACCTGCAAGACCATTCCATTAAGCAACTGCAGAGGGAACTGGCAAAATGCAGCTGCTTTGCTCTCCTTCTTGCTTACACAGCATAAAATATGTGGTCAGGCCATCTCAGGAAGTTTCTGGTGGCACAACTTTCCGGTGGCTATGTCCAGGTGGCAATTCCCACAGACACTGCAGAGATGTCATTGACCCCAAGAGGCCTCTGCTGCTTTGCTTTCATGGAAAATGAATTTCTTGCCAACAGCAAAGCAGCTACCTCCTTGCAAGATGTCTCCACAGCACACTATGGAGGGCCAGGCTACAAAAACAGCTTTGTGGCATGCTTGCTGCTGCTTCTTCGCTGCTGGTCTTGCCTCCACAGCCTTACTCACAGAGATGCGGCGCTGGGGATAGCGAAGCCTACAGGTGAGGAGGTCAGCTTGATGCTGGCTGAGAGCATATCCAAGCAGCTTCAGTCCAGAATATCAGTCTCAAACGGGACCAGGTGGTAGTATGTCAAGTTGGTGACATAAGCTGTTGGATCATCACTGTCTTCTAGCTCTGAGGTAAAGTCACTGACACTTTCAAACCTAAAGAGAAACAAATAAAACTGCTAAAAGGCATTTAGTCATCAATGTTCATTTAGAAGATCAATGGAACTGGAAGGAAGGCACTGAGGGAGAGAGACTCAAGTCCACAAGTACGAGAGCACACAAGCTCATTCTCACTGTGACCAAGATGCTTACCGCAGTTTCAAGATTGAATCTATGCCTGGAAATCTCCTCTGTTTGCACTACAATCCTTCCCTCATTTCTCCATCCAAGTAACAAGCAATAGGACAAGAGAAAATGACCTGAAATTGTACCAGGGTAGGTTTAGGTTGGACATTAGGAATTTTTTTTCCCCTGAAAGGGTTGTCACAGCCTGGAACAGGTCTGGGATATGATGAAGTCATCATTATCCCTGGAAGTATCTAAAAAACATGTAGATGTGGCACTTAGGGACACAGTTTGGTGGTGGATTTGGCAGTGCTGAGTTTACTTGAGGTTAGGTTGGACTTGATGATCTTAAGGGTCTTTTCCAACCTCAGCCAGCTCTGTAACAAAATCAAAGCCCAAGTTCAAATGCATTTGTTTACCACCTTTCCAAAGGACTGCAGAACACTCCAAGAACTACACAAAAAACTCCCATGGATGCTGACTTCACTTGGTTCATCTCATTTTGCAACACTATGGTGTCCTGCCAAATTAGTGAGAAAATGAAGGAAGCAGAAAACAGCTACTTGAGAACCACAGTGTAAACTCCTGCTTGCAAAAAAAAAAAGCTATGGCTTCAGAAGAGGCCAGAGTCTCAAGCTGCACCAGGGGAATTTCAGGCTAGAGGTGAGGAGAAAGTTCTTCACTGGGAGAGTTGTTCACCATTGGAACAGGCTGGTGGAGTCACCGTCCCTGGAGGTGTTCAAGAGGGGATTGGACGTGGCACTTGGTGCCATGGTTTAGTCATGAGGTCTGTGGTGACAGGTTGGACTCAATGATCTTTGAGGTCTCTTCCAACCTTGGTGATTCTGTGATTCTGTGAAATAGGAGAGCTCTCAGTGGATGGATTACTGGGCGGGTAGTGCTGCAGGCTGCAACAGCCAAGCAGCGCAGCAGGACCGTGGGGAATGAGCAGTACCTGCTGAAGCTCCATGTACTTCTCCCCAGAAAATACAGGGTTGCTTTGCAATATGTCTGATTCAAGCACATCAGCAGCCAAACTCTAGAAGTTACACAGAGTTTAGTGCTGCTGAAAGGAAAAAGCTCACAAGGAATTAAATGAGATTTCAGAATAGAAAACACTCGTAAATTCAATTTTTCAGAGACCAAAGAGGAACTGCACAGGCTTTTGAAAGATTTAAAAGCTTCCTTTCTGGGCTATCTCACATTTAAAGCAACAGCACAGAAAACTTCTGCTCTTTAAAAAAGGTCCATTTTTAGCAAACAGTTGTGCTACAGGAGTGCCACCATCTCCTTGCTATTACTTTCCAGCCACAAAACACAGCTACAGGATGAGCAAATTTAGCATCATAGAATTCTTTTGGTTGAAGGAGACCGTTAAGATGCTCATGTCCAATCATTAACCCAGTCAGGCCACCAGTAAGTCTTGTCCCTCAGCACCACATGTACACAGCTTTTAAACCCCTGAAAGTGTGGGGACTAGCCATCATTTGCCTGTGCAGCCAGTTCCAAGGGTTGAGAACCCTTTTGGGGAACAAGTAGTTCCTAATGTACAAACTAAACCTCCCCTGGCACAACTTGAGGCTCTTTCTAGTCTTATCACTTGTTTGTTGGGAAAAGAGACCAACCTCCACCTCACTCCAACCTCCTTTCAGGTAGTTGTAAAGAGCAAGAAGGTCTCAAGTGAACCTCCTTTTCTCCAGGCTGAACAACTCTAGTTCCTTCAGCTGCTCCTCCTATGGTATGCTCCATAAGACTAAAGCATCATGTAAACCAGAAATTTGAACCTTACTAACTTCTTGACTTCACTGTGAAAATAAAAATGCACAAAGCTAGGCTGTTATCCTAAATTTCTTTTTTCCACCACAGTTTCTAGGAAACCACAGCTGCCATAGAGTTATATTATGATGTAACTGTAGTTAGTGTTTTCTGGCCTTCACAGTTTCTGAGTTCAGTGGGCTGTCCATGAAATGATGACATTTCTGATCCCACACCACTAAGCTTTGCTTGGGCTGCAGCATATTTTTAAAATCACAACTAGATTTTTATTTGTGGTTTTTTTAATCCAAATTTCATTTCAATGATCAAACAAGGAAGAAAAATGTCTTTGATAATTTGCCCCTATTATTTGTCGCTCTCATTACGGAAGTTTGATCTGCTATGCACTATGACAACTTCAACTTCCAGACACTGGAATTCCTTACAGAATTGCCTCCAGTGCGTTGCTTCAGCCTCGTTAATACAAGTTTATGAGCTTAAATGCTGTTAGCAAGGCCAAGGTTCACAACACTAAGTGACAAATTAATAGGAAGCATTCAGGAAATTATGCTGGATACACCAGAGATACACCCCAACCCCTGATGAACTCTTGCCAAGCTCTAAACCTCTCCACAGACTGGCAATGATCACGTTTCAAATATGGCAAGATAGAGTGGTGAATTCAGAGATAAAGCTTCCAGAAGGCCTTTATCATCATTTTGTTTCTGTCATTTTGACTGCTCTGAAGAAAAAGTAGGTCAATGTTTCTCATTAAAAATATCTAAGTGCTTCACTACCTCATTGAAATATCAATCACTTGCCAGGTCAGAAATATCTAGCAGCAGATTTTCATCAATACCCATCTGCCAATGCAGTCACTGACTTAAAACCTACATAAAAGCCCTCCTGGTTACAGGCTTCTGACCCCAGAATACCTACATGCATTCAGGGGAAGAATTTACAATTAAGATTAATTAAACTTCTGTCCTCCCTGAGGAAATACACATGCTTCACCTGGCATGCTGCAGTACTTAGCAGATGCTAAGCTCTCATTAAGTACATTCAGGGGTGCATCCTCCTCCTCCAAAGATGGTATTTTGCTCCCCAAACAAATCATACCCTTCATAGTAGGATATTCCATTTTTAAGGATGTTTGTGTTTCCAGATTTGGGCTCGAACCAGCTCATACCACAGTCATGAGAGAAACTAAAAAACTCCTCTATTCCCACCTGGCAGGACCCTTTTGACAACTACAGGTTGTTTTTCATACACAGAGGACCAAACTCCTCTGGGTCAATCATTCTCACCAACAGCCACTCCATCCATTTTAACAAGAAGAGCTATGAAGTGTCAGCAGTCAGGCCCAGTAATCTTTAACCAGTCAGAAGGACAGCTGTACCAGACTGACTCCTAGACAGAGGATAACCTTTTCCTGGGGGTGAGAAAGCTGCAGTCTACCTGAAGCTGACAGCACTACTCAAGCACAAACCCCACTTACAAGTGTTCTGCCGAATCTACTTCCAGGTGCTTCTCTTTCCCGTTGGGTATACTGTGGTCAATGACTATTGTTTCAGTGTTGGCTAAACAAAATCCATTTGAGCGCATGATTTCTGTCAGGACAAGAAAGAAAACAAGGTGAAAATCCCCCCCCAAAGCTGGAAGACAACTGCATATCATATGTGATTGACGTGGTTATGAACTGAGGGCTGTGCATGACATTGTGAATCTGCAGATGAAAGCAGTAATGAAAGGTTGGGTTTATAGGTGGTGCATTGAGAGGAGAGCATCCAGCAGATCAAGGGAGGTTCTCCCCCTCTAGTCTGCCCTGGTGAGACCACACCTGGAATATTGCATCCAGTTTTGGGCTCCCCAGTTCAGAAGGGACAGGGATCTACTTGAGAGAGTCCAACGAGAGCTACCAGGATGACTGAGGGACCGGAGCATGTGCCCTATGAGGACAGGCTGAGAGTCCTGGGGCTGCTCAGTCTGGAGAAGAGAAGACTGAGAGGGGATTTAATAAATGCTTATAAATATCTGAGGCTGGGGGTCAAGAGGGAGGGGACAGGCTCTTCTCAGTTGTGCCCTGTGATAGGACAAGGGGCAATGGATATAAACTACAGCACAGGAGGTTCCACCTCAACATGAGGAACTACTTCACTGTGAGGGTCACAGAGCACTGGAGCAGGCTCCCCAGCACGGTCGTGGAGTCTCCTTCTCTAGAGACTTTCAAGACCCATCTGGATGGGTTCCTGTGTGACCTGCACTAGATTCTATAGTCCTGGTCTGGCAGGGGCATTTGGATTCGATCTTCAGAGGTCACTTCCACCCCCTAACATCCTGTGATAGTATCACAGAATAGAATCACAGAATTGGTTTGGTTGCAAGACGTCACTAAGATCACCAAGTTCAACTATTAAGCTGCAGACTGCCAGTGCTTTAACAACTTTATTCATGTAATCAACTCTTGACACAGAGCATTTGAACAAGGCCTGGTTTCAGCACTGCTATTGCCAGTGGCAAAATGCCCATCACCCTTAGCAGAATGGCTGCCCAGCCATAGTTTGCAGCTTACCACTACCAAAACACACCTGGATTCTTCCTAGACAGTCCCAGGCTTAAGCCAGTTAAGCAAAAATAAAAAGAGGCAGGAAAAAAAGTGAATAAAAAATGACCTTCCAAGTCAATTAAATCACCATCTTTAAGTCACGTAAACCAATGCCACCTCTTCCACTCTGCTTCAACTCTGTTTCTCAATGTGTAACAAGCTTGCAAGTCAGAATAGCTAAAATTTACACCTAATCCCACTGACTTACCATGAGAGTTTGTAACTGAAGAATAGTATTTGATGTGAATGAGAAGTTAATCCCCATCTGTGCTACACAAAAGGCAGTCTAGGCAAGTCACAAGGATTTCTTACAATCACACAACTTTAGATGAAATTAGGGCCACCACAAAATAGAACCACAGTGTGGTTTGGGTTGGAAGGGACCTTCAAAGGTCACCTGGTGCAACCCCCCCTGCAGTGTGCATGAACATCTGCTCAGAGCTCAGTACAACCTGATCTGGAATGTTTCCACCTCTCTGGGCAACTTGGGCCAGGGTCTCACCACCCTCACTGTGAAAAACCTCTTCCTTCTATCTAGTCTACATCTCCCTCTTTCAGTTTAGAACTGTCACACCTTGTCCTGTCACCACAGGCCCTGCTAAGAAGTCTGTACCTGTCTTTCTTATCACCCCCTTTAAGTACTGAAAGGCCACAATAAGGTCTCCCCAGAGCCTTCTCTTGTCTGTCTTCATACACTTCCATATAAAAATCAGCACTGACTTAAATGGGATGACTCCTGATCAGCCTCAAGGTACAAAAACCTTATCTTACAGCCTTGCATTATCAGCACAAACCAAATTAGATGTGGCAGAAAATACAGCAGGCACAGAACACACATACAAGGAATACTCCCATTTCAGCTACATGAGCAGCTCAAATGAGCAGAAGACACCATAGGAGAAAGGAGGGAGGAGGTTTTTTGAAGCATACCTATAGATGTTAGGAAGAAGTTCTTCCCCAGGAGGGTGGCGAGACACTGGAACAGGTTGCCCAGGGAGGTGGTAGAAGCCTCATCCTTGGAGGTTTTTAAGGCCAGGCTGGATGTGGCTCGAGTAACCTGATCTAGTGTGAGGTGTCCCTGCCCATGGCAGGGGGGTTGGAACTGGATGATCCTTGAGGTCCCTTCCAACCCTAACAATTCTATGATTCTACGTTCCCACGTCAAGGCACAACCAAAAGTCACTTCCACATTTTTTCTTGAGAAAGTCATCTTTTACTTTCAGTTTGTAATTTACTGAGAGGGTGGTAAAAGCACTGAATTCCAGCAGAACCACACTTCACTCCTGACTCACCTCAAGCCAACATTGTACTGTAGAAGATTTACGTCTTAAATCCAAATCCAGCTTTCAGCTAAGAGGGCAGCCTTTTGTCTCTTCTCCATCACCCACCACTCTGAACAGGACAATGTGAAGGACATTTGTTTTTTTCAGAGAACACAAAACATTTTTGTCTGCTTTGTGCTGCACTGTGGCTAAAATGAATGCCAGTGATTTCCCACTGTCCTTGACTCAAGCGAGTTACAGCGTTTCTCTGCTGTGTGAACTGCTTTAGACGTTGACATTTGCTGCCATCTACTGACAGTGCTGACAGACACTGACACCATTTCCAGTCTGCAACATGTAGACCAGGCGAGTATCAGTGCCAAATTTCCACCTATGTTCTTAAATTCTTTGCAGCAATCACTTAGATAATAAAACTAATTACCACAAGATGCTTCTGGATAGCTGCATAGGTAGGATAATCTTCCTCCACTTAATTAGGTAGGGCTTGCCTCTACCAAAATTAGGTTAGAATCCATAGAATCATACAATAGCTTGAGCTGGAGGGGACCTTAAGGATCATGCTGTGGACAGGGTCACCTCCCACTAGCCCAGGTTGCTCAAAGCTTCATCCAGCCTGGTCTTAAACACTTCCAGGGGTTTTGTGAGGCACCAGTAACTTCTCTGGCCAAGTTGTTCCAGTGTCTCACCATCCTCATAGTAAAGAACTTCTTCCTTATGTCCCATCTAAATCTACCCTGCTCTACTTTAAAATCATTGCCCCTTGTCCTATCGCCACATGCCTTTATAAATAGCCCCTCTCCAGCCTTCCTGTAGGTCCCCTTAGGGTACAGGAAGGCTGCTATAGGGTGTCCCTGGAGCCTTCTCTTCTACATGCTGAACAGACCCAACTCCCTCAGCCTGTCCTTATAGGAGAGGTGCTCCAGCCCTCTGGTCATCTTTGTGGCCCTCCTCTGGAACCCTCTCCAAAAGATTCATGGCCTTCCTGTGTTGGGGGCTACAGAGCTGGTCTCAGTACTCCAGGTGGGTCTCACAAGAACAGAGTAGAGGAGCAGAATCCCTTGACCTGCTGGCTATGCTTCTTTTGATGCAGCCCAAGATAGAGCTGGCTTTTTGAGCTGCCAGTGTGCACTGCTGACTCCTGTCAAGTGCTTCATCAAGCAGCACCCCCAAGTCCTTCTGTGCGGGACTGGTCTCAATCGACTCAGCAGGCCGGCTTGTATTTGAACTTGGGATTGCTCTGACCTAGGTGCAGAACCTTGCACTTTGTCTTGTTGAACTTCATGAGGTTGGCCTGGGCCCACCTCTCCAGCCTCTCAAGGTTCTTCTGGATGGCATCCCTTGCCTCCAGTGTGTCATCTGCACCACACAGCCCCACTGTCCATGCTGCTGACAAGGATATTTAAAGCAGCACACGTTACTCCTCGGCTAATGTGGTTTCCATAGCTCCTCTACACACAGACTAGCAGGAGGGTTCCCTTTGCAGCTAGCCTCTGCCCATCAGTCAGGCACCCTTGCTCTCAATTTAGGTTCATCTTGACCATCTTCTCTCTGTTGCACCCACCACATGACATATTCAGTCATGTACACACAGAGCATGTGTGCCCTAAAGGGATGAACACCCTCACAAAAATTATAGGAAATCCTTCACCGTTTTAGATTACAGAATATTTCTCTGAGGATTAGTTTGCATAGAACCAGAGCTCTGGATCAATTACAAAAAGATCTATCCTATGTATAAGATCAATCCTTAAGGATCCTTAAGATCCTTACACCTCTGGCACGTTGACACACTGACTGGCTATCATCTGATACACCGTTAGTACCTCAGAAAACTGATACCAGTTTTATCCTAAAACAGGAGGACCATGTCGTATTTCACTTTTATTGCATACTTTGCAGTAGACTCTTCTGGTGACACAAAACCAGCAGGTGCCATCAGGCGCAAACAAAACCTTTCACTCTAGAAACACAAATCAGAAGGCCACAAACCTTTTAACGAGGGTCAGTAACAGATGCAGAGGGGAGAGAGTGAAAGAATAAGCAAGGATAGAGTAATTCCACTCTCCATTTTACCCACAAGCCATCTGGGGTTTAGAAAACTCCTGTATCTTCACCTGTGATGGGTCTCAATGTACTTTTCCTCCACTTGCTTCTCCTTTTTGAAGTCATTTATACTTTCAGTTCCTCCACATCCTATGACAACAAGTTCCACTCCTTAACTGTTCTCAGTATGGAAGCAAAACAATGTTGTAACCTTTCTTTTGTTTGCTTAAAGCCCTTTGTCTGTCGGCATTATTGGATAATGTGCAGCTGTCGTTTCAGGAGGAGTACAGGGTAATTGACCTCCTTCTACTCACAGCTTTGTAGGCTTCCATCATTTCTCCACTCTCCCTCATTTCTCACAGTTGAAGTGTCCTTCTTAATTTAACCTTTTTCTTAGAGAAGCTGTCCAAAGCTTGGAATCCTTGTCCTTTATTGTATGCTTTTAAATTTGATGATATCCTTTATGAGATGGAGAGATCAGATCTGCACAAGCTGTATTTGCTGTGAGGTTGTGCTCCCTTCCTCTGTTCTCCCCTCCTTTCTCACCTCTAGTTTCACTCATTGCTTGCCACTGAGCTTATATTTTCACAGAGGCTGTATCAACAGCTTCAAACCCTCCCTCCTAAGTGGTAAGAGCACCACTGTATGCGACAATAGTGAGGATTGTGTTTTCCTCACATCCACTTCTTTGTGTTTATCAGCCTCCAGTTTCATCCACCACTTTACTGCCTGAATGTATGCTGCAGAGTGTGTCAAGGCTAATTATGTGTTCTGTATGATAAAGCAGAATATGGATGACTATCTTTTGAATTGCTGATGGAGAAAGAATAAGAGAAACATCAAATAAAGCCACTTTCATTTTGTATGTCTGGTGTCAAACATAGGAAGGTAACAACCCTTACCTGATATTTTAACTGGACTTTGAAAGCTTGGCTGAATCTTATGGACATTGTCGTTTTTTAGGACTTGGTCCAAAGGAGATCTCTCAAAGAATGTGAGGACAACTTCAGACCTTGAATACTTAAAAAGAGAAAAAGAAAAAGACATCTGTTTTTACCAGTAGTTTGCTTTGTCCCTCTTCTCCCTTTCCACCCCTTCACAGTACGACAGAAAGACTTATTGCAAGCAACAGCCTGGAGATATCATTACACGCTTCTGGCACCCAGCACTTCTCCAAGATACTCAATAAACTGCTGCTTCTTTCAGGGTCTGGCAGAGCCCATCACTTTCTAATCTGCATAAGAGTGCATGTCTCCATGGAGGAGGAGTCAAGCTGGGCTGAATGTGGAATTTGGCTTACTCACCTTCCAGGGCATGTTTATAATAGTCTTCAGAAGCTTTTCCACTTCGTTAAGCCTGGCTTCTATATCATGGGCTTCTTTTATTGTGATGAGCCCTAGAAACAAAGTAAACAGATCAGGAACATAGACAAAAGCACACTTCCACGTGCACACACTCTTCATCAGCCAGATGAAGCTGCCCCAGAAGATGTGGGACAACCTGGGATATCATGGAATCATAAAATTGTTTAGGCTGGAAAAGACCTTTAAGATTATCAAGTCCAACCCTCAGCCCAGCACTGCTAAGTCCACCACTAAAACATGTCCCTCAGTATCACATCTACATGGCTCATGCCTTCCAGTAAAGTCTCTTAACTCACACTGATGATAATGCAAGTACCCCAAACTGAGGTGGGCGTAGTTACAAGCAGAGTTGCAAGCCTGACACAAATGCAGCTGCTTATGGTTGTATTTAGTAGTTGCAAGACAAGCAGAAGCAGAACCACCTACTCCCTCACCCACAGTCTCACTACACAGCATTCCCAGCAGTAGTAATCAAAAAAGCTGGTTTGCTGCTTCCAAGAACCATGATTCAGCCTTCTTTTTCTGTCAATAAAAAGCAAAAGCAAATCCAAGAAAAGCAAAAAATACATCCCACAGATAAGAGGAAAAGACTAAACACAAGCTAAACAAAAGGCTTTGAGGGTAGCCTTGCATTTCTGAGTGTAAGCCTCAGTGAGCAGGCAAAGGAAGATTTCTCAGTATCAGGTTCTTAAAGAAAAGCTGTGGATAACCCCACAGCTCCAACACCTAACTGTGACATGCTGTCACCATGCCATAGCTTATACCAGAGAGACAAGAGCTAACCACCCTGGTGCCAGCTACCATGGGGTGCCTCTGCTTCTCCTCCTGGTTCTGCTCCAGTCTGCCCAGTCAATACTGACACAGACAGAGCAGACACCTCAGGCTGCAGCTCTCACCCCAGAGGCAACCACCACATCACTGGCATTCCACTGCTCACTCTCAAACCCACCCTCCACCTTGGACCTCTCAAATAAGCATTTAGTGTTGCAACTAGCATTTAACAAAGAAGAGAGATACTTAGAAAAAAAAAGCTATTCAGACCACAGGGGGGAAAAAGGAAAAAAACCCAAACACCTCTCCAGCAACATTGAGCATTCATCCCCTGAGGAAAAGCAGCCAAGCAGCTTCAGTTTTCCCTCATTAGTAATCAGGAAAAGCATCGCCAGTTCCACATTGCCTTTTTTATGCTTCAGCAAGAGAAGCTGGACAGCCTGCTGCACTATCACACATCACCCCATGGGAGGTTTTACAGCTCCCTTCGTTCACCAGGAATTTCTAGCTCTGATGTATTCCTCTGTCCTGCTCTTGGAAAGGCACCAGCCATACAAACCCACACTGCAATATGGAAACTGGCACAGACAACTTGGAATGTCTGACATGATAAAAACCATTTCCCATTGAAGCTTTTGGTAATATCAAACCCAAATGGCAGCCAGAGTAGGAAGGAGAATAAGTGATACAAGTGATACATGTGCCTGGATAGCTTCCTCTGTACATGTTTGATGGTTAGGTGCATAGCTTGGGGGGGGGGGGAGGGGGGGGGAGGGTGAGGGTGTCAGCACCTTACATGAATTTGCCACAGAAGGAATTCAGTTTTGCTGGTCTACAGCTTTCCTTTTCATACATCTACAGAAACCACTTGACTGGCTCTCCATATATTGAGCACTGTAATTTCTTCTGCACAAAGTTTGTAAGGCCCTCATTTATCTTAACTCCACAAGTCTCTGGTTTTAAGAGTTATCAGATGTCCTTGTGGTTTTCAGTTAGCTGTGGCCTGTGATTCTGCAATCCCAAGGGATTGCTCACAGCCCCACAGCAATGCTAACTGGAGCAAGGCACTGCCTGCCCAAGCAGCTTCGAGGGGCAGAGGCCCTGGTTCCCCCTTTCACTCCTTTCAACACTTACTAACTGGCTGCTGTCATCACCTTAGCACATACGTGCATGAGGAACATTGTGGTTTCCTGAGGCGAAGTCTCTGGTGTCAACACTGGTTTAAGCCTCACAATTAGGTGAGCAGTGGGGAACACCTCAAACCACTCTTGTCAAAGGCTTCACCTCAGGAAACCCCAACCTTCACAGAAGGATCATAGAACCCTTCTGTGGGTTGGAAAGAACCTTCAAGATGATCTAGTTCCAACCCTCTGCCGTGGGCAGGGACACCTGCAACTAGACGAGGCTGCTCAGAGCCCCATCCAACCAGCTCTTCAGCATTTGAACACTTTAATGGAGGGAGCATCCAGTGCTTCTTCAGGCATCATGTTCCAGTGCCTCCCACCTTCACAGTAGAGAATCTCTTCTTAGTATCTAATCTAAATCCATCCTCTTCCAGTTTGAAACTATTACTCCTCACCTTATCACTACATTCCCTGACCAAGAATCCCTTCTCATGTTTCCTGGAGGCCCACTTTAAGCACTGGAAAGCTGCTGTAAGATGTCCCAAGCAAGAGACTGCAGGCTAGGATCCTCCATTCCAGCTTGTCTCACCCAGGCACTGTACTGAGCTTGAGCAGGAATCAGGACTTTTGTAAAGACAGGTCACAGAACTTCACCCAGATTTTCCATTTCTATTCTTCACTTGGTGGGGGTTTCTACCATGCCCATCTTGTTTCCCCTGATCAGAAGCCAGAGAAAGAAAAGCAAAAACCAAAGACCAGTGTACAATCTCCATCCTGAACAAGCAGACACACGTCTGTGCCAGATAACTCTGCAGCCAGAGCACATTGTCTCCACCATCCATTGACCCAAACACAAACACAGCACAAGCTGGATGCATCTGGGGAACACAATACTCACTAGCCACGTACACAGCATCCATACAGCAGCTACAACATGTCCTGAGGCTGCTGTCTCGCTGCCCACAGCCCACAAATACACACCTGTCTTTCTGTCTGGGACTTCCAGACCCCCAAAATCCTTTTTTTGGATAGTTTGCAATAAAATAAGACACCAGTAAAACAATCAGTAGCCTGGAACAGACTGCACTTTCTTCCATTTGTTCAGTCATTCAGTTGAAGTCAGCTGAGCTCTGAGCTGGGAAATCTCTCAGTGAGCTCATGGTAAAAGGCTGTTCTCATGCCTTTTCCTCTGCCCTGGCCCCTATCTGGCTGCTAATGGAAAACAGGCACAAACTCCTCCCAGGAAAACTTCCCTTTCTTTATCCAAACTGCTCTTGGACAATTAACTATCATTTCACATGTTTTAAACACTCACCTGTATTTAGAGGACTTGAGGTAAGCTGGAGCCCTACTGGCTCCTTTTTTACCACAAACCCTGTTGCCAAACACCACAAACCTCTAAGATTTCTTCACTCTGCACCCAAGGGAGCTCACATGCTGGGTGACAGGAGAGACAGTACAGTCACATCATCTGACCCAGGGTGGCACTCACTTGTACCTGGGGTATTTGCTTTTAGCAGGCTTCTGCTGTGCACAGCAGTGAACTTTCAATCCCTTTGACATCTTCTCTGCCACTTTCCAGACCAAGAGTCCCAGGCAGAGTTCTTAAGACTGGGTTAAAAACTTTTACTTGCAATTTGAGATCAAGCACACATGCACATAGCAACTCTGGAAAAAACGTGGCACAAACAGCACTGGAGGACGGCAGCATCCTTCCTGCTCTGGGACCATGGAACTGGAGCAGCTGCAGGAGGCTGAGTGAGCAGACCAGCAGCTGCAGCCCTGGCACGGTGGCTCAAGGAGTGGGAGAGGGGCCCAGAGCTGGAAACAAGCAGAAAATGAGCCTAGCAGAGATGGAGAACAAACCATGAGTCAAATCCTGATGTCAACACCCAAGCCTTGGTAGGCCTGTCCTGCCACTGCCATGTGAGCCATCAGAGTTGCAACTAATGATGTTTTGATGACCGCAGATAATGTGCTTCTAGCAAAAGAAGTTGTGACAGGAATGGCAGCACGTGCTCCAGGGCTTCTAACGAAACCACAATGAAGTCCTGCAGTCAGTGTTCACAATGAGCACAGTGCCTCAACAATCCTCCAGTGCCTTCCAAGAAAGAGTAAGCTTGTGCCTAAGTGTGTCTCACACACCATCTCCCAGTGATGGCACACAGAAATCTGTTCTTGTGGAGATGTGTTGCTATGTACAAGGCACTATGCATATGTGATCTCAAACTCTGGCCAAACCCTCTTTCTCCAATCTGAAGGACTCCACTTCAGGCTTGTGGTCAGGAAAGGAGAAAGAAAAAAAAAAAATGTCCAAGAGATGTCCTACTTTCTCAAAATCAGTTCAATAAACATAGGAGGCTGAGCAGGACAGAAGCCAAAGTGTACTTTCTGAAGCAGTGTGCGAGACGGAATGATGATACTCCTAAATGCTGTGTATCGACTACTATGGTTCAGACACAGCCAGCAGTCAAGCTTCCATGCAGCTGCAGGAGAGTTTAACAGAACAATGCAGAGATACTGGGCTTACCTGACTCAGGAAACATTTCATGTCACAGGCTCCAATCCAAACTCTAAGTCCCACCCTTCTTTGCTCCAGCCAGCTCTTCTCTTACATAGTGGGCATGACATCAGCATGGCATCAAATCCCCATTAGCTGGTTCAGCTGCCTGTCCTGGCTATGTTCCCTCTCAGATTCTTGTGAAGGAACCCTATCCCAGCCAAATCCCTGACAGTACATGAAGATGAAAACACTGCATCCTCATCTCCTCACGTCATCCTCTCTCCATCCCCTATGGGGAGAGAGCAGAGTAGATATCAAAATGAAAAAAAGAAGTAACAAACTCAGGGAGAAATCTTACTTTGTTCTGCTAACTTACACTGTAAGAAAGATTTAAGGCCTATAGATTGAGATCTTGAGCCCATCCTTCTCTCTTTGCACAAGACCATGAGCAGCAGTTAGGGACTTCAGACCTTTAGAGAAGACACACAAGCTGTCTTGCACAAGAGACTGCTACTCTGCACTCTCTCCTGACTGACATGTATGGCTTCAACCAGAGGTATGACCCTTTTCCCCAGTTACACTGTTCATTAACACTGCAGTGCTCAATCTCTTTTAGCCTGCACCCTCATTCTTCTTTTCCCTCAGGTATGTTCTAAACCTTGTGCACACATCCACAGTTCAGGATATAGATGAAGCAATAGTAGGAACGTCCCAGCCAAAAGAGGAGATATACAAAACCCATAAAATAAAGGCCAAGGGAAAAGTTCCATCTGGTTCATCCAAAGAAGAGCCAAGTACAGAGTCAGATCAGGCTGCTGGGGATGATGTCAGGGTGATTCTGAATATTCCCACTGACAGAATGATAAAGGAACTGAAGCTATTCAGTTGGGACACAGATCAGGGCTGAAAGCTGGCAAGTCATCCCAGAGTCTTCAGCTATTTTGGTCCTTTGCATCACTTCCCAGTTCCTCCTTCTGCTGAACTGGGCTCTCCTCAATACCACTTCAGCTGGCATCTCACTCTGCTTCGTGGCCACAATGTCTCTCCTCCCAGCAGCTGTCCTGGGAACTACAGGATTAGACACCTCAGACAGGACTCTGAAAAATCCAAAACAGCTCCCACTTAAAACTACCTTCTCTCTGATGGAGAAGAACAGGATAAAGGGTTGTTAGAAGGACAAAGGAATATTCAGTGGTATGTAAAGGCAGCAAATTAGGAGGGGGGGGGGAAACAACTAAACAAACAAAAATCCCCAACATAGCAGCATATGGGAAGACTCTGCAGAAATAACACCACAGGAATCCCTTAAGTCCAAAGAGTTGATAAGATCCAGAGAAGAGCTGATAATTACAGGCAATCAGGAATATCAGTTCTCCAATTACTAAGGACCAGGACTGTCACTTTACTGATCTCTGCCTATTATTTATGCTGTCTTCTGCAGCATCTGGTTCTCATCACTAGGGACAGAATCTCAAAGGTGGCTTCAGCACTGGTCTGACTCAGTCTGGCAGCTCTGGCAACTCCTCTTTGATGTCTCTTGCCTAATTCTACAGCACCCTTCTCTTGGTGGGGATACACTTGCTCCTTCCTTCCACTCGGGGAAATCAAACCATCTCATATGACAAGAGTCACTGTACTCTCTAAAGCCTTTATAAAAGGTTTACTCTTTATGTAGTATCATTTATAAGATCCATCTTGGTGGCCCTACTCAAGAAGCAGCTGAAAGAATATGATGGAATTGAAAAGAGAGGTACAGAAGGAGGATTTTGGAAATCCACTACATGTTGTTCTGCCCTTCTTAAACTTGATGTTGAGGAACAAAACAGGGACTGCTTTTATTTAAGAGGTATGAGTACACAAGTGCATAGTCACTCCATAGTTTTAAGAAGTCCCACTAGATAGCAAAGAGCATATTGAAGACTGAGAGGAATCTGTTGGATGCAGAAAGATGGAGACATTAAAATCCTTCCTGTACTGCACACATTGAGCTCTAACACTGGCCAGTTCCTCTTCTGCAGTTCATATGCAGCAGGTGTGAAAATATGGATGGAGCAAAGTGTTACCCAAACTCTCTGACTGAAATATCCCAGAGCAGAAGTTGTGAACATAACCACCTGAGGACCCTGGCACACTCAAATACCCATGCAAAGCAAGAAGGCAAGTCAAAAGCTCCCCAGATCCTCCAGCTGATGGGTGTTCCACGTTTGCATTATTAGTCATGGGATCTCCCAAGATCTCTGGAGGGAAGATGGCACTTCCTGGTGACAGAGACCAGAAAATGGCTTTCCCCACAGAGCTCTCTGTCTTAATTCCTGATGAGCCACAACAATGATGTCAAAGAAGCATGAGATAAAAGCCAACAGTGTAGTCACCATTTGATGAAAAATACAAGCTCTTACAACTACTTCTAGCACTGATTTCTTATCGGGTGAGAACTGTCATGGAAAAAGCAATGCCATTGCCATTCCTTTCCACCCAAACCCTCCCAGACACATCACCTCGACCCACCACAAGAAAGCAATTTGTGCCGAGCTTTACAAACACACAGCTAGCTTCATTTATTTGCATCATTACCAGTGAACCATGAAATTCAGCTAATAAGAAACAAACCCAGAAGCCCTGAACTTAATTTCAGCTACACGGCACTGCTAGAGCCTGATAACTGAGCGCTGCATCCTTTGTCTGCTCTGAGCAAGCTCCACTAATGAACTGTTGACAATGTCAACAATGAGAAGAGCACAATAGATGCAGTGTATTTGTCTGTATTGTCCCAGCACCCACACAGCTGCTGTCTGTGGAAACCACTGTGCTGATTCTGTGGAGCTCCATCTCATAAACTGCAGTCCCTGGTGGTCCTGTAAACACCACCACCACTGTAATATAGCACATAGAGAAGCATGAGTGTGATATTTGCAAGCAACCATAATGTTTCTGGGCTGGCTCTTCAGGAACTACCTTCTGCTTTGAGCAAGTCCTTCCAATGGCAGCCCTTGGAGGAACTTCCCATGTGCTCCCTGGTGAAAGCCACTTGGACACAGAAAACAGCCAATCATCTGCTTCCCATGTGAGGCAACCATGCTGGAGGGCAGACACAAGCCTCAGTGCTAGAGCTCAGTCTTGGTTAATCTTTGATAAGGAGAGGTTGAGAGACCTCTTTAGCCTGGAGAAGGGATCTTCTGAATGCTTTTCTATATCTAAAGGGTGAGGATCAAGACAATGGGGCCAGACTCTTTTCAGCGGTGCCCAGCAACAGGGCAGGGGCCAGTGGGCTCCATCTGAACAGAAGGAAGAACTTCTGTGCCGGAGGTGCTGGAGTTATGGGCCTGGCTACCCAGACAGGTTGTGAAGTCCCCTTTTCTGGAGAGATTCCAAACCCACCTGGACATTGTGATCCTGGGCAACCTGCTCTGGATGATGTTGGGGGTTGGATGAGGTGATCCCCAGAGGTCCCTTCCAATTTCCACCATCCTGGAATTACATAGTTTGGTGATCTGGGAGAGTTAAGGGTCTGCTGCAGGTGAAGAGTGACTGCCTCTATGCTATGAGGGAAGGTATAGACGAAGTTTCTATAGGAAATCTCCACCAGCTTCTACAGAGGGACAGAGGTTGAGTGCTGACAAGGCAGAAGATAACAGAAGTTGTAGAGAGCCATAAATAACCACAGACGGCAGCAAGCTGGTGAGTGAAACCTGAAGACAATGAAAGGGAGCACAGAGTGGCTCAGGAAAAGCAACTTGGAGAAGTGAAGGGAAAATAACAGATGGAGGAAAAAAGGCCACTACAGAGCAGAATGAGTCAGAAGACACATGGAAAGAAAGGAGGAGGACAAAAAAGAGCACTTTGGGAAGAAAGGCTCATCAGTAAGACTGAAGAGGGTTTCCTACTTGACAGCTCAGAGTATCAGAGCAGGACCAGACACTACAGGTAGGCACAACGTGAACAGTAATATCCTAAGACCATCTGAGCCTCTGTTCTGATCAGAAAGGCAAGAAAACAGTGGCTGAGGAAGACTGCCCCCGAGGGCAAAACAAATCCCACCTTTGAAAGGCTACTGGGCTTACTGGCCCAGCACTTAAAGGGCTGATCTTGCCCACACTGAAGTCAAAAGCAGATGTCTGACTGCATCAAAGCTGGATCAAATTCTAGCATCAATATTAGGTGAGACTGCATCAGAATATTTAGAGAAAAATAGGAGGGGGGGAAATGTTTTGGGGGTTTTTGTTGTTTTTTTTCAGGTTTATATTTCACTTCCAGCATCTCTTGGGTCTGTTGCACAGATTTCTAAATCATCACTTTTAAGTCAGCTTCTATGTGCTGCCTTTCTCACAAAGATTGACTTAAATAGAAAAACTATTTATTTTGCATGTAGAAACTGACAGTTTGGTACCATTAAGCTCTGCAAGGATAAACCAGGATGGGCACATTTCAGACACAAAATACTAGCTAGTCACTGGCAACACAACAGTGAATCACATTTAGTCACACTGCAGGTTAGGTACAGATCTAACCTTGTTTACTAGCTTGCCAAGTAAGATGCCTTGTGCTGAATGCCCTTGGCCCCTTAGCATCATAGTACACTTACAGTCCAGATGCAGAGAGTGCACTTTGCCACTTGTTATTAGCCATCAAGGCTGAAATCAGACTGCATGAATGCCGTGCTCCACCCTGGGACCTCCCCTCTGCTCATATCAAAGGAAGGGTAAGAAGAACAGCACTGCAGAAAATTATACCTCCCACCCTCTCAGTACTCAGCAGCTCTGAGAAATATAGTGAAGATGACTGTCATGAATGCCAGCCCAAGTTCTTGAGTACTGTGTTCAGTTTTGGAGCTCTCACTACAAGAAAGACATTGAGATGCTAGAGCAGGTCTGGAGAAGGGCCACAAAGCTTGTTCACCAGGTCCTGGACAACAGGTCTTCTGAGGAGTGTCTGAGGGAACTGGGGTTATTTAGCCTGAAGAAAAGGAGTCTGACGGGAGACCTCCTCACTCTCTACAACTCCCTGAAGAAGCTTGGAGCCAGGTGGGGGTCAGTCTATTCTCCTCAGTAAACAAGCTGTAGGGCAAGAGGAAATGGGCCTCAAGTTGTGCCAGGAGAGATATAGGTTGGATATTAGAAGAAAATCCTTCACTGAAAGGGTTCTCAAACACAGGCTCCCCAGGGAGGCGATTGAATCCATGCCCCTGGAGGTCTTTAAAAGACAGAGATGTATTGCTGAGGGACATGATTGAGCACCAGACTTGGCAGAGTTAGATAAGGGTTGGACTTAATCTCAAAGGTCCTTTCCAACCAAAACAATTCTGTGATTCTATGATTCTAAGTGGAAGAGGGGTAGGTGAAGGGAAGGAGAGGATGGTTTGTTGCTGCTGAGCAAGAAAAGGAGCACACTGCTGCTCAGTGTGAGCTGTTTGCTGAAGCCAGCAATAATGGCAACAACCAACTCTCTCTAATATTGCTGACATGAAAAAAAAACCAAAATCTTCTTTAAAAAAGTTAGTAACATCAAATAGCTCAAGCCCTCACCCCTCAGCCATATCCCTTGAAAGTAAGACTGCAGCCTGCCTGAGCTGCAGGATAATGTTAGTCCTTTAAATGCTCCTTAGGCAAATCTGGAGGGACTTTGGAGTCTTTCAGTGCAATGCAAATGTGGTTTGCAACACTTCACCACTTCCTCCAGATAAAAGGCACAGCTAATATCCACCTTCTTTCAGAAAGCCTGAGATAAGCACACACACACATCTACAGATTCACATACATATGCATATACATTTGGATGCATTAAAAATACACACAAATGTATAACACATGAGAGTGCACTTTTGTCAGGTGATTGTACTGGCTTAAATATTCTGAGCTCTGCTGTGGGTAGCAGGACACCTGCTTTTGTGCAGAGCATGAAGAAACCATGAATTTTGTAAAGACTAGATGTGCCTCTCACAATCTCCTCTCACATCCAAAGCTCTGCATTGGGGTCAGTCAGTTAGATGAGATTTTGGTGTTTCAGCCCTGTGGAGTTACACAAGACTGTGGCCAGTCACTCTGGAAGGGCAGCATGATGAAGTGTTCTCTGTGAAGAGAAGCAAGCCCTGCAAAGCCATTTTCTTTAGAGCAGGAGCAGCCTGATTTCAGAGTATTACTGGAATGGTGAAACGTGCTTTGATTGCTTAGAAACCTCTCCTGATTTTTATTCTGTCTCTGTTGCAAAGTTAACCCCCACCCTCACTGGGCTGGGTAAATCATGATATGCTGATACTGGCTTTTGATTTTTCTGACCCTGGACTGATGCTTTGCTCATTCCCGATTCTACTCCAGCCAGTATGCTTGTTCCTGAGATAAGGGTAAGTGAAGGTTGTGGGCTCCAGGTTTTGAGCAGGAATTGCGTGTGACAGGCCGAAGAGGTTTGCTCTTTCCTAGCTGCTTGTGAACCAACGTTACGTGGGACTCTCAAGTAAAGCCAGTGCAAGGAACTATAATCCCATTGGGCTCCAACTGCACAAACAACGCCTCAGAGAGATGTGAAACCAGTTTGATATTATGCCAAATCTGGGGTGGGTCTCAAGGCAGGAGAGGAACTATGCTCACTTGAGGAATGAGAATGGCTTTAGGATGGGCAAGAGCTCCTGTGCCTAAGTGATGGTGAGGGAGCATGCAGAGAGAGGCAGGAAGCCAGGACCAGCAAGGACCAATTCTATCTCCAGCCAAACCAAACATATGACCCAGCCTGGCTGTCAAGCTGCTCTTCAGAGCCCCATAAATCCAACAAGTACAAGGACTACCAGCATCTTTGGAAGTCCAGTCTTAGTCACAAAGACCCTGGAATGTGCTGTGCACTGCAGGGCACATGCAAGCTGTCCCCAGATCTGTTCAAAAGCCAGGGCCAAGGTGACAAATATATTTAAAGGCTATGCCATTTAGAATTTACTGCTGCTCAGCACCATCCAAAAAAAAATCACTCTCAAAGAACTTTAGGCAGGGCATCCACCATGGATAATAAATCTTTGGAATATCTTAGATTCCTGGTTGCCAACCTGTCTGGGTGAGACCCTGTATCAGCACACTGTGCTACCCTGTACAAGCATGCTGTGGTGGGCTCACAGCAGGGCTGAGAAGTGGGGGGCCAGAGATGTGTAGGAATAGAATCACAGAATGATTTTGGTTGGAAAGACCTTTAAGATCATCGAGTCCAAGTGTTAACACATCACTGTTAACACATCACTGTCAGGTCATCACTAAACAATGTCCTTCAGCATTAAACCTCCACAGCTTTTCAATCCCTCCACAGGAGCCCTGGGCAGCCTGTTCCAGGGCTTGACAACCCTTTTGGGGAAGAAATTTTTCCTAACATCCAATCTAAACCTCCCCTGGCACGGCCAGAGGACTGCCCCATTCCCATCCTGCACCCAGGCTGGGGGGGAACACACCTCCAGCATCCTCTGCATGTCCGACGCTGCATCCCAGAGTGGACAGCAAGGGGATGGGGAGGGGGATCTGCCACTAGCTCGGCAGCCCTGAGCTCATCCCAGCCGTCTGCAGAGGGCACTCGGGGCTTGCGAGTGGCAGCGGAGCTCCCGGGCGGGCAGCAGGAACTGGGAAAGCCCGGAACTGGGATATAGACACTGGGTAGCGGCTCCAGCCTCCGAGAGATCAGGAGAGGGACCAGTAGAAGCATTTTGAAGTGAGGTATTAACACCACTGCGCCACCACCAGAGGTTAGGGATCTGGCAGGTCTCAATTTAAATACCCATCAGAAAACACCCTTGGAGAGTCATCCCGGGAAATAAATCCAGTGGGATTTACCCCGCTGTGCAGGGTGGAAAAACGAGCCCCGAGAGTGGCAAAACGCAGATCCTCTGGGGTGTGTATGTGTGTGTGGGGGGATCACAGCAACAGGGTGAGAGGATAAGTGAGAGCACTTTCCCACCCTCTCAGTGAGGAAAACATCCAAAAAATAAGTTTCTCCTCACCCCTGCTCTATCAAATCACTGATGGGATTACTCAGACACAGAGGAAACTGGAAGTGCCACGCACGCTTCCATTTTCAGACAGGCAGATACGCTCTATACGCTTGAAATATTTTAGAGCAGGAGACTTACTGCACCTAAAAACCACCTCAAACGTTAAACAAACCGCAGCCAGACGCCAAGACAGCCTCACAGCTCCGTCCTGCTCCTGCCCAGAGCACAGGCAACATGCCCCTAGCTGGGTTCATCGATTCAGAAATGAGAAAATAGGGCTCTAACCGCTGGAGCAATTCCCCCGTTTTTCAGAAGTTATGTGAGGAATGATTCCAGCTCTCAGAGTGGCTCAGTCCACTGCCAAGCGCCGCTGGCTGTTTTTAACTCCCCCTTTCCTCTCTCCTTGTGGCAAACAACATGCCAACGTGCGGAGATTTCTCGACTTGAGTCGCTCTGCCAACAGCCGCGGACAGCAGCGGGGTCGGGGTGTCCCTCCTGGGGGGCTGCCCTTCACACACCCCCATCCCCCCGATTATAGAACAAGAAATCAACATCCCGGGAGGAGTCTCCAACATCAAAACACACCCGTAGCTTTTCCGACCCTCTTCTCCCTGCAGCCACATCAAATCCCAGCGGACTGACCACCCGGGAGCGGAGCCGATGGCTCCTGCTTCTCGCGGGGGACGGACCGGGGCTGAATGACCGTCCCGTTCGATCACGCAGCGACTCCGGCTCCTCGGTGAGGAGCGACCAGGGCCGACCAACCATCCTCCCCTCCACTGCCACCCAATAAAGCCCTCCGGTCCGTCATCCGAGGAGGCAGCGCCGGGCCCCGCGGAGGGTGCTCAAACCTTGGAGCAATGGGGAGCGGGACAGCTCGGGGCGGTCCTCCGGGAAAGAGTCAAGAAGCCGCTTGAAGAGGCGGCCGAGATCGGAGTAGCTGCGATGCAAGTAGAGGATGTTGCGGTCCGACCACTCAGTGCGGATCTCGTAAAATTCCTCCTCGTCTCCCCGCCGGCTGATGATGAGCCGCCGGATGCCGTTCACCCAGCAGCCCCGCACGTACATGTTGACCAGCGAGGTGCCTTCAAACACGGCCGAAGCCATCCCGCCGCTGTTGGCGCATCCCCCGCCGCCGCGACAAGTTAAGAGGAGAAGGAGGAAGAGGAGGAGGAAGAGGGGAGGAGGGGTGCCACCCGCTCTTCCCCAGCCCGGTCCTGCCCTGCTCTGCCCTGCCCTGCCCGCCGGGGCTGAGCCGCTTCCCCGTGCAGCGAAGGGCTGGCACGGGCAGTCCAGCCGAGCTCCGGGCACCGGGCAGGGCGGTCCTCACCCCTCCCGGGGCGGGGAGCAGAATGTCTCGGCCCTTTCTTGTCGTAGGAAGGCAGAGCACCTCCCGTTCTCGGCGCTGGGGCTGTGGAGAGCGGGGCTACCCGAGGCCGCGCTGCCCCACCCCGGCCCCGCAGCCAGCGGCCACCCCCTCCAGTCCCTGCGGTGGGATCGCCCTCTTCCTCCTCGGGACTGTTTTGCAGACGCCACAGACATGACGAGGAAAAGATTTTCTCCTCCCAGTGACCCCAGAAGTTTGGGTGGTGGCTTTTTTTATTGCTGTTGCTGTTCTTTTGCTTGTCCTTTTTTGTTGCTGTTTTCTCTTGTGGGTTGTTTTGTGCGTTTTTTCCTTTTATTTTTTTGCGGGTTTTGGGGGGGTTCATAGGTGTTGGGTTTGGGTTTGGGTTTTTTTGGTTGGTTTGTGGTGGGTTTTTGTTTGTGGTTTTTTTTGTTGTTTGGTTTTGATTGTTGGTTTTTTGTTTTGTTTTTTTAAACTTCTAGCCCGGCCAGAGGAGGGAGAAAAAGGAGGAAATGCTTACGCAATGAGAGGCTAGAAAGTATCCCTGAGTGCCCCGTGAAGACTAAAAGGAAACCTTGGGAGCTTTGCCGGCATCCCTGGGGAGAGGGAGGTCCATTACAGAGAGGAAAAGCAGGAGAAAAGGAGTACGGCTGGTGCCTGGGACTCCTTCAGCCTTTTCTTCATAGTCTGGTGGAACATGGACATCCCTGAGGGCCTCCAGCAGCACCGAGAATCACAGAATCCCAGCATGGTGGGGGTGGGAAGGAACCTCTGAGGATCATCTAGTTGAATTCCCCTGCTAAAGCAGGGTCAGCTATAGTAGGTTGCCCAGGATCACCGTGTCCAGGTGGGTTTGAAATCTCTCCGGAGGAGGAGACTCCAGAACCACTCTGGGCAGCCTGGTCCAGTGCTCCAGCACCCTCACAGCAAAGAAATTTTTCCTTGCACAAAAGTTAAAAAACAAGTTGCAAAGGTTCCTTTGTAGGTGCAGGTAAAGAAGTTTTTCCTTACGCATCACATACAGGAGGGGGATGGGGAGATGGAGAGGCTTGCGTTTGCAAATACAGCTCCTCCGTTCCAAAGGGACCTCAAACACAGAAAGCAGGGCACTTGGAGAGCTGGTGGGGCTGCAGGGGACAGCAGCAGTCATCTGGCAGAACTGGAGATGCATCATAGAACAATGAAGTGTGTGGGAGATGTCTGGAAATGCCTAGAAGCTGCATGGCTGAGATAGATTGAAGGTTGAAGTGAATGACAGTGCAGTGACGTGGGATCCATCATTCAGGACAGGCCTCCATTTGAAAGCAGTGACCTCCAGAACCAGGCTTTCTGCTGCAGGAAGACTCAGTGAAGTGGTGGGTGACATCCTGGGGTCACACCATGGCCTGGGGCGGAAGAGACCCTTCCTGTTTGGGGAGGTCAGGAATGGTTTTGTTCATACTACCTATTACCAAATTTAAGGCTATTTTCACCATCTGTGGTTCAGGAATGCCAGGAATTCACATGGTAACACCTTAGGTGCTCAGAAAAATCAGCAGAGACAGAGGCAGAAGTGGTCTTGTTCCAGGTAGCAGCAAAAAAGCTATGTCTGGAGAACATTGCTTGGGACAGTACAAACAAGTATGGCAGTGGGACACAGAGGTGAACCATACTTAATAGCTTCCTGTAAAGTGCATCATTAAATAACTAAATCACACTCTTCAATAGATAACCTGTTGCTGTAACTGCCTCAGCCATTCAGGTGCCACATGCCTCTACAATAAATTTAACTCCAACGAATGCAGTGATGTCCCAATCTCCCTATTCAAATACATAATTGTGTATTTTCTTGATGTAGCTTCTACATAGCTGCAAATGCTGGGGCTCAGCCAGCCATTAGACGAGTGACAGAGCCTTTCTATGAATCCCTCTCCCTTCTCAAAGAGAAAGGGAATAAGGGGAGGGGAAGCTGGGCCTTTCCTTTCAACCCACCACAGGGAGATAGATTGATGGGTTGGGAAAGGAAACTAAACCATCTTGAATGGAAATAATAACAATGAAATTAAATATGCACAAACAGATACAAACTAATATCCGACTCAGCCCCTGATGGCAATGGCATCACCATCTGCATGATGCTGGGGGCACACACCAGGGAAGGGCAGGCACTGGGAAGTCCCAAACTGGACTCAGCAGCAGACTGATTCTTCAGGAACTGGATTCAGGAGCTGAATTTTGGGACTGGTTCCAGGAACATGTAGACAAGGATCAAAGGCAGAACGGACAGAGTCCTTGTTGGACGTTGGCCATTGAAAAAGAGGCTTGACCCTGGTGATCCCTCAGCTTTATCCTGAAGATTACTTCAGGAATCCTTTGCTGGTCAATTCAGAGTCACCCATCCTGTCTACTCTTCCCCCCAGTGCCACCTCTGACTTCCTGCACCCCAGCATGGGGCAGAAGGTGTTGCAGTGCCCTTGGTCTGCCCAGGAGCAAGTCTAAGCAAGAGCCTTTCTGCAGCCCAGCTCTTGGCAGTAACTCTAACCATTGGAGTTATCACTGCTGGAAGCAGCCACTGTCTGTAAAGTTCACATGCTGTGAACTTCAGAAAGCACTGTCACTGAGCTGAGAAGTTAAATCACGGAACAGAATTGGTTATGTTGTAGCTCAGAGCAGGACAATAACAAAACTGGGTTTAGTTCACTTTGAAGTCAGTCCTGTGTAAAAAATGCAAACAACTGAGTCTCAGTTCTCCAAACTGAAAGGCATGGGCCTGTTTCCCGCAGCCTCACTCTACAGTACCTGTTTTCTTTAGAGAAAACTTCATTTTCCCAGACAGGATGGGTGATACTCTAGATATTGGAGCAGACCCTGAGGTGTTCAGCACCAATTCTTACCAAACCAGCTTCACTGAGAGCAGTTCTGGGCACATGGCTGCAATACAAACCCAGGCAAACCTAACAACCTGGATGCACTTGCTTTCCAAGGAGAGCTGTGTACCATACCCCTACCCAGCAAGTGGCAGAGGCCCACCCACTTCAGCTTGCATCCCCACGGCTTGTGACATCACTGTCAGGCGAGACATCTCCTGAGCAGTCCATGTTAGCTGTGCAGAGTATTCAACATAGCTTCACAGAAGAAGAATTGCTGTGAACATTTTTCCTGCAGAAAGATCCCCACACAGCTTCTTTTGTCTGGGGCAGGTTTTGTAAGCGCTCCTATTGTTCCAGTATGTGGTGGCCTTCACAGTTCTTCCATGTAAAAAACAAAACAGGAAAATAAAATCCCTCTTCTTCTGACAGTTGCTGTGGTAGCCCAAAACAACCACTAAGGAAGTGAAACTTACAGGAAAAGCGCTGTGAGATTAACCCCTCTCCTTAAAGATGCTGGCCTTGCATTGCTTCTGTTTAAGAAAGGAAAGCCCTTGACTTCTGCTCTTTTTCCACCTTTGCACTAGAAAGATTTTGCTGGTGTTGGCCTGCCCACAAATTCATGTCACTCAATAGACCTCTGAGGTTCACAGCACCTTGTCAGAATTGGATCCTGCAAGGTTTTGGTTGGAGGCCCTCAGCTTCTGCTGGGCAAAGGGTAGTGTGCACCATACCATAGGCTGGAGCAATCAATGTTTGGTTCTGCATTTCTGTCTCAGTCAGACTGGTGTCATGCTTCCAACTTAATTAAAATATTCAAATCATGCTAAACTCTACATGCCTGTAACTGTTTGCTCATGGAAAATGAGTCTATTCTGGAAATTCTACATCTAAAGGGCTTGAATCACATAATCACACCATGGTGAAGGTCGGAAGGGGTCTCTGGAGATTATCTAGACCATCTCCCTGCTAAATCTAGAGCAGGTTGCCTAGGATTGTATCCAGGTGGATTTGAAATCTCTTCAGAGAAGGAGATTCCACAATCTCCCTGGGCAGTCTGGTCCAGTGCTCCGGCACCGTCACAGCAATGAGGTTTTTTTCCTCATGTTCAGGTGGAACCTCCTGGGTTCCAGTTTGTGCCCATTGCCCCTTGTCCTATCACTGGGCACTACTTAAAAAAAGACTGGCCCCATCCTCTTACCCCTCGCCCTTTAGATACTGATCAGCATTGAGAAGATCCCTGCTTAGTCAGCTCTTCTCCAGGCTAAACAGCCCCAGGTGTATTAACCTTTCCTCCTAGAGCGATGCCCCAGTCCCCTCATCTGGTTGTTCAAGCCTTCAGTGCCAGGAAGCTGACTTACTACATTCTTCTAAATAAGCAAAAAAGGTATACAAAGTGCCTGGCTCCAGCAATAATGGCTCCCCTCTAACTATTTGAGACCCCAAAATTTCATCAAGCCACGTACGTCAAAAAGAAGTCACATCTCCCAAGCCTGGAGCCACTAAAGACCTTCTGCCTGGTGATGATCAAAAATAATTCCTGCTGTGAAAATACGGAT
This sequence comes from Dryobates pubescens, assembly GCF_014839835.1. Taxonomy (NCBI): domain Eukaryota; kingdom Metazoa; phylum Chordata; class Aves; order Piciformes; family Picidae; genus Dryobates; species Dryobates pubescens. The sequence continues at coordinate 28,799,555 of NC_071620.1, read as the reverse complement.
GGCCTGGACTCAACACTGAGTGACAGAGTCACAGTTCCATCCCCAGTGAGCAGATTTTCTGCCGTTGCCAGTGTAGCGTTGAAGTAAATAAAATATTCACCTATTGCTCAGCAGTACCAAAAATAAGTTGGAAAGCAGGAGGGATTGAAGTTTTATCCACTTCTGCAAACATGAAAAGAAGGTGGTAGTAAGCCTTGAAAAGCAGCCCCCACCTTTGCAGTCCCTGCAGACAACATGGGGTGGGCACTCCTGTTCTGTTCCCTTTTGATGGTAGGCAGGTTTCTGTTAAAAGGGAGTTTTGAAATGTGTGATCCAAACACAAACAGCTCCTCCTGTTTTAGCTTTTAGTTCATGTGACAAGATCACAGTATCACCAAGGTTGGAAGAGACCTCAAAGATCATCAAGTCCAACCTGTCACCACAGACCTCATGACTAAACCATGGCATCAAGTGCCACATCCAATCCCCTCTTGAACACCTTCAGGGGAGGTGACTCCACCACCTCCCTGGGCAGCCCATTCCAATGACGAACGACTCTCTCAGTGAAGAACTTTCTCCTCACCTCGAGTCTGAACTTCCCCTGGTGCAGCTTGAGACTGTGTCCTCTTGTTCTGGTGCTGGTTGCTTGAGAGAAGAGACCAACTCCCTCCTGGCTACAACCACCCTTCAGGTAGTTGTAGACAGCAATAAGGTCTCCCCTGAGCCTCCTCTTCTCCAGGCTAAGCAACCCCAGCTCCCTCAGTCTCTCCTCATAGGGCTTGTGCTCAAGTCCTCTCACCAGTCTTGTTGCCCTTCTCTGGACATGTTCAAGCGTCTCAATGTTCTTCCTAAACTGAGGGGCCCAGAACTGGACACAGGACTCAAGGTGTGGCCTAACCAGTGCAGAGTACAGGGGCACAATGACTTCGCTGCTCCTGCTGGCCACACTATTCTTGATGCAGGCCAGGATGCCGTTGGCCTTCGTGGCCACCTGGGCACACTGCTGGCTCATGTTTAGGTGGCTGTCAATCATCACCCCCAAATCCCTTTCTGTTTGGCAGATCATCCCTTATGAACACCTCTGGTGGAAGGAAGCTCTTGATGGGCATGAGCTACTGACTGAAACTTCCTTTCATAGTCCTCAGGGGTAGTTTGACCACAAAAGATTTGCATGCAGAGACAAAACGCTGCTGGGGCCATGCATCCTCATTTTGTTCTTCTTTTTCCCTGGGCTTATTCTATGAAGTACTTAGCCCTGCTGGAGCCATGAGAGTTAAAAACACGCTCACCATCCTTCCAGTTTTGGCTACCTCATAATATAGCCATTAATGTATGCACAGCCTATTTTTAGAATCTCTAACATGGGTTTTTTGGGGTAAAACCAAGAAACGCTTGAAAGACCCCTTCTTCCCCCCAGAACTGGCATTGAATTTAATAGAAGAGCTTGAAATTCTTTCCATTAAAAATTGTATTATGAATGCTCAAGGAGCTGTAACTGCAGTCGAAAGCTGGGTATATTCCTGCCAAAGGGTAAACTAGCTTCATCTAATAGAATATTTCTACTGGAACAGTTTACCCTTTATGAGCCTTTTTCCCAGAGATCACAGAGTAAGTATATCTTCACTGTGTTTCAGCAGAGCAATATAAATTAACTATATCTGCAGGTTACTAAAAAACAACCCAAAATACTGGCATGAAAATATGCAAGACCAAATTCATCTGCATTTTCAGACTTCGAGCCTAGTATAATCAGCTGGCTGGACAATAAAAGGTCCCCAGTATTTGCCTTGGGTATGGTTTGTAATGATCCTGTAATGGCCTAACACTGCAGATTTGTACTGCACATCCAATCAGACAGCCCTGAAGTGCCCCAAAAGACCAGCATTATTACTCTGAGTCTGCAGAAGGGAAGACAGAGCCACAGATCAGAGAAAGCAGCTTGCCTAGCACTGCAGAAAAGGTTGTACAAAAGGCTGAAATATTTGTGGCACGTGGCACTTGGCATGTAGCGTTGTACACAACCCTCAGAGAACATACCGTTTCAAGGGGGGGAAAAGTCACATTGCCTATGTCCACTAGGGCCATAAATTCACAACAGAGCCATTTGCACATGCTAAGAAACCACAGAATCACAGAATGGTAGGGGTTGGAAGGGACTTACAGAGATCATCTAGTCCAACCTCCCTGCTAAAGCAAATAAGGTTGCCCCAAATCATGGTGTCCAGGTGGGTTTGGAATCTCTCCAGAGGAGACTCCACAACCTCTCTGGGCAGGCTGCCCCAAGGCTCTGGCACCCCACTTGGCCTTGTTTAAGGTGATGAAAACTCTGTGTCCTAAACAGTGGAAATTCTCCCTTAAAATATATGAACAGTCCAGCTGACCTGCAGCAGACTACTACTTGTGCTCTTAAAATTAAGTGTTTAGTCATGTGAATGGCTTAGCCATGCGAATAGCCCTCCAACACCTGCTCAAGGCAAGGAGTAGTTGTCAATAAGAGAAATGCATAAGGAAGCCACAGCAGGAGGAATGTGGAGTATGAGAAGCACTCAGGATTGGACCCTGAGGAGCAAGTATGACTGAATTGTGTTCCTTCAAGAGCAGCATCTGTAAGACACAGCTCATCAGTGTGTGCTGCTTCCAATACCTCAAGTCAAAACAAGCGTGAGCGATGTGATGTGTCTACATGGCATAATTAGAGATGTAAACAATGACTGCCACTGCAGAAACTGGAGCAATATGCTAAGTAATTACCTGAGTTATTTCAGTCTGGCTATGTTCTGCATCATTAGGATAATTACAGGAATTAAATTCAAGCCCATCATGCCTTTGGTAGTTCAGTTGGTGCACAACAACCTTAATCTCCCTCTTTTTTTTCGAGCTTCCCTTGATTGCCAGGGTGGTCCATGCACTCCCTTGTTTTTATATTAGGAAAGCACCATTAAGGAAAACAAGGTTAATCATGCTTTCAGAAGCAGGGCTTGAGATGGAACTCCTCATGAGAAACAGCAGAGTGGGGAGTAAAGCCCTTCTGTCACCTTCTTCCTTAAAAAATGAAAGTAAACCCACACAATGAACATCTCTATTTACATTTTAGAGTTCTTTACATGCCTGTTATGCCCATGTGAGTACCAAACAGAAATGAAGTGGGAATAATATGAGACTCTCTTCCCTTTTTAATTTTCACCCCCCTATATTGCTCAGCACACTATTTTTCTAACTTGTCCCAAGAGCAAGAAGGAAGCCATTTCCCTGCCCCCTTCCTCTTTGTTTCTTTTTCTTCTTATTCAGGACGAGGCTTGTAGTGAATCCGTTAGGACTACTGTACTATATTCATCAGTTCTACTTGGTGCAGCTCATGTGTGAATCAAGGCTCTTTTCTCTGCAAGAAAAGATATTTTTCTTTATACTGCTCTAAGTCAATTATTCTCTTGGCCTTATATATTTTCTCCCTTCCAGCCAGACACATGATAAATATTTTCTCTAAAGCCCTTTTTATTATTTGTCATATTATGCAAACCAGGGTCTCAATACAATGAGGTTAAAAAAGAACCCACAAAACATTTGTGTTTGCATAAGACAGTGATGGTTTTTCCCTTAAACAAATGAAGTCAGTTACTCCAGGGGTTGATTCCCAACAGAACACAGCATGAAGCTTCAGAGGAACCTGAAGAATGAACAGGCTGCCCAAGGAGGTGGTGGAGTAACCATCCTTGTTAGTTCATGGTCAAAAAACATGTAGACATGGCACTTCAGGACATGGTTTAGTGGGCATGGTGGTGTTGGGTTGATGGCTGGATTCATTAATCCTGAAGGTCTTTTCCAGTCAAAATGATTTTAGGAAGAAAAAAGACATACAGAGGTATTAGTACAAGACTGATGGAAAAACAACCTCTATCCATGTTAAAAACATTTGGGCTTTATTGTACAGGTGCTAAAAGCACAAAAATCCATCAGATTTCAGCATTAATGGTCTTTTGTTTGGTTGATTTGGGAGAAGATGGAATGCAAAGCCAGTGGGAGTTGTGTGGTTTTTGTTTCCATACTGCACTGTATAAAGTTCAGTGTATTCCATGCTAATGCAAATAGACACCAGTTCAAATTTCACATGCAATCAGACCCAAATTACATAATCACAGAACTGTCAGGATTGGAAGGGACCACAAAGATCATCCAGTACCGATCCCCCTGCCACGGGCAGGGACACCTCACACTAGATCAGATTGCCCATCCAGCCTGGCCTTAAAAACCTTCAGGGATGGGGCTTTCACCACTTCACTGGGCAATCTGTTTCAGTGTCTCACCACCCTTATGGTGAAGGGCTTTTTCCTAACATCCAATCTGAATCTACCCACTTCTAGTTCTGCTCTATTCCCCATAGTCCTATCACTATCTAACATCCTGAGAAGTCCCTCACCAGCTTTCTTGTAGGCCTCCTTAAGATGCTGGAAGGCCACAATAAGGTCTCCTCAGAGTCTTCTCTAGACTGAACTAGGCCATCTAAGAAGTCTACAGAAGCCTCTTGGGTTTAGCATGTAATTTTGTCCCATCCCATGGGACATAGCCAACAAGCACTGCAGCATGGTGCATGGACCCAACTCATCTTGTGGGAGGGGAAGGGTCTTTACAGTCAATGTCAAAAGCACATGTTCTCGATTTCTGCTGTAAGTCAAAGCTGTGCAGCAGAGGTTGCAGCAATATCTTAGTGCACAGAACCCCAGTATGGTGGGGGTTGGAAGGAACCCCTGGATATCATCTACTCCAACCCCCATACTAAAGCAGTCACCCAGAGCAGGTTACCCAGGATCAAAACATCCAGGTTGGATCAAATCTCTCCAGAGAAGGAGACTCCACAACTTCTCTGGGCAGCCTAGTCCAGTGCTGCAGCACCCTCACAGCAAAGAAGTTTTTCCTTTCCCTCTGTAGACAGGAACTTCAGCATGATCAGGGGATTATTGCTGCCAGAACACCGCCTTGGTACCAGTTTCTTCTTTTATGCCAGATCCTAATGCTGTCCTCACTGCCATCAAATAATTTTGTTATATAAGGCAGAGAGGCAGGAGAAAATAATCTTGTCTTAATGTAAAGATGATAAAAATTGCATCTACTGGCTCATTTGCTGGTCAAGCTTCTTCTCTGCAGTTGTAGCTTGCATCACACTAAGGCTTGTTTTTCTTTTACTACCACTTGGGTTTCTGTTGTCTTATTTCCCAGAAAGAGCTCAAGCTGAGGCTACAAAAACTGCCTTGTATGATTACTTGTAGCTGCTAAACTGGCACTCCTTTGTTTCCTTATCTAGTCTTTAGTGAACAACTTTAGCTCTTTCACCATTCCACAATAACCGTTCCACTTAGGCCTACTGAAAACACTAAGATTAAATGAGAGTTACATAGACTTCGCTAGATATTTCTTATCCAAACAAGAGCTACACATTAGTATGTGTAGTTTTTGTTGGCTTAGATTTACTTTTGGAACCCCCTTTGACAGTGTATATTCCCAGTGCATGGTAATGAGTGTATGAGGATCTTTTCTCTTTGCATTTCAACTGCTGCTTTCTCAGAGCATTTCTGAGCAAAACCTTGTAATGCTCTTTGTGCAGTGAACCTTCTGAGCAAGAAGGCATGGAATTAAAAGCACTGTTAATATTACAAGGCTACTGTTTGCTCACAGTATCTCAAATGCAAAGCAAGGGTTGTTAGCTGCTGCAAGAAATGTCTAATAGAGGGAGAACAGTCTTTGTGAGGACTCAGGACAATGGGACATGCCACCACCCTCAGCTCTAAGGATCTTCCCCCCTAAGAACTGGAAGGTTTTTTGCCACTGAACATTTTGGAGTGATGTAATGTGGTGGGTTGAAGTTCACCCCCCCACCCAGCATTAACTTTCAGACAGACCAGCTCAGTTAAAAGCAAATGAAAGTGTATTTACAAGCAAAAACTGGACACTACAATGGAATGCAACATGTACAAAACACATAGTATTTACAACATTATACAGATATTTACAATTAGCAAGCAACACAGAAACCCCCCTGGTCAGAAAGACCAGGGAAGCTGCTCCACTGATGGCCCACTCCCTCCCACCCCAAACTTCCCAAACCCCACCCTGTACCAAGAGAGAGAGGAGCTGAGGAGAATGCAGCGTTAGTCTTGTCTCAAGGTCAGCCAAAAGCATTTTATCTTCTCCCAAGCACAGCAGCACAGCCAGGATCAGAAGATAAAAGGAATGGGAATGGAAGTGAAATGTGAAGAATTGTTATGATACAGCTTCTCTTATCCCAGACATTTATCCAATGAATTTATTTAGAATAATCTTTTGTTTTCCTTTTTACAGCCAATAGCTATTTGTTTATATTTAGCTACTTTTCTGCTTGAAATCTGCAGCTAAATTTTAAAGGCATAGCCTAAAACTACCACATGTAACTACATACATGCAGCTTCATTGGTGCAGATCAATAGGGAGCTATTATTGCTCCCATGTACAGCTATGGGACAGCACAATTAAACACAGATGCCAATTAAGCCCATGCAGAATTAAGCCCAGAATTGGGGCTGTAGAGCAAAATGCTTCAATGGGACCAGAATTTTAGCTTTCCTTTCTAAATGGAAGGATCTACAGAAGACAAAGGCATCTGCATTGATAAAAAAAACACAAACAAACACACAACAAAAAACAAACAAACAGATGAGAGACCTTGGGAAGACCTACAGGAAATAAGAAAAGTGACAGTTTAAAGCTTCAAATGCCCAGCAACTTCCTTGTATTCTAGCTGCCCAGAAAAATCAGTGCTAGGGCCTTGTATCCTCCTGTCCTGTGAAAGGAAAAGAGAAACACCAAAGGCAAAACAGAACAAAAAAACCTGGCCATCTGCTACAGGGGAGCTGCCAGGTGTGTGGTTCCCAATGGACAGACATAAGCCTGGCTTTCTGGCAGGTGGGGCAGTGGCAAGCTTTTGGGCCTTGACTCACTCAAATGTCACCTTTTGAAGATGAACAACTTCTTTCTTAATTCCACCACATACCAGAAGCCCCATCTCCTAAGTAAAAGTCAATAACCCTTGTGCTGCAGCAGGGTAAAACCAGGGCCACTCTTTCAGCTTCCTCTTCTCCACAGTTTTCATTTTAAAATGAGTGTGGGGGTGCGTGAGATTCTACAGCCTCCTAATTGTTCCCTGGCTTCCCATCAGAAAGGTGTGGACTTAAATCCCAGGAAACCTCACTCTCTGAGGAAGGACTCAGGAGAACAATAGCTGGCTGCAATCAACGCTGCTGCAGCAGAGATTTGTTAAGTACGTGCTTGCATCTCTGTCTTCTGCTGGGAAGTGCCAGTGTGTAACAGCAGCACTCACACTTATAGAATTGCTAACATTTTTCTGCTAAGTGCTGAAAATTGCCAACTAATGTATCTTTCAGCTTCTCTGACAACTGCAGCAAGAATCATCTCCCATTAAACAGAAAATCAGATGGATTGAATAAAAAGCTGTGCTAACAACTTTACTGCAGCACAACCCAAACTCGTGGTACAGCATGGCTTAAAACAGAAGGGCTCATTTTTCTCAACACCATCATTTTTCATCTTGATTTTATTTTTCAAGGATTAGTGATGTCATAACATCTGGGAGGATGAAAGAAGGTAGTCCTGAAGTCATTGTTCTATATATCTTTTTCAATCACAAACCTCATAATTGATCAGCAGTTTCTTCTGGTGTAAGCCCCAGAACTATTCATCCTGTTAGTAGTTTCCCAAACCTGTGTTTGGTACTTAAATGAGCTGGCCTTGGGAACAGGAGCCTCCAGGGAGGCCTAAGTGCAGCCTTTCAGTACTCACAAGGGCCTATAAGGAAGACAAGGACAGACTTTATCAGGGCATGGTGTAACAGGTCAAGGGCTGATGCTTTTAAACTAAGAGAAGGAGATTCAGATGAGATAGAAGGGAGAAAATTTTTGTGCTGAAGGTGATGAGATACTGGCCCAGGTTGCCCAGAGAAAGTGCCCCATCTCTGTAAATATTCCAGGTGAGGCTGTTCAGGGCTTTGAGCAACTAAATCTAGTTGCAGATGCCCCTTCTGAAAGCAGAGGGGTTGGACTAGACGACCTTGAAAGGTCCCTTCAACCCAAGCCACTATATGATTCTGATTTTCCCAGAAAAAGCAACACTTATCTGCCTGAAGCAATGACACAGTTATTCAGCATGGCAGAGAGAGCATGAGTAGTTCCCTCTTTACATGGTTACCACTACCAGAAAGGAGGCACCATCACATGGCTGAAGGAAATAAATCATAGAATCATTATGCTTGTTAAAGATCTTTAAGATACCAGATACACAGATAAATACCCAAGTACATAACAGGCTTTATCCTTCTCTAAAGTTGCCATCGTCTCCAGCTTATTTCCCACCATTGCCAGAATAAAAACTTCAGAAATACATAATGCTTCCCAGATAGCTTCAATGTATGTGATAAGATTTTCCCTATAAAAATCTTCCTCTTCAAATCCTGCTCAGATCTCCTCTGATAGCAGGGAACATTAAAAAAGTAGCATACTTGAGGCTGACATCTTTGAGGAGAAAGTGAAGTGTCATCTCTTATTTTTCTCTTCCACTGCTGATGCTCAGCTGAGTCTCCCACTCAGCACTGGGATCATCCAAGAGATCAACTGTTCCCACTGATTTGGAAACTTGAAAAGCCAATTCTGAAATCCTGTAGGTCTGGCTTTAAGGCAGAACTTCATGTTGCATCAGTCCTTCACTGCAAGAAAGTGCCAAGCATAGATGTGGTTGTATCGGCATCAGCAGCTTACTCGGGAAGATTGGGTCAGACCACAGCACGTCAGAGAAATCAGGAGGCCAAGCAGAGCACTACAGCCTCTGACATGTTGAGAACGAGGAGGTCTGATGACCTGAACCGGCCTGCTTAGTAGAAACACCTCTGCAAAAATGTCTGCTGCTTACCCACAGGCGCCCAAGCTTGACCACCAAGTCACACAGCCTAACAACATCATCATCAAGGAAATTCTGTGAAAAACCAGGAATAAACCTCCTATTGTCCTATTACTACAAAACTTGCTTGCTTTCTTTGTTGCAGTAATTCACTTTCTACAGATTTAACAAGCTAAATCTTGAAAGTCCTTCCCAAAACAGACTTGGAGCCCAGTTGCTGGCATAACAGAGGTCAGAATTCAGACATCCATTCTTCATTCCTTTCCAGGCTCCTTCAAAGTAAAGGGTCAATGCCAGTTACAGAATTAAGAGTTCAACTGTACTGAAGTAATTAGAAATGCATTTTCTTTTCTGCCATGCTTTTTGCCTTATTAGTATAGCATGGTATTTCTGGAAACTAATGATAATTTTAGAAGTAGAAGTAATGCTTTGCATTCCCTAACGAGATCCAGGAAACACAAGATGCAGCAGAAACCCTTATTGTGCTTCTTAGTCTCCCACAGGGACCATTACTAGGGTGGATGTGTTTAACAGAGGCACCATCACCACCCTTCTGTTCCCAAGGACAGGAAAGACCACCAGTAAGAATTCATTGCCGTTATTTGGCCACAGGTTTCTTGTGCTCAAAAAGGATCACTGAGCTCTGAACTTCTTAAAGAAATGATCTCCTGAAAGCTCCAAGGCTTGGTTCTGTACAATGGAGGAATGCTTTGCGGAACAACCTGGGGCTTGCTTGGCTGGGGATGACCTTTGGCAGGTGGTGAGCAGTGACATGGGCAACAGCCCCAGGGAAGATCAGCAGCATCCCAGGCTGGACCAGCAGCATGGGCATCTTATCAAGGGCAGCAATGATTTTAGTAGGCATCCATGAGACTGCATCCAGTTCTAGCCCCAGGATGAGAACGAGGACAATCACACAGGACAAGCCCAGGGGCTGGCACACAAGTCTGTGTGGTTGTGGAGTCTCCTTTTCTAGAGACTTTCAAAACCTGCCTGGATGCATTCCTGTGTGGCCTGCCCTAGTTGATCCTGCTTTGGCAGGGGTGTTGGACTTGATCTGTGGAAGTCTCTTCCAACCCCTAACATTCTGTGTGGGGATGCCAAGAGATCAAGGATTGTTCAGCCTTGAGAAGTAACAGCTACAGGGACCCAACAGCAGACATCCATCACCTTCAATAAGAGATAAGGTGGGAGGTGCATAGCAGAGAGGCAATGGCCACAAACTCAATCAGGGAAAGCAGCAAAAAAATCACCTTTGGAATATTCAGGCAGTGGCTCAGGTTGCTGAGACAAGTTGTGTAACTTCAGTCCTTAGAGGACTTCAGGACCTGAATGGATACAGCCCTGAGCCACATGGTCTGATCTCATCACTAATCCTGCTTCAGGCAGGAGGTTGGACTAGGAACCTCCTGAGGTTCCTTCTATATTAAATGGTTTTATAAAAATTTACAAAGCAATAAAAACTGCAAGATAACTCAACAAACAAGTTATAAAGATAACCCACCCCTTGTCACAGCAGAGCTGTACAGTCCTAGGCAGCAGGATTTTTCAGATGCAATGCATAAAACCGAAACTAAACACTCCCCCCTTTTCCTCAACAGCAGGCAATTTTAAGCTGTTATATGGAAATCTACTCCAGATATCTGACACTTCAACTTTGTCCTGACAAGCCACCTCAGAGATTAATGCATTTGGGATTCCAAAGAAAGAAATCCTTCTCTTTCTTCTGGCAGGTATTCATAGGAAAGCAAAGGGAGTGTATTATCAAAGCTCAGCTGCTGATGGAACTTTTGAAATAGGACTCACTGGTTTCTTCCAAGAAAATCCCAGCTCTCCAAACATAAAACCAGGCTAAATCCACTAGTGTCATCCAGGGAGATTCTTATCTTGTTTACCCTCATCTGAGCCTGAACAACTCCATTAGAAATGAATTCCTCTTGATCTCTTGAGAAATGCACACTGATGAATCTCAGTGGGAGAAGAGGGAAAAAAAAAAAAAAAAATCACCAAGTAAGGTAGGTATTGCTTAAAAAGAATGAAAAGGCATCCAAGAAAGCAGTTAGTGCATGTCCTTCTTTGTTGGCACAGATAGGAAGCTGCACAAAACTCCCAGCTCCTAAATCCATGTGGCACAAAAAGTGGCTGAAGAGGCCTGTGAGACCTGAGCAGGGAAAGCTGCTCTCCACCATCTGCACAAGTGTCTTCATTTTAAGAGCAGACAGATGCTCTTAAACCCTTCTCAAAGGAGTTAGAGAAAAACACTCCACACCAGATTGGAAAGAGCTAGAAGTTTAAATGGAAGTATTATTCATAACTGCATATAAAATACATTAACGATTCATATTCATCCCAGCTCTCCAGTCTGGGCTTCTCCCAAAACCTCACTAGATCACCACCTTCACAAAATCTTCCTCCTACCAGGCCTCATACCCTGGCCCTCCAAGGCCTCTAGTGCCCCCTCCATACTTCCCTACCCAGACCCAAACAACACAGTAAAAGTTAGCTCTGCCAAGGCTGGAGCCAGGCTGCAAACCTCTTCCATACAAGCAGAGATAAGGCCCTGTGCATACAGGAGAGCAGAGAGGGAGGGAAAAGGGGAAGAACAGAGAGAAATACTGGTTTGTAAAGGATTGCAGGTCTTAGGGGGATGAAATAACAGATTACACCTTCTGGTCCATCCCAGGACCTTTCTGGTCCTCCCGGAGGTCCTCAGCTCTGTGGTTCTTAAAGGTGTCCAGCCTTAAACCCACAACAAGGACTTCTGAAATCCTCTCAGCTGTAGGGGAATATGCATTAAGTATCCAAAGTGCTTATTCCATCAAAGGGCCAAACAGGGTTCTGCTTTCTCACAGAGATCTATATAGGAGTCAAACCACATGCAGCTCACACTGCTGCATTAGCTCTTCCCTGCCTCAACCACACAAAAAAAGGAACATTCAAGGCTTTGCCTGAGTAAATAAGACAGGGATCTTCAACAAACAGAAAATACATTTTGGTATGTTTAAGAAGAAATTCCCATTCTATGTAATGTTTAGCACATGTAATTACAAGAGATTTACAAGACTTTTCCTTGCAGAACAAGAATAGGTAAACGTCTTCCTTAAGAGCAAATATATCATTCACCATAACCAATCATTAAGGTTGGAAAAGACTTCTCATATCACCAAATCAAACTGCCAACCTAACACCACCATGCCCATTAAATCATGTCCCAAAGTGCCATGTCTACATGGTTTTTTTTCAATGCCTCCAAGAATGGTGATTCCACCACTTTCCTCCACAGCCTGTTCCAATGCCTGACCACTCTTTCAGTAAAGAAGTTTTTTCTAATGAATTTTATTATGTGTATGGACTGCATTTTTTCAGGAGGGGGCTGTGTCTCTCCAACAAGAGTCTTCTAGACAGGGAAAGATGTTACAGAAACAGATCCAGTGTTAATAATGGGGAAGATGGTCAATGATCACAAACAATTGTGTAAAAGAAAGATTAAAAATAGTATTTTTACATTGCATATGCATCCTTTTCAAGATAAGAATGCCTTAACACTCACAGGATTTAATCTTCCCTTTCTTTTAACATTTCCAGTGTGAATAGGGACAATCAGTGACAGGAAGAAAAATAAAGAATAAGATTTAAAGAGGGAAATCTTGTTGCTCAGTTTTGCTTGTCTTTTGCAACATATTGCACAAAGACGAAGTTGAAAAAGAAAGCAAAAGCTTCTCTTGTCATGGTGGGAAGCAAAAGAATCTATGGTGTCTTTGCTGACAATCCTATGCATATTATCTTTAAACATGATGCAACAGCAGCTCTCAACTGCATTTAGGAGCAATTTCACCTTCACTACACTTGAAGGGAAAGCTTTCATGGCCAGTGCCTTATCCCCTTGTCATGCCTATGCAGCATTGTGTGTCATGCTACACTTAAGATCAGTGATAGAAGACACACAAGAATTTACTTCTTGGTTCAAAAGGAAGCACATTTTAATCTGATTGCTATGTAGTCTTATTACATATGTTTTTGTTAATTATTCATGCCTTGCTTGCAAATTACCTTTTGCATCATGCCCCTAACCCTGTAATTCTGGTTGGATCAGATCATCCGCCATGGATTGTTAGCAAGAGCTGCCCAGAAGAAAGACACTGTTGGAAAAGCTTTTTTAGTAGTCTCACAAGTCATTCCTTCTTATTTCTCATCACTTCTGGCACAGGACTACATCTATGACCCAGGAGTCCCTGTTAATATTGCATTTGGCATATAGTCTTGCAAAAGGCCATTATGTTGTTGCTATGTCCAAGTGCAAGGTCCTACACCTGGGTCAGGGCAATCCAAAGCACAAATATAGGCTGGGAGATTAGTGGCTTGAGATCAGTCTCAAGGAGAAGGACTTGGGGTTGACAGCTGATGAAAAACTCAACATGCAGCAATGTGCACTTGCAGCCCAGAAAATTCTAGAAAGATAAAGAAAACCAACACACACAACCCCCCCAAAATATTGGGGCTTAAAGAAAGGAAGTTCTCATTTGCTGTGTCACTTTGAAGATGAACAAAGCCCCTGGTAATGCATGTTCTTTCCTCATCTTTATGACATCACTAGACCTTGCTTTATGTCTCTTTAAAATCCTGCCGGAAGAAAATGCTTTCCTAATTGGAGCTTAACCAGTTTAGAAGGCAAAATTGAAGGCTAAAACAGCACTTTACAGTTAAGGAAACAAGAGAAAAGGAGAAGAGAGCAGCAAGGCTGAAGGTGCTCTGGAGCCCCCAAATCCTCTTGGTGTCATCTTGGACCTCCACTGTGCTGTGGGCCCTTGCAAATACAAGTAGAAAGAGTATTTTCAGATCATGGCAATAGGAGAGCTTTTCCTCAACCCAAGTACTGACTCCAGTCAACTTACTCATCCTTCTTAACTTAACCAGTCATAAATAGTGGAGTGGAAGGATGACAGCTGACTCACAGGATGTTAGTGGTTGGAAGGGACCTCCTGAGATCAAGTCCAACCCCCCTGCCAAAGCAGGAGCATAGAATCCAGTGCAGGTTGCACAGGAATACATCCAAAGGAGTCTTGAAAGTCTCCAGAGAAGGAGACTCCACAACCTTCCTGGGAAGCCTGCTCCAGTGCTCCATGATCCCCACAGTAAAGTTGTTCTTCCTCATGTTGAGATGGAACTTCCTGTGCTGCAGTTCATATCCATAACTCAAACTATTCTGTCCCAAATCAGTCTCCAAGCTGTGCAGGAAGTGTGGAGAAAATGTTTGAAATAAAAAAGAGCAGCTTGGGTTCTACAGGGAGGCTTGTGACTGAAAACCTCAGCTATCACTTTAAAGAGATGCTAGAATACAACCCCCAACCCTTCCACATGTGTGTAAACTCTCAACTGAAGCTGCAGATAGGCTTGAAACACAAATTTGTAGGGATAAAATATTTCTTATATTACAATGCAGATTTCATTTTGACCTCACTGAGAAAAGCTGCTAAAAAGGAAGTAAATGAAGTAATTGTCCTTCTTTACGTATTTCCCTTTATTTCTCAAACAGGCACATCAGAACACCAACAAGTTGTTCATTTCCTAAGGCAGTTACCATTCTTGCAGCTCAGAAGCCAAACTTGATTTTTGAGGTACTATGAAAGCTTGTAAAGGAAATCTGTTTAAATATAAGACTCAGGAAAAAAAATGAGGTTAGTTGTCAAAATAACCACCTTTAAATTAACATATTTCTGGAGGTAGACACAAGAGTATTAATTTCTATATATTTTAGTGTGTTTGGAAGCAAAGCTAGCCATTACAAATGCCTGTCACAGAATGACAGAACCAGGGAGTGGTAGGGGCTGGAAAGGGCTTCTGAAGATCATCTGTCCCAACTCTCCTAGAATACCCTTCCTACCCTTTTTCTGAATCAAAATGTATTGAGTCAGGCTGCAAAAATTAGGCATGGATTATGGAATTTTCTTTCTAGAATGACATAATTTAATGTATTGGTAAAACAACTTGTCTTTGAGTTAAGTTCACTTCAGTGCTTCCACTACCTACATATCAGACGAACTTTTGCTGAGCAACAGTATTGAAATAGCTAAACCCTTTCCACAAATTCAGTGGGATTTTAAGTGATTCTTATGCCAATAATTTTTATTCACTCTTGAATTTCATGTAATCATTTCATTTATGCCAATATACAGAAGACCTTATTTTCAATATAAGGTAGCTTCAAATCCAAAATCTAGCAGCTCATCTGATGGAGCTGAGTGCTGGAACGAGTGCAGAGGAGGGCAACAAAGCTGGGGAAGGGCCTGGGAAATAAGTCTCATGAAGAGTGAGGGAGCCAGGGATGATTAGTTTGGAAAAGAGGAGGCTGAGAAGAAATCCCATTCCTCTCTACAACTACCAGCTGGTGCTGGTCTCTCCTCACAGGTAATTAGTGATAGAACAAGAGGGAATGGCTTCATGCTATGACTGGGTAGGTTTAGACTGGACATTAGGAACAATTTTTTTCCCAGCAAGAGTGGTCAGGCATTGGAATACGATTGAGTCACCAGCCCTGGATGTGTTTCAAGGTGGTTTGGATGTGTGCTTGGGAACATGGTTTAGGGGTGAACTTAAGAGAGTAAGGTTATTGGTTGGACTTGGTGATCCTGAGGGTCTTTTCCAATCTGAAGGCTTCTGTGACTCTATGAGCATAGCCCTTAAAGATGCTGACTTGGTCTAGTGAAAAGCGTCCCTGACCATGGCAAGGGGGTTGGAACTAGATCCTAGAGTCATGGGATCACCAGAGTTGGAAGTGGCCTCTAAAGGTCATCTAGTTCAACCTTCCTATCTCCCCCACCAGCCCTCTTCATCTTCCCAAAGCAGCTCCTGCTCTCTTCACACCATCCTCCACCTTGTCTCAACAGCTCCTGTTCCACCACCACCAATTTTGCACCCATCCCAGAGCTGGGGGCAAGACTCTCAACCAGCCAAGACACCACTCAGAGGAGCTCAGCCCCAGTAAGGAGGCCCAGCCAGCACCCGTGGATGATATTGGAGTAGACATCGATAATGTTCCTATCTAACCGGGGGGCCACCAGGCCCCCCGGCCTTTGTTGTCACCACCACCATCACCCAGAGTGCACCATGGGGGCACTCACCAGCGATGAGAGGAGGATCCCTCAGCCCAGATGGGCCCAGCTTGGGGTTTCAGCCTTTCCTGGAGGGGATTAAATAGGGGAGTGGGCAGGGAGGGCAAAGTGGCCACACCTGGCGTGGGAGGAGTCTGTGCTTGCCTTGCTCTGCCTACTCCTACTGGCTGTTTGTAGTTATCTTTTGGTAAATAAAAATCTATTAATCATTAAGAAAATAGAGTACTCTACCCTTCCACAATTAAAACCTGGTCAGGTATATCTCCACTGCCATTTCCTCTAGAGAGAGGCTGTCAGATTTCACTTTAATTCCAAGACTCTCTTCCACAGTAACTGACTGTGATTGCATAAAAGCTATTGTGATTGCTATAATAGCTATTGATTCAGACAGAAGGAAGTTGGCATAGATTAACAGTTAACAATTAGACATACTAACTATAATCATGCTAGGTACTTGTAAACCCCTTCATTCAAGGCATTACATCACTTCTGATTAAATATGATGGGAAATACATGTAGAGTTAGACAAAGGTTGGACTCTGTGATCTTAAAGGTCTTTTCCAACTGAAATGATTCTGTGATTCCATGAGAGCATATGCAAGGATGCATTTTAGCAGTGGCAAGCATTCTTACTTGCCAAGTAAAACACAGACAGACACTCTAAAAGGTTAATTCACAATAGAAGATTGAACTGGGATTGAGAAGGTCTGCTGGAAATACAAAACAGAAGAGTGGGAAAAGTCTAGGAAATTCCTGGAGTGTGAGGAAGATAAATTCCTGATGCCTAAGAAGCTCCAATATTTCAGCAACTTCCCTTAGTTTGTGTCAGTGCCATAGAGTCTTGGCCTGGTTAGCAAAGACCAAGCCTGAATGCTTTGATTTAGATCAATATGATCTTTTAACCTTCAAGAAGGTTTTGTGGAGGTGCAACTGGCCACTTTGTCTGTAGGCCTTTGATAATTTCCCTCTGTAATCAAAATTCTCATGCTATTAACAAATTTCCACTTCTAACACTTCAGAAGCACAGATAGTCAGAAGTCACTATGCAGTTCCATTCCTACAGGTGCAAGGAACTTGTATCTTGGTGTTTTTACAGCCCACACCATGAAGTATGCATTTAGCTTGGCTAAGGCAAAATGTCCCAGAAAATGACATACTCAGGATCCCACAAATACAGCTGCCTTCAGCTGCCTGCAGGGTAGAGCCCAGTTTGGTACATTATGGTTCTTTCCTGCTTACACACAGAAGTTCATTAACATCTAAGTGATCCTGATGAAAATGCTTGTGAGACCAATGCAAACTGGTAGATTGGACCAAGTAAAAGAAGGAAACCTTGGGTTTTTAAAGGGTAAAATGACCATTTCAGCCTTGAGTCTGCAGAGTATGGCCCCCAAAAGCAATCATTCTGGCTCCTGTTCAGAAGAGGAAGGCAGTAGAAATGACCCACACACTAATTTAGCTGGTCCTGTGTTCTAGTTTTGTTTCAGCCAGCAGGAAATCTCACACTTAATTTTATCAGATCTCCAGTTTAAACATGTTTGCTTCTATTTGTCACTTCAAAAGCTCCATTTGTCATAACTGGTTTCCCCTTAAGCCCTTCAAATGCTCTCTGTCTAGACATGACTTCTATATATCAGGTCAAAATTATTTTCTCAGTTGTGCTCATCTCTGAGCAGTAACTCCCTCCTGTGCGGTAAATGCTACAAAGACCTTCCCCTTCAAAAGCTGCAAGAAGGATAAAAGCAGCATTTTCATCACACAGAAGTAGCCCTCTACTCCCTTTGAAGGCACAGAGAATAATGTTTTAAAATAAGGCTCACTTGCCAACTCTTGTTTGCCTATGTTTTCATTTTGAGATGTATCACAAAAAGGAGCAGAAAAACAAGTTTCTGTGTTTGGCTGGTTGGAAATCCATCAAAAGTTTCTTCTCCTAAATTTCAGATCTAAAATGCTTCCCAGGAAAAACAAACCAAACAAACCAAAACCATAAAAATTCCTATTCAATACCCCCCCACAAAACCAAACCAAACATAAAGAGTAATACAAAGCAATACCAGCTTCTCTTCTCTACACCAGCAGTACAAAAGCATGAATTTAAAAAAGAGAGGAGGCTGGATGATGAGAGGATTGAGAGCAGCCCTACACAGAAGGACTTGGGGGTGCTGGTCGATGAGGCACTTGACAGGAGCTGGCAATGTGCACTGGCAGCCCAAAAAGCCAACTATATCCTGGGCTGCACCAAAAGATGCACGGCCAGCAGGTCAAGGGAGGTGATTCTGCCACTCTATTCTGCTCTTGTAAGACACACACACACACCCATGCCGTAGTACTGCATCCAGCTCTGGAGCCCCCAACATAAGAAGGACATGGCTCTGTTGGAGAGGGTCCCAAGGAGGGCCACAGAGATGAGCAGAGAGCTGGAGCACCTCTCCTATGCAGACAGGCTGAGGGAGTTGGTTCTGTTCAGCCTGGAGAAAGAGAAGGCTCTAGAGAGACCTCATAGTGGCCTTTCTGTACCTGAAAAGGGCCTGTAGGAAACCTGGAGAGGGACTTTTTATAAGGGTATGTGGTGATAGGAGAAGGGGCAACAGTTTTAAACTAGGTTAGATTTAGATTAGACATTAGGAAGAAGTTCTTTACTATGAGGGTGGTGAGACACAGGAACAGATTGCCCAGAGGAGTTGCAGCCACCTCATGCCTGGAAGTGGTTAAGACCAGACTGGATGAGATTTGGAGCAACCTGGGCTAGTGGGAAGTGTCCCTGCCCATGGCAGATGGGTTGGTACTAGGTGATCTTTAAGGTCCTTTCCAACTCAAACCATTCTATGATGATTACAGTCTCTCTACACACTGACTCTTTTACCTTCCACATGAGAAATCTAGGACATATAAGAGCATTTTACCACCCTATTAATTTCCCTTCATGACTTTATTCATGTTTGCAGGAAATGTAGTCTATTTTCAGTTGGCACTCTATAAGAGCAGAAGCATTTGAAAAGCTCATTGGGCAGAACAACCCATCAGAAGCTGCTCCTGTTGATAGGAGTTGGACGAGGCATTCCCAGGCACGGCACAACTCAGCTCTTTCAGCAGTGTGATGGTTTAACCATCTCCATGAAGAAAGAGAGATTGATCTTTGCCCATTACTTCTGTCTTCTGTAAAATTAATTGAGGGTTGAAACTAAAAGGGTTGGTATGTGTTTGGCCAAAACTTGTGCATGACTTCTTTCTTCAGTAGCAAGGAGGTAACTCCACCCTTGCTTAGTGTGCTAGCTGCCGATGTCAGAAAGGAGCCTGGAACACCTTCAAAGTCAGGCTCAGCCTTTACTTCATGGATGCAAATCCAGAGGAATAGCATGCATCCCTGGAACTGCATTACCATCTCAAGTTGGATAATGGGATTTTGTCCATGTACATCAATAAACTTTCTCTCAAGCCAAATCTTGGTTACTGGGAACAAGAGGGTATTTGTGTACACCAGGAGTGCAGCACAGAAACAAACTGGGTACACTGAAACATAAGGAGTAACGCTCTGAAGAGGAGAGAAGAAAGTTCTTCACACATACACAACCAGGCTTTCATAATTTGTAAAGGTTCTTTTAAGGACTCCTTGCAAGGGCAGGATTGGGAGCTGTTGGGTTTTTTTGCTATCTGCTATGTCACTTCCTTTTTGTCTAGCAAAAGATGAAGTGATGTTTTTTGACAAACTCATACTCACAGCTCACATAACTCCTAGCCAGCCATCACATACCATACAATGTAAAACAGCATAAAAAGAAAATAATGTGGAATGTTTGGAAGTTTTAAGAACAACCTTTTACAATTAGAGCTTGAACTCGATGCCACCATAGACGGCTGGTGCTCTGGGGCTCAGAAGAACGGACATTTGAGCCAAAAAGAGCTTGTTTTCAGGTCAATTCTTCTGAAAGTCTAAGTCCAGTGGTAGAGGACACCACTAATATCCCATCATGTAAAGACCATTTGCTGTTATAAGCTTAAGTTACATTTGAACAGGAAATACTGTTCTGGGCCCCTCAGTTTAAGAAGGACATAGAGACACTTGAACATGTCCAGGGAAGGGCAACGAGGCTGGTGAGAGTCCTTGAGCACAAGCCCTATGAGGAGAGACTGAGGGAGCTGGGATTGTTTAGCCTAGAGAGGAGCAGGCTCAGGGGAGACCTTATTGCTGTCTACAACTACCTGAAGGGTGGTTGTAGCCAGGAGGGAGTTGGTCTCGTCTCTCAAGCAACCAGCACCAGCACAAGAGGACACAGTCTCAAGCTGCGCCAGGGGAAGTTCAGGCTCAAGGTGAGGAGAAAGTTCTTCACTGAGAAAGTTGTTCCCCATTGGAATGGGCTGCCCAGGGAGGTGGTGGAGTCATCATCCCTGGAGGTGTTCAAGAGGGGATTGGCCGTGGCACTTGGTGCCATGGTCTAGTCATGGGGTCTGTGGTGACAGGTTGGACTTGATGCTCTTTGAGGTCCCTTCCAACCTTGGTGATTCTGTGATTCTGTGATACTGAACAGTCTAAGAAATAAGAGATAAGAGGTACTGTTGGATATTGGCCAACTGCTTCTGGGGAGTTCTGCAAGCAGCAGAACTGCAAACCCCATTAACTGCAAACTTGGCCTGGGTGAACTCAGTAATGCCAGGAGCACGAGAGCTCACAACCCAGGAAAGAGAGATTCCCAGGACACAAGATGTGGACGTTTTAATGCAAGCCAGAAAGAAAGGCATTTTTGGTACCTGAACATTCACCTGAACTTTTGATGCAAACATAAATGGGACAGTCTAGTTGTAGGGTACAAAAGGAATCCCTTAGAAATGTCTTCTCTGAAAACTTTACTAACAGCAAAGCATTTACCTTAACACACCCAACACATCATTTTGAGGCCTATCATCCATAAATCTTATGAAGAGCAACTGAAGGAGCTGGGGCTGTTTAGTTTGGAAAAAAGGAGGCCGAGGGGAGACCTTGTTGCTGTCTATAGGTACCTGAAAGGACATTCTAGAGAGGCTGGTGCTGGTCTCTTCTCACAGGTAATTAGTGACAGAACAAGAGGGAATGGCCTACAGCTACAACTGGGTAAGCTTAGACTGGACATTAGGAAAAAAATTTCCCAGCAAGAGTGGTCAGGGATCGGAATGTGCTGCCCAGGGAGGTGGTGGAGTCACCAACCCTGGATGTGTTTAAAGGTGGTTTGGATGTGTGCTTGGGAACATGGTTTAGGGGTGAACCTTGTAGAGCAGGGCTATTGGTTGGACTTGGTGATCCTAAGAGTCTTTTCCAACCTAAATGTTTCTGTGATTCTGCGATATGCAGTAAGTGCTTATGGTGGCTTTAAAATCAAAAGGACTCCATGAAGGCCTTGGATACCTTAAACAATGGAGACAAACCAAGAGCTACTGATGCAGAATGGCCCACAAAAGCAATCTTCTCTGCAATGTTCAAGCTGATATTCTTGGGGACTGTGTAGCTTCCATCACTGTTGAATCAGTCTAAATACTGTAATGAAACCTGGAGACATCTATGTGCAGAAACCTTTTGGAATGGATTTAAGGTCCTCTCCCAATGAGATGGTGAGATAAGTAATGGCCAGTACCTTCTGGGAAGCCTAGGACACCTCTGCAGTTGCGCAGATCTCATAACATTAGGCATTAATACTCCAGTCTGCCTCTGCTCCCCACCCTTAACATATCTCTGCCTGTGTCCTGGCATGCTTCAACAGGTGTCACCCTGAAAGACCCAATGGCATAGACAAGAACTGGGCAGGCTGGGGCACCTCAGAAACCCCCAGCTTGATGGAGAAGGAAAGGGAGGGAAGGAGCTTAGCCCTTGATGGGCAGCTGCAGGACACACATACTGAAAAGGAAAGTGGTAAGGCACACAGCGAGTTTGTAGTCACAGGAAGTACTGAGATGCAAAAATCCTCCCAAGTGCCACTTAATACAGCCTGTAGGAGCAACTAAGCCTGTAACTTTGTAGTTCAAATGCAAAACCAAGTTATGGCAGTTCTTAGTAGGTGACCTCTTAGATGTATGTAGGCATGCATAACAAGATGAGACAGTTGGGTGCACAGGAAGAACCAGTGCCAATGACTGGATCTAAAATGACAAGTCTCTTTGGAGTGATGCATTTGTTTCAGAGAAAGGCTTCTAGAGTTTGCCAGTGCAGTCCATCTAATCTCACAAAGGCCACAGAGCTGTAAACTAAGGATTAAATCTTAATATGCTTCTAGATCAAAATGAACAAAAAACTCCCAAAAAGCTCTTTTGAGGTGGCAACAGCCACTGTGCAAACACTTTCATGGCTGTGTCAAGGATCCTCCCAGCTCAAAGGACCATCTTCTTAGTTTCCGATCCTATCAGAGCCACCACCAGCACTTGGGGATTGACATCTGGAAGATGCATTCATATATCCAACTGGGGAGAAGGCCAATGCTGAACCTGCATTTCCCTACAAGGGAAAAGAAACTAGCAAGAGGCAAGAAAAATAAGATGTTCCTTACAAAACAGGGAGGAGGTGGTTGCAATCATTGTATCAGCCCATGAACAGCACTTTTCAGTTTGGAGGTGACAGATGCACAGCCATGAGCAAGATTCAAGGCATGATAGAAAAAATCAGAGAGGTTAATTGCCAGGAAGAAAACTACCAGATGTAAAGCACCAGCTCAGGAAACTGTGAGTTTTACCACTGCATTCAGTGCAGCCAAACCTTTGCCACAGGTTTCTTGGGGGCAGGCTACAGCAATTTCCTTGAGCTGCAAAGGAAAATAGGATTTCCTCTCTTTCTCTCCCTTGAGACATTTTCAAATTTACTGAACAAGGCACAATGAGGACTTTGCATATGTCAGGGTAAAGCACAGCCTTGGTAACCTCAGTGTCTTGCTTATACTGGCAGTCTCTCAGAGCATGTCTCTGCTGCAATGTATTATGTGAAAGTCTCAAGTCTCTGTTAAAGACTGATTTCCAAACATCTTTTACACTAAACTCATTATGTTGCACCACAGCCTGAGACAAAAGATGAAGGCAGCACATTCCATTAGAACATCTAAATGCTACAGAAGATGGAACAGAGACTAATATCTAAGATGGCTGCTCTCCTAAACCCACCCCAAATGTACACTTCCATGAGGTGGAAACCTTCAAAACAGGCCCCAAATAGGTGCTACAAAAATAATTGTGCTCATATCAAGTCTCAACTAAAACATGCAGCTCTATTTCTGTGGCTGCAGACTAAAGAAAAATCATAGAATCATAGAATTGTTTTGGTTGGAAGAGACCTTTAAGGTCGTCGAGTCCAACCTTCAACCTAAGACCACCATGGCCACTAAGCCATGTCCATCTTGGAGCAGAGGAAGCAGCATCCACAGGTTTAGTCCCACTGCCCTTCTGAAACCCTCTTTTCTGCTGTGTCACATCATCTAGCCCATTTATCTTCTGAGTTGCATGCTTATTCTCTTTTGAGAAAGCCAACCACTGTTTTCTCTCTTCATATCTCCAACTCCAAAGGGTTGCCTCTCGAGATCACCTGCAAAGTCCACAATTCCACTTTGATCCCTTGTGATCTAAAACAGCCTTTCAGCCCACAACAGGCAACATAAATTCTTCAATAAACTCCCATCAGGAAAACATGTCTTGCCTTGGTTAACTCTTCAAATGTGCTGACTTATTTACTTTTCTGGTTAATTTGTTTGGTTTTTCACTAACCTGTGAGGAAAGGACTTTGCTGGCTACCACTATGTCATTTAGTGCAGTGCTTACAGAGCATCTTACAGTGCTGGTAAATATAATGCTAGAGTAGCAGCAGCAATCCTATAATTGAAAAAGTCACAAGGGACAACAATCATAAAAACTGGCAGCACAGAGCCCTGGATTAGCTAGGCTGATTTTTCTCCAGCTTTAAGGGCCTCGGAAAGAATCCTGTAGAATCATAGGATCATTTTGGTCAGAAAAGACTTGGAGATCATCAAGTCCAACAATTAACTCTAGCAAGTGCAGTGCTAATCCATGTCCATCAGCATCACATCTCTGCATCTTTCAGACGCTTCCAAGGGTGGTGAGCCAGCCACCTGCCTGGGCAGCCTGCTCCAGTGTTTGAGAATCTCTTTAGTGAAAAAGTTTCTTTAACATCCAACCTAAACCCACCCTGATGCAACCTGAGGCCATTTCCTCTCATCCTATTGCTTGTTACTAGGGAGAAGAGACCAATTCCCACTTCACTCCAACTTCCTTTCAGGTAGTTGCAGAAAGCAATAAGTCTCACAGCATAGTCTCACAGCATAACTAAGGTTGGAAGAGACCCCAAGGATCATCGAGTCCAACCTGTCTTGATAGACCTCATGACTAGACCATGGCACCAAGTGCCACATCCAATCCCCTCTTGAACCCCTCCAGGGATGGGGACTCCACCACCTCCCTGGGCAGCACATCCCAATGGCTAACAACTCTCTCTGGGAAGAACTTTCTCCTCACCTCCAGCCTAAACCTCCCCTGGCACAGCTTGAGACTGTGTCCTCTTGTTCTGCTGCTGGGTGCCTGGGAGAAGAGCCCAACCCCCACCTGGCTCCAACCTCCCTTCAGGGAGTTGTAGAGAGCAAGAAGGTCTCCCCTGAGCCTCCTCTTCTCCAGGCTAAGCAACCCCAGCTCCCTTAGCCTCCCAGCCTCTCCTCACAGGGCTGCTCCCTCAGCCTCTCCTCACAGGGCTAAATCCAACTCATCTCAACTTCCTCCAGACTAAAGAACCCCAGTTCCCTCAGCCACTCCTCACCAGACCTGTTCCCAGACCCTT
The DNA here is from genome assembly GCF_014839835.1 of Dryobates pubescens. NCBI lineage: Eukaryota > Metazoa > Chordata > Aves > Piciformes > Picidae > Dryobates > Dryobates pubescens. The sequence goes on along the minus strand of NC_071620.1, from coordinate 28,774,742 downwards.
CACCAGCTTCGTTGTCTTTCTCTGGACTCACTCCAGCACCTCGATGTCCTTCTTGTAGTGAAGGCCCCAAAACTGAACTCAGTACTCAAGGTATGGCCTTAATAGTGCTGAGTACAGGGGGACAATCACTTCTCTGATCCTTCTGGTCACACTATTGCTGATACAGGCCAGGATGCTGTTGGCTGTCTAAGACACACTTGCTTTTAGTTTCGCTACACATTGCCTAGAAATCAACTAAATTGCTGCTAACAGCTGCTGAAAAACTCACAGGATGAACTGCCCATTTTATTTAAACCTGTTCACTGATTTTTTTGGTGCTTGCTATGCTTCTTATCTGGAGTTTGGGTAAGTTCCAAAGAATCCCAAACCTCACTGGAGGCTTGCAGGTGAACAGAAACCATCACGACCCTGATGCTCTTCTTTGGGAAACAGATGACAAAATCTTCTGTTCTTCAGTATTTTTCTCTCCCTACTGTTTTCAGCTGACATCAGTAACTCGGTGTCAAGTTATTAGCCTAGAAGGTTCATCAGGATGCAGCACTTACACCATAATTCTTACTTTAAATGAAAAAAAGAAAAATCAGAAAAACCCCCAACATCTCCAGTGAGCATTTGTTCTGGAGAGTCAAAGTGTCTGCTTCTTACCTGGAGGCTGAGATAATTGCGTTGTGTGATTGTCTTGGCATCTGCCAGCTCAATGGAATAATAACCCAGAGCTGCTCCTGCACCCTTCCATGATCTCACTGGTTTAGCTGCCACGCAACCTCTTGTTTTGACTCATGTGAAACAGGGTTAGTGCCAGTCTCCACCCTCCACACAGACTACAAAGCAAAGGGAAAACCACGAGGTCAGAATGCATCACTCATTAAAGACTGCCAGGGTTTCCTTTCACTGGAGATTGCAGTGCTCCCAGTTAAGAAGTTCTATTTGCTATCACATCAACATGGGAAACCTTTGGTCTGTGAAATTATTCATCCTCCCAGCGTTATGTCCTTCAGCCAAGCCAATCTTCCCAGTATTTCACAATGCTGCAATTATCACAGTCTCTGAGCATCAAAGCAAGCACATGGTGAGGAAGCCTGTGTAGGTAACCACAGGAATGGCTCAGGAGAGGTGGGAGAGCCAACTTTGGTGAGAAGTGCTGAGGAATATTCCCCCTTGAGGGATTCAGCTGCCTTCCCAGCCTATGGCAAACACATCTTCCCCTCTGACAGAGAGGGGTAGTCATCAGAAAGGGTTACCTATTCCTGCTGCTATTTGTGAGGAGTCATCAGTGTTTTTAAATCCTCACAAACAGCAACAGGAGTAGGTAGCATTTACTGACCCTAATACAAACTTTGAGGTACCATCATCATTTACACTGAGAACTTAATGAACTTTTAGTGGATCTGATTAGAGGAGGGAGGGCAGCACCAGAGCTTCAATTTTTAAAGGCAATTAGGTGATATTTCTATGGTACTAAGAGGCCTCAATGTACTTTTAAAGGGTAACTTGGCCTGTGAAACCTAGTCTCAATGATGGTGATTTCAAATGAGTCACAGCCTGAAGTGAACTTCAGCCATCCACAACATACAAGCCAGACAAAAGTGGAAAGACAGCCAGTAGCCTGTGAAATCTGAGCCTGGGCCCCCATTCATTGCCAGCACCACTAAATTCAGCAACCTCCATGGTGTTTATTTTCTAAGGGATTCACCCCTTCACTCTTCCACAGGGAGCAAACTACTGATGAAGTGATAAACCTGATTGAGGGTGCAGGTAGTCCTTTAGATACCCTTTTACTAAGAATCCAGATACAATTTGTTTCAAAACATAGAGCATAGTTGTCTCTTGAAACAGTGAGCCAACTAGTAATAATACAAAGTATTTACTTTGGAGCTAAAACTACTTGGAAAGGAAATGTGATTTATCTTTATATATCCTGTAGGTATCTTTAAATATCCTTGTTGTCTCCAAAGACCCCTTGGAGAGCATTCCTTTATGTGTCTAGATTAAAGGGAAAGAAGAGATGCATGAGAAATAAGACAGTCACTCAGGCAAGATGATTATTCAACAGAAAACCAAGCCAGAACATGGTGCAGATCCTGGTAATGGAAGTGACAGGAGGAAAAAGTACCATATGTCTTGGAAAGGAGTCATTCTATCAGGAAATAAGACAGCAAAAGCCAAACAATGTTCATAAGAAATGGAAACCACCAGAACACAATTTGTTTCCCTGGGAAAGGAGATTTTCCTCAATGCTGAGAAGGTTCCATGTCTTTTCCAAGCTGCATGCAGCTATTGCCCACATGAGCCAGAACAAAATAATCAGACACATAACTGCTCTGGTCCTTAACAGATCCCAGCAAAGGTAACCTGGGGATGGACTTTTCCATAAATGACAGCCCCTCCACTGGTAGCTGAGTTCATTCGCAGACTCCAAGCACTTCTAGCGGTCATGTAAGATAGACTCACAACCTAGATCCAACTCCAAACATATCAGTAATTTGAATCAAATGCATTGTCTTTTAACAATAGACTTCTGGCTAAAGGCTGGAGGATATCGGTGACTCTATGGACCAGTGCATGCAAGGGAACATCAGATTCACCATGAGAATTGTAGTGAGCAACCCACTGCTGGGCAAGATGGGATGGAGCTGACCTAGGACGCCTCTACCCATGTGGAGGTTAATTCTGCAGCTGGCAAAAAGGTACTGAGGCAAACTTCAGAATCATAAAGATGTCAGATTCTTCCTTTCAGAGAGCACCAGTCTGTCATCACCATCTTGTGAAGCAAAATTGCTTAACTTAAGCAGCTGCTAAGCACTTGATAAAAGGTTAGTAATAGTCCAGGCTACACTGGGGACGCTGGATTTATAGGCTCAGTCTAGTTTTTATAGGAAGCACCAAATGTTTAATTTCCTGGAGAGAAAGCAGGCTATTCTGAGCCAAAGAAAGTATGTGGGAGTCAGGAGCTTCATTAAAATTTCCAGCTCATTGCCTCTCAGGTCATTCTTTTGGCAGCTGTGGATGAAGTTTCTCTAACTCATCATGTGCTTTGAGAAGAAGCTAATGTTTGTGATAAACTCTGAAAGTAGAACAGTCAGAGTATTATTTTTATTGCATTCATCTTCTCACTTCCAGGGAATCACTGTCCCATACCAAGACCTCAGACAGTCTTCACAATTGTTTTTCATTCACATTGCTGTTCAGAATGAAAGCTTATATAAATCCATGCTGGTCAAGAATCATGAAATCATTGAGATTGGAAACATACCTCAAGATCATTGAGTCCAAACATTAACCCACCACTGCCAAGTCACCGCTCATCCATGTCTCTCAGTGCCATACCTCCATGTTTTTTGAACACTTCCAGGGATGGTGACTCCACCACTTTCCTGGGAAGCCTGTTCCCAGGGCTTGACAACCCATTGGGGAAGACATTTTCCCAACTATCCAATTTAAACCTCCACTGGTGCAACCTTGTTGCAGTTTGAGCTGGGTGCCCCCCTGGTGTGTTCACTTCCTGTGTCCAGAAGTCCAGCCCAGAGGGATGGACACAGGAAATTGTGTGTATTTCCTGCCATGATTCTTTGCACCACTATAAGATCCAGTGCAGAGTCTAGCACTGTCTCTTTTCTTCCTCCTCCGCCAGCCGGTAACTGGGGGAGATGTCTCCTGGCTTTGGGCCTGGCTAGGCCCAAGGCCACGGGGGGATGGGCAGTCTCAGACCTGGCCAGCTGAGACTAGCCCAGCAGAGGGAGGGGGAAGAAGGAGCCCTGAGGGTCTTGGGTGTACCCTCAGGTGGGAATGGGATGCCTCTGGGTTTGCTTTGGGATCTTTCTTTGTCACTGCGCTTTGGGTTCTCTGTAACATTCACTGCTTTCTATTTAAACTTTCATCACTTTTGCAATCTGTTTGTCTGAGTGTTTTATTCCTGCCCGTGGTGGGGAGAGGGGGCTGCCTCAACCCAGCACAAACCTGAAGATGTTTCCTCTTGTCCTATGGCTTCTTACTTGGGGGAAGAGATGGACCTCCACCTCACTACAACCTCCATTCAAGTAGTTGTAGGCAGTTGTAGAAAGCCAAACAGTTATAGGAAAATCCTCATCTAAACTATTAAATGACCACCATTTCCAGCAAAAATCTTGAGGCATCCATAATGCTCTATTGTTTTTATCCCAGCTGACAGTTTTAGAACATGGGTACACACAACAGTAAAATTGTCCCCTGAATGTTTCTGGGAACTGATTGTGGTAGCAGCCTGAACCAATGAAACAAAGAAAAAGCCACCTGAGTGATTGCCCACAGATTTCCCTTGGTTTTCATGTGGGCATTTTCATTACATGGAAGAATCTTAGGGGTAAGGTTACCCACCTTCAGATTCAACTACACATGATCCATAGAAAGCAAAAATTGACTTTCTAGGAATACAGAGCTGTTGGAATGAAATTGAAGATACCAATAACTACCTAAGAAACAACAAAACCAAACCAAACCAACAACAACAACAAATCAATAATGCATTTTAAAAAACCCAACACCCCAGACCAGAAAAAATACATCTCTGCCACCAACTACCCGAGAGAGAGGGGCAAACCTCACTTGTCTGGCTGAAAGGCCACATAGCTAATGCTTCTTTCATTTCTGTTGCCAGACAACACACCTAAATAGAAGATTTTTTCCTCTCCCACAAACATGGCTAATTAAAAATAGTCTGAGTGTAATAGGAAATCTGTAACTGGCCTTGTGTGGAAGCTCTGTATTCCGCTGGCAATTACAGTTATTCTCCCACTGCAACCAACTTCAGCTTCACTAAATCAGTCATTTATTTTCTGGGTTGTCAGGGTCTTGGCTGAAAACACAGGAACTATTCAACATTCATCCTCCTCTTTTGCACTGTAGTATACAAGGGACATACATATGATTCAGTTTTCATAAGACATTTTATTCCTTTAACTTGGAGATATTCTCCAATAATGTACATATTTAAGGCAAAATCCAGCTCCTTTTGGAGGACGTGCTTCAGACTAAAATAACTTTGCTCCTTTTCCTCCCTCATAGTTGTGCCTCTCCCTTCAAAGTGCTGTTAGACAAACCCCCAAGCTGTAACACAGAATACCACTGAAAATATCCATATCCCAACCCACACTCTTAAATATAGGTTGGACCTTCAGCCTGTGTAAGAACAAGGCAGTTTGACATGAAATTCATCCGGGACAGTTGCTCCTGGGATTTTGAGAGTGGATGATTTCAGTGAAAATAAATTGTATAGAATCACAAGTTCACAGAAGGACAGTGGTTGGAAAGGACATCTGAAGATCATCTAGTCCAACCCCCCTGCTAAAGTAGCGTAGCCCAGAATGGGTTGCCCAAGATCACAATGTCCACGCAGTTTTGGACTCCACAATACCTCTGGGCAGCCTAGTCCAGGGCTCTGGCACCCTCAATGGGTAAAGTTTTTTCTTTCTTTAGGTGAAACTTCCTGTGTTGCAGTTTGTGTCTATTGTCCCTTGTCTTGTCACTGGGCATCACTGAAAAGAGTCTGGCCCCACCCTTTTGACCCCCATCCTTTAGATACTGTGGAGCAATATCTGTTAAGCAGTTATCCCTTCTCAGTCTGCTCTTTCCAGGCTAAACAGCCCCAGGCCTCTCAGCGTTTCCTCCTCAGAGACATGCTCCAGATCCCCTAGAATTTTTGTAGCCTCTGCTGGATCCTCTCCAGGAGTTCCCAGTCTACATGTAAAGGAACTTGAATTCCTATTCAGGAAGCAGCAACTAAAGCAGAAAAATGACAAAGCTGCTTATATAATACAAAACTTTGCTGAAGAAGGAAGTCTGGTGGAAGGGGAAAGTGACCTCTACATCTGGAACAGTATCATACAACAGTTTAAGTTAAAAGAACAAGAGAAAAATTAAGATTGCTAAAACAATTATTCTGACATCCTCAAATATTTTTTTTGAAGACTGAAAATGGAGTAAATCTATTTTTTTTGAAGGCAATTAAAGGAAGTTCCAACAAAAGTAAATGCCTTAACACAAAACTCAGATGCTGCCAAAAGATTTTATCCAGTCAAAACAGTTCTGTTTATTTTCCCAAGAAAAAAAGGAAATAGGGAATTCATTGTTTTTATTTGTGCTTTGCAGTGCATGTAGGAGTCACCAGCCAGTGTCACATCTTGTGACTTAATGTGACTAACCCACATAAGGTCTAGCGGTTTCTGACTTGCTGCTGCTGCTGCAGTGGGAGCTCTCACTATTCCTCATTGCAAGCTCCCTGAACTCTCACAGGAAAACAGAACTTCTCCCTCCCATATAAAGCCATCCACTGCTGCAGCATCTCCCTCTTCAGCCTTCTGCTCGCACTACCAGGGCTGCTGTCATCTGAACATGTGCCTACAGAAACAAAATATAAGGCTTTAATTAAGCTGGTTTTAAACACTCATCGTTCCTGAGATTTCCTCCCAGTGAATCAAGAGTTTATTTTTGTAGCCTGGTGCCAGCCATGCCTGCTGCAGTGGGATTGGAGCTGCTGGCAGGGAAAGGATTCATAGGGACAGTCACCTCTCCTCTAAAACCTGGCAAGGAGGATACTGTGAGAGGCAAAGGGAATAAAATGCAGCGACTTGTGCTTCTGTAAAGAGCATCAGCCACCTGCAGAATGTCCTTGGCTCCAACCAGCTTTCAAAAGCAGCAGGCAGAGCCAGAGACCTCCCCTGGCCAAAATAAACACACTACTGAGCATCCTCACCTGCCACAATAGGCAATGACCAGAGTCTGGCAGCCAGGAAAGCTTATTTTAGCAAACTATAGCCACTGCCTGCCACCTGCGAGCCACAACTGTTTCACCCCAGAAAGCACAACATCCCATCAGGCTGGGACACTTGTCTCTCCCTGCTGCTCAACTGGTTTTCTTTGAACCTGTGCCATGTGTTCTGGGGCTCTAGAGTACAAGTCCTATAAAAAGGGGCTGAGGAAAATGAGGCCTGGAGAACAGGAGGCTGAGGGACCTAAGTTGTGGAGACCTTCTTGCTCTCTACAACTCTGTGGTGCAGATCACTCTCTTCTCCCAAGTAACAGGCATCAGGACAAGAGGAAATGGCATCAAGTTGCACTAAGGAAGGTTTAGATTAGACATCAGGTAATGACTTCTCTCCTGAAAGGGTTGTCAGGGCCTGGAACAGGCTGACCAGGGCAGTGGTTGAGTCCCCATCCCTGAAGGGGTTTAACAGCTATATAGATATGGTGCTGATGAACATGGTTTAGTGGTGACCTGGCACTGGTGGGTTAACAGTGGGGCTCAATGATCTTAAAGGTCTCTTCCAACCAAAACAATTCTGTGATTCTATGATTATCCCTGTCTGTTTCCACCCTTTCACCTTCCTCCTAACTTGGTCCCATGGCTCTGCTGGGAACACTGTGAAGTGACCTGCCTAGCTATGTCACTGCATTTGATTCCCTTCCAGCAACCCCCAGCCACTGCTTCACTTTACACACCACTTTGGGCCTACTGCAAATGAGCACAGTTAGGGAGGAAGGGTACAGTTTAACTGTCTACAACTCCTTTTCCTGTATCTTTTCCTATGCTATGTTCACACAGCACAATATAGAGAGCCTGGAAGGGCAGCAGGAATGATTGCAGTAGCCCCAGGAGTGCGTCCACCTTCTGCCTTGCATTGGTGCATAGCAGCCAATGCCCATGCTTTGGCTTCACTCTCTCTAGAGCAGAGCTGAACACCTGGGTGACACTAAAACTGTAAGAGTTTCAACCTTTTTATCAAGAAGGCTATGATGTAGGAAAATGAATCTATGTGGTGGTGTAAAATATTTCCCACATTTTGAAAAGAATACTTGTCTCCAGCTTTCCAGAAGGTGTTAACTTTTCAGATCATCAGTAAAACATCATTACTAACATTAAATATCTGCATCCCTTAAAACCAGGACACCCTGGATAGGAATACCAGTATTGATGCTCATAAATGTGTGGAAATCAAGTTTAAAACCCAGTTTGCATGTAGTTTGGTTCTCCACCCACATCCCTCTGTCACTTTTATACTGGGGCAATGAATAAGAACCTGGCACTGCCACTGATTTGTGTTTTATCCCTGTGCTGTAGCAGGTGCAGAAACACTGTCTACTGAGCTATAGCAATGGGCTGCATTTCAGACTCTTATTAGCTCTGCCATTCTGTGGTCCTTAAGCCAAAGCCCCACTTTGAAAGGAAAATACATCAGCACAAACATCCTGCCTTAGCACCTCAAGATTTCTCAGCTAATCTTTTATGAGGTACCAGAAATACAGTCTCAAGAACCCAGAGATAAAGGATATCAGGTTGTGATGAGTTCCTGGCAGCTTACTTTTATCAGCCTGGAATAGAGATAAATTCTTTGTTGACTTTGTACTGGAGGAGTTCACAGGAATTGTCACGTAGGTATAATTCCTATTCTTCATAAGGAAGAGAAAGAAAATCCAGCCAAGCCAGCCTGTGCTGGCAATCAACTAAGAAATGTAAAGAAGATTGGACACTCCTTGTAGTTTCTGTACTTTCTACAGATGCATAATCATCTGTTTGGATGGGATTTTTCCTTTAATACTTTGAGCTGTTTCCCTTGCTACAGATAACACATCCGTATCTCCCTCCTGACTTGTCATTACCAATAAACCTCAGGAGATTATGTCCAGGGTTACTTTGCACATTGGCCAAGAAATGAAAGCACTTCTGCGCCCAAGCATCACCCCACAACCCTTCTCACAGTGAGGACTGCTTTTTCCACAGCCTGGGACGAGATGCCGAAGTGCTGATGTCATTTGCTGAACTGCCAGGCCCTTCTTTTCCTGTTTCTCTTTGCTCAACAAACCTCTGAATCATTCCAGCTCCACCATGTGACTCATGGCTTGTTCCAGACATAATTGGAAGGAGGAGGGAGCCGAGAGCAACAAAATCTGAACCTAAAAGTGTTGAAATGAAATTGGTTGCCTTGGTACTTTTTGGTTTGTTTGTTTGTTTTGGGGTTGTTTTGTTTGCTGGTTTGGTTTTGTGTCAGTTTGGTTTGGGTTTGGGGTTTTTTGGTTGTATTTTGGGGTTTTTTGTTTGTTTGCTCTTTTTTTTTTTCCTTAAGGAAATCTGCTCTTCATAAAGAAAAAAGAGAGAGAGAGAGAAAGAGAAGTCATCTGCTTTATTTAGAAAGACTTAGCAATGGAAGCTTTGTTCCCTGCAATGGGCCAAGCTGATGTCACTAGCAGCAGCTGGCTGAAAAATATTTTTTCAGTATAACTTCATATATTCCTCAAAGCCTTATACTGATTTGGGGATGGGAGGATTCCAAGTTGATTTGTCTCAATGCAAACCAAAGGAATGAAGTTCCACTGGTGGCTCCATTTTGTGCTGCTGTAGGTATTCATTAGCCACCAAGGACCTCACTTGGAATAGTGATAAAACCTTCTAGTCATAGAATTGTTAATCCTCTAGCATCTTCCAGCCAACACTTTGCAAATATGAAGCTTGTTAACCTTCAAACACTCCCAAGAAGTAGAATCTTTGTCTATCTTATCTCTGTTTTAAACAGAAGATGACAAGAGCAAGAACAGATACTTATGCCAACACAGCAAATAAGTCTGCACTAAAAACATGAGCAGAACAAAAGGACTGCATTTTCTTATCTGTCATATGATGCGTATTCAGCTGAGAAGGTTAGGTGGATTGGGTGAACTACACATAAAACAGTATTATCTAAGCACCAGGAGCAAGATAGACCTGTGAGAGAGACTTAGCTTGCCTATTTTCTGCTCCACACAACTGATCTACACAGCAGATACTAGTGCAGGTGTGAGGTTACTACATATTTGGTTCGGGCTTGGAGCTTTGAGATGCCCCATGCCACAAACAACTAATTGCACAGCATGCCTGCATGGTGGAGATTGGAAGGGACCTCTGGAGATCAGAGGAGAGTCCAGCCTCTCTGATATGGCAGGGTCACTGCCAGCAGTTTGGCCAGGATCACAATGTTCAGGTGGGTTCAGAATCTCTCCAGAGAAGGAGACCCCACAGCCTCTCTGGGCAGCCTGCTCCAGGGCTCCTTCATTTACAGCATGAAGGTTTTATTGATGATATTACACTGCCCAAGGGCATGAGGACTGATTGCTTGGGGCAACCCTGATTTGTATGGTCACTGTTCCTTCTGGACAATTCACATCTGAAGGTATCATCAGACCTATGCTGAATCTCCATTCTCACAGATGTTGTTCTATGTTGTCAAACTGAATTATCTGACCCACATCCCATTGCACCTTTGTGATATGTGCAGCCATGAAAACAGTTTCAAGACTGGCAGGTTGGCATCAGAACTGTCACTGAAGGAGCTTGGCTGTGCAAAGCAGCTGTGCTTGTTGCTGGCTCTGCCTCAGCTGTCCTTTTCCTCTGGAGTATCTTCAGATGACCCATGAGATTAACTCACCCCTCACTGCAAACTGATGCCAGAGTGTCTCTACTAAACCTCTGCTAGGAAAGAGCTCTCCTTGAAGTGGTCACCAGAAATTAAAACAAACAAACAAACAAAAAACCCCAACAAACAAAAAACCCCAACAAAACAAAAATATCATGAGAAAAAAGTACTCAGAATTCTCCATAATTTGCATTTATTTATCACAGAGGGTTATTCTTCAGTTATTTTGTCACTGAGTGTTCTAAGGCATTTCTTTCCCCTCCAGCCCCTCATAGCTTAGAGGATCTGTCACACAGGTCTCCTGTGCCTCAGCTGCTCATGGCTTGGCCATTGCTGCCGAGTGAAATCAGCTCCTTTCTCCCCAGAAAGCCACTAACCTTTTCAACCTCTAAGTCAGTTTTTCAGCCAAACTGTGGTTCTGACACTCTCTGGGTGTGATTCAGCCAATTTTCTCTTCCACTTCAGTGAGCTTTGACTCTGTGTTAAGAGGCTAATTTCTTCTCACAGCTTCAGGGATCAGATTAAATTGGAATGTCACTTACTGGACCCAGTTTGTCTTGCTTTTAGGGCAGCCCAAGTCTTCAGTGTATTTGGTCTCCTTTCTTTTAATTTCGTTCATCCTGTGTCACCTACCCTTTTACCTCTTTTTCTTCCACCACACAAAATAATTTGTTGACCTTATATATGGTTGGAAATCCACCAGCATGGCTCATTTTGAAAGGAAGAGGTCATCCAGAGGAGTCATTTCCACATTTCTGAATTGATGGACCTTTATGAGTCCACAGGATTTCCCTTTTTTAGGCAGGAACAGAGTGTAGTACATGGCCTACCAAACAGCAGTAAGGCCCTGCCCATCCTTCCAGCCCCAGTGTTTGCCACCTACCAGGATAAGGGGCAACAGGCACAAACTAGAACACCAGAAGTTCCACCTAAACATATGGGGAAACTTCTTTCCTATGAGGGTGCTGGAGGCATTTTGCAAGTGGGAAAAGGGAAAAGCCAAGAGATTCCCAAATGCTTCCTGTCCATCATACCTTGAAAATCAATGTTATGAACAAAGGCAAGAAATATATGCAGGCACTGGAGCCGCAGTGCCAGCAGCATCCTCAGAGTGTTGGCCAAATCTGCTCTGTAGGCTGTTTTGAGTCCAACAAAAAGAGAGTGATTTCTTCCACACTCATAAGAGAAATAAAGTTCAGTATGGAAAAATACATCATGGTTAACTCAAGTAGTGGCTCCACTTCAGCACTTACTGCTTCACAATTCTCAAGAGTATTTATTGTCCTTACTGGCTGTTGGAAGCATAAAATAATGGAAATAAATGCCAAGCCAAACTTTGCTGACAAACACACAGTAGGGCTAGGTAGAGACCCAGTGGTCTGTCCTGCCATGGCATTGGTTAGAATGGAAGGGGCAAGGTGGAGTCATAGAATCATAGATTGGTCTGGGTTGGAAGGTCCTCCAAGGACCTCCAAAGGTCATCTAGTCCAACCCCCTCTGCAGTAAGCAGGGCATCATCAACAAGATCAAGCTGCCCAGAGCCCTGTCAAGCCTCACTTTGAATATCTCCAGGGATGGGGCAACCTGTTCCATTGTTCCACAGCCCTCATTGTAAAGAACCTGTTCCTAACATCCAATCTAAATCTGCTCTTTTCTAGTTTGAAATGATTGCCCCTCGCCCTATCACCACAGACCTTTGTAAACAGTCTCTCTCCATGCTTCTTCTAGGTCCCTTTCAGGTACTGGGACGTCTCTACTAGGTCTCCCCAGAGCCTTTTCTTCTCCAGGCTGAACACCCCCAGCTCCCTCAGCCCATCCCACCAATCCACTCTTCCACTTATCATCTGCAACACTGCTGACCAGAGGAGTCACACCATAAAAACAATCAGTGTCTCATGCAGCTGACAAAGAAACAACTGGCTGACCACTAGGAACAATTACTTGACTGTAGACCCTCCAACACTCTGCACAATTGTAGATAATGCCCAAATTTCTTACCTCATTTGGAGGGGATCAAGATTTGGACACCAAAGGGCAAGGACAGATAACAGGTTTGCCCTCTTCACCAGCTGGAAGACAAAGGGATTCATCTTCTACCAAATTTATTCTTCCCTAAATGCAAAATTGGCCCAGGTTAATTCCAGTTGTACCTGTAAATCGGATTTATGCAGACACCCACTAGTGCTCTACTCACATACAGCAAAGAGCAGCAACTTGGGGTTTAACTTTTGCAGCTTTCAGCCTTTCTGAGGCCCACAGCACATATTTAATTGGGTTTGCGTGGCAAAGAGAACAAGAGATGTTTGTTTCTAGGTCTTTTCACTCTGAGTTATTTGAAACACACATATTATTTGCAGCACAAAAGATTTTTCAGGCTATCATGGGGACATCAGTGAAACACACTTTTGCCAGCATTAGTTGAAGTCTCAGTCTCAAAGAGCTGGGCAGGCAAGCTCTGGCTCTCTCCTGCCTGCTCTATTTTCTTCCAGGACACTGTGTACACATATTTAGTCACAGGAGAGAGCCTTAACAGAAAGCAGAAACCTAAATGAGTTTTAAATTTGCTTACCAACATTTTCTTGACCTGAGGCACAACATACTGGGAAGTGCCAGAGAAAGACATTAAAGTAAATACTGTAAATACAAACTTTCTGGTGAAGGGTCAAAAGGCAACTACAAAGGCTGAGCCCTTCCTCCAAGAAGTCTATAGCAGGCCAGTACTAGGAGAGTACCTAAGACAGTGGACAGTAGTTAAATGTCTCAGGAATAGGTCCTCAGACTGCATTCAAGTCTCCTTTTCTCATCAAAAGGCCTTTTTAGCTCATCTGCCTTGGCACATACAGCTCTGCTAGTAAATTCACGTATAACTACAATGTGCCCATGCACTCCAGCACTATTACCTATGCTAGTAAAGTGTGGGAGAGCTCCCTGGCATGAAGGTAGCAGGCTCCAGCTGGTGCTTTCTGAAGCAACTGCTGGACCTGTTTTGGTCACAGACTCTGCCAGGAGCCACACCTAAGCAGTAGCTTGTTTGCAGCCACCCAAAACTGGCAAACCAGTAGAGATGGAAGCTGTTCCATGCCAGTTGGCCTCAATGGCTGAGAACATTCCCAGGCACATTTAATAGAGTGATACAAACCTAGCATAAGTCCTTTAACAAAATTACAAAATCAAATCAAATCATCACTGAAAAGCTTTCCTAAGCATGGTTTTAATACTGTCCTGTTTTGTAAGTGCCTGGTGTTTTCTGGGCTGGATGCTCTCAGTGTGTGCTCCAGTGATACAGTTCCACAGTTAACAATGGAGTGGCTGGAACCAGCTCCTTAATGGCAATGGTGGGAGAACCTAAGAAAATACTTTCTAAGGTCCAGGTTTGACCATGCCCTAAGTTGCTATCACTAAACCTTTTCTGCATATGACAATCACAGAACAATTATCTGCTGTGTCATTGCAATTGCCTCCCATTGCTAGGCACCATCTGAAACAATTCCAAGAAAGTAACTGCTCTCCTATTGTGAAAGTTGGAAACACAGATGTGATTGATTGGAGCTCTGGCAAACTCCAAACTCTATTTTTAAATCCAATCACAAGATCCAGGGTGTCCTATTGAATTACTGAAATAAGCATAATACCTTATTTCCCTCAAAAGCAGCATGCAGTCACTCCAGTTGGAAAGGACTTCTAGAGGTCTCTGGTCTAACTCCATGCTCAAGCTAGACCCAGTTGAAGCAAATTGCTCAGAGCCTCCTGCAGCTACATGAAGACCCCAAGGGTGGAGGGTTTAAAGCTTGTCTAAGAACATGTTCCAGTGCTTGATCACCTTCATGGTAAAACAATTTCCTTATGCAAAGTCAGGATTTCTGATGTTCCATCATGCATTTGGTTCTTCTCATCCTGCCATGGTGTGCCCGAGGAATCTGGCCCAATCTTCTCTACATTGTCCCATTAGGTAGTGGTAGACAACCATAAGATCTCTCCTCAGCCTTCTTGTCTCTAGGTGGGACAAAACCAGCTCTCTCAGCCTCTTCACACATCTTGTGCTCCAGGCCTTTAATCATTTTGGTGGCCCTTCACTGAACTCACTTCAGGATGTCAACACTTTTCTTGCACTGAGGAACCCAAAACTGCAACCCAGATCCCACTGCTCTCTCACAAGTTTCCTAGGGACTGAGGCAAGACTGAAAACCCTGTAGTTCCCTGGATCCTCCTTCCTCCTCTTGAGTGCAGATGTGATGCCTTTTTCCAGTCATTAGGAACCTTCCTCACTCACTATAACCTTTTGAAAAGGATAGAAAGCAACCTCAGTATGGCATTATTCAGGTTCCTCCACATCCTTGGATGCATCCCATGTGGTCACATGGACTTTGGTGTGTCAGCTTGGCTTAGTATTTCATATAGAAAGTAGTAATATTTGCATCCCCACAAGCTCTGCTAGAGGGCTGAGGGCAGCAGGAAGCACAAAGCAGGATTATTTTGGGGTTTGTACCTCTTAGATACATATCTGGCCAGTCACATGCACTGAAATTGTAACAGCCAGCAAAGACTTTGTTCTGCTCTCTAAGCCCTAATGGGCCAAATTCAGATTTCATTGTGACCTTTATTCATTGTCTTCCCAGTTCCCAAGGGTGAGACTTTAGCAATATTCTTTTCAACACAAGATTTACTGTGTTTGTAATATATTGTGGAATGCACCACTGAATACAAAAAGCTTGATGGCTAAAAGCCTACCACAAATTAGAGACAGACTAGCAAGGCCCAAACAGACTTCTTGCTTCTCAGGCTCATGTCTGTCTATATGATGCCAGCTATGTAGAAGAACACCAATAAACACTCATCAAAATGTGCAGCATTCTTTCCCAGAGAAGCTTGATGAGAGATGATTTGGCCTTTAAAGTAATTGGCCCTTCATAATGAGGTCAGCAGAGCTCAGTTCAGTTCACTGGGATTGATGATCATTCCAATTGCTTCCATTAGAAGCCTTGCTGCCCTAGGAACACCACTACCTTCATTAGGAGAACGTCTACACCACTTAATAAAAGACAAAACCATCAGATCCATGTGTCATAAAAGCCATTCCCTGTGTTGGGTCAGGGCAGAAGATGATGACACTATTATTCACTGAGCATTTAGGCCAGGGTGAGCACATCCCACCGCATGATTAGCCCCTAAGAGATGCTCAATTATAGGACAATTATTTTTTCTAAAAAAGTTAAAAACCTTGTAACAGAATCTTAGAATCATAGAATTGTTTAGGCTGGAAAGGACCTTTAGGGTCATTGGGTCCAACTCTTAACCCAACAGTACCAAGTCTGCTGCTAAACCATGTCCCTCAGCACTACATTTTATACATGTCTTCTAAATCCCTCCAGGGATGATGATTCAACCATCATCATGGGCAGCCTGTTCCAGGGCTTGACAACTCTTTCAAGGAATAAATTTTTCCTAATGTCCAACCTAATCCTTCCCTGGCATATCTGAAGGCCATTTCCTTTTGTCCTATCACCTGCAAGAGCAAGGGGGTGTCCCCGCAGACTCCTTTTCTCCAGGCTGAACAATCCCAGTTCTCTCTGCTGCTTTTCAGATGACTCGTGCTCTAGAACCTTCACCAGCTTTGTTACCCTTCTCTGGACCCATTCCAGTACCTCAATGTCCTTTCTTGTAGTGAGAGTCCCAAAGCTGAACCCAGTATTTGAGCTGCAGCTTCACCAATGCTGAGTATACCAGGACAATCACCTTCCTAGTCCTTCTGGCCACATTATTTCTGACACAAGCCAGAATGATGCTGGCCTACTTGGCCACCTGGGCACTCAAATGGCTCATGTTCTGCCAGCTGTCAACCAGTACCACCATATCTTTCTCTACTGGGCAGCTTTACAGCCACTCTTCCCCAAGCCTGTAGGGCTGCATGGGGTTGTTGTCACCCAAGTGCAGGACTTGTCAGTTTGCCTCATTGAAACTGATGCAATTGGCCGTTGTCCATCAACTGTCCCACCTAACTTGGTGTCTACTGCAAACTTACCGAGGCTTCCTCAATCTCCTTGTCCAGATCATTGATAAAGACATTAAAGAAGCTACACTGTGCCCTGACTACTGCTGAATTGAGTCCTGTGGAGGCTGCCAGTGCACCCTATCGTTTGGCCTCCATTTCTACAGTAACTCACGTTGTGAAACATTTGTCAGGGGAACGCTCACAGAAACACATGCGTGGGGCATGTGGGGCGTACAGGCATGGTATCACAAAGGCAGCTCAGATGATGGTTCCATTAACCTTGAGAGCATCTTTTTGAAAGGAGATGGAAAACAAAGCAACCAACCAAACCTAACCTCCTGCTAAAAATAGGAGCACTTCAGCTGAGTTCTTTTGTACTGGAGCAAATATTTGTATATTGCTCAGAAATCATGAAAAATGGGGGGGTTAATGGAGACTGACAGGTTCTTAGCAACAATAGTGCTAAGGGGTACCACGATGAGGTTCCTCTACCCCTAACCACGGGGGCCATTGTGCTAGCAGACGGTTTGCAGGCTCTACAGCCATGGATAATTCATGTTACACAATTAACAACTCCTCAGAGGAAAGCAACGGTAATTCCTGGAGCTAATGCAAAGTAGGTAGCTAGAGAGATAAATAAAACCTAGCTTGCTGTCACAGCCATCAGGAAAATCTCAGAATAAAATGCAGACTGAAAGATCTATTAAAGACAAAACATGAAGCCAACAATAGTGTGGCTTTGACAGCTCTCCATCTGCAACAGGCAGTGAGGAAGGAATTAGGGCTGAGGGACACTGCACTGAAATGCTTAACATTGCATGGTTTTGTTTAAGAGTTTCCAGCCTTCATTTTTCAACTTTCCACTGGAAAATAAATGGCTCGTTGTAATGCCAGAAACTGCCAAGAAATGAGCAAAAGACCTTCAAAGTTCTGCATCCAGCCCTCTGGTGACAGCAGACAACCCAGAATGTTAAGTAACTCGGGTGCTAAGTCCTGTGGAGAAACAGTGGTTTCTATTTGCCACTTGTAGCATTAATAATTTTCTTTTCATCCCTTACAGCCTTGTCTTGACTATTTGTTGGGGGCACAAGATTTTACAGGAGTCATCAGGGTGGTTCAGGTCTCCATGTCAGTTCAAAGGACTGAGGTATTTGGGGTTAGAGCTTGGATTTGGCCAAATGTAGACAGGAGAGAGCAACAGGGACCAGAACCAAGGCTAAACCTGTGCACCTCTGGACTGAGCAGGCCCTGGAGAGGCTGAGGGAGCTGGGGTTGCTTAGCCTGGAGAGGAGGAGGCTCAGGGCAGACCTTATTGCTGTCTACAACTACCTGAAGGGAGGTTGTAGACAGGCAGAGGCTGGTCTCTTCTCCCAGGCAATCAGCACCAGAACAAGGGGACACAGTCTCAAGCTGCACCAGGGGAGGTTCAGACTGGATATTAGGAAGAAATTCTTCATAGAGAGAGTGATTGGCCATTGGAGTGGGCTGCCTAGGGAGGTGGTGGAGTCACCATCATTGGAGGTGTTTAGGAGGAGACTTGATAGGGTGCTTGGTTGCATGGCTTAGTTGATTAGGTGGTGTTGGATGATAGGTTGGACTTGATGATCTTGAAGGTCTCTTCCAACCTGTTTTTTTCTATTCTAATATTCTAATGTCAGAATATCACTTCATCTCCACACCAGGCCTGGAGAAGTACTAGCAGGTACAAGATCTGGTATTAATCCCTATGTCTTTTATCCCTCCAATTCAGTGTGAATTGAGTGAAATTTGTTTAAGGCTCAATCACCAAGATAATTCTGGAAGATTTTATTCTGGGCATCCCAAGGCATTCTTTTCCTCTCAGGAAAATGTGAGTATTTCTTTGGGGTGTGGTGTATGACTTGGATACAAATTCTGTCTGCAGGCTAAGGCCAACTAAGAGGAGTGCGAAAGACATTCCCCTCTCTGACTTTGCACATCACTACAGTTCCTCTGAGTGCCTGTGATGGCAGCAGTAGGTGCCAGCTTCTGTCCTCTGCCTCTCAAATGGCTGCTTTCCAACAGCTTTGGCTATATATAACCACTGGAGTGTTGGAAGAATTTGAGGAATGAAAACTCTCCAGCAGATTACTTTGCACAAGTCTGTAGCAGAAGCTTGAGACCTACCTCTGCATCTCCTAACTAATGGTAATTGAGGAATATTTAATTTGCTGGCCTCTAGAGAGTACATTATGTCCACAGTCCACTCAGCCCGTGGCTCCTGGATGTCTCTTTCAGAGGCAATGCTCATGTGAACCTCCACTACCTCCTTCACATTTATACCACTTCACTGCCCTCTTAGTGGTGGCAGGACACTTCCTGATTAGAAATTCCTGATCAAGCAAACTTCAGATGGTATCACTTTGCTCTTAGGGAACATTTATTTGGCATGTGTTTATATAATGCATCTATAAACATCACAAGGTGAACTGATCAGAGAATTGATCCAGGTTTTAAACCAGGATATTTTTAACCCAAATATGTTCCCTGATCTGATTCATCATTATAACTAATGAAGAACAACACAAAAATGAGGAGGCTGGTGGTGCTGAAGGTTGCACTCACATTAAGAGCATCTATAGATGTCTTAAACTCTCTTCCCATGCCCACAAGCCTCTAGCAAGCTGCTTTAAGCCAAAATTCATGGCTTGATCTCACCTGCTGTTTTAGTATTGTGGCTTCCCAAGCAAGAGCCAGGAAGAACACTCAAGGAAGTCATCCCTTGCCAGATAAAACCACAATAACCTGGAGGAGGTCTCTATCTCCTCCTGTGCTCAGCATGTGCTAGCCAGGGGCCACCCCTTCAGCCAGAAGTGGCTAGGAACTGGATAAAGGTGGGGGGAAGAACTCCAGAGCATATCCATATCTACATCTCGGAATCACTTCAAGTGGAGAATCCCCACTGCTCAAGTTTAGACTGCTTGTATAAGGAATGGAGAGAGGATATCTCCATCATCTAGGTACTCTCAGTCACTGTTTGAAGATCCCATTGGCTGCACATGATGTTTGCCATTTTATTTTAAGCTCTCAAGCAGATGATATGACTTCCATACCTTACACATGTGTGTTTGCAACAGCCATCAAACAGCTGTAGGTAAAAAATTGTTCTGCAGCAGCAGATCTTCAGTTAGCAGTTGAAAATGAGATCTTTTTTCAACCATTCTCTTATTGCAGTTTCTCACTCCCTCACTGGACATTTGAAATTCTGTCTGGACTCCCTGATTTACACAAAAACAATTTCCCCCCTCTTTATTTCCACCTTCTTTATTTTAACTCTGTGGAATACAGAGTTCATCTGGATCCCAGTGGGAATTTGGTGCCTCACATCTCTCTGTTCAGACTGCAGACACAGCAGATTCAGAAGCACCTGTTGAGTTTCAGACCATCCAGCAGAATGCTACAGTTCTGAAATTCTTTTGCCTTTTCCCATTCACTGAGCAGAGAGAAGATACAGATCTCCAATTTTGCTTCACTACAATACTCAGCTCTGGTGAGGCCACACCTTGAGTATTGTGTCCAGTTTTGGGCACCTCAATACAGGAGAGATGTGGAGGTGCTGGAGCCAGTGCAGAGGGGGGCAACAAAGCTGGGGAAGGGGCTGGAAAATAAGTCTTATGAAGAGTGACTGAAGGAGCTGGGGTTCTTTAGTTTGGAAAAGAGGAGGCTGAGGGGAGACCTCATTGCTCTCTACAACTACCTGAAAGGACATTGTGGAGAGGCTGCTGCCTCTTCTCACAGGTAACTAGTGACAGAACAAGAGGGAATGGCCTACAGCTACAACTGGGTAGGCTTAGACTGGACATTAGGAAAAAAAAATTCCCAGCAAGAGTGGTCAGGGATCGGAATGTGCTGCCCAGGGAGATGGTGGAGTCATCAACCCTGGATGTGTTTAAAGGTCATTTGGATGTGGTGCTTGGCAATACGGTTTAGGGGTGGACTTTGTAGAGCAGGGCTATTGGTTGGACTTGGTGATCCTGAGGGTCTTTTCCAACCTGAATGTTTCTGTGATTCTGTGATTCTTTATTCTCTTTTTTCTTCAAAGATTTAGTAGGGAAATCAGCCTCTTAAACAGCTGGGTAAAGTCAGCAGGCTCAGCAACTGATGAGATGCAAGGTCAAATGCTTTTACCTGCAGGACAGTAGCTACACCATCCTCACCAGGGCTTTATAAACTTTACTAAAACCTTTCTTCATTGTGCTGTCCAAATCAAGCATGGGTGGCATAACATAATGGAGCCAGCATGTGATTAAGAGGTATATAACAAGCTCCCATAGATTTGAGGGGTTTTTTATGTCTAAATGCACTACAGAGCTCTCATGCATTTGCAGTCTTGTGCAGTAGCCCACAGTGAGGATTTTGCTGGCTGTTCCCCATCCCCTCAGAGACAGGGACATGGCAGCTTGGATGGCAATTTGCTTTGTTTTTCAATATATAACAACTAAATATGCTCATCTTGTTAGTATGATTCTAGTAAGGATGAACCAAGACTGTTCTGGTTTTGTATGGTATGCTCTCCTAAATCTCCACTGCCTTATACTGATGTGTGCACACACAGTGCTACAAAATTTTCTGCTTCCCCAACTATCTTTACTTTCCCAGCTACAAAGCATTCCAGCCACTACTGGCACCAGCAGAGAGGGGAAGGAGCTACAGCATATTTTTTAGCAATGATGCTAAGCAAGCTAATTTGAATTTGTTATGGTCAGCTTCATTGCAGCACACTTTAAAGCCTGTCCCTTCTACAAGGTTTTCTCCTGGAAGATTCACACTCATGCAGAAGGCAGATGTGCATCTGTGGTTTGCATCCTTCAAATAAATAAAGCTTCCCCACAAGTAAAATGTAACAACCTGGAGAGAGTAACAAATGAACCCAGTTGCTAAACAAGCAAAAGGAATTCTTGTACTATACAGATGCCACACACAGAACTCTGTGGACGGAACATCTGTTGTCTATAGTCTGATAGAAGTCTAGGTTTTGAACAGCACAAAGAGATCCTAAAATACAGGCAGATGTTTGCTTAAAGGCTAGTCCCTATCCCATGCTACACTCTTCCCTTGGAGGAATAAAACCTCATGCCTGCCACAGTGCTGAGTCACTGTCAGCCCACATTTGGGCAATCCAAGACCCCATGGCTTGTTTTATGGACTACCAGCCTTGTATCAGTCAACCTGAGTCTTTGTCCTTGTGAAGTCATGCCAGAAAGCTGCTGGGCCAGGGACAGATGTCCTTTGTTCCAGAACAGATGCGGCCTTGCTTTGTGTCCTTTCTTTCATGGCCTCCTGACTGGGGCTGTGGTGGCACCCTGTCCACAAATGGCTGTGTCTGACATCTGCTCTTGTGGCACAGGGGACATCCCTGCCTCGGATGCAGAGCAGCTGCATGAGCCATAAGGGCACTGCTGCTACAGCCATATGTGTGCTTGCCTCCCTGTGTTTCATGGCGGCAGGAGGTGACATCTGTGATGGAAAGAGGGAACACCAGTACTTGAGGACAGAAAACAGCAGGATGTGGGGAAGCCATGGAGTTGCCGCAGCTGAGTCAGCAAACCCCAGCCACTCTCGTGCCTGTTTGTCTGTGCAGTATGCTTCCTGTTACACCACCACGCTCACGTGGTAAATTGGTCTCAGCTCTCCCAGAGCAGAGCAAATTATCCAAATTTGCATCCCTAGGCTGGCTATTTCTGCTCTGATCTTTGCAACATTGCTCACCTCTCATCCTTCACAAGACCTCCAAGACATTCGTACAATCACAGAACTGTTTTGTTGGAAGAGCCCTTTAAGATCAAGTATAACTATTAACCCAGCACTGCCAGGCCACCACTAAACCATGTGTTCTTCAGCATTGCATCCAGATGGCTTTTACAACTCTCCAGGGATGGGGACTCCATCACTTCCCTGGGCAGCCTGATGTTTCAGGGCTTGACAGCCCCTAGGGAACGAAACAACCCCTTGGGGAAAGAAGCAATGCTTTTGGTGAAGAACTTTGTTCCTACAGAATTCACTGGCAGAGGCAAGGCTAAAGACATTTAATTCTGCTTCTTCACAGAGTTCTGCTGCTTTGCCATCATACAGAAACCCTCTGCTCACAACTCTTTTGGAAATCCCTATCCAACAGCAAGCAAGGAATCACTATGGCTGTGTCTAACCTGATCTTCAGCATACTCCAGATGCTAAATCACTTTGTGGATTATCTCCTTATCTTTTCACTGGTGCCAGCAATATGTAGTAGAGCAACTTGAAAATAAGCCACTTCAAGGAGCTTAAAATTAATCTCCTACATTTTTTCTAAACTTATTTTCATACAGATCAATCCCTTGAACCATTCCACTGCCTGATAACAGAACCACCTGGGACAGGAGCAAGCACAGACTGACAGGCAGCCGGACTTGGACTGACTGGCTTCAACCATGGTAAAACTGTGTCCTCCTTCAAGAAGCAAGGTCTCAACCAAGGCATAACTCATGCACTGACCTGGAAGGTTTAGTAAAGATGTGATGTGTGAAAACAGCAAAGCTTGAGGTAGTAAAAAAGCAAGGGCTTGCTACACACACCTGGATGGTGAAGCTATGAAGTTCACATCTAGGAAGCTCAAATAGAGAAGTATCTTAGAGGAAAAAAGCCTCCCTGTGAAACAGAGACAGCTACAAATGCTCATGGAAGTGGAAGGGGAGAAGATCTGAGTCTGCCTTGAAAGGGTGAGGAGAATATATCACTATTTTCACAGAAGAATTATCCTAAGGTATTTTCAGTCATTGCAGGAACACCCCTGCCGTTGGAAACTGTGGACTGATTTAAAACTGTAAGGAAAAAAATAATCAAAGAGCTGTCCCCTGATGTCTCTTGTTCTCTTCCTGAAGCACATAGGGTAGTCACAGCTTTTGATGTTTGGTATCACATCTGTCATTTGTCAGGAAGTTTTCTGTAAGTTGTGACATGTAAGGGCAAGTGAAGACAACATTCTCTGGCCCCCAGGGCATCTGAAATAACTTTGTCTTGGGAAAAAAGAATCACTTAGTTGAAGTGCACAGGCTTCTTCAGAGGCCTCGTTTTACAGGGCAAACTCCTTGGATCCTCCTACCTGAAATGGAGACAGCATCAGTTTCATAACTACTGTCTAAGCATTTTCTGTAATGATTTTTCTCACTGAATTTAGAAACAGTTCCAACCCTAGCACAGTCATTGTACAAAACTGCTTATTTCTTCCAGCAGTTGAAGAAGAAGCTGTGGTTTATCGTCAGTCTGGAGATTAGGGCCAGCAGGTAAAGGACAAGGGTTGGCCTGCAGTAAAACACTAAGCCTCTCTCTTTGTCAGGCACTGATAGAAGTTTCATACCCATCTCTCAAGAATAGCCATCTCCCAAAGATTATATATATTCTTTAACACAAAACTTCTTTCAAGCAGATTAATCTGCCCCATTGTATGGACTGCACAATACAGCCTTCAAACATGAAAAGCAAATGAGGACATTCGTATGTTCTCTCCTCATCCCTCCTACGTGAACAGCCAAGAGACCAACAGGGAACAGAGACTCAGAACCTGGATTTGGGTTACATGCTGCAATAATATTGAAATCCAAATTGTAATAAGTCAGGAGAAGGATTCTGTGGCTATATTCATAGACTCCACAGGTGTTTCCTCAAAGATATGCTTTGAAACTCGGGGCAAAGGGCTTCCTCATCAGACAAAAGGGTTTCTACCTTTTCTAGATGACTGGTTGCAGGGGCCTTTCTTTGGCTTGCCACTCAGGCTTTCAGACACGACCTTTTTCTTTGACAAACTCTCAGAAAGCCTTTGGTGCTGCTGGCACTGGCCCTCCCTGTGGGAAAACCCATTGGTGCCAAGGAAGAGAAGGCAATGTTAATCATATGCAACAACTGCTGGGCTCTCAGCCAAACAGAAGAGAGGTCCAAGGGTCATGTATACCCTGCTCTGCTGTCTGTTCTGAATGAACACTGAAGACCCCCAAAGTCGTTGCTATAGACTCGTGCTGCAGGTTCTTTGCTGTTGTTTCAAAAATTTTATTTTAAAAATAGTTTTTCTGGCCACAGTTTCCATCTGGTTTTCCTAGAGCTGGTGGATGGTCAATTAAACTAGAATGTGGGGGAATCAGCAGTTTTTTGTTTGCAATCATTCATGCAAATCTTTCTCTGCCTTCAGTCTGAGCTGATTTGCAAATACAAACAACTAAAATAAACAGAGCTATCACACTGCCTGGTTCAGAGTCAACTGAATATCCAGCTCTGGAAGTACTGCATGGCTTTTAAGTAACAGAATAAATCGGTCCAAATTTACTTCATGTTTGAAAGAGATCCATCACCAGACGGGCCTGCCTTGGAGCCAGGCTGACAGAGTTAGCCTAAGCTTACACTTCCTTCCTGGGAGCAGCAGCAGCAGTTTCAGTGGAAATACAGAGAAAAAGCTGAACTGTGAACAGGGGCCTCACAATTTCGTCTTTTGGGTTAACTCCATTTCTTTGGCTTCTGCATTGACTGATGGGGAGAAAATACCCTCCCCTGACTTCCCTGCTCTTTACCCCATGCTGTTCATGTTTGGCTCTGCCAGCGTGGCTCTCTGCATGGCCAAACTGTAAAACTAACAAAGGGAAGAGTCCAGCTTAGAAAAAAAGAGCCTAGAAGTTTAGGGGAGAGGAAAGAAATGAGGAGTTATAACCCAAATTGATTCCCTGAACCTGTTTAGGGTAGAATCTCACCAGCCACTGTGTTAGCCCAACCAAGTGGGGAGCCTTGAAAGGAGAAGGGGATGGTGTGAGTCTTGCTGCTAAACACATCAGCTTGTGAACAGGGGCAGGAGCTGTGTAAGGCAGTGCTACTGCTGCTGCTTCACCCATGTGATCACATCACACCACAGCACAGCCCGAGAAGCAGATTTAAATCCCTATGGGCCTTCAAAAGAAGATAAAAAGTCTGTAGCTTTGTGGGAAGAAAAAAGCAGAGGGTATGTCTCACTGCTCCTTGCCTTTAATGATCAGATACTGATCTAAAGTCCACTAAATTATTTTGAAAGACTCCTACTGAGTGCAGTGGTTTGGATCAAGACTTCAAGTATTTTAAAGGCTTTACCAATTCTACCACTGGCTACAAAGCACTGAGGAGGAAGCCTGGGAAAACCAGGGGGGGGAAAGGAGAAAGAAACAGAGAGGCAGAAACAGCTGTACATCATCGAAACAGGATGTTACTGCAAGATGTAGTTTATAATAATTAGTTGATCAAGATGCTAGGCAAGGGATTTTCTTCCATTCTGAACCAGTGGATGCACAGATGGGGTCTATAATAGAACTGGCATGTGAATGGATTTTTTTTTTCTTCTTTTTTGAAGGCTGCATAATTTTACAACCACTATGAATATTTGTGTGTGTTGACACAATGGTAAGAGTACTCAAACTTCTGAGAAGTAACAGTGTCAAACTGGCTTCCTGCCATCAGGTGATGAAATCACAATATTCCTTGTCTGGAGCAGCAGTAGTGCTTACAGCCAGCTTGTGTAGATCCCTAAGCAGCAGTAAGAGTAGTAACATGATCAGAAGTCATTTAAGAAATGGAATTTTCCTCATGTTTTCAGCCAAAAGCACTGTGGCAGCTACCTTGATGAAGATCAAGCAATAAATCTGCTTTTGAGGAAAGAGCTTTTCTGACTCCTGTTCCACTGTGGCTCTTACCACATGGAATATGGTTAGCCACACTAACATACTACATCCAAGGGCATTCCCAAGTGCTCCAAACAGTTAACTACCTGAATGCTCTCTGTGTCACAAATTCACTACTCCCTCATCCCTGGAAACACTCCAAGTCAGGTTGTTTGAGGCTCTGAGCAACTTGCTCTAGCTGAAGGTCACAGAATCACAGAACATTAGGAGTTGGAAGGGACCTCAAAAGGTCATCCAATCCAATCCCCCTGCCAGAGCGGGATCACCTAGAGTAGGTAACACATGAGTCCATGCAGGTGGGTTTTGAATGTCCCCAGTCAAGGAAACTCCACAACCTCTCTGGACAGCCTGTTCCAGGGCCCCATCACACAGTGAAAAAGGTTTTTCCTATGTTTATGTAGAACCTTCTATGTTAATTGCAAGGGGCTTGGATTAGATGACCAAAAGGAAATCCTATCCTAGCTTAATCCAGGACAGCCTTCTATGATTCCAAGTGCAAGGGGTCCCCTAGGCCACCTTTCCAGTGCTTATTTACAAGCCTACTTAGAGCAGCAAAAGTCTATCCTTAAGCTACATATCTACCAAAGACCTATACATTAAAGACCTAAACATTATACTATTGTGTATTTGAGCATTTGGTCACTACTAAGACTGGTCCAAACTACTCTGTAAAAGTATTGGAGAATGAGTCCTGATCCCTGGGACAAACCCAGTTGTGATACATGGCATATTATGATACTAATGTTCATCTGATCAAACCACTAGCTCAGTGCTTAAGCAATAAGACTGCAGAGCTTTGTTGGGTTTTGTTACTATAGAAGTCTCATAATCTCTGATGTGTAGTATGACATTTAAAAGACACTTGATATCTGCTTTTAAAAGCATAGCTATCCCAGACAGGAAAATAATAGAGAAAACCATAGTAATAAAAGTAATCATAATCCAACTAAGTAGTAATCAAGAGCCTCTCTGAAAGGCTTCCTATTTTGGATGGGTTCTGCTGATGCTTTTTATTTGTCATCAATGTCAGTGAATCAACAGCCCTAAGAGCTGAGGTCAACACAGGCAGTCACTGCTATGGCACCACACTTACATAAACCTTATTGCTCCAAAATGAGGTGCAAATCTTGGGACATCAGGTGAACAAAACCCACCACTGCCAAAACCCCAAACCTAGAGAATTCAAGCTCTGAAGCAACCAACATGAAGAAAGCAATGCTATGCCAGTATGGCCATAGACTGTTTTGTTCTGTTTCTGATCTGCTTGTCAGGCAGATCATTGCCTCCTGCTGGTAGCTGAATTCCCAGCTCACAAAAGCTTTTTGGAGGAACGTCTCTCAGACATAGTTCACTTTCTCTGTTTTTTCTTAATTTCTTTAGCTCTGTGGAAGGCCCACCCACAGTTTTGGCTCCCTACTGCAGCCCTCTATTCTGTTTTTCTTGCTCAGTTATTTGCAGCTGCCAATTAGAGCAAAATTTCTGCAGGGCTCTTACTAATTAAAAAAAAAAAAAAAAGAAAAGAAAACTCTTCATCTTGGCAATGCAATTGAATTCAGAAATACACAAATACTTCAAAAGACATCCTATCTTATTTTACTGTTTTACTGCTCTTCCTCCCTAAAGACCTTTTCACTCTGCAGCTCCTGGAAAGGAGGCTGAAGCAGGTGCAGGTCAGTCTCTTCTCCCAAGGACCAAGTGACAGCACAAGAGGAAATGGCCTCAAGTTGCACCAGGGAAAGTTTATGTTGGACAATAGGAACAACAATAAGATTGTCAAGACCTGGAACAGGCTGCCCAAGGCAGTGGTGGAGTCCACATCCCTGGAGGGGATTAAAAACTGTGTAGATGTGGTGCTGAGGGACATCATTGAGTCATGATCTGGCAGTGCTGGGTTAATGGCTGGACTCAATTATCTTAAAGGGTCTCTTTCAACCAAAACAACTCTGTGATTCTATGATTCTATGACTACATCCAAAATCATTGCTTATAATACACAAACACACAAATTATACCATCACCTATAGCAACAATTCTCAGTTTGAGGTTTGGGAGCCACCACCCATGATGCTTTTCCTGAAGAGATGCCAGAGTAGACCTTAGAAGGAAAAGATTCTGGACACATTGAAGTTATAGCACAGGCTGTAAGAGCTGCATGGCCACCTTTTTAGCATTATAAAATGCTTTTGTATGGAGTGGGAGTTTTCACTGGAGTAACAAGGCACTGTGATACCTCATTAGAGCACCTCCTCCACAGCTCTGTGAAAGGATATAACCAGAATTAATACCTGCATTCTAGGCTCCCTTCCTCAGGTTCTGCCTCAAACTGAGACTCTAAGCCTTTAACAGGTTTTTGGAATACATGTTTCCTGCCTCAAATCCTGCCCACTGGTAGTGGTGCATCCATTAGCTGATGTCTCATTACAACACTCTTACCTCAAATCTTCTTGTGGCATCATCTTGTAGCCTTACAAAACATGGTTGCCATTGCACTACCATTTTATTTCACTCAGTGCAATTACAAACATCTGTTAAGTGTTATTAGTGAAGTAACAAATCTCCTGGAGCACAAGCAATAACATTTTTTATAGAGAGCATATTTATCTTTTGACATGTTATTATATTGACTGATGAAAAATAGAAGCAAGGCTCTCATTATTTAACTAGTCTAACTTAAAGAATGTTCTAGTCAGTTCCTTCCAGGAAGAAAGGATGTTGAATATTTGATAGATGGGATTAGCAAAGCCTGCAGTGACCTCTTCTGCTATTCCCTATTGTTAACAATCATTGAATCTCACAGAGGAAGAGGAACAAGGGCTTTAGGAGTTGCCATGCCTTTCAGCTATTAAGTTTCTTGAAGGAAATTAGTATCTTTGACTGTTAAAGAACTTTGATCAAAAATAGGGGTAAAAGTTGCCATCTAAAGCAAAAGTGGTGCCTGAATTCTGTGCCTGACAGGGATTCCCTGGGTACTGATTTATATTTGTTGGAAAACAACAACAGGATCACCTCTGGATTTAGCTCTCCTTCTCAGAATTAACATTTCAAACTACAGTAACATTGGGTTTTCTGTAGCTCAGCCTCTCAGCAAACCTGCTGCTGCTAAAACTAACGTAGAAATGGACACGAAACACAACAAGCTCTGGAGGCATCACTTGTGCTGTGCCATGCCATGCCATGTCATTCTGCTGAAACGCAGGCTCTTTCCATCCAGACCCTAAGAGAGGAAAAGTGGACAGTAATTGCACATGAGATTTTGGCTTGGACTTTCCTCCAGTCAAAAAGGGTCCGGCAAAAAGAAATCAGTGTTCACTTGTACAGCCGTGAAAAAGCTGAGATCATAATTCAGTATTAACTAAGACATTTGAGTTACCCTATGCCAGGTTTCAGAGCTGGCTGTTCAGCCTTGGGGATGATCCTGCACCCAGTACTTCCATCTGCAGCAGCTGTGCCAGCTCAGAAGAGCTTTGCAGTTTTTCTGTGAGACTTCGGAAACAGCACAGCATAGAAGGGAAAATTCCAGCTGTGGTTGGGCTTCTCTTTTCCTCCCTTCCTGCCCCACAATAGCTTCACTGTTGGGCACAAGAAACACCAGGATTGCACTCATGCTCATCCCCAAGTGCAATTCCTGACCATTTCAACCCCTCCTTGCAGGTATCATTTTCTTAGGCACATTTAACTAGCTGCGAGCCTCTATATCTGCTTTAAAAAGCAGTATCTATTATTAATAAATTATAATACATAATTAATAACAATGCTTTGGCTACTAGCTAATCAAGCTTTATGCTGAAGCATACTAGAAGATTAATTTTGTCATTATACTACAATTTAAAGGATATTTCACCATATATTTCTAGGGTAACCAAGAGGCAACACCACCACTCATGGAAGGCAGTACTGGCAAGGTGTCTCAGTGCTACAATATAGCAGTTTATTAGCCCATGACATAGAATATTGTATGAATTATACAACATTGGCAGACACAGCCTTTCTCCATAAAGCTGTAGAGACCTATAAATGGTCCAAATGAGGATGTTACAAGGGAAATCTGAGAGACCTGGGGCTATTCAGCCTGGAGAAGAGCAGACTGAAAGGGGAATCTTCTCAATGATCATCAATACCTAAAGGGTGGGGTGAAAGAGGATGGGGCCAGACTCTTCAGTGGTGCCCAGTGACAGAACAAGTTGCAACAGAGAGAAACTGGAACTCAGAAGGTTCCATTTGAATGTGACAAAAATTACTTCTTTGCTGTGAGGGTGCAGGACCCCATGACCAGGCTGCCCAAAGAGGTTGTGGAGTCTCCTTCTCTGGAGAGTTTCCAAACCTGTCTGGACATTGTGATCCTGGGCAACCCGCTGTGGGTAACCTGCTTATTCAGGGAGGTTGGACTAGATGATCTCCAGAGGTCACTTCCAACCCCCACTATGCTGGGATTCTGTAGTGAGACAGCAGTACAGATACACACACTGCTATTTGTCTGCAGGTCTGGAATAACTGCCTGACCACTTTCCCTTAGCATGTTCCTAAGGCATGAGGTGAGAGCTAGTAGTGCCATCCCTATTCTGTAAAAGACAAGACACTGGAAGGTAGAGCAGCTGGCCAGCAGCCCACCAGCAGAGCCAGGAACAGCAGCCAAGTGCATCAAGCTCTGAGGTCATGTCCTGTTGAGTCAGGCTCACACAAGGGAGCACCTTGCTAAAACAAGGGGAATATTGCCTTAGTAGATCTTCCTACACCAGCATGGCTGGAATAAACTTTTGGTCCCAATCCTCTCTGCTCAGGACCTCTGTCAACCACTCATTTCAGAAGGATTTGCTGAAATGATTTGTAATCTGCTATCAGCCCTCATGGCTTTCAGCAATAACCACACAAAATAACTGAATGCAGATGGACATGACCAGAGCCACAGATAGCAGAAGAATCCAGTAGCAGAGAAATGAGAGTTAAATGTAAAAGAACCATTCAGAGACATTCAAATCATGTCAGTGTGCACTAAAGAATGACAGCAGTGGCCTTTGGGGGTAGGAATTGTGCCTGGATTGGCTTTTCATGACCAGGAAGGTTTGTTTTGTTTTCAGCTTGACTTTTGGGGTTGGGGAATATGGAGTACAGGGGAGAACATCCTATTTTCTGGAAGAAAGTCCCTTTTCAAAGGCTGTACATATCAAAGCAGGGACATTATCACTACACTTTGCTTAATGCATCTACTCCCCAATACCTAAGAGTAAGTAAGGCTCTATTTCTACAGTTGGAAGAAAGAAACAGCAAAAATGGTAGTGAGGGCACTATGCTGTATGGAACAGCAGTGATCCAGGTCTGACTGATAGGTCTCCCTCTATTTTAACCCTCCTTTGTCCTCCTGTTCCTCTCCCAGGCTAGAACAGGCACTATTCGGGCTGCACTGTCTGTAGTTTTCCACTTTTGTTCACTGCTAGATTTTTCTTGGAAAGAAGAGAGTTTTAGAGCGTCACACAAAATTCATCTGGGGCTTTTTACAGAGCATGTTGTAGCCAAATTCTGAGTCCTGCATAGCAGTAGATGTACAACAACTTGTTCTGAAGTCAACTCTTGAATTTTTCAAAGCAGGAAAAGCATTTCCCTCCCCTGCTGGGAGTAAGGCTACATATTGCTGATCACAGTGGCTTCTCACAGTGATCACTTCCAGAGGCAGTAAAATAAACTGCATTTCAGCATTTGCTGACCATAAGGCTTTAACAGATTCAGCCATAAGCAAGCAACATATTTTCTTCCCTGTTGTAGATGTGTGAATTTCAGTTGCAAACTCTTCATCAACACTTATTCATGTACCTTTTCCTCACATACATTTTCTCAAATGCTTTGAGCAGAAGACTTACTTCTGTACTTCTACAGCTGATCCAAATGGTTTTAAAACTCTCAACATACTTGTCACCTTCCAAGCTTGATTTAACTGTTCAAGCTCTTCCTACATGTCAAGCACAGACTGGAATCCTGGGACAGACTACACATTTTTGGAGATCTATTTCACACATGGCAAAACCCATTCTGTGCTAGAACTATTGGAGAGTGTACAAAGAGGAGCAACAAAGCTGGTCTAGAGCACAAGACTTGTGTGGGGCTGAGGGAACTGGGGGTTTTCAGCCTGGAGAAAAAAGGAGGCTGAGGGGAGACCTTCTCACTCCCTATAACTTCCACAAAGGAGGTTGGAGCCTGGTGGGGGTCAGTCCCTTCTCCCATGGAACAAGGTATAGGACAAGAGTAAATGGCCTCTAGCTGTGCCAGGGGAGGTTTAGGTTGGGCATTAGGAACAATTCTTACCTCATAAGGGTTGTCAAGCCCTGGAACATGCTGCCCAGATGGAGTCCTCATCCATGAAGCAGCTTAGCAGCTGTGTAAATGTGGTGCTGAGGGACGTGGTTTAGTGGTGGTCTGGCAGCACTGGGTTAATGACTGGACTCAATGGTCTTAAAGTCTCGTCCAAACAAAATGATTCTGTGCTTCTAATCTTTTGAAGATTGCTTCATTCAAGCCACCACAGCCTGCAGTAGCTCAGCAACGTCTAAACAGTGCTGGGCTTTACATTTGTACACTGAAAACCTGTTAGGAAAACCTTGCCTCCTTTCCATCTCTCATTTTTCGCCTTGGAATAAATTGGCTAGCTCCTGACTGCCTTCTGACATGCCATAATGAAGGGATGGAGCACGAATACAGAGCTCCTTTTCACATCAGGAAAATAAATAAATCACTGCCTACACCATATTTTCCTTGAAGTTTCTTTATCTTATAAAACATCTATATTATTTTGCAAACACACACAAGCATTCCCAGAATTCTACTACTAATGATGGTGAGCTAAGCTATGACCTTGTCCAGCTATCTCTCAACTTATGTAGTCTAACCATCACCCTCCCTCTCCTGTGATAATAGGTATAACTAATATAGCTGCAGTCACTCTTCTGGCTGCACCTTACAAATTCAGACTCTATGTCTGGCAGGAGCTCATTCCCAGCAATGGCATCAGGCTATGATGCAGAAGATGCATCAGGAGGCTCAGATACATGACCCAGGTCCTGAAGAATGTCTGGGGTTATGGTGGGTGGAACGTCACTATTCCTTCCTTTGCCACATTGTAAAGCCATCCTCTACTCTGAAATGTATGGTGCTTGCAAACTGGGGGTTAAATACTTTTTATTCACACCACCACAAAGACTTCTCTGTGCACCACTGCCAGAAATGTCTAGGAACTCTGTTTGGCTCCATTTAGGTCTCTCTGGCTGTCGTGCATGCTCTATTTTCATACACTTAGGATTTCCATAGAATTTATCATTAGCCATAATGTTTTCCAGGAAAATCACTGGCTCAGCTTTAAGAGCTAATAGCTTCATCTTTAGCTTAGCACTTTTGTCAGGCTAGGATCAAATCCAGACACTTCCAATTTTTCTTTTGGTGGATTGTCTACACTTAATCTTCGCTTCTGACAAACAGGATTAAGAAAACTATTTTTACTCAAAGTTCCAAACCCACATATAAACACTGTAATTTACTACATATATTCTATGTATTCTATGTATTCTATAATGGCAGCCCTTTCAAGGCACTGAGTGTAAGTAGCAGTAACAGTCATGCCTGGTTTTGAGAAGTTATCATTTCCAGAGGTACAAAACACACAGCTGAGGTAGCACATGCCTGACCTGCACATGCCTGATCTTCACAACACACTGAAAATCCTGCTGCAGAACAGGAGGATCAGCAACAGTTCCTTCTCATTGGGAAAACGGAATGAGAGTACATACTACAGCAACCACTTCTCACCTGATCCCTCCTGCCAATGAGGTTTGCTAAACAGCCTGGAGATTTCTGAAGGCAAATTCACCCACTCAGTTAAGGCAGGATTCAGTCTGGTTTCAGCCCAGTGAGTAGCTTTTGGGTACTGCTGAGGCTCTGGTGTCTGCAGAGGTAATGAGATGAAATCGCAGATTAGGGAAGGCTTCATTTGCAAAAAATATTTTAAGAGCAACAGAATATTCCTAAGAGTCTAGCACATTTTACTGGTTTAGCTGGTGAAAACCAGAACACCCCCACCCCACCCCCCCCCAAAAAAATTATTTTCCATGGAGACTTTAAAAAGTTGAGGAAAACATTTCTGAAGTCAAATGATTTGGTTTTAATTTAGGGGAAAAAAAAAGAAAATATATATATATATTCTGCTGTAAAGATTTTGAATGAAACATCTTCATTTTTTGTGGAAAAATCCCATTCAAATTCCAACAGAGAGAGGGAGGGACAAACAGTTTTGAATAACATTTGCAAATATTTTGGGGAAGCTTTGCATTCTGGTACAGCTGTGGCAGGCTGGAAGACAGTATACACTGAACGTTTTTAAAAAGCATATATTTGATTTTCCTTGTTCTTACTTCCTTTCCTGCTGAGCTTGCAGAAACAAGAGGATGAGGGGAGGAAAGGCTCCTGCAAAGCATATCTGTGTTTCTCACGGGCTGGCTTAGTCTGCATCTCCCCACTCCACCCCACACTGCAGTGGCTACAAAAAGACTCTCAGGCACAGTACTGGGATGCTATTTCCACTGTGCTGAAGTAACGAGAATTTGTATAAATAGCTTTTTCTCTTTTCCACACAGTTCAGGCAAAGAGCTGCAAACAGAACCTGTTCATCTGAGCAGGGGCATGGAAGAGGGCAACGGGTTTGTGTTTTTGTGAACTGTTGGATGTACTCTGAAATATTGAAAGTACTTCTCATGATAATTTCCTTGATATGTAAGTTTTTAATCCAAGAAACTTGAAACAAATGAAAGGCTTCACACAGGTATAATAAGCCTCTGAATAATGTTCCAGCTGGGAGAATTTCAGTGAGCCACACCAAAGTGAGCGTAATAAGAGTTAAATTATTCCAGCTCCAGCAACAGATTTTTCTTAAAATAGATGCAATGAAAGCACCGTCCCTCGAGTATCATTTGGTGCTCTGGAGCCAAAATCCTCTCCTATTTACACATAAATCTAGGAGCCTTATTTGTAGAACACCAGTTGCCTTGACTCATTTCCCAAGGCTTCTCTCCATCACTCCAGGTACAACCCCACATCTGCAGGCAGGCTGTGGCTCTCAAAGGACGCACTTCAGAGATACATCATGATAACCACATTCAGAGCGGAATTCTACTTATGGGTAATGAAAGTCTGATGCTGCAGAGGCTCATGTGGCAGCAGAGGCCAGCAATATCTAAACAGGGGTAACTTAAATTACTGTGTGCAACAGTGTTCAGAGTCCTTTTACACCAATGAGGGGAAAAAATGTGAATGTGCCTGAAGAAAGGCAAGGTTACTACTCATATCCCAAGGAGATACAGTGTGTGTGATGAACTGCAAATGCTATTAGAGTAGAAGAGATTCCTGCTATGATAGGCCAAGTACATGCTGGTTTCACCCATACACCATTAATTACACATTCACTCTTTCACTTAATGAAAAAAAGTCTACAAAAGGGGCTGAACATTTGCATATAATGAATTCAGCAATGACAAATGTCAGCAGTGCCATCGACTGATGCCATGAATAATGCATAATGCAGAATTGTGGAGGTAAAAGCAGAGAAATAATCAAAGCCGTTGATCTTTTCTCCCCCTCGCCTCTCTCTCTATATAGGCAGATCAAGTCTAATTTTCTGAGCACTTCAAACCCAAATGGTTTCAAGGATTCTGTTTCAGAGAGGAAAGTGATGGATGGTCATGGCGGCTTTCGCTTGTACAGCATCAGTTTAGGTCTGGTCAGTCAAGGATTTTCTGTCATTACATATCTGCCCCTGGCACTACCTGGGCTGGTGGGAGGAAATGTGTCGAGTCTGGAATTTTTCCATATCATCTGGAAGGCTGCTTTAAAGCAATAACTGAGAATGGAAAAGCAACTCCCATGTTCTGATCATATTTATCCATGATATATCTTTTAACAATACCGTCTGGGTTAGAGCTTTCGGACGGCCTGAGTGGGTAGATGATACCCAAAAAGTGCCAGACCAGAAGTTACTGTTTCCCCAGGGTCTATAGGAAACCATGATTGCCTGACTTAAGGCTTGTTTTGATAACCATTTGATTAAACAAGCAGATGTCCACTGCCTTCAGAAGGCATCGTCACATGCTCCTACAGAGGAGTCAGCAAAACCAGCTGCCATGGGGGAGGAACTGAGACACCCAGGGACAGAAAAGGGACAAAAGCTGGGAGAGAGTGACATCGCTGGTTTTCAAGGCTGCCTAGGAAGAGACTTCATGTTGGGCAGTTCAGCAAAATGCTTTTCTCCTAAACTGGAATTTGAATAAAACTGAATGAGGTAGCACTGAACTAATTCTCCACTGTTAACAGCTTCCCCAGTCACACAAATAAGGAAGGTCACCACTGCCCCACAGCAGTCTCAGGTGGCAGATATTTGATACCTAATCCTGGAAATGCCATTTGCTGCACAGACCTGTGCCACTTTGTCCTGCCTTGTGGTAGGTTAAGGGAAATCAAGAGTTAATTGGTGTAACCACAAAGACAGTGCTCCAAAAGCTAGAGAGAGCCCTATGGGGATGGGCAGTCCATCCCAGAATATTGTAATATGTTACTTTATTCTATTTTCCAGTATCTCACTATTTAAGGAGGGTGTCCAGTTGATCTCTCTCTTTTCTTCTGCTGTTTCGGATGCGTGCATTGCATCTTATGTGGGGAGATGGCTTTGGCTGGCAGGGAATTTCCAGCTGCACAGTTGGGCCTGGTGAAGCTGCAGCAGGCCTGCTCTAGATGGGGGCAGGTTTGGCCTCTTAGGTCTGCTGAAGCTGAGGGGGGGTGGAGGTTTCTGGAAGGTTTTGGCCTCGTAGGCCCAGGTGAAGGGCTGGTCTAGGTTGTGAATGTATTAGAATAGAATAGAATAGAATAGAATAGAATAGAATAGAATAGAATAGAATAGAATAGAATAGAATAGAATAGAATAGAATTTACGAGGCTGGAAGAGACCTTTGAGGTCATCGAGTCCAACCTATCATCCAACACTATCTAATCAACTAAACCAAGGCACCAAAGCACCCCATCAAGTCTCTTCCTAAACTCCTCCAGTGCTGGTGACTCCACCACCTCCCTGGGCAGCACATTCCAATGGCCAATCATTCTTTCTATGAAGAACTTCTTCCTAACATCCAGCCTAAACCTCCCCTGGCACAGCTTGAGACTGTGTCCTCTATTCCTTCTACCCTTCCACCTGAATACCTTTTTGTACATATCTGTAAACAGAATTTCCATTTAAACATCCAATTGGTGTGGAGCATTTTTATTTCTACTGCTTGGAAAATGGGTAAATTAAAATTTTCTGTCCTTTTGCCCTGGGCAGCCTGTGGCTCAAAACTGAGACACACCTGAACACTTCTTTCTATAGAATCAACTAAAACACATATCACAGCAAAGTGTACTTATTTTCAAACAAGGAAAGCAGGAAAGGCCAGGAAAGAGGCAGATTATTTTTAATACAGAAATACCATTGTGTGAACGGAGTATTGGCTCTGGATAGCCAAACCTCTTTGCCCAATGCAGATCAACAAGGAGAAAGGGTCATTGGCAGCATGAGACAGGAAGCTCCAGGAAGCTTGCTCACTTCCACAAACATCATCCCAGACCACATAACAAGAGCTTTTCTAAATTAAAATGCAACATTCTTATGCATGCATGTGCAAACACAATGGGACTACTGAGAGGTTGTCTATTCAATGGGCACTGCCATACTCTTTATGTATGCATGCATGGGCAAAGCTAATGAAACACAGAGACAACTTGCTTTATTGTGACCAATAACTGCATATGCAAAAGAAACAGATTTTTAAGAGACTGCTAATTCAATCCCCTGAGAACTTGGTTCTTCCTGGCAGCAAAAGACATACCAGCTACCCAGAGAGAACAGTCCACTTAAAAATTCCAGCCTCTGCTTAATTTCAGGTTTATGGCAATGTGCTGCAAGTCCAGTTACAAATTAAAAAATCAGGTGGTACTCAAGACTGTTTTCCCTAATAAGGGTCTTGCTTTGCATCAAACATCTTTCCATTGTTTCTTGATGAGGTCAAGTATCAGCATAAAAATGTTATTGAGGTTTTCTTTTTCTTTCTGGAGAATATAAGAAGAAAATGAAACACATTTTCTTTTATGAAAAGCTGCTAAACCTCCAGAAGAACAAAAAAAGTTAGAAAATGTTAATGTACCAAGAACACAGGGGACAAGTATGAACCAAAGGAGGAAATGCTGGATTAGACTATCTGAAGAGTATGAGATGATGCTTAGCAATCAGCCAAGGACTTGCATACTCCCAGAGATGAGTTTTGGATCAGTGAGAACAGGACCTCATAACTTGCCACTGCTCACTCTAAATGTTATTATTGTATGTGCTTTCCTGTAAAATACTTGGACATGCAGTGTATGAGCTATGTGAGTCACCCTGGAAAAAGCTCGTTCTTCTTTCTTGCTTTGACTGGATGATACTGGAGAATGTTCACAACCTTGCTTAATTAGGTCCTAGGATCGTTCACTGTATCAAGTTAAAACTAACTGCTTAACCTCATTTCCCATTCTTTTGCATCCATTTCATTACAAAAGAGTCTAAGTGTCCCAGATATGTTGCAGAGCAACAGAGCCTCAAGGTTTCTGCATTCATCTACCAGAACCAGCTGTTCCATCATGGCTCTTCCCCCAGCAGTGTTTACCAAAGCAGTTTTTGTGGTGGTACTTTGCTTCCCTAGTTCTCAGCCCCATTACAAATCACACACACAGAAACTTCTTTCTCTTGCCCTTTGGCTCTGGAGTGGTTTTTTTCCTTCTCCTCTGATATTTTTCTCTGCACTATCTTAATTTAGGAACATATTCAGGGAGATGTCTAAATAAGTTAATGTAAAGGGGTAGAATTAATAAACTAGCTTATGCAATAAAAGATAGTAAACATTCAAAGGCTGCTTTGTCACAGGTTTCAGTAGAGGCCTGTTTCAAATTCTACTAGTAAATGGCTACAGGCATCAGATACATGCCTTAGCTGAATAGTAAGGATCATTATGAGCTAGCTAACAAGGATTTATGCTGCAATGACTGGAATGTAACAAATCTCAGGCACATGGAGGGCATACTTGAAGGGGAGGGATGTGTATCCTTCCAGGCGCGTGTAAACCAGAGATTAATGGAAGTGCTAATGCAGACACAAGGACAGATTTGTCCCACCTTCCCTATTCTGCCATTAGTATCAATGCCTGGATTGTCCAAAACTGCAACAAATTACAGTGCAGAAGGGTTATAACTCTCTAAGAATCTATGTGCTGGAAGCATTACTGCAAATCTTGTTGCCAAAATAAAGCAAATAACTAGAAAAAGTTAGATTTTATTTCTCCCCTCCCTCTCCCCCCCAAAAAAGAGCAGTTTGCTTATTTAGTATTAGTATCAGCCCTGTTCATTATTCATTTCTGGAACCCTATTTATTTTTAACTTGGCAAAAGATCACCAGCCCGTTTTCCAAAGCAGGAGGAAGGGAGAGAAAGAAGCAAACAGACATCAAAGTACAGAAAACAGGTCTAGGATTTGTGATGGGAATCAGAAAATTCCTTCAGGCTAGGAGAGAAGCTCTTGAATAGCTTTCCAATAGGGCAGGACAATGCTAACTCTCTCAATGGAATTTGATAAATTAATAAAAAATCATTTCATTCCTGTGAGAAGAGGAATGAGACTCAATTAAGAAAGAGATCCTTTGCGGTCCTGTCTTTCAGAAGTGAGAGTTTTGGTGGCCATATTAGCCAATTGTTTTGGAACTTGAAATATATTAATGATGTCCCCTCCTTTACATCAGGAATGTCTTCCCAGTACATCTTGCTCTAGCATGAGGTGGGCAAGAACAGACACTGGCTTCATTCCTAAATGACTTTTAAAGGATTGAGGAAGAGTACATTTCTTCTGCTTAGGACTCCCGCCAGCAGCTCTGGAAGCTGGAACTGTTGTCTTTGTGCTTAGCAGTGCAGCCACCACTTCAATCCACTGTAAAGAACATACGGTCTGTCTAGCATGTGCTTGAACCACTGCCATTTCCTTCTAGCCTGGCTGTTTGGTAACAACAAAAGAATCTGATTTTCAACCCATCCATTTTGTCAGTGGCGTTGATTTAAACTTTTAGAACTCATCGCCCAGCTAGAGGCACAAGTTGCAGACAGCCAAGTTTAAGTTGGCTCTGCAGCAGCACAGGGGAAAAATGACCTGCCAGTACTTAATCACTGAATGCAGCAGGTTAAAGGGCTTCTAAAAAAGGACACTAGTACACTCTGCATAATTAATGTTTAGTCGTGAGGTGAAATGGTTAACTTGTATCTGCAGAGACTAAGATTAAGTGTATCACTGGGTCTGCATGGAATAGTCACTGTTCCATGAGCAAGAGGGTTTGGCAGTGGGTGAGGTGACGCTCATGCGTCAGAGGCAAGTCAAAAAACTGATGCAAGTATTCACCCAAGAAAAACACGGCAGGATGAGCACACTGGATAAAACTGAGACAAACTGTAAATTTTACCACATTTGCCTGTTATTGCAATTGAAAATAGATAACTAATTACGGGGGCATTTTTAAAAGAGCAAAATACATAGAATACATGGAATAAACCAGGTTGGAAGAGACCTTCAAGATCATTGCGTCCAACCCATCAACCAATCCAACCCACCTAAACAACTAACCCATGGCACCAAGCACCCCATCAAGTCTTCTCCTGAAAACCTCCAATGACAGTGACTCCACCACCTCCCCTGGCAGCCCATTCCAATGGGCAATCACTCTTTCTGTATAGAACTTTTTCCTAACATCCAACCTAAACCTCCCCTGGCGCAGCCTGAGACTGTGTCCTCTTGTTCTGGTGCTGGCTGCCTGGGAGAAGAGACCAACATCCGCCTGTCTACAACCTCCCTTCAGGTAGCTGTAGAGAGTAATAAGGTCACCCCCGAGACTCCTCTTCTCCAGGCTAAGCAACCCCAGCTCCCTCAGCCTCTCCTCATAGGGCTTGTGTTCCAAACCCCTCACCAACTTTGTTGCTCTTCTCTGGACTCTAGCTAGACACATGCTCTTTCTGCTTACAGTGCAAATCATAGAACAGAATAGAATCAGAATTGTTTCAGCTGGAAAAGAACTTTTAAGGTTGAGTCCAACCATTATCTACCAAGGCTGGTGCAAAACCATGTCCTTCAGCAACACATCTCTGCCTCTTTCAAACACCTTCAGGATCCAACCACCCTGTTGGGGAGCCTCTTCTAGTGTCTGAGAACCCCTTCACTGAAGAGATTTCTTCTAATATCCAATCTAAACCTTCCCTGGTGCCACTTTAGGCTATTTCCTCTCATCCTATCACTTAGTAATAAGTGATAGGACCAACCCCCACCTCACTCTGACCTCCTTTCAGGTAGTTGTAGAGACTGAAAAGGTCTCCCCTCAGCCTCCTTTCTCCAGAAAGGACAAGGAGTTGGGATGGCTACGCACATGAGAAAAGAAAACATACAAACAAACAAAACAGTGTAGAAAGAAACTGCTGGCAATAATATATTTAAATTGATTTTCCTAGAGAGAAAAATTGAAAGATGTTACGATATGCCAACATGTTTATGAATGCACATGCTGCTTGCTGTAAGCAGGGTATTGGAGCACCTCAAATAAACAATCTCGAATGTGGGAGTTGCAAAAGGAGAACTAAATAGTATGAAAATGCTACTTCATAAATTGTCTGGTTTCACAGATTGTACTGAACGAGCATCTTCACAGCCACATGGAAAATAAGATGAAAAACCCCAGCTGAAGTTGTCATTCTTACATTTTTGTGCTTTTTACCATGCAGAGCAGACAAGACTCAGGCTATCACTCTCCTTCTGCAGGTTCTGTGGCAGCCAGAGAGCATACGACAGACAGAACCTGACAAGTTGTTCATAAATTGGCTTTTGACCACACTTGCTGCAATTGCAGTGAAGAGAAAGGCCAGAATTATGTGAAGGCTGGAGAAAATGTCCTACTACATGGTCCCAAAGAGTTCAGTGTACTTAATTTATCAAAAATTAAAACAAGAATGATCCAATTAGAGCAAACACCTCTCCATGGTGAAAAATAGCTGGTCTCAGAGGGCAGCCTAACCTCGCAGAGAAATGCATTGCAAGAGCCAATAGTAAAAAAAATAAATCTACAAACTACACAGATTTAGAAATAAAATTAGCAACATTTTAACTGTGACACAAGGCTGAGACAGATTAAGAATAGAAACTGCACATTTCTTTTACAGTTTTAAATGATCTAGTGTATCCACAAAACACAAGCTACCTCTTGTGTAGCAGGAGCTGGCACACAGAAGTTCTGTGCAATAGACTGCAGAAAAGCAGCAACATAGACCTGACACAGGCCCCTTTCTGTGCTTTTTGGGGCCAGCCACACCTAGAAATCAATCATTTCTCAATCATCTTGTGTCCCCCCCCACCCTTCCTGCTTCCCCCTTCACTATAAACCTGCTGCCAAGTTACCTGTGAAAATAAAACAAGTGCCTTTGTGCTCTACAGAGACCTTGGTCTGTCCACCACCTCTTAGTAATTCTGGATGCCAGTAGCAAACTGTGACCAACTTCAGCAGAAAGTTTCAAAAATACTAAAAACCTAAAAAAACTGAAAATAGACCAAAAAAAAAAGAGAAGATCTCATTCCCCACAGAGAACAGTACCTCAGCATTAGAAAGCCAGACAAGCCACATGAGAGGAGGTGAGACATGGTATACACACTGCGGAAACAAGGCTTCATTAAATTTGCTGTTCATGGAATTGCTCATTTGAGAATATTACAAAAGCAATTTTGTACTATAGCTCCTAGTATTTTATCTTCTCAGCTGCACATGGTCTGAATGCTGTGAGATGTTGATCTGATGATTTCTTTTGGCCTTAAAGGCTATACTAGTGTGTTAATTTTTCTTCAAATCTGTCATATATTAGAGGTCTTTCAATCTTAGTCTGAGGTGCTCTCCAAGTGAGAAGAAAGACATGATGGACAATACTGCACTTCTTATTCATCTCAATTCCACATTCAGCACTAGACTGCAGGAGCTGGTCTTTTTAAAATACCATTGCAGTTTTCACACAGGTCCCCAAGAGGAGCTTTAATAACCAAAGTGACTATTGACAATGTTTCATTTTACTGAAAATCTAACCTGAAAAAAATCCCTCATCAGATCCTGTGGCGATGCTGGTGCTCTTAGAACACTTCTTTCTGTAACTGCATCTAGGAAACAACCACCTTGTGAACCCACCCAATCATGGTCTGATTATTCTAAAATGCATCAG
This sequence comes from Dryobates pubescens, assembly GCF_014839835.1. Lineage (NCBI taxonomy): Eukaryota > Metazoa > Chordata > Aves > Piciformes > Picidae > Dryobates > Dryobates pubescens. The sequence goes on along the minus strand of NC_071620.1, from coordinate 28,731,340 downwards.
GTTGGGAGGGACCTTTAAAGGTCATTTAGTCCAACCTCCTGCAGGAAGCAGAGACATTCCAGACCACATCAGGTTGCTCAGAGCCCCAGACAACCTGATCCTGGAATATCTCCAGCAAAGGGGTCCCCACCACCTCCTTGGAAACCCTTTTCTAGTGTTTCACCATCCTCACAGTAAAGAAATTCTTCCTAATGTCCAATCCAAACTCTTAATGGTATTAATTGCTCCAAGGAAATAAATATGGCCTCTGTTGGCTCAAGAAGGGATCCAAGTGCCTAATTTTGGACAGAATGCATGACTTCACACAGAATCAACAACAGCATCACAGAATATTAGGGGTCAGAAGGGACCTTGAAGGATCAGCTAGTCCAACTCCCCTGCCAGAGCAGGATCACCTAGAACAGGTCACAGAGGAATGTATCAAGGCAGGTTTTTAATATTTCCAGTGCAGGAGACTTTGCAACCTCTGCAAAGGAGCTGGGATTGTTTAGCCTGGAGAAGAGGAGGCTCAGGGGTGACCTCATTGCCCTCTACAACTACCTGAAAGGTGGTTGTAGCCAGGAAGAGGTTGGTCTCTTCTCTCTAGCAACCAGCACCAGAACAAGGGGACACAGTCTCAAGTTGTGCCAGGGGAGGTTTAGACTTGAGGTGAGGAGAAAGTTCTTCACAGAGAGAGTCATTCGTCATTGGAATGGGCTGCCCAGGGAGGTGGTGGAGTCACCATCCCTGGAAGTATTCAAGAGGGGATTGGACGTGGCACTTGGTGCCATGGTCTAGTCATGAGGTCTGTGGTGACAGGTTGGACTTGATGATCTTTGAGGTCTCTTCCAACCTTAGTGATACTGTGATACTCTCAGGGCAGCGTGTTCCAGTGCTCTGTCACTTTCATAGTGAAAAAGTGTTTTCTTATGTTCATGTGGACTTCTTAGCCTACTAAAGTTTCAAAAGATCAATCACACATCTGGCTCCTGGTGAGTTTGAAATTAATGCAAGATTGGATTGTGAAGATTCAGTTGCAATCAGTGTGATCCCTTTTAGCAAGGCGGGGATTAAAGCCATTGCTTGCAGACACAGAATCATAGAATCATTTTGGTTGGAAAATACCTGTAAGATCATCAAGTCCAGCTGTCAACCCAACACCACCATGCCCACTAAACCATGTCCCAAACTGCCATGTTCACACATTTCTTGAGCATCTTCAGGGACAGTGACTCCACCATCTCCCTGGGCAACCTATTTCAGTGCCTGACTACACCTTCTATAAAGAAATCTGTCTTAATATCCAATCTAAACACTCCTTGGCACAGTTTCAGGCCATTTCCTCTCATCCTATCACCTGATACATGGTGCATGAAATCCTGGCTTTGCTCTCAACAACATGACTGCTACCAACATTTAACCATATCAGTCATCTACAGGAAGGAAAGTACAATAGAAGGAAGGCCATGCAAAGTCCATCCTTAGGAAGCAGATTTTTTGCCTGAAGAGATTTCCCCAGATCTTTAACAGCACCTTTATTTTCTTAAATGGTGTCTATTAAATTACTTGTTCCTGCTTGTTTCTCCAGCAGTGACTAAGGCAGGGTTAACTGCAGCCTGTGAAAGGTGTGCTGCATTGCTCATTTTCTTTTAAGGACACAGAAATTAAAGCTGTCACATGAAAATGGAACTGCTGCACCTCCACACAGCAGCTGGCAAGTGAAAGGCATTCCAGTCACCCAGACATCATTTCCGAAATGCAGACAACAATCAAATGCCTTCAGCCAGTCCCAGCAACTAGTGCTGAGGAAGTGATGCTTTCTTAGTGTGTAAAAACATTACATTAGGTTGCTGTTTCCTTCTATTTGTGTATGAACAAAGAGTAATGGCAATAAACAGTAACACAGCTATCTACCACTGCGTGGCATTTTTCTAATGCTGGGCACACCCACATGTGAAAAGCAGGAGCCAGAGAGACATTGTAAGTAGAAGAAATCTTGGAATGACCCCTGAGCAGTCTCATTCTGGTGAAGGGCTGCTAATCACATAGAGGCAGGAAGGACAAGAAGCCACTATTTCTTGCTGACCCGTACTGACAAGAAAAATGAAATTCTGGCCAAAGTATTCCCTATGACATGGAAGAGGAATGTTACAGATTCCTCTTCCTGTGGACAGGAATTGCTAATAATCATGGCAGCATGCTGTTGTCTGGCTGATGTGAATTGGTCTGAGCCCCACCAACACAGAGGGAAAATTCCTCCACTCCTGCTAACAGCAACTGATCAGTAGAATTCAGAGCAGAAAAAAATTAACACAAACTAGATGCAGTCATCAACAGCTTATGGGCATTCCTTTGAATATGCCTAGTTAGGAACACAAAAAGCTTCCTTCTCCCTAGGCCAGAATGGCTTGTCACTGCTGTGTGACAGCATTACCCACTGGCTGAGCAGTTATCCAGGCAATGACCCCAAAGAATGCTGCACATCACCTTACAGCACAGAACTTCCACTTACTGCATGGCTCTTGCTTCATTTTCACATGTCTCCTCTTGGAATGTTTTCCTTTTTTCTATATCTAAGACTCCACAGGCTACTGCTTATTGTGAAAACAATCAATGCACTGAAAAGGAGGGAAAGATAATTCATAAATTAGATATATTTTCTGCCAACACTGCTGCTGTGTCTGTAGCAAATTTATTTGTTGTGGCCTTTTACATTTCCTCTTAAATCCTGAATGACCTTTGAAAAGAAGAATGCCTAGTTAAAAACATTGGTTTAGGTTTTCAATAAACTTGAATCAAGATGCTCTCAAGCAATGCACTTCAAGAATGTGCACCATGTATCTTAATAAGTCCTTATTAGTTACGATTAGAAATGTCCTAGGTATATGTTCAGCTAGTTATGATTAGAAATCCTCTAGGTATATACTGCTGAGGCTTGCCCAGAAATGGCAGGAGAGTACAGGGCCTACAGGAGTGCTGGAGAGGGACTTCTTGCAAAAGTGTGTAGTGACAGGATGAGGGGTAATGGCTTGAAACTGGAAGGAGCTCTATTTAAATTAGACATTAGGAAGAAATTCTTCCCCACCAGGGGAGTGTGACACTGGAACAGGTTGTCCAGAGAAGCAGCGGAGGCTCCAAACTGGAAGTATTCAAGGCCAGGTTGGATGGGGCTTTGAGAGACCTGGTCTAGCAGGAGCTGTCCCTGCCCACAGCAAGTGAGTTGGAACTACATGATCTTGAAGGTCCCTTCCAACCCAAAACATTCTGTGATTCTGTGATTAGGGTACTCAAACTGGATACCAATAAAATGACATCAGGCCACCTTAATCTGTTTCCCCCTTTTCCTACACTTCTGCAAGTTGGAGTGGGGTCAGATACCATTTTAGTATCTACAAACTACTAAAAAAAAAGTGTAAAATTAATCTTGACACTGTTAAATGAGTTTGAAACAAAACTAGTGAACACATGCAAATTGAAATGATCCAAATTAAAGAAAAACTCAATGTAGCCCAAAGCAAGCTAACAGACTTCACACAGATCTGTAGTCACACACTTCTGTACCACTTATGTAACTGTCAGGCACCTCTGCTGAAGCTGGTAGGATGTTATGTTTAGAAGAAGCCCTAAGGTGTGATTTTAAACCAATTTAATTAAAACAGAACACAGAGTTGAGCTCATCCTCTTAGATGTGTTTAGTGCTCAAGCTTCATGAGTAAGCCAGCAATCATGTGTGCAAGCCTAAGCCTGCAACTGACATCAGGAACAGTGTGATTAATCCTAGGGAAATCTGGCAAGAAGTGAGTATGTTTATTATCTGCTTTTAAAATCATCCCCTACTAATAGTGAAATTTACTTTCAGCAGGTATGGTGCACGATCTCATTGATACTGACCAAGGGAACTAGAATCTAAAACTCCTAGCAAGAGTGAGTATCCAATTGTGTGACAGTCTTCTAGGCAGCTTTCATAATATACGGTGATAGACATTCCCAGATGATTTGCTAGACGTGACATTTGTCTTAATGTATAGGAAGGAACTCACTAGCACAGGCAGCACTAATAACCACAGCTCTGGGGAACGAGTTGGGCACTAGAGTGCTCCCAACAGATTATCCTGCCATCAGCAAACCTGTGGAGAGGTATTTCCATTTGCAGTTTCCAATTAAAACATGCATTATTTATAGCAGGAAAACTTTCACCTGAATATAACAAGACAAAAACTCTGTTGTGAACTCTGTTACAGCCCCCAACCTATGCTGAGGCTGCACTTTATGCAACTACTGCTCTATGAAAGGTCTTTCCTGACAGGAAAGGGAAGCAAGAAGGTAAGGAAATTCAAGGGATGGTTTGTTCAAGAGGAAGCACAATTCATTTAACAGCTTTATAACAGTCACACAGAAAATCTGTTTCCTCTTAGACTCACATAAATTGACACTCAACACCCACGCCTCCATACACTCTCCCATCACTGTTCACTGCTTTACACAGAAAACAAAACACACTAAATCAGGTATCCCTGGATAAACTGCCCTGGGAGTCAGAAGCAAACTTGGAAGATTTGTAATATACATGACAGTTGAACTAGAAATTAATTATTTGCTGATCTATTTAAAATATTTTATGTTAACAAATGACAGTTTTACATAATAGCCACTTTACTCTTCCACTGACAGCTACTTCTGAATGACCAGGGTGTGGGGACACCTGATAAAAGACCAGTATTCCAAGACATCTCACACAACAAACGAGAAACTTGCCATCATTATTTCTTTCTGCATTTAAATTCTGTTCCTTTTCTGGAGAGCAAGGAAGATTTTCTGACAGACCATGTCATATTCATATTGAAAGATCACTTACAAGGACATATCAAAATCCTTTACTGCAGAATAACTGCACTCTCTGAGGCTAGTATAAAGAATGGTTTGGAATTTGGCTCTGTAAATCATACCTTATATGTACAAAACCTACTGTCAGTAGGTTTTTTTCAGTAAACCAGCTAATGCTGAATATTTCCACTCACAATAGGCTAATAAATACATAAAAAAGCAATAAAGCATTTATTTTACACTCCAGATCCCATTCCTAATTAACTTGCCAAGCCTATTACAGAGCCTGCACTGACAACAGTGGGGAAAAGGTGGTAGGGGAGGTAGGAAAAAAAAATCAGCACATTAAAAATTCTAGTGGGCATGCAACTGCACCATGCCTGCAGCTTGCTGCTCTGAGCTGTACGCTGGCCTTCTCTCAAATGTTAAGGTTAGGCTTAGCACTTATATGAAAGTAATGAAAATGAGGCAGGAAGCTGCCAGAAGTACTCTCTTGTAATTACTAGTAATTTACTAAGTGGTGTAGACCATCTCCCACATTACTGAACAAATTCCTCAGAAAAGTAGATACTAGAGTGCTACCACCACAACTGTCAAGGTGACATCAAAATGAAAGCTCAGTTCACTTGCCAACTGTGAGAAGTCCCCGTGTGCTTTCTACAAGACTGGGACTCCTGATCTGAGCTTCAGCTGAAGTCCAGTTTCAGCTCACAGATTTGCTACTGCTAACTGCTATTAAACAACCAATGTGTGAAGTCAACATCCTCTGGGCCCAAAATCAAGAAGGATCAAAATACTTCCCCAGTGCAAAGTTAGGGAGAAGCTGCTTGAATCCTTCAGAGCAGTACTCACCATTTGAGCAATTAAAAGGTAAATAACCATCAGACAGTAGTTACCCAAGGTAAATAACCATCGGACAACCAAGATAAAATGCTGCAAGCTGAATTGTGCAACATGATGGCATTCAACAGTCCAAGTGCCAGAAGCTGCACTTTGGCCACAACAACCCCATGCAGTGCTACAGGCTGGCATCAGAGTGGCTGGAGAGCTGCCAAACAGAAAGGGACCTAGGGGTACTGATTGACAGCTGGCTGAACATGAGCCAGCAGTGTGCCCAGGTGGCCACGAAGGCCAATGGCATCCTGGCATGCATCAAGAATAGTGTGGCCAGCAGGAGCAGGGAAGTTATTCTGCCCCTGTACTCAGCACTGGTTAGGCCACACCTTGAGTCCTGTGTCCAGTTCTGGGCCCCTCAGTTTAAGAAGGGCATTGAGACTCTTGAACATGTACAGAGAAGGGCAATGAGGCTGGTGAGAGGCCTTGAGCACAAGCCCTACGAGGAGAGGCTGAGGGAGCTGGGATTGTTTAGCCCAGAGAAGCGGAGGCTCAGGATTGGACATGGCACTTGGTGCCATGGTTTAGTAGTCATGAGGTCTTGGGTGACAGGTTGGACTTGATGATCTTTGAGGTCTTTTCCAACCTTACTGATTCTATGATAGGAAGGTGTTTTTCATTAGTAGTTACGTATGCGCTCAGTTGCAAATCTCCAACTGTTATACTCTCAGATGAAAGTATAACAAACAAGAACATTTGGTTCCATTTCCAATCTCTTCTGTTCCAAGAGGCAGAAGAGCTCTGTGATGCTCACCAGTTTCTAATAGCATCAAAACCATGTTCTCTGCAAAAGTATCTCCTTAATCCTTTTAATTCTACTCTCCACATAACTCTTTTACTAACATTTCCCTGTAAATCAAACCTAGAGTATTCCCTTCAGTTAAGTTCTATCCTGTTGAAATAGCAGATTCTTCACAGCTACGTTTAAGACAGCAGTGCAGGCATGCTTCAGTCACCATTTGCTTCTCTCTGGTAGAAGCTGTGCTGTTAGGTTTCATTATTTTTAGCAAGAGTTACATTTCCTGACCAACACTCAGAACTAGCAACAGACTTCACAAAACCACCACAGTCCAAGAATAAACATGGAGTCAGAGTAAAACCAGTCCCCTAACAGCCTAGAATTAGCAAGTATTCCATTCTTCTAATTTAATCTTTTTTGAAAGGGATCAGATTGGCTGAACAAGATACAGATATGTGTTTAACCACTGAATTTTACTTCAATACTGGATTAGCTTGTGATAATAAGACACAATTTGTAATAGGAAATAATCATGAAGAAGTTTAATGAATTCTTTTTACCACACGATGAATGCCACAGTGTCAGAAGATTTTCTTGAATCATTCACTGTTTTATAGAGACTTGTATTCTAAATGAGAGTCTATACCTGGAGGGCTCACCATCAGTCTTGGGACATTTCTACAGACTCTGCCTTGAAATGCCAAACTCTTCACTTGTATGTAAGGGGAAAAGACCAACAGGAGGTAACCAGAACAAAACTCAACATGTCCACTCTCTAACATAATCGCCACACTCCTCTTGGCAAACCATTTGCCTGTACCATAATGCACAGAAAGGTCTATGGGAAGACCACTCAAAGTGCTTCTAATTGCCATGTAAGGACCACTTCTTCTCCTCTTCCAAATAATTACTGGCTTCTGTGTGCTTGGGTGGAGGGAAATTGTTTTATTGCTGGCTTCTGCTGCTAAGGTAACTGTATAGTGTATGATCTCAGTAAATGTTTTATCTCAACCCAGAAGGGATTTTGTGTTACTTTTCCTTCCCATCTGGTGCAGTGGGGCTTGCTTGTGAGAGTGGGCTGTATTAACCCAGGACATCAGGGTATTACCTTGAGTGGAAATCTTCTCTATACAACTGCTTGAAAGGAGGTTGTACATGGTGGGGGTTTGGTCTCTGCTCCCAAGTAGCAAGTGATAGGACAAGAGGAAATGGCCTCAAGTTGTGCCAGGGGAGATTTAGACTGGACACAAGGAGCAATTTCTTGCCCAAAACGGTTGTCAAGCTCTGGAACAGGCTGCCCAGGGCAGTGGTGGAGGGACTGAAAAGCCATGTGCTGAGAGGCACAGTTTAGTGGTGGACTCTTCCAAACAAAATGATTTGGTTACTCTGTAAGTGACTTGCAGGCATTAGCTTATCCTAGTTCAAACCTTTTGAGTGAAAAGGAAGAAAGTGAAGAGCACATCATTTAGCATACAGAGTTTAAACACAGAAGAATATAGCAGCTAAACAGGCTCTAGGGCTGTGAAGTGCATACTTTCAACACATACTTCGGCTTTACTAAGACCAACTAATGCTCCCACTCATCACATGATGCAGTCTGCCAACGTTGCAAAATGAAATGTGTTAGCACTGTCAGAAATGTGATCTCTTCCTCAGCAGCAGGGGCGGAAGGGTGGAATCAAAACACGACCAGCAAAGCTGCACACAAAATCAGCATGGAAAGCAACACAGTACACTTACCAGACAATGAAGACACACAGTTAGTGAAAACACATTTTTGGGTTTTATACAAGTCACTACTATTTGCCCCAGTACTGCTTCACATGCAGACACCAATATCCACTGGATAATTGTGTTTATTACATTAGCGTTCCATACAATTTCCAGCACGATTTATATAGTCCCTGTATAGAGAAAGAGCTGTAAAGAGGGGATAGAAAGTGATCCCTTTAAACTAAAAAACATCCATAAAGCCAAGCTCCCAATAGGAAGATATTTAAGTGTTTAACTTGGCTTTATTAATGGGTAGGAGCACATAGATAAAGTGCGGGAGTGCTTAAAGGGCATAGGGCAAGAGAATGGGACAAGACTCTTCAGTTGTGTCCAGTGACAGGACAAGGGGCAATGGGCACAGACTGGAAGCCAGGGGGTTCCATCTGAGCAGAAGATAAAACTGCTTGGCTGTGAGGGTGCTGGAGCCCTGGAGCAGGCTGCCCAGAGAGGAGTGGAGTCTCCTTCTCTGGAGAGATTCCAAATCTGTCTAGATATTGTGATCCTGGACAGCCTGCTCTGGGTGACCCCACTTTAGAAGGGGTATTGGATTAGATGACCTCCAGTGACCCCTCCCAACCCCCACCATGATGGGATTCTGTCATTCTGTGGTAGAGTTATTTAAAACAACAGATTTACAGAATTTGTCCAACAAAGGGATTATTTACACTTTCCAACTCTAGGAACAGAGTCAACATTTGCAGAGACTCCTGCCAGCACATTTGGATATGCTGCTGCAGAGCGCTGGTCTAAGAGCAGATCTCATATCTGAAAGGCTTCTTACCTAACAGGAAATGGAAAACAAGTATGAATGAAGAAGTATGTTCTATGGGAATGCACAGTGTGTGTGTGAAATTCAAATGAATATAAGTGAATTAACATTTAAAGCACATCCTCAAAGCCACAGCTCATCTTTCACACAATCTTGTTTCTAATGAAGCTATCAACTTAGATCATGTCCCTCTGTACTCAGCACTGGTGAGGCTACACCTTGAATACTGGGTTCAGTTTTGGGGCCTTCACTACAAGGACACTGAGGTACTGGATCATGTCCAGAAAAGGGCATTGAAGCTGGTGAAGGTTGTGGAGAACAGGTCTTGTGAGGAATGGGTGAGGGAACTCAGACAGTGTTTAGTCTAGAGAGAAGGAGGCTCAGGGAAGACTTTCTCATTCTCCACTTCTCAACTGCCTAAAAGGAGGTTGCAGCAAGGTGAGTGTTGAGTCTTTTCTTACAAGTACCGAGTGATAGGTCAAAAGAAAATAGTCTTAAGTTCTGTCAGGGGAGGTTTATACTGGGTATTAGGAAAGATGTCTTCCCTAAAAGGGTTGTCAAGCCCTGGAACAGGCTGTCTAGGGCAGTGGTGGAGTTCTCACCCCTGGCTGGATTTAAAACTCATGTTGATGTGGTGCTAAGGAACATGGTTTAGCAGTGAACTTGGTAGCATTGCGTTATTAGTTGGACTTGATGTTCTTACAGATCTTTTCCAGCATGAATGATACTATGGTTCTATAATGGCCCAAGTAGTTAAAGGTAGTAGACCCTACTGCATCTGAATTTGGCTTCCACCATAAATCTCATAAAGAAAACTTGTCCGGAACCATTTCCAAACTTAGTTTTGATCTTTTTCTCTGAATCAAGAGTTTGGAGGGCAAATTTACAGCATACTCAAGTCCCCAGTGAAAAAGAAACAAACACATTCCCCAGAAAGGGGAAATGTAACAGAACAGGAAATTTTCAAGAAGCAAAAGGGAATCACATTAAGGGAAAGTCATATTAACTTAATGAGGAAAACACACTAAGACTTTTCTGTGAAGACAGCAAGGACAATGTTTAGGTCACAAATGCAAAGGAAAACAATGACTTTGAATAACAAAAACACAGGTATATTCTTGAAGTACTTTCCTCCCCTTTTATCTGCATTCCCACTGAAAATTTCTAATTTACAATATTTATCATCCTCTTTTCCTGCTGTATGAAAATTCTGATGTATCAGCCTTACACTGGAGGACCTAAAGAAACCACAGACTAACTAAAGTGGAACAGAATCGCACAATGGTCAAGTTTGAATGGGAGCTCTGGAGGCAATTTGATCCAACCCCCAAATAGCCAAAGCAATTTTCAGTTTTGCAGGCAAAAATAAAATCACAAACCAAGCAAATATATATTTAAGTTTAAAAATTAACAAAAAGTGAACATGTTCTAAGAATCTAAGTCCTAACACCAACTCTGGTGTTGTATATAATAATTCTCCTAAATGCAGCATTTCAAGCCAACACAAATAGAAGTAACTCCCAGCTCCAGTTTTATTTCCGTTATCTTTCAAGAACTAATGCAGGAGGTATCACACTTGCAGTATTAGTATGATGTGGAAATTATGTTTTATGTTTACCCCTTGCTGTCAATGGGGAAGCAAAGAGGAAGAGGCTGATAACCCTGTCAAGGGCAATTGTCAACAGCCTGATAAATAGATAACACGTTCCATTGCCTTAGGTAATAAACAGCTTCCTAAAACTCATTCCATGTGTGGGCCATTACACAGCAGGTCAGCAACAAAACGAGAGGAGGCGGTTCTGGACAGGCAATCCTAGACAGTTGTGACTCTTCACTTCCCTTCATGTTTAACAAAACTTTAACTAGTTTTGCATAGGATCAGTAATTTGTCTACTTTTGCACCTGAACACCATGAACAGTGCTCAGTGAGGCTTTTTAAGTTGGTTATCCTTCTTCAGCTATCATTCTCCTTTTCCTATACCTTTTGATGCACTGTCAGTTGCCTTCTACCTAGGCTAAGACGATTTAACAGAGCAAATGTCTGTCTTTGAAGACATGGCATACTTGCTAACACAGAGCCATCTGTCTCAGTAACATGAGATGTCTATCAGCCCCCTCCACACCTACATTTCCTTCCAGACATCTGCCTACTCTTCTCTGCCAGTGTGTGATGCCACAGGATAGAGCACCACCCGCAATGCTTAAGTTTCAGAGTGCCATACTCCTGCCAAACCACTGGAAAGAGCATTTCATTCCTTCAGCTGGCTGAAAACTTCCTTTTGCCAGAGTGGACAAAGGTAGGTATTCCCTATTCATAGGATGAGTTCTCTGCAAGATAATTTATTTAACCATTGTCACAAGCATCTAATGGGCCTGTCCCTATCCTGTCCACCAACTTACTGCAGACATCAAATATGTTTCAGAAGGCCATTAACACAACACAGCATATTTCTGTCCTCTTTATTCAGTTACACTTACTTTCTAGTCTTGTAAAATGCTCATTTCAGAAGGAGAAAGCCTTCACTTTTAAAATGCCAACAAGGTGGACCAGATCCAAAAGTTCCAAGTAGACAGTCCTACAAAGTATGTTCTTCTGTGTCATGACCATGGCAATGCAAAGGCTAAGTAAACAAATCACTTGGCAGAGATGGAAAGAACCTCAGAGCGTCAGTCACAGAGAGACTGAGCCTCTGAAAGAGGTTCAGCAGTAAACTTTAAACTAGAATACTGAGGCAGGAAGCTTTCCAGAAAATGAAAGGGAATGTGGCCAAGATGGACAAACAACAAGCTATTATAGCAAAAATACTGAATAGGTCAATATGTGCAATCAATTTTAAAGGTTTTGAGAAGACATTCCCATTCTTTCTTGGCCATGGAGTATCAAAACATGAAAGAAAAAAATGTTAATTGAAGTCCACATCCATCTGAACTAGCTAAGTTCAGCTCACAAGCTGGGGCATGAACTGTCCTTGACTTTGCAGTATGTAGACCTTTACACAGGTGTCTTCTGAACTAATCCAAAACCAGGATCAAATACATCATTAAAAATCAATATCCCTAAATAACATAAAAAACCATTTCAGTGAAAATTGTGCCTCTTTTGTTAAACCAGGATCACAGTGTTTGTTTTTTGCACATTCAACATAAGATGGAGAACTTTCAAGAGGTAAAAGATAGCCCTTTCCTCTGAAATCCTGATGTCACAAAAGCATCTGTCCATTGGATAATCACAGTACTTTTTTTTTCCTTTTCTTCCTTTAGTGGTTTACCTAAATGGTAACATAAAAAAAATAAAATACATGCAATCCCCCTGTATGCATCTGCTGTACCAGGGAGACTCTGTTTTGTACTCACACTCCTAGCAGTGAAAAGCTTTGATGCCAGCATGTGTTCCCATGTGCTTCTGCAGAGCTAACTACAAGGACATTTCCTGCCAGAAAGGAAATGAACCTTGTCACAGCTGGAAAATCCTCATCTATTCTTCCTGGGTAAGTGGCCTGAAGGGATGACATTTTTCAGTTATTGTGTTAATTTAGGCTTTTAATGCCTTTTATCATGAGTATTTAAAGCTGTTAGGAAAGATTGATATCAGTATGGGAGCGATGAGAGCACAAAGATTCCTACCAGACCAGTCTACATCAAATACTTCAGTTACTATTTTATTATCTTTTATTTATTTATCTTCCCAGGATGACATACTTTGCTGTGCTGAAATAATTTCCTTGCAGCCAATACTACATAATGCAGCATGGTAACACGGGATTGTTGTATTTTGATGTCTGAATGGTCCCTCTAATTTTTTTTTAGGAAGTTCTTGTCTGGATGAAAGACAGGCTCTACCTTCTCCCCTGTGTGACCTGCTACTTTTCCAGGCCTGCAGGTGAAATTCGATTAAAAGGAAAAATACCACGTGCAACAATTAGACCTGTGCTTATGTACAAAGACAGAATTCCTAGGGAACAAAACCATTCCAAAAGGTCCACACAGATCACAGACCTGCTAGTCCATATTCCTTAATTTTCCAGATTCTTCCCCACACCATGTTTAGGATCCCTAAAACCATTTAATGCTGTCTCATGCACTTCTTTTTTTTTCAAAATTAATACAATTGCAGAATGTTAGGGGTTGAAAGGGACCTCCTGAGATCACTGAGTCCAACCCCCCTGACAGGGGGGCAGAGCAGGATCACCTACAGGAGCTTGCACAGGCACACATCAAGGTGGGTTTGGGAAGCCTCCAGAGAAGGAAACTCCACAACCTCTCCAGGTAGCCCATTCCAGTGCCCTGTCACCCTCACAGTAATTGTGCGTCTCCTCTTGTTGAGGTGGAATCTCCTGTGCTCTAACTTGTATCCATTGTTCCTTGTCCTGTCACCGGGAACCACCAAAAAGAGACTGGAACCTCCATCTTGACACTCACCCCCCAGATATTTATAGATGTTCATAAGATCACCTCTCAGCCTTCTCTTCTCAAGACTAAACAGCCCCGGATCTCTCAGTCTCTCTTCACAGGACAGATATTCAAGTCTCATAATCATCCTCACAGCTCTCCATCGGACTTCCTCCAGCAGATCCCTGTCTCTCTTGACTTGGAAAGCTCAAAACTCAACACAGTATTCCAGGTGTGGTCTCACCAGGGCAGAGTAGAGAAGGAGAACCTCCCTAGACCTGCTAGACACACTTTTCATAATGCACTCCAGAATGCTGTTAGCTCTCGTGGTGGTTTGGCCCTGGTTGGGGGCTAGATGCCCACCAAAGCCACTCTATCACTGCCCTTCTCAGATGGACAGGGGAGAGTTGAAACACAACAAAAGGCCCATGAGTCAAGATAGAAGCAATTTAATGGGATGAAAAGCAAAGCAAAGGCCGCATGCAGAAGCAAAAGCAAATAAAGCTGTTACTCTCTACCTCCCATTAAATAGATGATGTTCAGTTACTGCCGGGAAGCAGGGCTTCAACACATGTAGTGATTGCTCCAGAGGACAGATACCATCAACACATCCCCCCACACTTCCTTCTTACATCTCTCTCCAGAACCCAGCAAGATGAAACAATGTCCCTTTGAATCACACCTGTCAATAATTAATTACTAAGTAAATATTATCTCCAAATACATGCATTACATCCACATGTTGAAGATGATAAACAGGATTACTCACTCTTTAAACACTCTGTAAAGAAAACTCAGCTATTTTCATGACAAGTTTGTGAGGGTGATTAGAAGCCCTGCTATTCTGAAAACTAAGTATTTAAGAAAACAATTAAATGATGTGATACTCAAGGCTTCTCTGGTAAAAGTATTCTGGCTGTTTCTGAATTAAGAGTGAATCATAGAGCAACAGTACTCAAAACAAGAAAGAAGCAAAAGAGGATTTAATCCTTAGCTGTTTGTGTGGATTAACATTTTCTTGCACAGAGAAATAAAAGCTTACATTGTCCAAAGAATAAAAACCATAGGAGGGAACCTAGGTACTCAGGAGAGTGGAAGTGTTCAAAGCATAGAAGGTGTGAAAGCTAAACCAGTGATCGCAACAGAACCAAGGACCTATGTGGAAATATCCGGGATTTAAACAGTGGGCTTCAAGATGAAAGCTAAGTCTAAAAGGAAAGCTGTGCCATTCTGAATGACTCTGGAATGGTTTTTCCTCTTCATCTCTAAACATTTGTGATCTTTCAAGAGGAAAACCCATCACAAAACCCATCACACACACTAACACAAAAACAGTGAAAGGTCTACATTCCAAACGCCTCCAGGACAAACAGAACTTTTTTCAGAGCTATGAAACAGGGACCACAAATGCATAGGCTAACTTCTGCACTGTCTTTGTGAATACAGTGGAAGTACAGAAGTCCAAGGTATTACATGCTGATTCACAGCCTAGGAAAATAGTCTTTGCTACCATTTCTACTCACTAAAGTCAGAACTACAACTGTACTTTTTATGCATTTCAAGGACATGTCTTTCCAGGAGATATAACGGAACAACCTTTCTTTGTCAGGGGACGAAATGCTTTGTACCAAAGCAGAGCTATTTGTACTCTCTAGATATTTGAATTACTCCTTTAAAAATAAACCTGTAAGACACCTGCCGATTACCAGCATATTTAACAGCTTTAAATGCAGATTCCAGAGCTCTAGCAATGTTGTGGGCACTGCCTATCTTATGTAGCACTTGTGGTGCAAATTCCCCACAAACACTGACGTGATCTCTTTAAGGGGAAAAAGAATACTGTGTCACTAGGAGGGCTATTTTGAACTTCTAGTGTTAAGCAACGGAACCCCAAAGTAACACAGAATTGTCATATGGATGATTTAACCTTTCATCTTTCAGATATAAATGAAGCATGTTTGAGAGTGGGAAATTCCAACCCATTAAGACCAAAGGGACTTGAACACTCCTAATACATACATTCCAGATATCCTTGTAGCAATTAAATGAAACAGCACCATTTTATGCTGTACTATCAGCAGGTAGCCTGCACGGAGGATTACAAGCCTAGTTAAAAAACAGAGAAAGCACTTACAAAGTGAAAAGCCTGTGTGATGTTGTTCATTTGCTGCCCTCTCCTGGGGAAAGAGGAAACCAACCAAAGCAAGTACCGAAGAGCCAGGAAAATAGCCGGTCCCTGAGTACAGTTGATTACACGTCCCTGTTAACCTTAGCGTGGCAGCTCTCTCTAGATTACCACACTCCAGCGGTTCAGAAATAATTCCGGTAATGACAGAATGATGTCAAATGCTTAACCTTAGCCTTCTCTAATCTTAAACTTGACTTCTTTAATACTGAGACAAGATATAAGAAGGGAGGTGTGAGTGAGGTGGGAGTTGGTCCCTTCTCCCAAGGAACAAGTTATAGGACAAGAGGAAACAGCCTCAGGTTGCACCGGGGGAGGTTTAGGTTGGAGGTTAGGAACAAATTCTCTCTGAAAGGGTTGTAAAGCCCTGTAACAGGCTGCCCAGGGCAGAGGTGGAGTCTCCCTCCCTGAGGGCAAGATTTAAAAGCTGTGCAAATGTGGTGCTGAGGGATGAGGGGATTGAAAGTACCCTCAGCAAGTTCACTGATGATACAAAACTTGGGGGTGTGGCTGACACCCTGTCAGGCTGTGCTGCCATACAAGAAGATCTGGACAGGCTGGAGAGCTGGGTGAAGGCAAACCTCATGAAGTTCCATAAGGACGAGTGCAGGGTCCTGCATCTAGGGAGAAATAACAACAGGCACCAGTACAGGTTAGGGGCCGCCTTGATGGAAAGCAGCTCCTTCTTGTAGACCCCCTTCAGGTACTGGAAGGCTGCTATTAGTTGTCCCCAGGACAATCTCTTGTCCAGGCTGAAGAACCCCAGCTCCCTCAGCCTGTCCTCATGGAAGAGATGCTTCAGACCCCAGTCATCTTCATGGCCCTCCTCTGGACCCACTTCATCAGGTCCATGTCCTTTCTGTCTTGAGGGCACCAGAAGCTGGATGCAGTACTCCAGGTGAGGTCCTACCAGAGCAAAGGGGCAGAATCACCTCTCCTGATCTGCTGGACACACTTCTCTTGATGCAGCCCAGGATGTGATTTGCCTTCTAGGCTGCAAGTGCATATTGTTGACTCATGTCCACAGGGCTGCTTCCTAGCACCTCATTCCTCAACCTATATTGATGAGGATTGTTCTAACCCATGTGCAGGATCCTGCATATGGTCTTGTTGAACCTCAAAGTTCACATGGGTCCACCTCTCCAGCTTGTCCTGGTCCTTCTGGACAATATGCCACCATTCTAGGATATTGACAGTAGCATTCAGATTGGTGTTACTTGCTAACCTTGCTGATGGTGCACTTGATCCCACAGTCTGATATCAATATGGATCCCTGAGGGACACCACTTGTCATGGATCTTCATCTGGACTTCTAGCCACTGAGCACTATTCTCTGGGTGTAATTATCCAGTCAATCCCTTACCCACTGAACAGTCAAATCCATCTCTCCAAATTGGTGAGGAGGATGTTGTGGGGGACCATGTCAAAGGCCTTGCAGATAGATGAAATTCATAGCTCATCCCTTGTCCAGTGACGTAGTCACTCCATCACAGAAGGTCACACGGTTTATCAGGCATAATTTGCCCCTAGTTAAGCCATGTTGCTGTCTTTGGTCTCCTCTCTGACCTCCATGTGCCTTATCAGAGCTTCCAGAAGAATCAGCTCCATGATCTTCCCAGGCACAGAGGTGAGTCTGACAGGTTGGTAGTTCCCAGAGTCCTCCTTTCTACTCTTTTTTAAAATGGGTGTAATGTTTCCCTTCTTCCAGTCACCAAGGACTTCCCTTGACTGCCAGACCTTTTTAAATATTATGGAGTGGCTTGGTGACTACATCTGCCAGTTCTGGATGGAAAGGACCTTTAAGATCACCTAGTTCTAACTCCTCTGCCATGGGCAGGGACATCTCTTACTAGACCAGGTTGCTCAAGGCCCCATCCAACCTGGCTTTGAGCACTTCCAAGTCTGGAGTATCCACAAGTTCTCTGTGCAACCAGTTCCAGGGCCTCACCAACTTCACGGGGAAGAATTTCCTCTTAATGTCTGATCTAAATCCAGCTTCTTCCAGTTTGAAGTCATTATCCCTCATGCAGTCACTACATGCCTTTGTAAAAAGTTCTTCCCCAGCTCTTCTGTAACCCTTTTCAAATACTGGAAGGCTGCTCTAAGGTGTTTCTGGAACATCCTCTTCTCCAGGCTGAACAACCCCACCACTCTCAGCCTGTCCCTATAGGAGAGGTGCTCCAGCCCTCAGATCATCTTCATGGCCATTATCTCATGCAGACTGAAGGAACATCATTAAAAAGTGAACATTTACAAACTTTTAAAAAAAATTATTCTTGTATTTTCTTTGTTTAAACCAGTATGAAGATGCTTTAATACAGCTTCTCATGGCAGCACTTGCAGCTCATGCTGAAATCTCTAATAAATTGTGCACTTGCCAAATAACATTTTGTGCACAGAATAGTTTATATAGTGGAGTAAAATTTGGCTTAGTGGTAAAAATCACTGGGCAGACATTTAAACACATCCTGATAATGTCATGCTACAGGAAGATTTCTTCTATGCTGTTTTCTAAAGGCAATAAATATATTGTGCACGCCAAGAGATGAGGTTTCCTCTGACGGTTGCTTCTGTGTGCTTTGCGGGTACTTTGTAACATAAAAACTTTCCTAGATGAGGCACTGAAAGGTTTATTTACTTGTGTGACTTTTAAATGATTTTTCACAGAATCACAGAATGTTAAGGGCTGGAAGGGACCTCGAAAGATCATCTAGCCCAACCTCCCGGCCAGAGCAGGATCACCTATACCAGATCACACAGGAATGCATCCAGGCGGGTCTTGAGTATCTCCACAGAGGGAGACTTCACAACCCCTTTGGGCAGCCTGTTCCACTGTTCCATCATCCTCACAGTGACTCCTCCTGACTCCATCCTCTTGGCACTCACCCTTTACATATTTATAAACACGAATGAGGTCACCCCTTAGTGCTTTGATTGGGATTAAGTTAACGAGGCAGGAATTATAAAAACATAGTTCCCTTTTATTTTCAAAAGAAAAACCCGGGCCCCAAATACGTACCAACTAGTTAGATTTTATTTACGGGTTCTATTCGTTCGCTAATTCTACAGGGATGCCTATAGGCAACTTTAGTACAGTTTAGAGAATTCAGAAAATGGAAAAGGCTAAGCCACAAACCAGCTTTACCCCACTTACAAAACGGAGGCAAGCCAGGACCTTATGGAAAGCCGATGGAGAACGCCGGTTGTACTCACCAGGACGGAGCAGGAATTTGGAAATAGTCCTTAGGTCTCTCTTCGGTGGCAGGCTCCAGAACTGCAAGTTTATAATCCAATGTGTGGATAACGTGGCACAAATCCAAAGGAAAAGGGACCCGCCAGAATCCAAGTGTCCTTAGACACAGCTGCCTCAAGGCAAAACTCGCGAGCGACGCTGTCCGAGCAGCGCAAGACAAGCCGCGCGGCTGGCCTGCTCCCGCCAACAGCCGCAGTGTTACGGCAGGCAGGGTCACGCCAGCAGCGGCAGGCAGGCAGCGGGACCCCAGGGCAGGCAGGCCCGGGGAGAAGTCAGGTCCGAGTGCTGATCTCTCCAATTTCGCCACGAATCCAGAGCGAGAGCAGAGCGAGTCCAAAATGAGCACCAAAACTGATCAAAAAATGAGAGTCAAAATGAGAGCCCAGACCACTTTCTGGTCACTCTAAGATTTTCCTATACAATGTGTCCAGTGCCAATATATACTGGGCGCGGAGAACGCACAATCACAATTCCAAATCCCAGGGCGGGCTTCCCCCCAGGGGTGAATACATGTGAGGGGCTTCAGCTGCCGGCGGGAAGAAAGGAGCCTTTTCACCTGTCCCCCAGTGGGAGAGGAAGGCAATTTCGCGCCTTTGTCTTCCCCCATCAAACCTCCGCTGATGGAGGTGGGGGAAGGGGAGTTTGGAGCACCCCGTAACACCTAGTCTCCTCCTCTCTAAGCTAAAGAGCCCCAGCTCCCTCAGCCTCTCCTCATAAGGAAGATGTTCCACTTAATCATTTTTGTGGCTCTGTGCTAGACTTTCAAGCCGTTTTCTCAGGTCTTTCTTGAAGTGAGGGGTCCAGAACTGGACACAATATTCTAGATGCAGCCTCACCAAGGCAGAGTAGAGGGGAAGGAGAACCTCTCTTGATCAACTAACCACACCCCTTCTAATACACCCCAGAATGGCATTGGCCTTCCTGGCCACAAGAGCACATTGCCAGCTCATGGTCACCCTTCCATCCACTAGAACCCCCAGCTCCTTTTCCCCTTCACTGCTCTCCAACAGGTCAATCCCCAACCTGTACTGATACCTGGGGTTGTTCTTTCCCAGATGCAAGACTTGCCCATGTTGAACTTCATTAAATTTCTCCCTGCCCATCTCTCCAACCCAAGTCTCACTGAATGGCAGCACAACCTTCCAGTGTCAGCCACTCCACCCAGTTTTGTGTCATCAGCAAACTTGCTGACAGTGCACTCTGTTCCCTCATCCAAGTCACTGATGAATATATTGAATAGTACTGGTCCCAGTATTGACCCAGTACTGACCCCTGAGGGACTCCACTAGATACAGGCCTCCAACTAGACTCTGTCCCATTAACCAACTGGGCTGATGCAATTTCCTCGGGGTGATGCAGGTTGGCAGAACAAATTAGTATTTGTATTTAAATTCATGATTTTTCCATAGCTTGCTGGTCCTAGGGATGTCCACAGATTTTAAAACAACCCAAATTGTCTGTGTTTAAACCAAATCTAAGGCTGAACTACATCAGTTTCTCTGTCACCTGATGACCCCTCACCAGCAGAAAAGGGGAAGTGGGAAAAGGAGAGGAAACCTATGGGGTGAAATGAAAATAGATTTAATGAAACAACAGAACTGATGCCAATATAAAGTATGTAAAAGTATATTCAGCCTGGTGGAAAATATAGCAGAAAGAATCCTTGGAGCAGAAGGAAGAGAAGCAGGGTTAGGAAGTGCCCAAGCAGGAGGTTCCCATCTCCTCAGCAAAGCTCCCCCTTTATAGTGAGCATGACTTTCTGATCTGGAATACTCCTATAGCCAATCCAGGTCAGCTGCCGTAGCTGACTTCAAACTGCCAACAGCCCATGGCTAGCCCAGGATTCTGTCCCAGCAAATCCATGACAGGAAGTACGAGGGTTTTGCCATGAGAAAAATGCTGTAAACGATGCCTTAAATCACTTCTTGAAATCGTAGCTCATTGAAAATGAACTACATCTTAGAGCGTTATGGTATTTTTGTGCTAAGGTTTGTGTGCTGTGAGGATACAGACTTTCTTAAGCTTAAATCAGAAGGCTGGTGGGAAATTTGTACTGCGAACACACGCAAGCTTTCTGGCCATAAACCTAAACATTGCGCAACACCTCGCCGCTAACGGCCCCCGACCCTTCCCTAGTACAGCCAGGAGAAGACTGGAAAAAGAAATTAAGCGGATCAACGCCTTATAAGACGCTTCTTCTGGAGAGCCTGCCCTGAAACACTTGGCAGCCCTTTCCCGGGCTGTGGCCTCTCCCGTTGACAGGTCCGGGCTGGAGCGGCACCTTCGTGCCGGTGACATTCCGTGAGGAGACACCTGAGCTCGGCCACCCGGCTAAGTGGGTGCCGCTGCCAAATTGCGAGCCCCTTCCCGCCGCCTGACCCCGGCGAGAGAAGAGGTAGGACTTCTGGGGCACTCGACCCCGGAAACGAGACTCACTTCCGGCACTGGGTTGCCCCCTTTGCAACCCGTGTCCCGTCCCCCCCCCGCGGCCCGCTGCGCGCGTGCGCCGCGGCCCCGCGTCCGTCTCGCCCCCCCCGCCCCAGCGGCAGCGAAGGAGTTTGGAAGTTCAAAATGGCCGCCGCGGCGGAGCCCGAGCAGCGAGCGCCCGAGTAAGAGACCGGCTGGGAGGCTTCTGGCTGTGGTGTCGCAGGGAGGCGGGGGGAGAAGCGCGGGAAAGGGTGGAGGGAGTGGGCAGAGGGCGAGAATCGGCCTAGGTAGAAGTGGTGGGAGGGTAGGAGGAGGAAAGAGATGGGGGAAGGCGGCCGCTCCGCTCTGGGCGAGAAGGATTGATGTAGGAGCCGCTTGTCCTGCCGTAGGGTGATCCGGCGGGGTTAGCACAAGAAGCTGCATCCCGCTGGTTGGGGACCGGCAAAGGGAAGCAGGAAGCAGCGGGTGGGGGGTGCGGAGAAGGCCGCGGGCCGGGCTGCGGGGGGAGGGGAAGTGGAGCCGGAGCCCGGACTGGCGGGCGCGTGTCTTCGGTTCCGCGTGCGCCTTCCCGCCTCGGCGGGGCCCTGGTGCTGCCTCCCCACACACACACCGCTCCCGTTTCCGTCGCCTACTACTCCTCGGGGAAGCGGGTTTGCCCCGGGGACTACTATCTTTTTCCTCGTGGTTGGGAGGCCGCTGCTCTCCTGGGCCAGGCTGGCGCGCAGAGCTCGGGCATCCCGGAGTTGAAGCTGGGCCTGTGCATCCCGGGATATCCCACCCTCATCCTGCGGGCCGCGGCTCCCGGTGCGAGCGAGGTCTCTCCGAACGAACCGCTGCCCGCCCTGCGGCGAGCCCACTTCCCCCGAGTCCCGGGCGGTCTCGCGTTATAGAAAAGTGCCTGTGCTGCTGGAAGCAAAACGCGATTTGTTGCCGCCAGTCCCTCCTTCCAACCTCTCGAAATGACTGGCAACTCCCGGCTCCCGTTGGGAAGCGAGGATCATTGGGAAGCTGCCGCCTCCCCGCCGGATCAGGGTTCCGAGGGTGCATTTTCCTAGCACCCCGTTTAGCCTCGTGAGATCTGGGAATTGGCAACGCTCAAGAGCTCCTTCTCTGAAAGTTTTGCCCACAGCTGACAAACTAGTGCCTACTTTATTGCTCCTCTTCACTATATAAATATTGGACATATAAACTGTTTCCTGTGGATTTTTTCCCTACTTAAAGAAAAAGTAAAGATTTGAGGGTTTTCTTTGTTAGTGAATCGTGGGACTAGAAAACAGGTGAAGGCAAGCAGTGTACACGTGAACACTGTAAAATGTCAGCAGGGAAAGGAGATTTTAGTATTGTATAGAGAAATATAAGTAAGGGTTATAAGGTAAAAACCTGATGGCAAGAAACCCAAATTCAGGAGTAGAACTCGCTGTTGTATTTCTGGAATTCATAAGAAGAAAAGGGACTATAACAGGGTAATGTCACAATTGTTCTCTAATTAAAGCCATTAGAGTCCAGTCTTGCAGATATGTCTGCCTCATCACCTTCTGAAACTTTAAAAGGTTTCTCATCCATGTCATTACACCTCTGAAATAACACGAAGTACAAGTGTGGCCATATTTTGGTGGAATTACTTGAAATAAACAGATTCCTGTATGTGAAGAAATTCTTAGATATTTCTTGAGTGTTACTGAGGTCAACTGTTACTTTATAGTTGAGGTACAAAGAAAAGCTGATGGCTCAATGTAGTGTGGCCTGAGGTGCTGCTGTGATGGTGTGTCTCATCTGACACCTCCGCTACTGGCTGGCTTTTATGTGACATGTGGTGAGGTTAGTAGATAACATTAAAATATACACAAATAAAAAGTTACTTCCTTTTTGGGTTTCAGTGTCGTTTTCCCAACAAAACAAGTTTGGAAGGGCCCTTTAAACTGTCCTTGTGACGTTTCTCTGCTCTTTAGCCAGTTTGTGTCGCTGACATGCTTGGTCTGGATTGCAAATCCAAGTTGAGAAAGTTTTACATTTAGTACTTTTTTCCTTTCTATGTCTTCTGTGCCAAGTGTAATGGAACTCCAACTCATTTAAAGCAGTTTTTCCTCTTCCTGATGGTCTGTTATTTTAATAGTATGGAGTGTCAGGAGGAAGCTGTTAAGGAAAATACCTTTTTATATGCTTTGAATAAGCAGAACTAGTGGTAAAGGTGTAAAAGAAAAGGCACAGAACATTCTGACATTGGAATCTTAACTCTGACTAAATTCTGAATATTGGCTATTTTAAACTCAATTTGTTCCCTTAGGAAGTTTCTCATTTCAAAACACCGAACTGCTAATGGGTTTAGGAAGTGGCTTTAGTGTATATTGCAGAAAAGTCTGCATTATTTACTAGTACTAGAATTTGTGTTAAGCAGAGGAGAGTCAGTGACTGTGAGTTGTTTGAAGAATCTATCATTAGTTAGGCAGACACTAATGAAGTTTATAATGAAAGTGCCGTCCAGGCTTGGACTATCTCCAATATATTTATCCTCATGGATCACTGATCTTCAGCAACAACTGTGGTACAAAACTAGTAGAGTCCTGGAGATGTATACATTTCTGTGTATGTCCCCTGCAACTCCTGACTATTGCATTTAGGGAATTTCTTTTCAGTGAATGAGGCTTAGGATATGGAAAGAGCTGTATTTAAATTACTAAAGTGTTAGCTGTAGGTCTAAAAATTACGCTTGGTTCTTGGGAAGCTGATACATTGCTATGCCCTGTCAGAAATGAGACTCCTTTAATTTATCCTGTTCATCAGCAGTGCTTGCCACGCTACATAAATAACAAAAACCCATGATAAGAGCAGCTCTTGATTTTTCTAACAGGCATGTACAGAAAGAACCTGCAGTTGAGAGAATGAGTTGACTCTGCATGAGACTTTGCAGCACACTTTCATTTGGTGGTTAGCATCATCCTTTGAAATAAGTTTAGATCTTCTGCCACTTGCAAATACCTTTAAGAGGCACAGTTTGGGTTAGGCATGAGAGTGGAACTGCAAATAAGAGAGATGATGGACTGACAAGATGCATAAATACATGTCACTGTTGCATGCTTTCAACAGATATTGTCAGGATTGATCCTAAAAGCCAAAGGTTTTGTTAGTGATTTTCTGTACCTTCCTTCTTTAATACTTCTTTTTGCAGTCTGTGCTGTCTGCTCGTGAGGGACACGAACAGACAGAATAGTGTATCTGCTGTTAGTTATGTTAGATGTATGTCTATTTCTCCCAAAAGTGGGTAATTACAATGCCAGTTAGTTTCTCTCAGAAAGACTCAGCCCAAGATGAAGGGCTGCAGTGAGTTAACAGTACTGATCTTTGGTTTTTCCTTGCAGCAGGGCCGAGGACGCTGATGCATCAGAGAAAAGCGTAAATGAAGAAAATGGGGAGGTGTCGGAGGCAGACCAACCTCAGAACAAGCACAGCCGGCACAAAAAAAAGAAACACAAACACCGAAGTAAACACAAGAAACACAAACATTCTTCAGAAGAAGATAAGGACAAAAAACATAAACACAGACACAAACATAAGAAACATAAACGGAAAGAGGTAGCTGATACCTCTGACAAAGAAGATGGACCAGCTAAAAGAACTAAAATTGATTTTTTAGCTCCTCTGGAAGACTTGGAGAAACAAAGAGCGTTACTGAAAGCTGAACTTGAAAACGAATTAATGGAAGGAAAAGTCCAGTCTGGGATGGGATTAATATTACAAGGTTATGAGTCAGGATCTGAAGAGGAGGGGGAGATTAATGAAAAGGCACGAAATGGCACCAGACCTACAGCTAAGTCAAACACTAAGGGGAAATTGGAACCCGTGGACAATAAAACTAGTTCCAAGAAGGCAAGCAAGAGTGAATCTAAAGAAAGGACTAGGCACAGATCTGACAAAAAGAAAGGTAAGGTAGGAGTTGATGGAATCAAAGAGAAGACCACTAGAAGCAAGTCAAAAGAGAGGAGGAAATCCAAAAGCCCTCATAAGAGAAGCAAGTCTGAGGATCAGACAAGGAAATCCAGGTCTCCAATGCTTAAAAGGCGATCTCAGGAGAAGAACAGGAAGTCTAAATCTCCCCCAGAGGATAGAAATAAGGCTGATGATAAAAGTAAATCAAGAGATCGCAGAAAGTCTCCTGTTGTAAATGAAAACAAAAGCAGAGATCGTGGCAGAAAATCTAAATCTCCAGCAGAACTAAGAAGCAAATCCAAAGACAGAAGATCACGGTCCAAAGATAGAAAACCTAGGAGATCAGAGACTGACAAAGAAAAAAAGCCAATTAAATCTCCTTCTAAAGATGCTTCATCAGGGAAAGAAAACAGGTCCCCGAGACGACCTGGCCGTAGCCCAAAAGGCAGAAGTTTATCTCCCAAACAACGTGAAAAGTCAAGAAGAAGCAGATCCCCTCTTTTCAACGATCGGAGATCTAAACAGAGTAAATCACCCTCTCGGACCCGCTCTCCAGTCAGACGAGTGAGGAGTAGATCTGCAGAAAGGAAAAGAAGAGAGTCAGAAAGGAGACGTCTTTCTTCTCCCAGGTAACTTAAAGATGTGATGAACCATCACAAGAATGCGTTACAGGTTGAGCTGTCTTCTAGTTTGGTGTTTTTCTCTTTGTTTTAGTCTGAAAATAGCTAGTAAAAAAGATGGTGGGATTGTGCATTGTATCATGACTTTGTGTGTATTGGATTGTTTTAAAAATCCTCTCCCCAGGTGTCAGGCAAATTCAGTTTTGGTGTTTGTACTGAGTGATGTGCTGCTCACAGCATCACTGAGAACAAGTTTTGTAGCTAAGCTTGTTGGTTTTGTAGCTAGCCCTGTCACTTGGCAGGGTTCAGACTTTCGTTTCTGTTTTGTTTCTTAGCTAACAGTTCTGTGGCTTTCAGGAGTTTCTATAGAGTCCTCTCCACTTTCATATACCAGTTGTAGCTAAAAGTGGGCAATAAACCCATTTTTCTCCCTCAAAACCAAACCTTTAATGAGGGAGTAAGTGTAAGGACATACTGATATGGAAGATTGTCTTATAACGGTCATTTTTGCATACAAGTATTCTGTATCTTTCATTTGCTAGAGGTCTGGTAGTGTTGCTTTATTTTTGCTCTGTTGTGTAGCATTACCATATTTTGTACACACTTACAGGAGAAGGACTTAAGTCTTTATTGTGTAATTTTAGTCTTGGCATTTTGAAAAGGACAATTTAGCCTATGAAAGCTGTTAACTTGAAATACGAACCATAAGACAATAATGACTGGCATCTCCTTCTTACCAGCCTGCGAGCTGATAAGGCCTGGATGGGAAGTTTGCAAGCAGAGAATACATGTATACATAGAGAGTTAATTCATTAAATCTAAGAAGTTCAGCAGGCAGAAGGATTCAGCGGTACTTTTGGATCACGATTAATTTAAAAGCAGATTAAGCAAGTCTGTGTGACTGCTTTCTGGGGAACCAGGAATGCATCAGCAGTGCTACTGAATTTCTTTGATGTAGTGTTTAACTTGTTTTTCTTTAGCTTTTCACATTTCTTAGTTTCCATTTCTCATGGCAGCTTGCATTGCAGCCAGCATGAATTAGTTGTCTAGATGCTATTTCAGGTGATGCATGCATGTATAATTTTGTTATCATGCTTCTGTAACACCAGTGTGAGCACCATGTTACTGAGGCCACCACCAAGAAGCATTTTGTGTTGGAAGTGTCTGCACATCAGCAGAAATAATCTTTGTGGAACATTCTGAACTAACCCCAGCTGTGCTGGAGTTCTAACTACTTTAGTCACTCAGGCTGCAAGGAAATTTCAGGAGCTTTAACGAGTTTTA
This sequence comes from Dryobates pubescens, assembly GCF_014839835.1. Lineage (NCBI taxonomy): Eukaryota > Metazoa > Chordata > Aves > Piciformes > Picidae > Dryobates > Dryobates pubescens. The sequence continues at coordinate 28,704,280 of NC_071620.1, read as the reverse complement.
ACAAAAAATTGACAGTGATTTTATATTTTTAAAGTTTGTTTCCATTGTTGTAACCATTTAAGATACTTCTCAGGTCTTTAACTTCATTTACTCATTATATGTTACTATGAATTCTTAATCAGCTTTTTCTTTTTATCTCATCCTTGAGCTGATTGATTATTTTTTTTCTTTTAACAGATGTTTTTGGGGTTGATATTACAGTCCCCTTATTAGCCAGGAAACCTCAAGTTCAGTTCATCCTGTGACTTGCGTTGTAAGAATTTTCACAAGAACATAGTATAAATTAAATGGGTGAAAGACATCACCCTGCTTGAGCATTTGAATATGCAGTCATTTCATGGAGAAGCTGCCAGTAGTTCTGCAAGTGTGGGAATTTGTCTTCTGTCCCACTGTGCCCTATATTGCACTAGGTCTGGATGCCTGGTCGTTACACAAAGTTGATAAAGCTGCCTCAAAACAAACAAAGAATGTTACAGAATGGGTAGAATTAATCTTTCAGACCCAAGAGATTTTGTTCATTGATGAGATGAACCTGAAATAACTTGTCCCAGTTTGATTTGGAAAAAAAAAAAAAAGAGGGGGAAAAAAAAAGGTTTCCTTTGAACAATTATGTGGTAATATTTTCCAAGAATTTCTGTGACAGCCTTGCTAGAATAATTGTTGAATATTTTTAACTTCTTTCAGATTTTTGATTGAAGTCTTAGAATTAATAGAATGGGTTGGAAGGGACCTTCAAGATCATCTAGTTCCAACCCCCCTGACACAGGCAGGGACACTTCCTACTAGACCAGGTTGCTTAAGTTCCTATCCAACCTGGCCTTGCATACTTCCATGCTTGGAGCCTCCACAGCTTCTCTGGGCAACCTATTCCAGTACCTCACCACAATCATGGGGAAGAATTTCCTCCTAATGTCTAATCTAAATTGATCTTCTTTCAGTTTGAAGCCATTACCTTGTGCTGTCATTATATGAATTTGTAAACAGTCCTGCTCCAGCTCTCCTGTAGGCCTCTTGCTGTCTTGCTGTTGTGGAGTACAATGAAACTTTTCATTGTAGGTGTCCTGTCAAGGGACAGGAGCAAATAGATTTTGTATAGTATATATACTGTCAAACTTGAATTGTGGTTTGAGAAGGTCTAGTTTATATGTTAACTAAGAATTACGGTTTTCAGCTTTTGTATTAGAATTTGTGATGTGTTCAAACTGTTCAGTTCTAGTGGCCAGTTTGAAACAGACATTAAAAGTCATTGCTGTGGAGTCCTAAATTTCAATACAGTGTTGTAAAATTGCTGAGAAAATTCTCAGAAATTAGGTTTGGGCTTTTATTTCCTGTTTAAATTCTCTTTCTGATAAACATGAAAACAAGCCACTATCACTGCAAGACCTAACCACAGGCTTTGTTATGAAACTTCTTTCAGCTTTTTTCTGGAGTTGTCCTGAATTAGACCTATGTGTGAGCACAGAGGAAGGGCAGCAAGTTCTGCAGTGTGCTTACCCATTCCTCCCTTCTCTCTTTCCCTCCTTCCTTCCCTCAGAAGCCCATCCGATGGTCCCTAACTGGAGTAAGATGTTAAAGTGAGCTTGTTGAGGGAATTGTGATTTGTGTTTTCAGCTTGCTCCTGACGTTACTGCCATTCTGTTCTTTTAAGAACGCGGACCAGAGACGATATTTTGTCTAGACGGGAAAGATCAAAAGATGTTAGCCCACCCAGCAGGTGGTCCCCATCCAGGAGAAGGTCTCGGTCCCCCATTAGAAGAAGGTCTCGTTCTCCCCTTCGACGTAGCCGATCTCCACGCAGGCGGAGTAGGTCCCCTCGGAGGAGGTAAAGAAATGTTATATTTTTTAATATATTTAAAAGATATTACTAAAATGTATGAAGAGATGAAGCATTTTTTGTGCATGACTGTATGTGCTAGCATAGTGGACTTCATTGTGTCCTCCATGAATTCATTTTATTACTTGGGGTCAGTATGTACCTTTGTGTTTTATGACTAGATTTTCCTCCTTTTCTTCAACAAACCAAACTAACCCGCTCATGTCTTTCCCAGGGATAGAGGCCGAAGGAGTAGGTCTCGCCTTCGAAGGAGGTCCAGGTCACGTGGTGGCCACAGACGTAGGAGCAGGAGCAAAGTTAAAGAAGACAAATTTAAAGGTAGTCTTTCTGAGGGTATGAAAGCTGAACAGGAGTCTTCATCAGATGAAAAGTAAGAATTAATTTGTAACTTGTGCTTATTATCTAAAAGTAGAAAATCTGGTGATGCTGAGAATGAGCTAACACTTACCTCATGGTGTAGTTTTTGAGTTGTCATCTAAAACCTTAACCATGTTTTAGTACTTGTGATTTTGTCAAATTACTGTTGGGATGATGTGGAAAAATTTGGAGTGTGCAAGGAACATCCAGACCTGTTGGCTAGTGGGCAGACCTGAGGGGCTGAGATGTTGTTAGGTTTCTAAATTCAATTCAATCAGTGTCTCGTGACAAAATACTTGATCTGTTTCCTTCAGCTTATTGCTTAAGGAAAGGCTGTAATACCTGAGAGGATTAATTGCTGTCTGCAAATTGTTTTTATATTTGCTAAATACCTTCTAAATCCAATTGCACAAATTGCATTCTTAATCAAACTGTTAAGAACAGTGCTGGAATGAAAATGCACAAGGTTTGCTTTGTTTTTCTTTTTAAAACAGGTTACTGTTGATTTTTGCAGTTAGAAATGAAATAGTCTCAACTAATTTTCTCACTAAGATGTAAATATACACACTGGGATTTCATGCACTTTTTCTTTCTGAGTCAGTTCTGTAATACATTGTGTGTGCTTTCTATGCCAGAGAGCTTAATTTGGTAAAATTCAGCAGTAAATCTTATTTTTATGATGTTGTAAATAAACAATTACATTTTATAGTCTTGAAGACTTTGATTTGGAAGAAGAGGATGAAGAAGCAGAGATAAGACAAAGAAGATTACAGCGGCAAGCAATTGTTCAGGTACGTGGCTGTATAAACTTTGTAAGTCACTGACTTGGGCTCTCATGAACTCATTAAATGTATTCAGTTACATGTGTGAGCTCCCATGAACTTCATCTGGTAAAAAGGTAACAGTGGAGACAACCCTGACAACCCTGAAAGGGAGCTGTGGCCAAAGGGGGCTGCCTGGGGAGGTGGTGGACTCACCATCATTGTGGGTGTTTAGGAGGAGACTTGATAGGGTGCTTGGTTGCATGGTTTAGTTGATTAGGTGGTGTTAGGTTGGACTTGATGATCTTGAAGGTCTCTTCCAACCTGGTTTGGTCTGGTCTATTGTATTCTAATTCTATAGTGCAAGCTGTGATTTGGCACAGAGTTAGTATGCAAAATGCTGTCTTCTGTTTACTTAATATTTAGTTATAAAAACATTGACTATACACCCCTTGTCTTAAGCAGCACTACAAGTACTGTTCAGCATTTGACTTTCATTCAAACCCATTGTAAAATCATTCAGAACTCTGACAGTAAAACCACATGAAGTATATTCTTTTTAAAGGCTAGTTACACCTATTGTGGGTCCAGGCAGGAAGCAAATTTCAGAGCTTCGTTCCCCAAAGGGGAAAACCTTTATTTATACTATTGGATAGTTTGACCTCGATAACTGAGCAGTATCAGCATTTACTCATTCTGACGTTTAGCTTTTGCCAGAGGAAGTGACATCAATATAATTCAATACTTCTTAAGTAAAAAATTGTCGTTTATGGAAGTGGTACCATGAATTTTCTTAATGCATCTGAAACTTTTCAACAAGAATTAATAAGCAGATTTCATGTAGAAAACTGAATCTAAAAGATGCTTTTCTGCAACCTAATGCTAACAAAAATGGGAAGGATTCTACAATATGAGATAGAAAATCAGTAATTTTTCCTTAAAGACTTCAACTCAGTACTTGTACTGAGTAATAAATCTAGTACTGGTAATAAATCTATCACTACTGACATTTTGTCACACACAACAGAAGGGTTAATCTTCAATAAAAATTGCTTTTTACAGAAATAGAAAAGCCTACAGGACTAGGTTGGACTGGGTAACCTTTGGAGGTCCCCTCCAATCCAGACCATTCGATGATTCCATAACACACATGTATTTTTTAGTCTTATTTTATGATCAGGATTGTGGCAAAGAGTTCTATAAGATGCTGTTCTTCAGGTAATCTGTTGCCTTTAGGGATGTAGGTGATTGTGAAAGCAAAGATTTAGCACAAACTGTTGAAGAGGGCGGGTATAAAAATGGTTAAATTGTGATGAGCTGTGATGATGAGATTAATAACTGAATTTATTTTTAGAAATACAAAGGCCAGACAGAAGACAGTAACATCTCTGTGCCATCTGAACCAAGCAGCCCTCAGAGCAGCACACGTAGCCGCTCCAATTCACCAGACGACATCCTTGAAAGGGTAGCTGCTGATGTTAAGGAGTATGAACGGGAAAACGTGGACACGTTTGAGGCCTCAGTCAAAGCCAAGCACAACCTCATGACAGTTGAACAAAACAGCGGTAGGTATCTGAAATCTCATTGTATAAAAGCAATCTGAAAGCTCATAGGTTTTGCTGTGTTTCCTTACATACAAAGTAGATTGGCTTTTTGGACAGCATTTGAGAATGTTTCCGTGAATGTTACGGTACTTAAAACATTAAAGCTTAATCCTTAAAGGAGGATGATACAAATTAAACATTTTCTGTGTTTCAAATAATTCACAGTTCATGCTGTACATTTGGAGAGCAAATAACAATCTCTCTATATAGTTATAATCACCCTTTTTAAGTATTAAATTTTTCTTTTCACTTACAGCATGTGGATTTCTTTGAAGCTTAATGTAGTCTATTTTGGGGTAGGTTGGAAACTATGCCCCTTTGGTCCCTTGTTTTGGTCAAAGCCACCATGTAAGAAGAATAAAAGTGGGTCTGTAGTCATTTAGAGTGAATAAGGCTTTTGAGGATCACTGCTAGTAAGTTCATTTTGGCAGCATTTTTGTCTTCTTGCTGAAGAAATTAGTATTTCCTTTTCTTCCACCCTGCACATAATCTGTTGTACAGCAATATTGAAATGAAATACATCTGGGTGTAATACCTGCCTTGTGCTGCCGCAGCCAAAGGAGCACAGAGCCTGTCCCAGTATACCCTCAAATACGGAGAATCTCCTTTCTCTTCTTCTTCTGAAAGTACAAAACATGAGGTTTTGGTGCTGTGAGAAGATTTCAGTCCAGTTGCTCTGGATGAAAGTGGTCAGTTAGATACATCATGATACCTGAAACACCTGAGATTAGCCTTTTCTTTTCCTTCATTGGTTAATACCCTAAAAGGAGTATCAGTGATTTGCTGTGATCATGAAGGGCTGCTGCCATAATGTGTGTTGTGAAATAGTTTGATGTTTATTGCTTTCACTAACATGTACTTAATTTATATTTCTTTGCTTTTGTCAACCAAGTAAAATGTCTTTGGGACTTTAAAGATGATTAAAAGGTGAGAAAGGGATGATATTGCCCTCATTAAAAACGTTTTTAATGTCATAGTTAGTGTTGTCTTTGACTAAAAGCTATACGAGGTGCTTTTTGACAGGGTTGAAGAAAACACTTTCCAAAGAAACAACTTTTGGGCTTTGCACCTTTAATTTTTAGTAAGATACCTTGTGATGAGCAGAAAAGCCTGAGCTTGTATATTGAGAACATGTCTGTATTTTTAAAATATGCACACAGTCATTTGGTATTTATTTTTATACATATATGTGTATTATCTGCAGGGATTATGTAAGTATGTGCTTGTTTCTTTCTGCTGTGTGAGTTACTTGAAAGCCACTGTACTTCATTTTCCAGGGAGTTAGAAATTTTTGAGTGCTCTCAAAAACGGAGTGTTTTTTTCTCTAGAACTTAAAGTGATACTTTCTAGAAACATTAGTAGCACTGTTTGCCAGCATAGCCATTTTAGATTAGATTATAAAGATGCCAAGTCACCAGCTAGACTGGTAACAGTTATTAGTTTGTCCTCTTTCCCATGTTGAGTAATCTAAATTTCATTTTAAGGTTCAGCTCAGAAGAAACTGCTAGCTCCTGATATGTTCACAGAATCAGATGATATGTTTGCTGCGTACTTTGATGTAGGTAATTCTGGGAGACAAACTGTATCATTTGTTTGGGGTTTTTTTGCCTGTTAAAGAGTGGCTGTCAATTGAGGTTTGTGGGAGTTTTGATTTGTAAGAGCATGTCTGGCTGAGTGGATGATATATTCTGAATTGTTTGATCAGTGAAGGCAGACAGAATAGTTCTTAATTAGTATTTCAGTGAAAGAAAACCTGCTGGAATCATTAGGAGTTTTGCCCAAGTAAGCAGCTGGGGAATTCACCTGATGGTTGAACAGGACCTATACCAGCACATGGTAACAAAACTAATTTTTCTTTCCCAAAGTTTTACTTTATGTCAGTGTTACCATTCTGCATTGCTCTGTGGTTCTGGTTTTTTCAGAGATCCACCTGTGCCTAATTAAAAAGTATCTGTGTAAGATACTTTGTTAATGGTGCTGGTGTTTGAGTAATGTGATGTTTCAGTAGGGTTTGGGGGTTCTTTGGATGAAGAGATACATTTCTTCTCTTTTCCACTATTTGGCACTATTTTTCTGTACTATTCCAGCAGCTTTTCTCTAAATGTGCTGAAGTGACCTGCAAATATTGGCAGCCCAGTGACTGGTTTTGAGACTTTACTTGCTGTTACCTACACTGAGAAATAAGACAACAGCTTTCTCCTTAACTTAGAAGTTTGCTGGTTAATTTGAGTTTAATGATTGGACTTGATGATCTTGAAAATCTTTTCCAATGGAAATGAAATTATTCTGTGATAGTTATGATCTGTTAGTTATGACAGTGGCATTGGTAATAATGTAAATGAAATTAAACCCCCTTGGTCCTGGGAAAAGATAAATACTTGAAGGATAGCACTGAATGAACTCTTCCCTTGCAAATCACTAAACATTTTTACTACAAACATACTGTTAGGAAAAAGCCTTATTCTGATGATCCAAAACATGTGCTCTAACATGACTTGGATAAATTCCTTGTGGGTGTTAATTGAAACTTTGCCCGTTTATGTTTAATAATAGGATGAGCTCAACCAATAGAGCTCTTTCTTGCATCAGACTTTAGATACTGGTGGTATGTAAATAGCATTTTGTGTTGAATAGTTTCCCTACAAGATCAGCCTGTTTGTACTGTGGACAGAAACAGTCTTTCAGTGGGTAAAAAAGGGCTTTTGCTAAGTAAACATTAAGGGAAAACCTAGAGTGTGCAAGCAAAGCTGTTACTTTCTGTTTCAGAGTGCTCGTCTAAGGGCTGCTGGGTTTGGAAAGGACTTCAAAGAAAACCCCAATCTCAGGGATAACTGGACTGATGCAGAGGGCTATTACCGTAAGTCACTCCTTGATTTGCAAGGATACAGATAGAATGAGGGTGCTGGATGGAAGAGATCCTTGTGTAAAAGCACAGAAACATGATTCTATTGTACATGTACTGCAGTGCCCTCAATGAGTGAGGGTGAAATGAGGTCTTCACCTCGGTGATGGAAATGAGCCAGACTCAGAGTTTCTTCCCTATAATTTCTACAGAGCTCAGTGTACAAAATGTCCTGCACTGAAATTAAGTAATGATACCATTTACCCTATCTGAATTAGAATGGGTTTGTTATGTATGCCACTCATAACTTTAAACTGCTTGCTTTTTATCCTCCAGGTGTTAACATAGGTGAAGTTCTAGATAAGCGTTACAATGTCTATGGGTACACCGGTCAGGGAGTCTTCAGTAACGTCGTACGGGCCAGGGACATGGCCAGAGCCAACCAAGAAGTAGCAGTTAAAATCATCAGAAACAATGAGCTTATGTAAGTAACAGTTTTGTTCAATATTCACAGAGCACATGTTGGGGGGGGTTGGTCAGGATGGCATTTGAATCTCCCTTTGTCTTAAGGGAAGTGACAGATCACAGCTGTGATTCCCGCCTCTTCTGCTAATATGAGCCAGATAATGGAGAAGTGCTTGGGGACTGTGTATCCACACATCCTTACAGCTATCCCAGGAGAAGGGTACTTGCATTTTCATCAGGCACTTTCTCATTTGCCAATCCAGTGATAGCAAGAAACCAGGTTACAGCTCATGTATGAGGTCTGCAGTTGTTGAAATGGGAATTCTAGTCTGTAAAACTATTTGGTTTACAAACCAGATCAATTTGGGAGGAAGTGCATTGAATCCTTCTCCTTGATGGACAGTGGGATGAGTATGAGCCAGCAGTGTGTTAGATGGCCAAGAGCATCCTGGGCTGTATGAGGAATAATGTGACCAGCAGGACCAGGGAAGCAATTGTCCCCATGTACTCAGCACTGGTGAGGCCACATCTTGAGTATTGGCTTCAGTTTTGGATCTCTCATTACAAGAAGGATATTGAGGTGCTGGAGGATGAAGGGTAACAAAGCTGGCAAATGGTCTGGAGAACAGGTCTTGTGAGGAGTGACTGAGGAAACTGGGGTGGTTTAATCTGGAGAAAAGAAGGCTGAGGGGAGACCTCCTCGCTCTCTGCAACTACCTGAAAGGAGGTTGGAGCCAGGTTGGTCTCTTTTCCCAAGGAACAAGCTATAGGACAAGAAGAAATGGCTTCAAGTTTCCCCAGGGAAAATTTAGGTTGGATATTGGAAGGAAATTCTTCCCCAAAAGGGTTCTCAAACACTGGAACAGGCTCTCCAGGGAGGTGGTTGAATCCCCATCCCTGGAGATGTTTAAAAGACACAGAGATGTAGTTCTGAGGGATGTGGTTTAGCACCAGCCTTGGTAGGGTTATACAGTGGCTGGACTTAAAGATCCTAACCAAAACAATGCTATGATTCTCTCAGATCACATGCTGCTTACAAAAAGACCTCCATGTATTAATTATTTCTGTATGTTCTCTATATGTTTGCATCTTTGTATGACAGAGAAAAATGGCTGTGACTATACCTGCTGAAGTAAAACCAATTTGAAGCCTTTGAGAATGAGTGAACATTAACCAGTATGACCTATTAAACTGCTTTATGTGAGGACTTGTCTCTAAAATTCATTTTTAAGTACCTGCTGCAGTATTTCTCTAGCCATTTCACATACCCTCTTCCTTACAGGCAGCAAATGAAAATCTTTTCCATGCATTTTTACCTTGGAGGTTGTAAAATCTGCTTTGCTGTGTGTATAACTGGGTTATTCTGAGCTGTATGAATAGGTATCTAGCAAAGACTAAAGCTGTTTCAGTTTGGTACTGTGTGCAGGTAATCAGTTTGGGTGTGAACTTCACTCCAGAGTCAGTTTAGCTTAAATGTTTTATTAATAATGTAGGTGCTTAAGTGCTTTTTAGCTGAACTTCTCCAGTGAGTGCTGCTTGAAACTAACGTGTCATGATACAGGAGGAAATCTAATTTTAGTGCTACATGCAGCTGTGAGGGAGGAGGAACAGATAAATAGGTTGCAAAGGCACAGTGAAAATCAAAGCATTTAACTCTGCCAGTGTGTAGATGCTGACAGCAAACCACTGTTGTGATTTTTGTAAGCTGTGCTGCATTAGGCAATCAGAATTCTTTGGGCTGGAAGGGACCTTTAAAGGTCAACTAGTCCACCCTGCTGCTGCAGCGAGCTGGGATGCAGTGACAAGACCTGTCTCATTTGTGAATAATGACAGCAGCACAAGTGAATGCCTACATTTAGAAAGAGTGTTTGAATTTAACTGGTTTTGTTTTATAATTCTATTTCTTTGTTTTCAGGCAAAAAACTGGCCTAAAAGAACTGGAGTTTTTGAAGAAGCTCAATGATGCAGATCCCGATGACAAGTTTCACTGTCTACGGTTGTTCAGGCATTTCTACCACAAACAACATCTCTGTCTTGTGTTTGAACCACTCAGGTGAGATTACAGATGTTTGGGGTTCTCTCTGAAAACTGCAGTTGAGGGATCTTTACCTTCCTGGTTTTGGCTGTTGGCTTGAGAGCTTGTTCTGCTGCCACGATTAAAGAATGCAAGGGACTCGGGGGAGGAAAACAGCTGGAGGCACAAATTCACAGATAGTGGAACTGTTTCTGATTGACTCAAAGCTTCACTATGACCTACCTGCCTGGGTGATTCTGAAACAAAATGATGTATTATTAATGGTGGTTCATCTCACCACTTCTTAGCTATATGTGTGTGTCACATGTTTATTAGTTTTTTAAATCCTCTATTTAAAGGGTTTGGGTTAAGAACACATTCCCAGAGAGCTTCAGCAAATGCTGTATGTTTATATAACCACAGGCTTGGGAGGAAAATTATTATAGTGGTTTCTTTGCACATTCAATATTAAGTAATGATACTCCTTTGACAGGTAATTCTAGATACTGTATTATTGTAGTCCTGCATACAGTCATTGCTTTAGTTCCTATTCCTGCTTAGAGACATCAGCTGTTCATATCCTAAGTTTTCAGTATATGTTGTATTTTTGCCATGTTTGAGGTGAAGGTTTGCTGTAGCAATGCAAATTTTAGGAAGTTACTGTTACATTTTCATTAACAAGCCACACAATTACTTTCTTGTGCCACACTCCAACACATTTGTGCGTTATTTATGTCTAATAATGTTTTTGTCCTGGAATTGTGATCTGTTCCTCTTCCGAGTCACCAAAAAATTTCCTTCTCAACCCCTATCTTTTGCATGCTTCCTTTTTTATTTATTTCTGAGGCAAACAAGGGCTAAGGCTTTATATTTGTTAAGAAAACACTGTTCATGTGAAAATGAATCCTCTCAATTTCAATTAAAAATGTCTGCTGAACTAAGTCAGTCCAGCCTGGGACAGAGCTGACTCACCAGTATTTCTGTGCTGTTTTCCCTCACGCTAGTCAATCTAAAGCTGACTAGTTCGTTCAGGTTAGTCTGACAGTTTCAGAGCCCACTATGTTTTCCTTTGTTAAGCTCTTTCACCTTCTCTCTCTCTCCATTTCTTTCTCCTACCAGTATGAATTTACGAGAGGTGTTGAAGAAGTATGGGAAAGATGTTGGGCTCCATATTAAAGCTGTGCGTTCCTACAGCCAGCAGTTGTTCCTGGCTTTAAAACTTCTTAAGAGATGCAATATCCTACATGCAGATATTAAACCAGATAATATTCTGGTAAGTAAGAAGTAATTGCAATTGATTTTGTATGGTCTGGAGTGTGAAGTTAAGTGTTTGAAAGAAGTATTTTGTTTATTTAGGGGAAGTCAAAATTTTCCAGGGTTCATGTTTTGATACAAAATGTTATCATGCTGTAAAAAATTAATACGGTGTCAAAATTAAACCTTTTATTTAGTACAGTCTTCTCAAACAAACATGCACCCACTTGTATCTGTAGAAGGCAGATTTCCCAAAGCAAGGCAATGTCCTAACTTAGGAGAAATCTTGGGAATTTCTCCATTGGGAGCTGAAAAATGTTCCTGCTTTCTGCAAGCTGGAAGCAGGCTGTTTTGAGCCTGGATGAAGATTCTATGTGAGCAGCAATGTTTCCATTAAACATTCTGGTGATCAGGGCATGAGAGGTTCAGCAGAGGAATCAGGCACATTTCCCTTGGTTTTCTTGGTGGTCATCCCTGTGACAGACTCAGAGTTTTGTTGTTGGTTAAATGGTTCTCTCCTTGCCATCACAGCAGTAAAACCTGTGTAAGCGTGAGCTTTGTGGCTGATGTGCTGGTTTGTGAGTGGTACTCGGGATGCTAGAGCTGAAAGTCTAGAATTTCAGTATTTGGAATGAAATCTGGGCCCACCAAAGACAGTTTGGTAAAGGGGAAGTAGGTGAAACTGACTTTTTCATTCTTTTATAGGGTTTGCAGACTTTAATCGTCACTTTGAATTTAAGCAAGTTTCATGGTTCTTGAGAATGCAGAGAGGAAGGGTTGAAATGTGTATGGGCACCCACAGATGAAAGACAGAACGTTTTGCAGTCTCTGACTTGGATAGGTTGTCTCTTTCACAGTGCTGTTGGCAGTTCCCTCTGCAAGCAGTGCTGATGGGTGTTTGTATTCAACTTTCAGGTGAATGAGTCTAAAACGATACTCAAGCTTTGCGACTTTGGGTCAGCTTCTCACGTGGCAGACAATGACATCACGCCGTATCTAGTCAGTAGATTTTACCGAGCTCCAGAAATCAGTAAGTACACTGGGAGTGGCCTCACTCGTCCTGGGCAGTAGCAGGATAATACTGGTAGTAGCGAATGAGAATTTGACTTGAATTTACTCTCTGTTTGGTCTTAGCAAATCATCACTCTGGAAATATGATGGCAGTCAGAAATTGAGCCTTTGAAAGCATGCTTGGGTGACTCTTCCATGTGTGTTGGTGGTCAGCTCAGTGAGGACAGGGCGAAGTCATTCTGATTGGTTGTAGTTATGGTTTAATTTAGAGGTATCGTTCTGACTTCTTGTTCTTTACTCACTTCATTGATGCCGATTAGTTTGGGTGTTAGGCAAAAACTGGCTTTTTTAACAGGGATGCCGGGAAAGTTGAAAGGTTGGCATCCTTCTTTTCTGGTGACTCATTCCTGAGAGGAGGAGCATACCAGTATAGTTCACAAATTAGAATGATTTCATCTGTCTGGTTTTGTGCTGGTGTGTCATTTAAGGCTGCCTGTGTGGAATTAACTGGAATAACTCTCTTTCAGTTATAGGAAAGATCTATGACTATGGTATAGATATGTGGTCTGTAGGCTGCACATTGTATGAACTTTATACAGGAAAAATCCTCTTTCCTGGCAAAACCAATAACCACATGTTGAAACTAGCCATGGATCTCAAAGGAAAGATGCCAAACAAGGTAAGGAAAATCCATAAGTGATTTTTAACTAATTGCCTGAAACCAGTGTAAGGAACATGATTTTTCTCCCCGAATTCTGTCTCTTACCATATGCCTCTTCTGTTAATAGTAAGTAAATATCAGGTGTTGCTCTGACTGTGTCATTTATATTGATTTAAAATGTTATGAAGTGAAAGTGTACAGATTGTTTTTCATGGACTAAGAGTAAAGTGAGAGCAGAAACCTTCTAAGCACTGACCTGAAAATGAATACATAAGTCAATGGCAGATACCGTGTCCTTTTTCAGATGAACTGTGGGGTTTAATTCAACTTAGATGTTTCTTGCTGTCCTTTTGATATATTTTTCAGTAGTATTAAATAATTCCTGTTGCAGTAAGTTAGTAGACACTGGTGCTAACTGTGGGATTTGTAAGGCACAGAGGACATGGTTCAAACTCTTGGCTCTCCTTCGTTTTCCAGATGATTCGAAAGGGTGTGTTCAAAGATCAGCACTTTGATCAAAATCTCAACTTTATGTATATAGAAGTAGATAAAGTGACAGAAAGGGTAAGTCCTTCGTGTGTCCCCTGACCTAGTCCTTTGTTCCATGCTTTCCTCCTAATGTGCTCTTCCCCATTATTCTGCTCTCTAAATGTATTGAAGTCTTAATTAAAAACCAAATTTTGTCATCAATTAGAATGTCCTTTTGCATCGGAACGGAGAGGTCACATAGTTATAAATGGCAACAGTGCTTTGTCCTACGATTTAGGAGTGAGTTTAAGAGAGATTAAAGTTGAATTTTGATAGGTACACAGGGTATCTCTGCTTAATTTGTCCTTAAATTGCTGCTTTTGTTTTAGAGCAAAGTGTCCAACCTCAGTGTGGTGTGCATATGTTGTAGGAGGTCTCTTACTTTCTCTGTCATTTTAACGTAGAGTATTTATCACGAACCATAGAATTTGTGGTCAGATATGGGGCCTTCACATGTGGGACTTAGGTGTTCTGAGTTAACTGGGTTGCGGGGTTCATGCATGTTGGTGACAGGTGCAGCCTGGCCCACCTCAGCTGCGTTGTTTCCACTCTTTTCTTTGCCCACATGAGGATTTCTGAGGCAGTGTGATGACAAAGGGTAATGCTGATCGGAGATGAGAGAGAACCCTGCTGCAAAGTTGTTACTGCAGCTCCCTGAAGGGTTGAGGGGTTTGTGCATTGATTCTGTTCTACAAGCTTGCCCTTTTGTATTTATTTGTAGGAGAAAGTAACTGTTATGAGCACCATTAATCCAACCAAGGACCTGTTAGCAGACTTGATTGGGTGCCAACGGCTCCCTGAAGACCAGCGTAAAAAAGTGCACCAGCTCAAGGACTTGTTGGACCAGATTCTAATGTTAGACCCGGCAAAACGCATTAGCATCAACCAGGCTCTGCAGCACCCCTTCATCCAGGAGAAAATATGAACCGGCTGAAGAAGTTCAAAGGGTTTGAGTAATTAAGATACAAAGACTGGAGAAATTTCACAGCAGTTATAAATGTATATAAAGATAACTATTTCCCCTGCAAGGTTGAGGAAGAAAGGATACCTTTGAATTAACACCAAGGCTGATATTTCTTTTAGAAATGTTAGAGTAATTCTGTTCCGTGTCTCCTGTGAAAATTTTCACTGTAGAACTGTTTTAATGGCCAAGACTGCACAGAAGTACAGTGCTAATGTATATGGTTGCAGTTGGTATATATTATAAAAAAAAAAAAAAAAAAAAGGCATCTGTTATGAAAAAAAAAAAAAGAGAAAGAACAACAACACAAAAAAAAAAAGCAGTAATACTGGGTGGTTGATTTGTTTTTAGCAGACTTGGCTTCATTTTTGTCTTTACAAAATGGCCAGCATAAATGCTGTTTATATTCACGTTTTCCTAGGTGTGTGTGTGCAGGCCACAGCAGCATGCCCTTGGTGTAGTCAGTGCCGAAGGGGGCCTGTTCCTTCTTGAGCCTGCCCGCAGGGATGGTCTCCTCTTTTAAAGCAGGTTGTGTACAACTTTCAGTACACTGAAGGTAAGCTAAACCCATCCACATCACCGGTGTTTAAGCTGTTGTTTTACTGGAGCGACTGGCAGATGAGAGGCAATAGCGTTGTGGCAGAATTCCCCCCGCATGTCTGATCAGTGATCTCCTTTTCCTTGCTGGCATTGCAGCCGTGGCGTAGTTCCAACCTCTGTTCTGTTACCACCTGTAACCCTCGGGGAGCGCGCACCTGATGGACAGAGCGCCTTCAGTGTACTGTTTCTTAGGACTTTAGGGGTTGTTTTGTTTTGTTTTGTTTTTTTTATCGACTTGCTATAGACTTTGTATACATTTTGTTAAATACAGTTCACGATGACATAGTCCATCATTACTGGAGAGTTTTCATTTCCTAATTACCTACAGTTGGGATCTCGGTTCAAAAGACCTTATCTCTAAAGGATAGGTAGAAGAGATAAAGAAATTTTTAACTATTTGTATGTCATTTTGCAAGTGTACTGCTTTATGCTGAAAGTGTTTTGTTTGCTCATTGTTTTCATTATTTGTGATCCTGTTGTCTTTCAATACAGGCATAAACCTTCCACTCTTGAACAAAGCAGCTGCTTTTTAAAAGCGGTAATTGCTTCTTTACCTTTTATTTCTTTTGTAAATGAAGCTTTTTTTTCTTTTAAGAAATGTGACTTTAAAGTGTTGTCTCTTGCATAAAACAGTTGACACTTACTTATTGTAAAGTGAAGATTGTTCTGCTGCATGTAAAGTGGACCATGCAGGTTTCTGTATGTTTTCAGTATGCATCATTAGATAATAAAGTCTTTTGTGAACAAGGCATTTGTAGCCATTTTTAAAAGAACCTCTCTTCAATTGATGGTAAATCAGGTAATTTGTAAGAACCCCCCTCTGTCTTTCCTATTAATCAGTTAATTAAAGGGACTGTTAAACTTTATGATCTGTGGGAAAGCCATAGGCTTTGTTAATTAGCTATATAATTATCACTGCTTAAACAAAAGCAAAACCAAAAGAACCCCTACAGATACTGTCTGTCTGCTTTCATTGTAATGAAATTATTCCTGTAGGACACGGGGTGAAGTTCAGGCTTTAACTAATGTTTGTGCTGTTTTTCTCACTTTTCCTTTTGATGGTGCTGAAAGAGAAAAAGGGAAGCGAGGCACAGGCCACTCAACGCCTACTCCATGGGTCTGATTTGCTGAGACACCAACTTCACCTTCCTAACAAGGTTATTTCTGACAGCATGTGTAGATAAACATTTAGCAACCAGTTAAAAGAGTGTGAAACGTTTCAGTTGGTTGTGCAGGGCGAGGAGAGGAGAATCAAACTTTGCAGGCCCGTTTTGTAGTTGTGCTCTTTGACAGTGCTGAGAAGTTCATCTCTTTGTTTTTGTTAGTATATTCCAGCAAGCTGTGAAAACCCCACCGGTTTCACGTACTCTGTAATGCCTCTCTTGAACTAAGAAGGGTTTTTGTGTCCGTCCAGGTACATAATGGCAGCAGTCCTGCACTCTTGGTGCACACAGGAGTGGAAAACTGGCACAAAGCAGTCATGCTGCTGGTGGGGAATACCCCACCCAGGAGGCGTAATGTGCTAGCTACGAAAAGGAGCAGGAGATGGGTGGCTTTCTATGCCTATTTGGAACCTTCAGCCTGTCTCTTCTCGGTTGATAGTGCAAAATTCTTAATCAAAACCCAGTCTTCCCTTATTCCCAAGGCGTTAAGGCATCTTGTTCATGCAGGAAGGAAAACTGGCTTTCACCTTTTATATAGTACCCGTTGCTTGCTAGTTAAATATGGAGTAACTTGCACTGTAACAGCACAGGCAGCACTTCCCAAGGCAGTTTTACACAGCTGCAGTGACAGCTTGTCCTTTGTGTTGCTTTGTACTTTACTCTTAAATTTAGGACTGTAATCCAAAATGAAATCAGTTGGTGATACAAACCAGAGCAATAGAAAAGATGCCACTTAATGCCTACAGAACTGTTTTAAGCTATCCTGGAGAAGCATAAAGTTGCTCGTTTACTTGTTCTTTGTGTTTTAGGTGCAGCTCACAGGAAGATGATGGCTACCAGAAGACATGACCAAAGGTTTCTGTCCTATAAAAGATATGAAAAATACTCTTCATGTAGTTCTGTCTTAATCTTTTGGTTTCCAGCATTTCCAAGTTAGAATTGATTAACGCTGCTGCCGTACTGATAATGCCTGAAACCCACTTGCTTTGTTAGAATGTGCTGCATAGATGTGTGGTGTGTTTCACTTCTGGCTCAAGAGATGTTTTATTGTCATTTGAAGAGCCATGCTGGTTTAACTACATTTAACAGAGTTTCCTTAAAAATCATCAGCACAAGGCCTGTGAAATTTAGGAATAAGTCTACCACTATTTGGTAAAAATCCACACTTTTGGACTAGTAAATATTTAAGCAGGTTCATTATTAAAACAAAATGAACCAGAATGAGGCTGCTTAATTACATTAAAATCCTGTCAGACTCTATTACTGATACAAACTCAGCTGACAGGGGCTGTTCAAGCAAGGGGATTTCAGTCCTCCATCCGTTACCAGCCATTCTTGTCACCACCAGCAGCAAAACTTTAGTCATAGCTTCTAAAGCCTCTGGAATTGAGAACTTTTGACACTTAAGGAACATTCCAGTTTCAGGCAATTCCTGTGGTTGCAGAGCACAGCTGCCACGTGCCCCTGCGGTCAACTGAACTCAGTGGCTGCAAACAGCATAGCCAGGCAACAGAGTTTTCATGCTGAAAACTCCTTCAGCTGAGCTTACAGACAGTTTAGAGGGAATGACTAACTCTCCTCCTCACTTAAGAGGGAGGAGTTTATCTTTACCTCCTGGACATGAAGATGCAATTTTTGTCTTCACCTGAGGTCCTACAAAGAAAGTTTGGCTAAATCTGTGTTGGCATCTGTTTCCTTCTCCCTCCTAGTGACAATGAGCTTAAAGCATCTGGAAACAACAGGCCCCCCATCCTGTGCAGTTAGAATGTGTTTTTAGTACCTTGGTGTATAGTGTGGTAACGTAAAAGCTGTTTAAGATTTTTTGATAGAATGTGATGATTCCTTTCAAACCTTTTTAATGATCCTTTATCTCCATACATAGGGTAAGTGGCACTAAACCTCTGAAGAACTTTTATGTGGCTCTGAGCAGAGCAGGCTGTGGTACCACGGGCGATACAGCCATCAGCTGCAGTATATGTGGAGCTGTAACATGGGTGGAGGATGCTGGGAATTGGCAAGTGCTTCAACTTAATAAAGTGAACTTAAAACTTAACTTTTGTCCTGGCTTCTGTTAACAGATGTGCTGTGAAGCTGCTCAGTAGAGGAACAGGGGATTGGAGTAGATAATTGCTGAGGTCCCTTCTGACCTAAGCCATTCTGTGAAACCAAAGTAAAGTTCTGGGCATGAAGTTGTCCTCTAAGGTATCAAGTGTTAAAGAACCTGAGGCAAAAATCTTGAATTTGTATAAAATAGAGCTGGTGGCTTTGAAGTTTTCTCTCTGTTGGTTGTAGGAGCTGAGGCAGGAGTTGTTCGCTGGTTTCCCCTGTGGCTTGTGTTATCTTCTAGAGGGAGGCAGCAGCCTGTATGAGCTATAGGATAAAAGAATGGCCTTGTGTGACAGTGATGAAAAAACATGGGAGAGGTGGAAGGCTTGGGATGTGCTTCATGGAAGTGTTCTGTGCCATAGAGATTTTACCTACACAGCAGAATTTGTTCTCCCTTGCTTGGTAGATCAGCAAGAACTAAATTTCTAACTACCCTGCCTAACACTTGCCAAGATAATCACTACTGAAATATTTCTGAGGTCACCATTTTAGAGCACTATGTCATCTCTTGGGGCATCTGATTGCAGCATCTCTGGAAAATAGTTAGATTATCAAGAAAATCCAACAGTAGCACTGTGAAAGGTCACTCTCTATTGAGATGAACAGCCCACCAGGACAACCTTGAGGGTTGGCGTTGGCCAGGTGTTTTAGAAGGGAATGCTCTCTTCTGGCAGCCAGCTGATCCATGAACACACTGAGCAGAAGCCACATCAGAGTAAAACTGTCAGACCCCTTCTGTGCCCTCTCACTTTGATGGCTGCTGCTTAGTAGAGACTTTAAGCCAATGCTATAGCTCTGCAGTTGTGATTTAATTTTGATCACATTTTCTGGCACTTGGGCAGCTGCACAGCACAAAACCCTCTCTGAACTGTAAACTGACATCCGCTTCTGTTTGCTTGCACACCAAGCAGTGGCACTAACAAAGAGAATTGGATGAGTGTGGTGTTGCTTTTCCTTGACAAACTGTTTTGTTACTGCAGAGTAGGGAGGAGATTTCCTATAAACTCAATTTATGGACTTCAGGAGGTATTTAACTGTTCCTTCTCCCTGTGGAATAGTAGACCTTGATACAACTTTACCTTTCTTTTGTGATACATGCTAAAGTCACACAGCTGTAGAGGATCGTGGCTTACAAACACTATGATCAGAAGTTAACTCTCTTGCTGAGATACATGTAAAGGTTACTCATCTAATAACTTTAAATGTCAACAAGAAAGAGGATTCAGCCGTGCTGTGTGACAGCAAAACCATTCCTTCATGAATGCAAACTGAAACAACTTCAAGATGGTTTCATTCCTGGTTTTAGGGATCTTGTTACCAACTCCACAGTATTTCTCCAAGTACTTTTAATTTCTATTTATGCAAATCCCCTCCAGGTTTTGAAGTTAACCTTCATCTCACAGAACTCCTTGTTTCATGTCTGTACAATGTTACACTACTTTTGTGTAGGAAAAACAAGCCACACACTTGCAAGAGGTATTTTACTGGCTGAGAAAGGTGAAGCCAGTAGACAGCCTTGTGAAGCCCTACCCATGAGAAGAGGTTAATTCAGGTGAACTTGCACTACCACATGAGATCAAACTGCAGCTACCACCAGTTTATTTACATCTACATTTAGGGAAAATGAAGTTAATTATTCTCAGTTTGAGACCAAGTTTTCCATCTGCATACATTTTTCCTACACATTAGAACATGTTTGTAATCCAAAGTACTGACCCCTCCAGGGTCGGAACCATAAGAGCAAGCCAAGCTTCAATAAAAGCAAGCCATCTAGATAGAAATCCTCCTCTCTGCTGCATTCTGCTCTCTTAATAGCAAAACCCACTGTCAGTAAAGAATCTCCTGAAGAAGTGACACTGATAGTGGAGGTAATGAACTGTACAGGTAGAAATCTACAAGCACCCTCAGGGTGTAACTACAGCACATGGTCTGGAAGGAACTGAAGGTTGTTACCTGAACACTGTCACATGTCCCAGTGCCCTCAACTTCAATGAAAACAAACTTCCAGCAGTAATTAATGATTCTATTTATTTTTTCCATTAATACAGTGTTTCCCCACCAATGAATCAAACCACTCACGGGACATTTACTGAAGAGTTGTCAAATAGGGTGGTGTTTGATCTGTGGCTCCTTTTAGGAGGCAATCTGCTGTAGCATTATTCACACATCACTGGTGCTTACAGAATAAAGAACCTTTTCTCCCCACCTAAGCACCCATAGTGCACATAATCCAAGGCACATAACATTGTATTGGTTAACCCAGGACTCAGAAACGGGCTGAATTATATTCAGTAAGAATTACTACTTCAAGAGAAGATTTATTCATGCTAAGGGCAAATTGAGCTCCTGGCAGGTCACTTGTTCTCCTGAAGGTTAGAGTTTTGACTTTCTCTGAAAGAAGCTGACAATAGCATTTATACACTCATCAGACAGCCACCTCTCCCGCAGGACTTCACACTCCTTGCTGTTGATCTCATGGAGCTTCTCCTTCTCCAGACTTCGTAGCAGTTGCTTTGACACTGCCAGGGACTGGAGGAGAAAGAGCAGAGAACATTGAGAAGTTATGTTCTCTGTACCTAAATTCTGATACATTATCAGAAAATAGCACAAACACACACTGCAACTCAAAGCAAGTCATATTAACATCAGATTCTTTAGATTACAGTCATTTATTTTTCCCCCTGGAAGTAATTATTGCATGTAGTTACTAATGCTACTACTCAGGTGGAGGAGGTTCCTGGGGAAGCAGAGCAGCAGTCCACTCAGCACAGCTAATCAGAGGAGGTGGGCGTAAGAAAAACCTGCTTAGCTGGCTGCAGTGCCACATGCAACATTCACCACTCACAGCTGGCACAAGTGTCTCCTCCTGCCCAGCAAAATGTAACAACACTGTGACTTGAGTAGCTTTGCAAAACCTACACTATAGAGAGGGATGACTGAATGCAACTAAATGCAACTATTTCTTGCTTTATCTGGTCCAAGGCTGCTTGTTGTTCAGGTCCCCAGTGGAAACTGTTCCTCTTTCGAGTCACATCATACAGAGGTTTCACAATCTGACTGTATCCAGGAATGTGTAGTCTCCAACACCCCCAGCACAATTAATGCAGTAGAGCCAGCAGTAAGGGCTCAAATTATTGCCTTCAAGATCTCTGCTTGAAGGAAAACACATTGAGCCATCTTACTCCACAGTATCCCAGAAAGCCAGCATAGTGGGGGTTGGAAGGAACCTCTGGAGATCACCTAGACCAAACCTCCTTAACAAAGGTCACCCACAGCAGGTTGCCCAGGATCACAATGATCAGGCAGGTTTGGAATCTCTCCAGAGGAGACTCCACAACCTCTCTAAGGAAGCCTGCTCCAGGGCTCCAGCACCCTCACAAAGAACTTTTTCCTCCTGTTCACATAGAACAGCCTGGGTTCCAGTTTCTGCCCATTACCCCTTGCCCTGTCACTGTGCACCACTGAAAAGAGTCTGGCCCCATCCTCTTATCCCCTACCCTTTAGCTATTGATCAGCATTGATAAGATCCCCTCTCAGTCTGCTCTTCTCCAAGCTAAACAGCTCCTGGTCTTTCTAGCCTTTCCTTCTCAGAGAGATGCTCCAGTGCTCAGGACTAAAGATGAAGTGAAACCAAATAGCAGGACAAGTTTGATAGGAGGATTAGGAATGCTTTCAAAGCAGAAAAAGATTTCAGATACTGACATTTTTGGGGAGGGTTGCATAAGCTTCTAGTCTTGCCCAAACTTCCTTCTGAAAGGTCCTGTGAGGGAAGACTTCAGTCACAAGTCCCTGGGCACAGGCTTCTGCTGCAGTGAGCTTCTTACTGAAAAGCAGCATTTCATTTGCCTGTATAAAAGAGAAGTAGAAGGTGCAATTCAACAACACAAACTTGAGTGACCTTCCTTTCTGGCTCAAAAGATGTGAGCAGGAGGTCTTTCTGTAGACTCACTGCAAGTACACATTTTTCTTAAGAGTTGGAGGGTACCCACAAAGGTCAGACAGTCCCACATGCAGTGCAGATATTCTTACCTTGGCTACACCCATGATTTTTGGGAACAGGTATGAGGAACACCCTTCTGGGCTCTGTCCAAGATGACTAAATGGGGTATGAAATGTAGCCTGGGGAAAGAGCAGCGCAAAACAAAGCAAACTTCACAACACAGCCTTGGCTGATCCTGTGAACAACTTTTCCTAAGTCTCACAGTGACAAATAATCCAGCAGGAGACTGAGGAAAAAGCTGACAACGATGAAGCAGGAAAAGTACCACCCACCACAGACTTCTGCAAGGAAAAGCTTGCCCAAAATTAATTAAGGCCTTGGGTTAAGTTCTGTATCTGTTTAATGACCTTATACAAATGAACAGCAGCAAATTCAGCCATATAATGGATTCTCTTCTACATCTTAATAGAGCTTTTGGTTATTTATTTGGCAAGCTACCTTAAAAGGAATCTCAAGTTGAATAAATCAAAGCTTCTCCAAATTTACCTTGGAACACAGGTTAGATAAAATGCCAGTAACTGCACCTCTACCCCATAATCACCTTTTCCTTCCTTTGCTACACATGAAAGGGGCCAGCAACTTTACAACCATAACAGGGAAATTCCACCCATTAGCCACAAAGCAACCCTTTGCTGATAATTAATATAGGTGTTCCTTGCTGTGACACGAAAAACCTTTACCCTTGTGTGCTCTACTCTGTCAGATTACCCCCAACTAAATAATCTCTGCTGCAGCAAGAGGCTTAACGAGTGCCTTGGGACCATCTCTGCGCTGTGCTTACCATGTCAGAAGCATAGACCACGTCACACAGGCCAAGGACTGTTACACTGATCCCAATAGCTGGTCCATTTATCACAGCAATTAGTGGTTTAGGAAAATCAATAAAGTGATCCACAAACTCTCTAGAAAAAAAGGAAAACCAGAAAGGAATAGACACATGCTTCTTCATCAACTATAAACAACTTTCAAACCACATAATTAGACATTGCAGAAGAAAATCCAGGAGTTCCATGTAGGGGGGGTTTGGACCCTTTCCCAAATGGATTCTGACACAGAAGATAAGAAGTATTTGAAATACCTACATCTCCTTACCAGCTAAGGGATCACAGAATCATAGAATTGTTAGTTGGAAGGGACCTCAAGGATCACCTAGTCAGCTCCTGCCATCAAGTTAGGGAAGTGCTGACCTTTTCAGCTATTCAGCACAGCTCACCAACGAGGACAGTCTTTGGCCCTGTCTGTCCACCTGCAGGTCCATCCACCCCAAATCCCTTTGGAGATACCCATTCTTTTCATATTCTGTTCTGCAGTGAAGCCCCAAAAAGCACCACAATTGTGATGCTGCCACAGCTTGGAAATCCCTAGTGTTGCTCTGCAGGGATTTGAGAAACAGCATTTTGTTTCATTTCACAGCTATTTCTCCAGCTGAGAAGTGCCAAACCCATTCTCAAAATCCAGTATTTTTCCAGTGTGAGTGGTGCTTGCAAGAACCTCTGGCATCTCTGCACTGGCTGTAGTGACACACTGTGCTTGTGCAGCAGTACTAATACAGCAAGGTGGTCTTCTCATGAGCAAGAAAAACCATGAAGTGCTTCACAGAACATTGGGGTTGAGAGACCTTAAAAGGTGATCCAGTCCAACCCCCCTGCCAGAGCAGGAGCATCTAGAGCAAGTCACACAGGAACAAGTCCAGGAAGGTTTTGAACATCTCCAGAGAACTCCACAACCACTCTGGGCAGCCTGTTCCAGTGTTTTGTCACCCTAATGGTGAAAATGTTTTTTCCTTATGCTCACATGGAACCTTCTATGCTCCAGTTTGCACCCACTACCCCTTGTCCTATCACTGGATATCATTGAGAAGAGCCTGGCTCTGTCCTCCTGACACTCACCCTTCACGTATTTATGAACATGAACGAGGTCACCCCTTCGTCTCCTCCCCTCCAAGCCAAAGAGCCCCAGCTCCCTCAGCCTCTCCTCATAAGGAAGATGTTCCGCTCCCTTAATCACCTTTGTACCTCTGCAGGGGACTCTTTCAAGCAGTTCCCTGACCTTCTTGAATTGAGAGGCCCAGAACTGGACACAATATTCCAGATGTGGCCTCACCTGGGCAGAGTAGAGGGGGAGGAAAACCTCTCTCGACCCCTTCTAATACACCCCAGGATACAATTTGCCCTCTTGGCCACAAGGGCACATTGTGAGACTACACATCCTGAATAGCCTACGCAGCACTGCAGGCTGCGACGCTTGCCAGGTAACTCCTGAACAACACCTCAGCAACAAATGCAGTTCATCTTTAAATATAACTCAGAAACACTGTTTGCTTTGCTGTAGATTTTAGATTTTCCATCACTTCCAAGTGCTTGAGGGAGCAATCTAATTTCCAAGCATCTCTCAGATGTCATCATCACATACAGAAGATGATAAAAAGCTGCTTAAATAGGGACAAAACAGGTTGTTTGTCCCTAGAAAGCATTTCCAACACTGTGTCAGATGATCTTGGCCTCAGAAAAGAAATTACTTGACCAGGTAGGTTCAGACTGCAAGATGGAACCAAGATCCTTACACCGAGCCTCTTTTGAAAGCATCCTGACATTAAAGGCATTTGGGAATATCTTGCTAGTGCAGGCACTGTTTGGTATCAAAAAACCTCACAGATTTTTTGTTGTGGACTACAAACTCTACAGTCAAGATCACGCTTCCATTTGCGGAAATATTCCAGGTCAGATTGGCCAGGGTTCGGAGCAAGCTGATCTAGATGAACACACCCTTGTTGACTGCAACAGTGTTGGATTAGATGACCTCTAAAGGTTCCTTCCAACCCAAACCATTCTATGATTCTGTTTTTTCATTAAATCTGCATGTACTTTGGGAACAAAAAACTAGAATCTTTAGCATCACTGTACTTGGAAACACTTATAATATTCACAGAATCCCATCCTGGTGAGTGTTGGAAGGGATCTCTAGAGATCATCTAGTCCAGCCTCCCTAGCTAAAGCAGGGTTGCCCAGGATGAAAATGCCCAGACATGCTTGGAAACCCCCCAGAGAAGGAGACTCCACAACCTCTCCAGGCAGCCTGCTCCAGGGCTCTGGCACTCTCACAGCAAAGAATTTTTTCCTCACGTGTTACAGTTTGTGCCCACTGCCCCTTGTCCTGTCACTGTGCACCTCTGAAGAGAGTCTGGCCCCATCCTGCTAGCCTCCACCCTATAGATATTGATAAACATTGAGAAGATGCCCTGTCAGTCTGCTATTCTGCAGGCTAGAGCACCCCAGGTCTCTCAGCCTTTCCTCCTCAGAGATGCTCCAGTCCCTTTAGCATCTTTGTAGCCTCCATTATTTCCTATCTTGTTTGAACCAGGGAGCCCAATTAATCTTATTTTCTCATCATCTCATTATCACTGCATCTCCCATATCTTTGTTTATGCACATGGTCAGCTGTTAGACCCTCTCATCTAAGAGGAGATACCATCACACAACTGGGTTCCTGCTGTTGTGCTTTCTATCAATTCCTGCAAGTTTTTATTTTAACTGTTACAGTAACTTATGCAGATGTGAAAACAATTTGTTCTACTTGAGTAACACTGCTGCATCTTTGGCCATCTTCTCCATATCACCAGGCTGGATATTAGCAAAATTATTCAGATCATTTCCACTACTATAGTAGTCTCCATTTCCTGCAGAGAACAGAGAAGAATAAGTGTACCAGTGGCTTCTGAGTCAGAGCTGAGAAGCTTCCATTTATTACATCTACAAAAGAATTTCAGTGTCTAACATTAATAATCAGAGGGATTGTCTCAAAACACACATGCTACCATAAAGGACATCTATGGCTTAAGACCAAGTTTTGACTGACAATTTGCTGACAGTGAATGAATGAAAAACTGAAGACTATTACATTGGACAGACTGGGGCAAGGGGGGAAGAAGTTATTTGTTTTGCTGTAACAGTGTCAGATAGAAAAATATTTCTTTTCTTTCCCTGCAGACTTGCTCAGGGTTTTTTAGTTAGTTCACAATCATTCACTTCACAACATTTTCTTAAAGAGGAAAATGAAAACACAGTTTGTGCATCTCCTTTCCTTGATGTCAACAGCAAGCTTGAAGAATTTGAAACAACATCTTGCAAGGATGTTGCCAGAAACTTTGGAAAAATCTTTGGTATACATGAGAGGAAAGAAATTCCTCACTGGCAGTTCTATCTTATATGAGCATACTGCACGTCAGCACTGTCCTTTGGCTTTGTATAAAATAAATCTAAGAGAGGCAGGTGAAGTGTGGTACCAGTAATAACTGCTATGGTGGAATCATTTTTCCCAGCTTCTTCAAGTGCTTTCATAATTTCTCTGTACATCTGCAAAAGAGGAAACAAAAAATGAGCCATTAAAAATGTGCAAATGTGACGCTGCAAAAGGTCAGGAAACAGAGATTCACACTGACAACAAGGAACTTGAAGACAGATGAACTATAGTCCTTTCAAGTATGAAGTAAGTGTGCACCTACAGAAAGTTGTGTGTTACATGTAAGGTATTTCTGGCCATGAAGACACAGGTTTGCAGTACTGAAGACTTCCAGTGCAAGTCTAAATAAGTCCATAGAATAAGCCAGGCTGGAAGAGACCTTCAAAATCATCGCGTCCAACCCCTCAACCAATCCAACACCACCTAAACAACTAACCCATGGCACCAAGCACCCCATCAAGTCTCCTGAAAACCTCCAATGATGGTGACTCCACCACCTCCTCCGGCAGCCCATTCCAATGGGCAATCACTCTCTCTGTGCAGAACTTTTTCCTAACATCCAGTTCCTTTGGAAAACAGACATTAGCTGGAAACAGCTTATTTTAAAAGCTGAGTAGTAGCTTAAGCAGGCAAAATAGAGAACCAGCAGCAGCAGGGTGAAGTCCCTGCTCTGGAATCTTTGCAGTTGTGGAATGGGGTGATCCACATTCCCAACAGCATGGATTTCCTCTTGAGGATAGCTACGGAAAGGTAGCGTAGGCACATACACAGCAGGGTTGAGGCAACACAGGCTGCATACACTCTTTGTTACACAGAAGGCCACAGTCAAACCTTGTCTCCACAAACCAGGCTAGTCAGTCTTCCTCCAGTCTGCTATTTGAGTTCAGTGTGAACCATAATCCTGTAATAAATTTGAAGAAAACCCAAAGGACACAGAAAAGCCTAAATCCATAAAACTTCATCCAAATGAATAGTTTCATCTTGTACTCGATCTTTAGTCCCTAGGTTGGTATTTGAGTCAATCTCTCAAAATTCAGACCACCACGATTCAGTCCTTAGTAATGATTCTTTAGAACCTTAGAGTAGCTTACCCAGGAAAGAACAGCAATAAATTAACAGTCCCAAGTTAATGTTACCTTATGGTCAATGGCATTTTTCTTATCAGGTCGGTTAAACATTATCTTTGTGATATTGTTTTTGGTGGTAACTAGTAATGTTTCATAGCCATCATGTCTGCCCTCTTCTGGAGAAGCCTCTTTCTTCTGGTCAGCAGATTCTGCAGAGACCAGACTTGAGACAAGTTCAGCATATTTCCGTCTAGCATCATCCTGCAATGAAAAAAAAAGCCAAAACAAAAAAGGAGTTACAAACCTACCTGTGCTTCAGGAACAAAGGAAAGAAAAACCTCTCAATTAGAAGGCATTCTAATTAAGGTGAGAAGAACATACTGCAGTTAAACACTGCTGATCACGCTTAAAGTCACCTGGAAAGCAGTACCAATAGTTCCACAAAATGAACACGTATAGATGCTGGGATCATTACATCTGTTTTGTGGGACAAGTGCCCACATCCATGCACAAGTTTACCACAAGGATCTTTGTCGTACTCCCAGCATTTACATACTTCCATGTAACCCTTGTTTCAGCTTTCCAGCTGGATCTGTCTCCAACAAAAGATTTTATTTTAGAACAAGCATTGCTGAGATTAAGAGGCCTGAAAGGGGTCTGCAGCATTTTAAAATTGCTTCAAGATACTAATTTTTATTCAACACAAACATGGCATGCAAAAGCCTAATCAATCCTGCTTCCCTACTTCCACAGCAAGCAGTGATGAAAGAGAATTGCAAGTTCTTGGTTGTTACAACCCATTTTCTTGACAGGTTTGAGCAATTCTCTCATCCATAATCTGTTGCACATGGAACTGGCATGTTCCCCCTCCACTGTAACTTCCAGAGCAGATTCTTTTACTGAAGTGTTTCTTGGCTGCTCCCAAAAGCTGCAGAGTAAGCTCAAAAACCCCAAAACAAACCCCAAAAACATCCCCTCAAAAACCCCAAAACAGCACAAGACCAGGTTACGTTCATGACATCATGCAAGAGCATTTCCTTTAACACAAATGGCACACAGTGCCCTCTCTGTATGAAGCAGTATCTTTGCCTGACCTCAGAAACTGCTCCTGAGGAGAAACATAACACAGCAGTGTCACACCTAGTTTGTGACACACATTTCTGTCATTTAATAGTAACTGCAGGATCTGTGGTACTGAAATACCATGTCAGATTTATCATGGACTGCATGGAAAAAAGAATGCTTATGGAACCTTGCATCTATATCCTTCCTACTTTTTTCACTTGAAGTAAGGATTTCTCTCAAGTCTGACCTTTCTGTAAAGGTGATGAAAGATGCTGAGATATGCTGAGAAAGAACAAAGAGAGGCTCTCAGCACTCCCCTTTCTTCTAGTGTTTTAGTCAGTGGCACAAGAGACTGACTTTTAAATGATAGTTACTGATAGCTGGATTACATAAATTCGCACTGTTGCAAGAGCTGAGAAATTCCATCCATCTTTCTTAGAAGGAACAGCAGAAGAGAATACAGTGTGAAAGCCACTATTATTACTGAAAGTCAGCACATGTAAAGTATCTTACAGTGGGACAGGATGGTAGCAGGCATGGAGAACTAGATTATATGTGGTCAAAAAGCCTTCAAGCACTGAAGAAGTGAAATTGCTAGAATACAGTGCAAAACATCTTGGAGTCTGAAGCAGGGTCCTTTAACTATCATCTCATCTATTTAGAAATCAGCCACTCACAGGCCAGGCACTTCGAGGTAGAGTAATCTACAACATATTTAAGTGAAATAACAGGTATTGTCACCTGAGACAAACTGCCAAGAGAATTCCATGCATCCCACTTGGCTTTCTTGACAAAGTCCAGCATACCTGGTTTTGGAGCATTGCAGGGACCTTCAGTAGCCTGAAGAGAGAGCAGAACAAAACTTTGATTAAAGTTAAGATACAATGGTAAAGAAAATGACAAGTTTTAGCTGACGAGGATACAGAATTCAGCTGAAACAGAAGGAATACAAAGTGGTTGAGCAATATTCAAACACTTCACATACCACAAAGTTTTCAGTGTCTGCCATTTCCTCATCTGATGCTAGGCTTTCAGAAGCACCTAGCCAACATGAGACAAGTTTCCAAAATGCCTGTTAAGTTGTCCTAGCTCAAACACTGTGGAAGTTTCATTCTTACAAAGAAAGTTACAGGCTTCTAGGGTGTGTGAACCAAGAAACCACTGCATATGGTCTATTAAGCTGGGTCTTACTTCAAAGCTTCACTTCAAGCATGGAAGAACCATTCCTTGAATGTAAAAAACAAACACACCACAACAAAACCAAACCCACAAAAAGCAAGAATGTGGCATACTCTGCCATGAGCCATTTTCCAGAGCTGCATCACTACACGCTATAGTGCATGGATGGCACCACACAACTGATGTAAACTGGCTCTGTTTCTTTGAGTAAAGGTTTCTATTCAAGGCATCATTTGTAAGACGGAACAGGTTTGGCTGTAGGGTTTAAGGGGCTGGAATTTCAAGAACAGAATTAGAGAGCTTGAAATGAAGAGCTTAAGACATGATACATTTGAGCAACCTCTATTTTGAACAAATATTTTTACAACTCCACCCCCTCGGCTGCCCTTTGTGACACAAACCAAGTCAAACATACCTGTTTAAACAAAGCATAGAGCTTCAACTTAGCTTCATTCCCAGGATCATTTTTCAAAAGCTTCAGTTGTTCTTGAGCCTTTTGGAAGTCTTTTTGGCTGACTTGCATGGTGGCTGCAGTCAGGTGCAGGTGAGCTGAAGGTAAGCAAACAGCTTCTGCTTGCCTGTTGGTAAGTGGAAAAAAAAAAATCCCATTGCTTGTGTTTTGTGTAGGGCTGGAGGACAAACAAACATGCTGCTTTTTAAAACAGGAAGTAAATGTGAACCATTAAGTATTCGTTCCTGCGCCCATTAAAAACAACAACAGAAAGCAAGATACTAAAAATGACAAGAAAGTTGCTTTAGAAGTTTGCTGTAGCTGAAACAATTAACTTTCATAGAATGTGACATTTTCTCTCTCTAGGCTGTAGAGGGCTAGATTTTACACTACCAGATGACAAAATGGGGTGAAATAATGTTTCCTGCTTCTGGAATAAATTGGAGCACTACAGGCTCTGTCCATGACAAACAAATAAGAACCACAGAACATTCTTAATAGCTTAAACTTGAGTGTCTGTATGCAACATTAACAGCTTTGTATGTCTGATTTAAAACAAGTATGCAGCCTGTCAGCTTTCCATGATCTTCTGAAGTGTGTGTGCTTCTATCTAGAAACATATCAGACAGGTGTGGATTATTCACTTCCCAGTTTAACTAATGTTCTAACTGATAGATTCAGAAGAGTGGGTCAGAGTTGAACGAGTTTATCCCTTAACCAACTACAAGGCTATTCAGCCAACTTGTGAACTTCACCTCCAGCAGCAATAAAAGCCCTTTGACTGGAAAATGTGTACCTAATTGGATACAAATACAAGCATTTTAATACTGAGTCTTTGATTAGTCTTATCCTGGAGTCACAAAATGTGTTTGGGCATAGGATCTGAAAGCAAGCAATGTGTTTTTAAAGTTGCATTTAGGGGATGAAGAAAATGCGAGTACAGGAAGACAACCAGTGGTTTCCCTCTCCAGTTTTGCTACCTATCTCTGGAACTACTTGAATGCTGCTGTCCCCAAAATGATCTGTGCATCTGGTACAATTTTTGTCAGTCTAGGAAGTGACTATACTGAAGTGGATTCAATGCTTAAAAAGGAAGATCTATAACATGATGATGGGCAGCTGAGGAAAGGGGAACAGCACACCAGCCAGTCTGAAGGTATTTGCACACATTCAGGGTTAAGGACTACTGGCACTTAGCAAGACAAAAATTCTCTTCCTTACTAAGCATGCAAAATGACAAGTTAGAAAAGTCAGAGAAAAGAGTTTGATGAATTAAAAAATTCTGTCTGGGAAAAAGAGAATGACCTATAAGTAAGTCCTGACTCAGAGCTACTTTCACTTGGTGTTTGGTTATATCCAGTTTTACTTCTCAGGTACAAAAAAATAGTTGGGTAAAATATGGTATCTATCCACTTCAAATACTCCATCTTTCATTATTCTGTTCCTCCTCACCTACTGCTTTATAATAGGAGATTGTGAAACTTAGCTGGTTATTGAAGTCTGAAGTTTCTAAGAAAAGGCCTCTTTTCTGTAGTTTTCCCATGCTGCTTATAGTTGAGTTCTTTGCAGGATAACTATGGTTCACTCTTGTCTTCCAATCACAGAGGACACTTACTATATGTGATAACTACTTTTCAATTTGCTAAGGCTATGCTGACTGCTACCATTTCTCTATTAAAATAATGAAAGATGAAAATGCAAAGGAAAAATTAAACTACTTGACAAGTTATTCATCTTGAGCAAGATGTCCTTCTTCAGAGAGACACATAAAGAGAAAAAGCAGGGCTCCTTGACCCCAAGTAGATCACTGAGTGAGGAAGAAAGGACTCAGCACCTCTCAGCACACATTTTAGCAGCCTTGCTGAAACCACACAAAGCATGCAGAGAACCTGGAACCTGACCTACAAACTACTTATGTTGAACCTGCACTTTGTTCCAATCCAAGCAGAAACAGAAGCCTAGGAAAGTAACTCAAAAAAACCCCAAAACACACCTCTGTATTCCCCCTGCTCATATACTCACTACAACAAAGCTAAATGATTTCCCTCTCAAAGGAAGGAAACCTTTATTCCTCTGCACCTTGCAGGCAGTTAGTTGCCGCTGCCCTACTGCTACAAATTACCTGTGTTGTACTGGTACCCCATGGAAGAGTGGTGGAGGCCTGCAAACCTCCCTGAACTGGGTAGGGAAACCAGCTCCCACCAGAAAGAG
Organism: Dryobates pubescens; assembly: GCF_014839835.1. Taxonomy (NCBI): domain Eukaryota; kingdom Metazoa; phylum Chordata; class Aves; order Piciformes; family Picidae; genus Dryobates; species Dryobates pubescens. The sequence continues at coordinate 28,671,907 of NC_071620.1, read as the reverse complement.
AGATACAAGAGGAGTCACAACGTGGCAGAGCAGCCAAAGTCCACAACAAATGCCTGTGTGCTTCTGCAAGATCACTCACTTGGCACTTCTGAAAAAAAGAAAGAAAATAAATCCTGGGCATCACTGCCTGACCTTGAAACATCAATGGTGACTATCATTTCATTTTTGGTCCCTTGCTTTGGACTGTTCCCATTCAGTCACTCTGGATATCTCGCAAGCATACCTTATCTGTTCTACCACTTTCTCATGATAAACATTCAAACATAAAAGGCTCTTAATTGAGATTTCTAGTTAATTACACTTAAAATAGCTCTCATTACAGTGTAGTTGTGTCACTTGTACGAGGACTTTTAGGGTTAAAAATGCCAACGTTTTGTACAATGCTGGCTGCTCATTCTCTAACTTTTAAAGCAACTTAGTTTCCTCACAAAGACTAAACAAAAGTCAACAGATTTCTTTAGATAGGACATATCAGGCATGCTCAGCAAAAGGAAGGTATGGATATACCTGAACTCCATCTTCCATCTACTTAATAAAGGTTTTCCTTTAAACATTAGTAGATCCTGGGGAAATAAAGCACAGACAAAAGCAGTTAAAAATCCTATTAAGATTAAAAGCAGCGGGTGGTGCTAGAAACATGGGTTTAAAACTCCCAATAGGACTGAAAAAATGCTTAATTTCACAGTACTGTAACTGACTCCAGAAAGACAAGGAAGAAAAAACAGATTATAAAGCATTACCAGACAGAAAAAAGCAGTACATCTGTCACTCAGCTGACTCCTGGAGCACATGCTTAATAGAGGATGTATCTTTTGTACACTACATGTACTACTTCAGATAATCTGGATGGCATCTCCTCTTCACCATCTCGAAAGTGCTGCCATCTTTTCCACTGTTTTCTATATACTCTTTATGGAGGACAGCCAGCAGCACAGTAACTACCCCTTTTAGACAGACCTCGTATTACAGCACCATGAAGTAGCAATATTTCTGCTCATGTTCCTTCCACTTTAGAAGAAAGTTAAACAAAATACTGTTTTGCTGCTGCTACTGTTGCAAGGGATTTATTTTTTTTTTAATTTGTGTTTTGGTTTTCTTTTTCTGTTATCATACAATGCAATCAGTTCCCACAAACCTCAAGATGCCAAGTGTGTGGTTATAACCTGAAATAAGCTTCTGATTTTGTGTCCTCTTTGGAGTCCCTGCAAAGAGCACACATTGCCCGGCACAGCCCATCACAGTTTCTGAGGCATCAGCCAGAGCCTCAACTTGTCTACAAGATTCAAGAGTCCCAAAGCTCTAAGAGCTTCACTAGGTCTGTTCTGGAAACAACCACCACTCTCAGAGACTGATCCAAAGTACAGCAGAGTAGCAACCAAATGAGACCTTCCTCACTCCCTGTCCACAGATCCACAGGAGAGGATCTATGAGGCCTTCCTTGTGGAGTGACCAAGATGGTTCTTGCCTGTTGGAGCCTGGCCATGGAATATTCATGCTCCAAACAGTTTCAGGCTTCAGTCTCTCTTAGAGCAGCACTTCCATTTTGATTCTCCCTCAAAATTATCCTGAATTATATCCCTGGAGAAGAAAGGGATCTGGAGAAAGAATAGCAGTCTTTGCATCAATGGACGCAGAGCGGTGCTGGTGGGAAAGGTTGACACTGTTAGTAACTGTAGCAACTGTTAGGCAATGAGGCATGTGAGTGGAATAGCAATCAGTATTCAAAACGTAACCCTGAGAAAGTCAGTGGATTCTCTGGAGCAGGAAAAAAACCAAACAAAAACTAACACAACCCACAAAAAAGCCCCACAAACCCAACCAACCTAACAAACAACAACAAAATCCCCAAACCAACACAAGCAATCCAAGACAGGAACTTCTCTTGCTTTTTCTCCCGAGACTTCATATCACCACCTCTAAAAAGTTGTGAGTACTTGACACATGAACATCTTTTCCTCTGCAACTTGTAAGCCTCAAAAAAAAAGCCTGCAACTGCTTCCACAACTATCCCCATGTGGAAAACTTCCACTTCCCCTCATTTGCATGCACCTCTTTCAAGACCCTCTGCCGTTACTCAAAATTAATCCAGAACACAGGCAGATGAATTTCAGTTTTCATTCAGCACATGGAGAAGCAGAGACTAAAAATTTGCCTGTTCCAGTTGCTATAGCTGCTAAATTTTCCAGTTATCTAGCAACTACAAAAAAGGTAAGAGTTAAATAACTGAGCTGCTCCTTCAAATTAAAACCCAAAACCTCACACTTTTCACAGCAGCAACCTTTATACCTCACCAAGTCATCTAACTCACCGTAACTACTGCATGCAAATAGTCTGCACTTTCCCCACCTAAGCTGACCAGCTCACTGTTCAGCCCTGCATTGCTCTCCCTGCTAACATGCATCATGTCAGCAGGTTACCAGTCAGTTAACAGAAAAGAGTAGCTAGAGTCATTTTGGTTCTTGCTGCACAAAGTAGTAACACAGACTTCTGTTTGGTAAAGCAGCACTCACCGAGCTCCTGCCAGAACAAACATCACCTCTTAGGCCAAAACCCAGCAGCCTAAGAAAGTTATTCTCTAGAAATCAGTACATTTGGTTCACTTGGAGAAACAGATTTTTATTAACCATGGTGATAACATGGAGGTGTTGAGGACTCAGAACTCCAGTTTTGCTAAAAGCTGTAAGAAAGTAACTGTCTCTTCCTGCTCTACCATCACAGTCCCTGGCAGTATCCTGCTGGACAGCAGTAACTAAAAATCTGTTCCTACCAGGTAGTAGGATATAAGTGCTCTGGTACACTCAGAACACAAGCTTTCAGTGTTCTGATATTCCCAGTATACCTAGCTAGCAAAAAAGATCAGCACATACATTCTGTAACCAATTCACTTAATGTTGCTTTAATAACAGAAAGGAAGTCAGATTAGCTCTTCCTTTACATCATGGCATTTCAATAGTTGCTCTAAACACAAGTTTGGTGTACAAATCCTTATCAGCTTTTACTATTTTACACTCCCACGCTGTTTTGACATATAAAAACTAGCAGATAATGATGTCTCTGCCAGCAAACTGAAGTACTGAATTACTGTTGTTTAAAGTTGCTCAGCTGTGCTCAATAGCTTTGGTTTTCAATATTACAGACTAGCTGAGAATCAAAGATCTAGATGAGCATTCACTGATCCCTGAAATGTTCTGCTCTTTGAGCTGTATATACAGCTCATATTCTCTCCTCACAGCTGTTCTGAGAGAAATTGGGATCATCTCCTGAAATGCCTGCAAGAGCTCTCTTTCCAACAGACTTAACTGGACATCGTGCATTCATCCCCAGCATGACAGAACTTCCTGCACATCCTCAGCCCATGCAAGATGTTTCTCCAAGCATGAAGATTTACTGACAGATATTCTCTGAAACACACTCAAGAGCTACAATGTTAACAGATAGAGATGTGATGCTCATACATGTGATGTTTGTTGAGAAACACACTAAGTTTGTTGCTCTGTAAATATTACAATAAACTTTAATAGGCTCATTAAATATCCCTATCCAAGAAGGCTGACAAAACCCACTAACACTCCTGTTAGTCCAGCTGAGCCTGTGAAAGAAGACAAATTACTTGCCTGAAGCTCACCTTCTCTCCTACATCTATGACACCTAGATAAATCCTATTTTCTTTTGGAGGACCAGAATCAGCAAAGACTCACAAAACCTAATCCTCAAGAAATTATTTTTATTCCCAATTCAAAAAAGAATGCACTCTACTCCACACTGGTGAGGCCACACATGAATTACTGCATCCAGCCCTGAGCTCTCCAGTACAAGAGAATGACAGACATACTGGAAAGAGTCCAGCAAAGGGTCGGGAAGATGATTACAAGAGTGGAGCATCTCGCATATGAGAAAGCTGGGACTGTTCAGCCTGGAAAAGAACAACCCCAAGGGGATCTTACTAATGTATATTAACATCTAAAGGGATGATGGTTCCAGTGGTTCCTCCTGAACACAGGGGAACACCTTCTTACTATGAGCATGACCAAGCACTGGTACAGGCTGTCCAGGGAGACTGTGGAAGTGTCCATCCTTGGAGATACTAAAATGCTGCCTAGACAGACTCCTCAGCAACGAGCTCAAGGTGGCCCTGCTTGAGCAAGGAGGTGAGACTAGGAAGTGCACTAACTTTTAACAGTTCATCTGTAGACTGATGCTGTAGCTTTTCTGGCTCTCAGGTGAAAGCCCTGAGAATCTGTTTCACAGGAGCAATCAGAATTATCTGTTCCAGGACACTCAGAAGAAAAAGGAAGACTATTTGCTATTGAACTGTGAGTGTTTAAATTCTTAGCTGGCAGGCTCACTCCAAGCCAATGCCCATTCAAGGACAAAACCAAGCCTGAGATGAATGACACACCTAGACTTTGCAGTCAGGAAGTCTACTCAAGGATCAATCTGCAGGATTAGGACAGAAAATAATCCCCCAAACTACTGGCTGCCTACATTACAAAAAAGATCTTTCGCAGAGCAAAACCCACTATGAACTCCTTGTCACGACACATGCAATGGTGGATAACTAGCAGAGGTTAAACCCCCTTGCACAGCTTGTCCTCAGAGGGGCTGGGGGCGGCTGAGCTTAGCTTCTGAGTGACGTCCAATTGCATCTTTTACTGTGATAAGCTTTACATTCTCAGGAAGAGAATTAAGACTTAAAAGGGAGTCAAGAGCCAAAGCACTTTATTAATCCAGCAACAAGTACAGCTACCACCACGATCTGTAGGGAGCACTACGCCTCAACACCGCGAGCAGGAGTGAGTGGGAACAGCAAAGAGGAACAGCAAGCAGGGACAGCAAGCAGGGACAGCAAGCAGGCACAGCAAGCAGGGACAGAGCAACAGCAACGGCGCCGGAACGGCACAAGCAGAAACGGCGCCAGCGGCGAGCGGAAAGGGCGGCTCACGAACAACAAGTAGGAACGGCAGCTCCTCAGGAGAAATGACAGCTCGCAGAGATGACGATGGCGGCTCTGGCCCCACACAAGACCCCCATCAACCCTGTGCTCCGCCACACTTTGTTTCTTTTATAACTTCACACTGTTTCTAAAAATAGCCGTGCCCCCCCAATTCGGCAGTGGAAAGCATGCCCGGTACCATGGCTCGGGAGTCTCCAGCGTCCTGAAGTCCCTCGGTAGACTCCAGACCCAGGTGCATGGGCAGGGGACTAAGGATAGGTTTCCTTGTGTTGGTTCCACACATAGCTTCGTTTGTGTGGTAGCTACAGGGACAAAACTTTCGTGGCTTAGACTGTTCTCCCAACAATGCTGAGAAAATTTTATATGTATTTTTCATTCCCCTGCACTCCTTGAAATGGTAACATTTGCTAAAAAGCAAAATTCCCCTCTCCGCCGTTGCTCAGGCAATCCCAGAGCAGGCTGGACTGAAAGGCAGGTCTGATGTCCTCTGGCACAAGGAACAAGATTCACCTCCAAGCTACCCCAGCTAGTAAGTATGTGAAATACCAAGAATTACAGAATGATCTACAAGTAACAACTCCTGTGTGGATTCCTTCTGCAACCTAGTCTTATTTATGGCAGAGCAGTAACGTTACTGGGGTGGGGGAAAGGGCAAAAAAGTTCAAAAACCCTTTCCTTGTAAGGAGTCAGACACCAACAGAAGGTGATTTTATTTTTCTTTTGTGAGGAGGTTATAAGGAATCTATCGTATTTAGACAGGAGGAATTTTGGGGGTTTGGGGTAAGGCATTTTAATTTGGCTTTAAATGTGGTTTTGCACCACCACAGTTGTAACACTAATATGAACTACATGGTGGGATAGCACTGAGAGCAAAGTTGTGCTTAATTCTTTCTAAACCAACACAGTGATCATTTTGTTTAATCTTCAGTTAAAACAGACTTCATTCACTGACTGGATCGCAGGACTTTCTACCTGCAATACCCCAGGTTATCACAAACAAAAAGGCAAAACAATAAAGCATTATACATATTCTCTCTGGACTTCAGCACACATGAAATCTACCTGCTGAATTAACTGCTGTCACACTGTTAACACTTTCTGTAGACATTTAGGTCAACATGAAAGAGTCAGTAGCTTATGACTAAATCATGAAGTTACGAGTTCACTGATAATACCTATGGTCTCCTTGCTGTGGCTTGCTCTCCTGGGTTAACACAGCCTACTCTAACATGCAACCCCCCACCCCAGACACAGATAGGAGGGAAAAGTAACACAAAGAAAACCAAAACTAGGTTGAAACCAGGAGTTTCATGAGATCATACATTATACAGTTTCCTTAGCAGAAGCAAAAGCAGGAGCAGAAGCCAGCAATAAAACATTTCCCCCCACCCAAACACAGAACAGCCAGCCCACTTGAAAAGGCCAAAACCAGAAAACAGAAGCTGCAACCAGAACAGGCAGCCTCTCATGTTAAAATCTGAACTTCAAGCCCCATGATACTTTGCTCCAGCCAGCAGTTTCATTTTGAAGCTGACATGGCAGCAGTGTGGCACTGAGTACCCATCAACAGAATGTTGGCAAATTATCCAGCCATCATGTGTGAATCACTGCCGGAGCTCTCTAAGGCCAACAAATAGCATCACTCATTCAGGGACTGAGCCCCAATGGAAGAAAGCCTTTACAGAACCAATTCCAAAGGGCTTTTGCTTCCTCTTTTCTGCTGGAGAATGTTGTATTGAATTACTTGGTGATGGTTTCTGTTTATTTGTGAAATAAAGGATAATTATCAAGACCTTCAAAATCTTGCCTCACATTTTTTGCTGGAATTTACTGATTACAGTATAAATTTTATTATAATGAACTTCGAGGGATCTTGGGAAATGTGCACTGCAATCATGGGGCTCATCACAATAGAAAGGCTCAAACATTTCCTATAGCAGAACAATGAAGAAGCATCCAATCTGAACTGAATTTCACCATATCCTAGTTGTAGGCAGATTATTTCACACTGATCAACATTTCAATTATCCTTTTGAAACAGAAAAAAGAAAAAAAAATCACTAATATTCTTACTCTGAATGCAAGAAGACAGAAAAAAGAAAAGCCTGACAAAACTGGTTCAATCTTCTGTATGCGCTCACTTTAGCAAAGGTGAAACCAGTGAAACCTCCAGGGTCTGCTTTGGCATTAATATAAACCAAGGTTACTTGCAAACATGATTCACTGGAGTGAATCAAATCTGCATAGAGCCCAGGTAGAAAATCATGTTTTGCATCATGAATTGTGAATTCCTGACGTTCAGGTGTTTTTCTTGTCTTCACATGTGCAATACCGCACAAATTTCACCAGAAATAAACTGACCAATTTCTGCCCTACTGAGGACTGTTGTACAAGAATTAAGCACATCTTGCTTGCTCTCCTCACTAGATTGCACTTGCAGAATGAACACAATTTGCACAGGGGGAGAAGTACAAGAGAAGTAAGGAATAACCATAGGATTAATTTGGTTGGAAAAGATCTTTAAGATCCTTGAGTCCACCCACTAACTTCACCAAAGCTGGTACTAAACCATGTCCCTCAGCACCACACCTAAATGGCTTTTAAACCTCCCTGAGGAGCCTATTCCAATATTTGATAACCCTTTCACTGAAGAAGTTTCTTCTCATGTCCAACCTAAGACTCCCACAGTGCAACCTGAGGCCATTTCCTCTCATCCTTCTATTTGTTACTAGGGAGAAGAGACCAACCTCCCACCTTGCTGCAGCCTCCTTTGAGGCAGCTGAAGAGCAAGAAAGTCTCCCCTCAGCCTCCTGATAAGTAGCATCTTAGAATGGTACTATTCAAAGACAGTATCTGCTACATAAGCCAAAGCTCAAAATTAATTCCTAGCACCATAGTAAGGGTAAAAATCCCAAATATTTGCAAAACATATTTACATTCTCCTCAAGAAACTCAGAACTTCTGATGGGGAGAGAAATCTTAAAATGTAAGGGCAGAAAGAAACTGTAGTTGCTGACATGAAGTGCAGCTACCTGAGAGCCAAGGCTGTTCAAGCCTAGCAAAATTCAAGGGCAAAACCTGTAGTTAAGCACCACCTTATTTGCATTCACATTATCAGACTCTTTTGAACTCATCAGCAAAGCTACCATAGAACCACCTAGTGCTCCCTGACTTCAGCAGACAAAGGTGACAACAATCACTCTGACTTCAATGAGCAGCTGCTTCAAAGCAAATGAACTACAACAGAAAGCTGTGTTCCAAGCCAGTCTCTCTGCAAGACTTCCAGACACCTCAGCTTGATGTTATCTGGCAACTGTCAAACCCATCTCAACAGGTACTGAGCTTGCTGGTCTGGATTTCATTAACTGCTGCCAGTATTTCTGTTCAAAACAGTTTAAGAAGGTGCTCACATGAGGATTGAAGTTTGTTAAGATGCTTTTCTGGACAGCATTCAACCATTTCACCACTATCTTTTAATCTGTATTGGTAAATCAGCATGTGCAAACAAGAAGTAGCAACTCATGCAATCAATGTTAGTATTTGTAGAAAGAAGCCCCTCATTAAGAGATTTAGCATTCATTTTCCATTAACTAGTTCAGCTCAGCATTCAAAAGTTATCCCACAGTTGTTCTTTGCAGATCCAATTGCATTTCTTGTCATGACATAATACAGGGAAGACAAGAGGAGATGTGGCACACTGCTCAGGGGCCAGGATGGAAGTGAACTTGAACCCTGAAGACTGCTTCCCAAGGAGAAGAGCAGATACTGTATCAATGACAGATTTGCTGTAAGCTGGAGTATTCCTGGTGCAAAGACCAGCAATGCCATATAAGCTGTTGGCCTGTCCTTGTAGAAGACAAAATTAACCATTTTCCAAACCACTATTTTCAAAGACCAGCAGTGCTCTTCTGAAAAAGGTTTTTCAGAGCTGCTGAGATCAGCTGCTTCGATAAGCTCCAACCTCCTCTAAAGCTGCCAAGATAACTGTACCAATGAACGCAACAGGAAGTTAGCGTGTGACTATTGTCTCAGTTTGGACCAGGAGAGTGGTCTTGGAGCAAGCTGACAACTCCATTCCTCTGGTTTGTACTGCAGAGCTGTCATGGCACGTACAAGTTACATCTCTTCTAGACCACATAAAACTGGGAGATGTCCTCAAGCCACTGATAGGCATTCGGTGCTGGGATCACAATCACAGAAAACATCCGGTTGGAAGAGACCTCAAAGATCACCCAGTCCAACCTTCAACTCAGCACTGAAGCATCAATACTAAACGAGGTCCCTAAGCACCAGGTCAGCACACTGTTTTAAACACCTCCAGCGACAGTGAGTCTACCACTGCTCTGGGCAGATCATTCCAATATTTAATAACTCTCTCTGTGAAGAAGTGTTTCCTAGCATCCAGCCTGACCCACCCCTGGTACAGCTTGCAGTATTTCCTCTAGTCCTGTCCACTTGTCGCCAAAGAGAAGAGGCTGGCCTCCTCCTCACTCTGTAGAGAGAATACAACTAGTCTGAGGGGAAACTACCAAAACAAGAGTAACATGGATGCAGGTTTCCTAGTGTAATGGTTCAGCTCAAGGGCTAATCTGCCTGCTCCCCCAACACAGAAGTGAGGGGAAAGTAACACACACAACTCAGGGTTGTGATAAAGAGATAAAAGTTTAATATAACCTAAGATGTCATAATCACAATGCATAATTACCTTAGCTAATAATCTAATTGTACAATGCATGATTACCTTATCTTAGCCTATCTGTAGAAGCAGCACAGTGAAATACAGGGCAGGGGGGGACATGACACACAGCATAAAGCAGAAAACCAAAGCCAGAAGCTACCCACTTCCCACCTGTTCCACCACCATACCCACGGAAAAGAGCAAACACCCAAGAGCCAGGAACCCAGAAGCAGCAACTGCAACTGGAAGCCTCCCATGTTGCAATCTGAACTTCAAGCTCCATAACACTTTGCTCCAGTTAGCACTTTCATCTTTTGAAGCAAACATAACTGCAGCAGATTCAAGTCAATCCATAACACCTAGCAGGAAACCTTTTGTTCCCAGGGGTCTGACCTGCTGCAAATACAGCCACAGCCCCACAACACCACCAGTTGCTGTGGGACCTCTGATCTCAAACACCTGAATACAAAGAATGTGGGATGGATATAGCCCCAGTAAGACTCTTCTGAATATTCGTTTGTGTCAGCATTCCCCCTGCTCAGAGACATTCACACTTGGAAAAATTACATACTGTGACAGAGCAGGACATGAAGTGGAGAAGAGAGTGTGGGACTCAAGTTTGGAAGGATTAGGTTGCAACAGCAACCAACCACACACACAAAAATAAACCCCCAAAAAACCCCAAACAAACAAAAAAGAACAACCCACAACACACACCAGCCACAACAAAATAACAGGAATTCTTTCATCCTTACATTTATGCGAGTCTTCCTTTCCCAGTGCTCCAAGGATATCGCTCCTTCTGGAGTTTAGATTGAAAAACACTCCCTAAACTTGTTGGAGCAACAAGGCTGCTAGTCTTTGATACAGTTCTGCTGGTATAGAATTAAAACCCAACTGTCTGGTGTGTCACCACTGGAAAACTGCACAATAGCATTAACCTGTTATTATTGGTTTGGACCTTATTTCACACACAGAATCTTGCCATTTCAAACATCTGACTCCACTAACCTAATGATGTCCAGCAGGACCGTCTTTTATGTGGTTTCCAGTTTAATTCCTTTCCCTTCCTCTCACTCTAACAACTTAACCACATGAAACTAATTTTATTTACCTGTAGAAAGCTTGCCTAGAGTTCTTCTTCTGAAATAAGGGCAGAGGTCATACTGATCACACAACTCACATTCTCTTTGGTTCTCCCTGCATCATAAGATATTCATGTACAAACTTCCAATAATTTCTCACAAAGCTCTGGGAGATAAATATTACTATGGCTACAGTTTATTGGTTAAGATGCACTCATGCCTAAAGGAGATACTTGAGTAGAAGCATTTCACTTATGAAAGAGTGCATCACAAGAGTCAAATTTGCACATTGTTAACAAAAGCATCACAGGTCTTGAATCCATTGGTATGATGATGCCTGCTTCATTACTCTGCTTAGGAACTTGCTTACTGATATACTTAACACACCAAACGTTTACTTTTCTGAGAGTATTTTAAACTATTTTTGATAGGAAGCGGAAATCCTACACATTTGTGTACTCTGCAGTTCTTAGACACACAGAAGTCATTTCACAGTGGAATTTCCAATAATAATGTCAACATCACAATTTTGTCTACTCACAAATCAAGCCATCCTTTCTGCTTTCCATGGCCCAGCTAACACTAAGTGCTCTGCTGCCACAGCACACACTACCATGTGGGATACTATTTACAAACTGCTTAAAAGCAATATGCAATTAAGGCACCCTGCAGGAGATATTACATCACTATTTGGAAACCAAATTCTTAGCAAGAAGGTTTAACTAGTTAGACACACAGTAAAGCTTGCTGTTGCAAGACCAACAAAAAGGAGGGGGTGAAAACAACAAAAAATAAAACACAGAATCACACATTCTGCTCTGTATTTCAATGGAATTTCAGATGTCTTACTCCCAGCCTAACCAACAATTTATTTGGTGGTTAAACACTTGCCTCTGCAGACAGAAACGTGAGGGTCTAGGCCCTGTTGGTGGAAGGTATCAAATGCAGGTTTTCCACTCCCATGCTGCATTCAAATACTTAAAAGGTGGTTGCTACAGCTAGAAGTATCTTAAACTTACCGTAATCATAGAATCATTTTCGTTTAAAGAGCCCTTCAAGATCACCAAGTCCAATCAGTACTGCTGGGTCACCACTAAACACATCCCTCAGCCCCTCATCTACACAGCTTTTAAACACCTTCAGAGATGGTGACTCCACACTGGCACGGGCAGTCTGTTCCTGGGCTTAATAACCCTTTCAGTAAAGGAGTTCCTTCTAATGTCAAACCTCAACCTACTCTGGTGCAATTTGAACCAATTTCCTCTTGTCCTTCCACTTGTTACTAGGAAGACCGACCCTTCACCTCACTACAACCTCCTTTCGGGTAGTTGCAGAGAGTGAGGTCTCCGACGAGCCTTCTCTTCTCCAAGCTTAACCCCAACTTCGTTGCCCTTCACCAGCTTCTCTGCCCTTCTCTGGACCCACTCCAGCACCTCAATGTCCTTCTTGTAGCGAGGGCCCCAAACTCGAACCCAGTATTTGAGGTGCAGCCTCACCAGTGCTGAGACAAGTCATCTCCGTTGTTTGAGGGTGAACACATTTCCTCCTGCGCATTAACCAAGTACATATGTGCAAGGTCCCGGCAAGAAACAGATGAGACTACCTAGGCCTGACGCATCACCACACACACCCCCCAGCACCACGGCGCTTTGCCTGTGCCCGGCCCCCCTCTCACTCCCGAGCCCTGGGATGAGGCCCCGCCGCGCAGCCCCGAAGGAGCAGGGCTGCTGACGGTGGGAGAACGGCCGTTCGTAGGACACTCACCCCGAGAGCCCGGCGAGGAGGCCGTCCTTTCCCAGAGGAGGACAACGCCGGGACCCTCAGCCGCAGGCGATCGGAGCTCACCTTATTTTACAGAGCGGCCGCCAGGACAACCTCCGGACGAAGGTCAGGACCGAGGCCGCCATAATACGAGGGAGTGAGGGCCGGGGGAGGAGACAGCAAACTCCACCCTGCAGGAGCCGCCACGCCTTCATCAGCTGAGGGGATGGCCATCGCCGGCTCCTTTATCGAGATACCCGCCTCCGGGTCCGCGGGCAGGCCGCCTTGCGAGCGGAGACTGCTGCTGAGGGGCAGCTGTGGGTTTTGGCGGGAAGTGTGAGGCGACCTGTCGCGACCCGGCCTCAGAGGAAGGGTTCGCTGGAGGTTCGTTGGGCATGCCTAAGGAGTGAGGTGAGGCAAACTGACACTGAAATCGTAGAACCATAGAATTGTCAGGTTTAGAAGGGACCTCAAGGATCATCCAGTTCCAAACCCCCTGCCATGGACAGGGACACATTCTACTAGATCAGGTTGCCCAGAGCCACAGCTTCCAGGGATGGGCCTTCCACCATTTCTTTGGACAAACCATTCCAGTGTGCCACCACCCTTAGGGTGAAGAACTTTTTCCTAATGTCTCTACCCTCCTCTAGCTTGGATCTGTTCCTCCTAGTCCTATAACTACCCAACATCCCAAAAAGCCCTTCACCAGCTTTCTTGTAGGCTCCCCTCAGGTACTGGACAGCCACAATAGTCTCCTCGGAGCCTTCTCTTCTCCAGATTGAGCAGGCCCAACTCACTCAGTCTGTCCTCATAGGAGAAGTGCTCCAGCCCTCTAATCCTCATGGCCCTTCTCTGGACACATTCCAGCATGTCCATATCTTTCCTGTAATAGGGGCTCCAGAACTGGACACAGTACTCCACATGGGGTCTCACAAGAGTGGTGTGGAGGGGGAGAATCACCTCCCTTGACCTGCTGGCTATGCTTCTCTTGATGCAGCCCAGGATACAGTTTGCTTTCTGGGCTGCAAGTGTACACTGCCAGCTCATATTGAGCTTCTCATTGACCAGCACCCCCAAATCCTTTTCTTCAGGGCTGAAGATGTTGTAGCAAATGTTATTGTTGATCTGTATACTTACTTACCCTAATTAAGCAAGATTAATGTATTTTTAAGTATGCACTTTGTTAGACAGAGACAATGTTTTGAATTCACAAACCCAAACTGTGGGCTAAATTTTGCTCTGAGGTATGGGGCTTTCTGTGAAGAAGGAAAACAAAAAAAAAGAAAAGAGAACTTGGCTTTTAAATGTGAGCATTTGTTTTGCCAAAGAATTAACATCTTTTTTTTTTTTTTTTTACTGAAACTATTTTTTTTAGTGAAACCTTAAGCACGCAACAGTTTTAGTCTTGTAATTTTAAAAGGCTAGAAAAATCCTTACAGTGTAATATGATGGACATCAGTGGAAAGATTACTGTACTACTGCTAACACTAATGTAATGAATCTAGAGAGGACTCCCTAGAGAACTCATTTAGGAAGTTGCTTCAGATATATTATTTGACAAACAAGTCCCTAATGGCAATGCCCTCTCTAGTATTTTATTTTATTGTTAATAAATGGTAAGATGAAGGGGTTTTCCTTGGCTGCAGTCTTATCCTTATGTAGAATTCTGGAACTGGCTGCCCAGGGGGGTTGTGGAGTCTCCCTCTCAGGAGGTATTCAAAACCCACCTGGATGCATTCCTGTGTATAGGTGATCCTGCTCTGGCAGGGATGTTTGACTAGATGATCTTTCAAGCTCCCTTCCATCCCCTAACATTCTGTGATCCTCTTATTCTTTCCATTAGTAAAAATAGTACAGCTTCACATTTTATGCTGCTGTCTAGAAGCTACAAGAGAAGGGGGAAAAAGGCATTCTTCTCCTGGATTCTCTTTACCTCCTTAAAATTATTCCCCTCTTAAAAACATAGGAGTCTTTTATTTATTTACTTAGTTGAAGATAACTTGCAGGAATGAAAGAAACCCATTAGTCCCAGCTCCCTTATTTCAATTCCAGTTTCAAGGAAAATTGTCTCTTGCAGTATGTTTTCTGTGGCCTCTGTGCAGGTAAATGCAAAGCACAGCACCTGTGTTTAATTTGGGACCTTCCTTCTTACCCGCTACCACCTGCAAAATGCTTTTGCTGTTACATATCTGAGATTAAGTATCTTAGATTTTATTTTTCTTAATTTCTTTCTGTTCAATGTGTGTCAGTTTAAACGGGCCTGCCTTTTTAATAAAGTCACACTGGAACTTCTTAGAATGAATTAATATTTTCCAGTTTTTCCTGAAAACAGCAAAAAGGCATCTCTGTGTTTGGTCAAAAATAGATTGTACAGTGTAGTAATTAAATGCAGAGACCAGCAGTGTTCAGTGCTCACCAGAGAGGGGCATAGAGGAATAGGAACTGCAATGGCTTCTTTTTCTCATTGCCTCTCTGAAATACATGACAATCCATGGAGTCCACAAGAGTGCAGTTTGCTGTATGTGTCTTTCTGGAAACCTCTACCTCCAGGTGTCCATTGTTATTTTCTTCTGTTTTTTTTCTTGTCTTTTCAACAACTACTTATCTACTTAGCATTCATCTGACTGCTCAGGTGAGCTAAAACATTTAAAAAGCATTTTGTGACTAGTATGTCACATCATCTTTGTATTCTTTTGGTGGTATTACCTTTGCCTTATGTATGTGATATTACTTATTTTCTTAGCATTCCTTTAACTGTTTGTTCTTTGCAGTCTATTTTTACTCCTGGAAGTGGGATCTTGGGGGACCAAAGTCACATACCTCATGGGATGGGATTTAAATGTGGCTTAATGTTATACACTTCTGTTCTGACTCTTTGTAGATGTGTGTAAGTGCATTTTACCACTGTTGTGCGTTTACTACAAAACACAACATTATGCAGTAAGTTTTCATACCACTGGATCCTGATGTTTTAGCTGTGGAATGAGTGGTTTGGCTGTGGTCACCTGTATCTGTGTGCTACCTGTTTCAGCACAGTTGCAGGCTCTTTGACATGCTGGTACAAGCCTGAACAAAAAGTGTTTTGCATAAGATCACAATGGGAGGAATGCTGTTGACATCATGGGATCTGATTCTGATACATCAGGGTGATCGCTGTATCATCTGCATCTCCAGATGGCAAAATACATTCTGACCAGCACTATCACCTTTTTCTTTATTTCATTTTGTTGCCTTTTTGATTTTTGGCTGTAATGATAATTCTTGCATCTTTGCAATAATCTTGTGTTCTTTATGTCAACTGACACTTTTCTCACAGATTTTCTGAAATGTGCTTTCTCTAATATCACTGAACTGAACTCATTATTAAGGAGCTGAGTATTTGTCATCCTTCACCATGACAAGGCAGCTGTTCTCTCTTTAACAGAAATTGTTTACCCAGGAAGCAGATGTGTCGGGTAATTTATTATTAAGAATCTGATTTCCATGGCAAATGGTTTTGCATTATCACTATAGGGAACGTTAATACATATTTAACAGAAAATTATCTTGATGATTTATTCACCTTCCCCTTGAAAATCAGTCCAATATATCCTGCAGGACTTACTTGTGTCATGATGTGATCATGATTTTTGCTGTGATGATGACAAGCCTTTTCAGACATGTGGGAGAGGGATTTTAGTTTTGCTGCTACAGCACAGGAAACTAGAATGTTAATAAAGGGCATTAATTACTGATGTCTTTGGAAGCCTAGCTTTGTAAACCCCCCTTTACATGGGACGCATGCTTACTTCAGCATGAGGGGCAGGCATTTCCAGACACCCAAGAAGAAAAGTGTGCTGGTCAGAACGTAAAGTATTTTGCCGTCTGGAGATGCAGAATCAGATCACATGATGTCAACAGCATTCCTCCCATTGTGATCTTATGCAAAACACTTTTTCTTCAGGCTTGTACCAGCATGTCAAAGAACCTGCAATTGTGCTGAAACATGTAGCACACAGATACAGGTGACCACAGCCAAACCACTCATTCCACAACTAAAACATCAGGATCCAGTGGTATGAAAACTTACTGCATAATGTTGTGTTTTGCAGTTTTTTACCATGAATGCAAATGAATTTAATTCACCTAGCTGCAGATTATCCTCATCTAATAAAACCATAATCTGAATCTTTCCTAAACTCTCATCATTCAGTAAAGTTGGGAAACACTTATTGTTTTATTAAGATTGTATGTTCTAGACTACAAGTTTAGGCCTACCTCACCTTCACAAACAAGGATTTGAAGGGCTAAGCTTCATGTCTAGGAAAATACTCATTTTTTAGGCACTTTGCTGCTGTTGAAGGACTTTATTCAAGTGCATCATATAGCTAACTGTCATTTTCTGGTTTTATTTCTTAGTCCTTTCTGTGTGTGGTACTGCCCCTCAATATTATCTCTTAGTATTTCACTGTACAGTCTTTCTGATCCCTTTTCCATACAGTTGTAGGAGATGTCTCTTGAGCAGGCTCTAGTATAGATGTCATTAGGTAGGACATGGGCAGATTCCTGTTTACTTTGAACATTCACCATTTGCTTCCAGTATTCAGAAGCAGGAGAGGGCTGAATACTCTGCAGTTGTTATATAATAAGTTTTGTGCTTCCTATCACCAGCTGCTCTTACACGTCACTGTTGTTTGTTTAAATAAACTATTTGATAACCTTGTTTGGAAACTTCTCTCTATAACTAGTTTGTTGTTCTTCAGAAGTTGCTGCAGTTTCCTCAGCGGGTTGCTCAGTGATTGAACATTTAAGCTGTGCAAGGGACGTTATTCTCAGGATGTTTAACCAGAATAGAAACAAAAGTGCAATTACAGATAATGGGTTTTTTGAGGAAATTGCGTACACAAAAACCTCTGTAGAGGTTTACCTGGTAACTAGCAAATCTATACAGCTAGCTTTTGAAAGATCTATGTTTTAAAATGTGTTGTAAATTTACAACCCCTATTAACAACCTATGGAATATGTACATTTTTACCCCACTATTCTGAAGTGCTGTAATTATTTGTGAACAGTTACATATCATATCCTATTTGCTGGGACTGGCAAATACCCACTTTAAAATAATCTGTGAAATGGAGGAAATGGGCAAGTACTGTTTGAATGCATGCAGAGTGGTGTGTTGGGTTCCACTGGTTTTCACACTAAGAGTGCCTGAGAAAGAAACATTATTGCCAGCAGTTCAATAAGGAGATGTGGTTACAGGAGTCTTCGTTTACATATATATCAGCTAACAACAGAATTACTGTTAAAGGAACTGAAGTCTTCCTAGGATGTATTCCTTTTTAGTTCCCTGAACCACTAAAAGATGCAGGTGTCAGATCCTTTTGCCTAAGAACTGGTGCTCCTCTTTTTTGCAGTTTCACTGAAACAAAACTTAAACAAAATGAAACGAAAGGTATTTTGGGCAATCTTTTCACAGTTTAAAGCAAACACTGCTGCCAAAAGGAGCAGTCTTTCTATTTCCCTGAATCCCTCCCAGTTCACTCCCATGCCACCTTGTCTGCTCACATATATATTTTCAAGGTCAAGCCTTTGAACTGTTTCAGTGGACAGGTCTGTGTTACAACTGACCAGGCAAACCCAAGTAGTAAATAAATAAATAAAGGCAAAAGGTAACCCAGCTCAAACCCCTGAACCTTTTTGTAACCCAGCCGAACGCATGCTTGTGCCAGTGCCAAGGAGGGAGGAGTAAGGGAGCCTGACAGGCAGCAGGATTGCTTCTTTCTTCAGCAGCGCTTTGTTACCTCAGCTTAGGACATTAAAGCATTAAAGCATTGCCTCTGAGGGATTTGTTTCGCTCTCTGTCATAGCCTCAGAAGGATTTGCTACGCTTGCTGGCTCAGGCTGTTTATATTCCTAAGATGCTTGAATCTCACACTGCAGAAAGTATCTCTGTAAGAAGGTATATATGGGGCTGTTGCTCCTCCAGGAAGTGAGTTACAAAGCAATAGTAATGCACAGCTACTAGCATGTTAAAATGAAAGTTGACAGCAGGATAGGGATAGATGTGAAGGCTCTACTTTTTTTTTTTTTCTGGGTTTTTTTTTTGGCTGACAGAGGAAAGTGAAACTATTAATAGTCCCCAGTAAGCAAAACACTGCATAATGAGCTTCAGCCTCTAGCAAACAATAGTCATAGTAAGCTTCTCATGTGTGGGATTGTCTAGGCTTTGGTGTATCATCAGTGTCAATAATCTCTACCTTTGCGTGTTTGTGTTCACCTTTGCATAGCCTGTAGAGCTGTGCCAATGCCGGTATTTGTGTGGGCATTCAGTGAGCCGGATCAGAGAAGTGATCCAGTTAAAAAACAGTCCACCCATCCGCTGGACCAGTTTCCAATTTTGACTTACTCTCTCCACAAAAACAGTGGAGCTGGCACAGCTCAGAGCATAGTCACTACTCAGGATGGCATGACTGCTGAAACTTTTTTTTGGAGTACATCCCTCTGTCTAGTAAGGCTCAGTTCCTTCACTAGGTTGGAATATCTCACTGTCAATGTGGTGACCACAGTCTAACTAGGATAGATCTCTGCCTGGCTTTTTTTAACATGAGCATTTATTCATTACCTGATGAATTCAGGACAGCATAAACTTAAAGCAGTTAAATCATTTCTGCTTTGGGTTACCAGTGTTGGACTGCACCTCTTATAATTCTAGCACTTCAGCAATCCTAGCTTGGCCCAGTGAGCACCCAAATTGCCTTTTGGTTACTCAGTGTGTCATTTACTTTTCAAGGGCAGAGGTTTTTTTCAGAATGGTCTCAATTAGATTCCTAAGTAATTCAGCATGGGTTTTGACTGCATGTTCCCAAAATACTTCAGCATGTGCTTAATATATCCTTTTGCTAAGGGAGGATTTCTGATCTGATTTTCTTCATCTAGGGCAGTTATGTTCCAGTAAAGGCAAAATTCACCTCAGAACTTCCCTCGTCTTTACAATAGTGATGCCCTTCTCATTGTGGGAGATCAGACCCCTTTCCATCTTTCTGTATTATCTTTTAGGAGGTCTTAGGTAATCATGTTGTCTCCCAACAAAGTTTAGCTGTTGGCGTTCATTCAAGATGTGACTTTGCAGTCTAGCAAAATGTACCTGTGTTTCTTTGACTTTTAATCAAAGCCACAATCCCCTTTCTTCCCCCGAAACACAACAGTCACTCATCTAGATCTGTAACAATGCTCTCCTGCAGCTTCTCACTTTTCCTCGTGTAAGGTTTGGATAACACATTCAGACAGTTAATCTACAGTGAAAACCACAAAAGTTTTAAATAAACCAGAAAACAATGTCACTTCATTAAACAGGTAATTAATAGTAATTAGTGAGAATTATTTTGCACTTCATTTCAGAAAAAAATGTTTGTCAGAATGATTTAGGTTCATCTGCCCCAGTGCAGCTTAACAGAATCTAGTCAGTTTGGTATTTATCTCTGAGCAATGGCCTTGAATGGAGTGAATTTCTGGTCAAGGAATTGAATACTTAAAATCTAGTCTTCCTTTGCTTTCTCTTAATAATTTCTCTCTTTCCTTCTTGTATGTTTTTCTTCCCTTTATCTTTTTCCATTTCTCTCTCTCCATCTTTACTCTCTTGCCTTACCTCTCTCCCATCAGCCTCTCTGACCTCAGACTTGCTCCTGGTTACTAGTAGTTTGAAATCAATTCAGTCAATAATAGTCTAAGACAGGGCAATCCACATGGTGGAGATGCTTTTCTTTGTGGGAAGTATTTACAAAAATGCTTTTTCCCATTTATGTTTTAGAGTGCTTTGGCTCTGGCTGCTAAGATCATGGGAAAAAAATTTTAAGTCATGTAGTTGTAGTGGAGATCAAGATATTCACTTGCATTTATCCATTTGGCGGTGATCTGACCCTCCATTGCTACGTTCTTTTCTGTTGCATGGAAGCACCACTAATGAAGTCAGGGATCTTTTGACTGTGAATGGAGAAATTGGGCTCCAGCTCGATTATAAAATGAACTGGGGCAATCTGGGGCATTGTACTTCTCATTGAGCTAACCTGAGCATCACCAATACAGTTGTTGTGAAATGTTGTAGGTGAAATGAAAGCCAAGACTGCTTGTGATCACAAGGGAAGCCCAATGGAATGGATTTGGCATAGGCTGGAGCACACAAAGTTAGCATCTTTCAGTCTAACATCACTTGTTTTGTTCCAGTAAGACTGTTTCTCAAACAACTAGGTAAAGGATGCTTCCTTCCTGCACAAATGCACTCAATCTGTGCATCCTACCAGTGCTACAAACACTGAGCCATAAACATTGCAAAACATTGAGGCAAAACATGCAGGTATTTAGGGTTGTGGCCATAATTCAGCAGTTTTACTCTCTCTGCCATGGTGGAGGAAAGGGTAATGGTGTTCTTCCAGTATGATGTGAATACCTTTTCATTATCCAGCTCTAGAATGTGCTTTTTAGTCATATGTAAAGAGTGTTTTCCAGCTATTTGCCTTAACAT